>NW_027526245.1:29843942-30443942 GCF_048455015.1 Haemaphysalis longicornis
CGTGAGCTGTAGTCATCAAAGCGGTATTTTGATTCTATGAAGCGAAATCGTCCTGATTTTGAGCCAAGTGCGCGCAGACTTTTTCACGTGTTAAACGCGACGGCCTGGAAAAAGCTCTCAATGTAGAGAAAGCAAGCCAAAATGGTATATGTTTTGTACGCCACCAAATTACAAAAAAGAAGCACTTTTGCTTTAGTCAAGGGGCAGAAGCCGATAAACCGTGCTGATACTGAACGGGCAGGGAAGATCTATAGGCATAGGTACTGAATTTGGAAACCGTCCATCCTAAACAGCGCTTGACAACACGACGACGAGAAAGAGGGGACAGAAGACGGCGCTGACTCTCAACTAAAACTTTATTGGGAAGAAAACACACATATATAGAATCATAGACCACACGTGTCTCTAAACGTCATCACTACACAGCGGTACGCCAACAATCTTATCGTAGCCCACTCCCGCCCCCCCCCCCCCCACTCCCCCAAAAAAGACACAACCTAAGGAATCTTTGACAGGAGAGTAAATTCCTTATCGTGCAGTGTCACAGAAGCATGGCTAATGCACTTTCCTTCACTTTTTCGTATATGAAACGTTTCCACTAACTCTCTTGTCAACTTGTCATTATGGCGCCAAAGAATACACGTGTCCTTATACAATGGGTTGCATTTTTTTACTGCTTTCCTCGTGGAACTTACAGTGCCGAGCGATATGTACAAGTGGATTATTCCTGCACATCCCTGGGGGATGTGCAAGGGAGGGATTATCGTTGGGGAGAGTGGGCTACGATAAGATTGCTGTCCTACCGCTGTCTAGTGATGACGTTTAGAGGCATGTGCGGTGTGTGATTGTATAAATGTGTGTTTTCTTCCGAATAAAGTTTTCATTGAGAGTCAGCGCCGTCTCTAGACCAGCTGTTGATTCTGTTGGATTTGGAAACCCGGTAGGATGGCATACAAAGCTTACGCCTCGCTCTATGTGTTGTCACCTTTCCACCCTCCGTCTTTGTTTGATAGCCGTTTATTTATACTAGAGTGAGTAAGAATACGGAACTTGACAAACTGCCTTCCTGCTCAGGGGACTTCCTGGTGCCGAAGACGTGGCCGACGCTAGAAACGATCGCTGTGGAAGCAGCTTCTCGGGTACAGGCTCGTATATCATTGAACATATACGCTGTGAAGTCGGAGGCTGATCGTGACGCAACACATTTTGCCACAGGTGCCGGACTCAAGACAGCCTAACATGACGCTCTACGAAGTCTGGCAACAGCAGCACGAAGAGCAGCGCATCGGCAACGTTTCCGTTGTCAGGTGGGTGTTTTGAGCCATGAAAGGTTACTTTTAGTAACGTTGCGTCAGCTGGCGCAATTGTTTCATCGCGTTCATTCATAGCTTGATATGTTTTGTGATATTCGCGTTGTTCGTGCTTCTTCCAATCAGTGTTGGTAGAGTCAAGCAGAAATTTCTTTCCTACATAGAACTTGCGTATCTGCAAGAATACAGCGGTGGGGGAAAGTAGTATACGCACATTGAAAACGTTTCTGTGCGAAAATTCTTCGTTTACGAACCCAACAGTAATACTCTTTTATTGCGCACCATTACGGAAGCTTCATTTATTTAGGCTGGTATTTTTGGGTCGCACTTTGCTCAATTGATTGATTGATTGATTGATTGATTGTGGGGGTTTAACGCGCCGACGCAACGCAGGCGATGAGGCGCGCCGTAGTGGAGGGCTCTGGATTAATTTTGACCACCTGGGGATCTTTATCGTGCGCCGAAATCTCGTACACACGGGCGTTTTTGCTTTTCGCCTCCATCAGAAAAGCGGCCGCCGCGGCCGGGAATCGAACCCGCGACCTCGTGCTCAGCAGCGCAACGCCTTAGCCACTGAGCCACCGCGGCGGGTCGCACTTTGCTCAAATTGCATCCTTAGATTTAGGCAGTCTAAAAAAAACTCAGCGACATTTGGTATCCGCTGATATAAAAATACTACGCTGGCAGTAATTGACGTGCACCTGGGAAGTGTAAGGTATACTGTAAGGTATACCTTACAGTATACCTGTAAGGTATAATAAGGAAGTGTAAGGTATAATTGTATTTCGGGGACTGCAGTAGAATTCCTTTCCTAAAAACGTATTTACAAATTAATGCTCTATTTATAGGTGAACATGCAGTCCACTCGCAAATTAAAGAATGGAAGAAAATCATAAGCGAATTCTGAGGCAATGCTGTTGAACTAAGTACCTTCCTACTTATTTCTGTCACCTATCAAAACAGAGAGTGGACGTGACCTTCTGGATTCTGAAAATGTTGGGAAAATCGGCCATAAGGGCAGATACAATATTCTGTCCTTTTGGAAGGCTGTGTTAAAAAATCGTTAAAATTTGATACCACGCTAACAGTAACTATTCTATCCCAATATACTTTCATCAAATTTCTGCAGAGCCCTTTGAAGCGACGATAAACCTTTAGGGCTTGCGATGGGCAAAAGTAAGTTTCATTACAGAGGTGTGGTTAAAAATACCCGCTAGATACTTACAGGTACGCTTTTGGACTAAGTTCCAAAGTTAACGGAAGCGTAATCTTAATAGTGTTTAATAAGAAACTATTTAAAGTTTCGCGAACATTGTAATAGAAATGTTGAAATAAGCGTTACAGTTGCTGTAGTCAGTGCAGTGGATGATACAGCTCACCCAAATTCTGCCATATTTTGCTGGCACAGCAGAGCAAGCAGCTATGGCTATGAAATATTAAAATGATTCATTTGTGCTTAGTAAAAAAGATTTTTAACTGAATCCGTCGACAAGAACGCAGTGGGGTGGATTTATGGCTACGTACCGAATAGAAAACCGTGTTTACCGTTGTGCATTGAGCAACACCAGCGCCATATATAAACGCACTCAAGAAAGAGCTCGTATCGCACTCCTTGGCTGCGTCCGTTCCTCCTTCTGCGCTCTTCCATAGTGCAGGCTTAACAACTAGTTCCTCTTTTTTTACTTTTACCGGAGGTACACATGTTTCTGAAAACACAGGCGCCTGTTAGGTAACATTGCCCATCTATCTTTGTTTTTCACCGTTTACTCTAAGCGGCTTTGAATTTATCCTCCGACGGCAGTCCAGATATGCGTGTTAGGTATTGATTGCAACTTGCATTTCTTTATAGAAGACAGGGGTGATAAAACCAGGCTTCACAACTCACTGAACCACAATTTAACTTTCCAAAGAATGTGCAGAACCAAACGCTAAAACGAGAGGTTGCTTTTTTGATTAATAAAATCATGGCTTTTAAAGAGATGTAGGGCAGAAACTGTCAGTGAGGGCATAGTTTAACAAAGGCCGTACCTCAATAGCCCAATAGCCCATCAATAGCCCATTCTCAATAGCAATAATCTCAATCGCCCATCAGCCTTTTTTATAATCCCTAATAAGGTAGAGCAATGCCTGATTTCTCGGAACCTCCCTTTTTTTTATACCAGCTTACTCCGCATTTAACTATTTCACCTGAGAAGACAACGGCTCCATTCGCGAGTTGGGGTTGCCTTCTGCGCGAAAGCTTCACGCGGATGACGACATATGATACGTTCATGCCAGTGGGGAGGTGGGCGGGGGTGACCCGTCGTCGCCACCCCCGCCCCCCTCTCTGAATTTTTTTCTGCCCGCGCCCTGCGGCCTGGTACGCGGCCTGTGAACAAAGGCGCATACAATTCGAACGTTCCGCTATTAGAAACATTCACGCCCAGTTGTCTGTCCAACGCATACGCGTTTCCTTTTAAAAGAAAGTGCTTCAGTCCGGATGATTGCGGACGGGTGCAGACCCAAAGGCGATGGCACCCTAGGGGACGCCAGAGCAGGGGACGCCATGGTTGTGTCCCATTGTGCGAGACATGTCGCCACACAGAATAATTGGCCGGCTGAGTGGTTTTTAGCAGAGGAGATTGACATGGTTAGTTGGAAACAGCGCGTTAAAGCAGGACCACGAAGAAAAAAACCAGACAGGACGAGCGCTTGTCCTGTCTGGTTTTTTTCTTCGTGGTCCTGCTTTAAAGCGCTGTTTCCAACCAACCGCGTCGCATTACCAACGCGCCCAGCTTTCCATCCTGGAGGAGATTGACTCGTCACTGGGGAAGCAAGCAGTTTTCCGCACTAACTGGCGGCGTAAAAAAGCACGGGCCGGCTGCCATTGATGAGTGAAGGCTGGTACGACGAAGGCCCGAAAATGGACAGAGGATATTCGTACGTGTAGGCAGAACCACGTGCGCGCAGCGCTGGAACACTTTCTACACTCCTGTAACGTAACAGGAGAAAGCGATGCACCTACGTATTGCGCCAAATGTGGGGTTTAGCTGGATGAATATTGTGCGTGGGTAGAGGGCCTTTGTGAATGAGATGCACAGCAAAGTGTGCCTCCGGCCCGCGCGTCACCCCTACGTTCTTTCTTTTCACGTTTATGTAGAGCCCGAGCGGGTGCTTTTGCACGTACTGCGCCTCCCCTTCTGAAAGCGGCGTTGCAGAGAGTCATTTTCACTTGCACGATTAGACAGGTTTGTTCGGCGGTATTTACCCCTATCGTAGGAAGCTGGAGAACATCATCATCATCATCACCAGCCTATCTACGCCCGCTGCAGGGCAAAGGCCTCTCCCATTATTCTCCAATTACCTCGGTCCTGTGCCAACTGTGACCAATTTATACCCGCAAACTTCTTGATCTCATCTGCCCATCTAACTTTCTGCCGCCCCCTGCAACGCTTGCCTTCTCTAGGGATCCACTCTGTTACCCTTAATGACCAGCGGTTATCTTGCCTTCGCATTACATGCCCTGCCCACGTCCATTTCTTCTTAATTTCTACTAATATGTCTTTAACACCAGTTTGCTCCCTGACCCACTCCGCTGTCTTCTTGTCCCTTAATGTTACACCTATCATTTTCCGCTCCATTGCCCGCTGAGTTGCTTAGTGAGCCTCCAGGTTTCTGCCCCGTAGGTGAGTACTGGTAAGATGCAGCTGTCATACACTTTTTCCTTCAGCGACAATGGTAGGCTGCTATTCATTATCTGAGAATGTCTGCCATATGCACCCCACACCATTCTGATCCTTCTAATTATCTCTGCCTCATGGTTGGGATCTGGGGTCACAACTTGGCCTAAGTAGATATATTCGCTTACCACTTCCACTGCCTCGCCACCTATCTCAAACTGCTGTGCTGTCCCGAGGTTATTGATCATTACTTTAGTTTTCTGCATATTAATTTTTAGGCCCACGGTTCTACTCTGTTCGCCCAGTGCGGAAAGCATGCTTTGCAATTCTTCCCCCGAGTTACTTAGCAAGGCAACGTCATCAGCAAATCTGAGGTTACTGAGGTATTCTCCATTACCCCTTACTCCCACCTGTTCCCAATCCAACGTTCTGAATACTTCTTGTAAGGATGCTGTGAATAACATTGGAGAGATTGTGTCTCCTTGTCTGACACCCTTTCTTATAGGTATTTTACTGCTCTCCCTATGGAGGAGGATGGTAGCTGTAGACCCATTGTAGATATCCTCTAGTATTCTTACATAATGCTCATCTACTCCCTGGTTCCGTAATGCCTGAATGACTGCTAGTGTTTTGACCGTGTCAAATGCTTTCTCATAATCTATGAATGCTATACATAGGGGTTCAGTATACTCAGCGCACATCTCTATCGCCTGATTGATCGTGTGAATATGGTCCAATGTTGAATAACCTTTACGGAACCCTGCTTGTTCTTTAGGTTGACTGAAATCCAAGGTTGCAGAGATTCGGTTAGCGATTACCTTGGTAAATACCTTGTAGACGACTGACAGTAAGCTGATCGGCCTGTAATTTTTCAAGTCCTTCATGTCGCCTTTTTTATGGATTAGGATGATGTTCGCGTTCTTCCAAGATTCCGGTACCATTGCGGTCATTAGGTATTGCGTATACAGGTTTGCCAGTTTTTCAAGTACAATTTCTCCGCCATCCTTCAATAGGTCTGCTCTTATCTGATCCTCACCAGGTGCTTTGCCCCCTTTCATTTCTTTCAAAGCCTTCCTTACTTCTTCGGTCGTTACTGATGGAATGCTTATCTCCTTTGAACTACTGTCTCGTTCGGCATTATCCTGTATGTCCCGGCTACTCTACAGATCCCTATAGAACTCCTCGGCCACTGTGACTATTTTATCCCTGTTTGTTATGACATTGCCTTGCTTATCCTTAAGTGCATACATCTGATTTTTCCCCACGCCAAGACGTCTCTTCACTGCTTTCAGGCTACCTCCGTTCTTTACAGCGTATTCGATCCTCTCGATATTATACTTCCGTATGTCAGCTGTCTTATGCTTATTGATTAACTTCGAGAGCTCGGCTAGTTCTATTCTGTCAGCTGCGGTAGAGATTCTTATGGTGTGCCGTTTCCTGATTAGATCTTTCGTCTCCTGTGAAAGTTTACTAGTATCCTGTCTACCCATAGTGCCCCGACTTCTACTGCACACTCCGTGATAATGCGTGTAAGGTTGTCTCTGGCTTCCTGTGTCGTAAGCTCGGCTTCCTATTTAAGGGCGGAATATCGGTTCTGCAGCGCGATCCTGAATTCTTCTACTTTACGTTTTACTGTTAGCTCAGTTATCGGCTTCTTTCGTACTAGCTTTTTGCGGTCCCTCCTCAAATCTAGCCTAATTCGAGATCTTACCATGCGGTTGTCACTACACCTTACCCTTCCGAGCACTTCCACATCCTGCACGACGCCGGGGTTATCGCATAATATGAAGTCTATTTCATTTTTGTGCTCCCCATTCGGGCTCCTTCAGGTCCACTTCCGACTCTCCGACCCGCTGGAGAACAGCGGGGCTACAAAAAGGAGAGGCTGCAGCTCGCCGAACCAGTTCCACAGTGTATCCTAAACGTGAAGGCACGACGGTCACCGAACCTGCCACAAACCGACGCTGGTCACGACAGTAACAAAATCCCAATGGCCATGTTCGAGAGAGAGAGAGAGAGAGAGAGAGAGAGAGAGAGAGAGAGAGAGAGAGAGAGAGAGGGGGATTTTTTTATTATCGCGGTGGTGGTGTTCGCATCCGTCAGCCGCCTCCGTCCAGGCAGCTGCTGGTATCACTTCGGATGAAGGCCACGAGGTCCCGTTGATCTCGGTGATTGCAGGCGGTAGCCAGCCACTCCTTGGAGTGATACGTTCCGAGTGCTGAAGTGTTTTTGCATTCCAACAATATGTGTTCTTGGTTAAGCATGGCGTTGCAGTGGCTGCACTGGGAAGAGGGGGGGGGGGGGGGGTTTCTCTACCTGGAATTGTTATAATACCGTAAATAGAGATCAATGTTGAAACGGAAATTTGAACAACTAAAAAAACAAGAAAAATATAACATAATTACGAAAGGTGGCGAACCGTGCAACGGCCACAATAATGCATATTTCGCGAAGGTTGAAAATGTAATCGTTACAACAATGCAAATCGAGATAACCAGTTTGAAAGAAATTTTCAAGGATAAAAGTTAAGAAAAATATTAAACATTACGGAAAATTGCCAAACGTACAGCGCTTGGCACTTCCCAAATAATGCAGATTTTACGGAAGTTCCACCTACGTTTATTATATTAACGGAACTGAGATAATTTGTAGAAGAAATGTTGAAACAATAAAAAATGGGAAAAATATAAACACTACGGAAAATGCGAACCGTGTAACGCTCTGAATTTCCACAGTAATGCAGATTTCGCGAAACTTCCACTGCTAATAGTTATAACAGCGTAAATGGAGGTAATTGGTTGGACAGGATTGAGAAAACGCAAAAATTTGGCTGGAAAAAATTCACACGCAAGACAAGCGGCACAAGAATGCTACGTATTAGTAGATAATTCTCTGATTTTTTGCAGAATTTCTTTTTAGCTGTAGTAGTAGTTGGTGCTGACGGTCTGTCGTTATGATTTCTTCGGTGGCTTGGAGGGTCCCTGTGTTGAGGAGCTTTGTTGCGCTGGCGCTGAAGCGGGCTCTGTCACAACTGACGTCCTACATTGCGTCCACGGCCGCTTTTTTTCTGCGCGGCGGCCGGCGAGAGCAGTGCATGTTCAGAGGCCTGAATACTTGCCGTGGCTTTGCGATTCTCATGCTCGGAGTGCCAGCACACAAAAGAGGCCTCACATTGTAAGTCATTTTATTCCACTGATTTATCGTTGCATGATCACTGATGTGGTTATGACGATTGAGGTTGCATTGGCCCTTAAGCTGCGCGGTGTACATCAATTATGAATTTTTTGATATTGAAATATTCAGTTCGGAATTGTTTCAGGGTGTCAGAGAAACTTTTGTGTCTGCCAGCGAGAAAATTCGCATCTCGGTTTATTTGGAATGCACTGTTTGTGTTGCAATTGGTTGTCGAAAGAAAGCGCGCACAATGAAGCCGATAGGTAACTTTGAATGAGGCAAAGCCTAAATGCAACTCTTATAAATGCCAAAATTTTTTATAGCGCACGAAGCTTGAGAGGGGATATTCAGAGGGCATCAGGAGAGTGTTATTATCACTGCATGAAGAGTTAAAATTATATCTGTTCTTACTGCAATTTTTAGTAGTTTGATTTTACCCCGAAGGGGGCACCCTGAGTAATTTTGGTGACGGTATATGCGACACCGTGAACCCCGAGCCCCCATACATAAGTTGTGCCCATCCGTGACGATGTGTTTTAAGGCGAAGGGCAGAAACCACAAACGGTGGCCGTCGGAGCCCAGGTCAAGCTCCGGGGGATGGACGCCTTCTCTGTTTACCAGGCAGGGAGCTCCTGGACCTGTTTAGCTATCAGGGTAAGGATGACGAAGAAAGTACCCCTGTCTCCATGCTTTTTCCTATGACATATGGATAATTCAACCCCTCCTCCCCCCGTGAAAAAACGTGATCGGCCACCGAAAAGCGGCCGCACAGAAGTTTCCTTCCCATTCCTACCAACCATGAACATTCAAAAACGTGACAACTATCCCCGTCTTTTGGTCCTTGAATCAGTAGATAAATCGAAACCCATCTCCTCGCAGTCTGTATTCTTCGTCTCCACGTTCCTTGAAGGAATCATTGGCAAATATTTTGAGGCAAAAAAAACTACGAACACGCGAAGTGCTATTTGAAGTAAAAACTCCGCAGCAATCTACAATCCTCTTAAAACGAACCCGCATGGCAGATCTGGAGATCACGGACACACCCCACCGCAGCCTCAACAGCTCTCAGGGTGTGATCTCTGAGGCAGATCTCATTTCCGAAACCGATGCCGACCTTTTTGGAAGGTTTCTCCCTGGGAAGAGAAAATATTGTTCAATCAGAGTTGTCACAGCTGTAAAGCGCATATCCATACGCCGCGATGACAAACAGATTGCAACTAAGCACATTATCCTGACCTTCGATCGATCCACCCTTCCAGAATCTATAAATGCCGGTTATATACATTGTTCTGTCCGCCCGTACATTCCGAACGCACGGCGCTGCTTTAAGTGCCAATGGGTAGGGCATGGCACAAACTCTTGCCGTGGTCGACTTACATGCGCTAAGTGCGGCCAGCATGACTGTCCTTCACAAATCTGTGAATCCGAAACCTTCACTAGTGCCAACCGCCAGGGACCCCATGCAGCGTAGTCGCGAAAATGTGAGTTCAAACAGGAGAAGCAGATAATCAACGTTAAGCTCGCCGAGAACAGCACCTACCCAGAGGCGCCAAAGAGGTTCGCCTCTTACCCCCTGGGGAGGTACGCCGACGCAGCTCGACGGGGGGTGGAGCGGCGTCTGGTTTCGGCGGGAATCCAGTACCGCGAGTAGGACTTTGCCCCCCACCGGGCTGTCTCGGGCAGCCCAAACTGCCTCCGCACCGCTCGCTGAGCCCGCAGCGGCTGTGGTGGCAACCACGTCGGTTGGAGATGCCACTGCATCCATGGCCTCCTCTCCACCGGCCCAAAGCATACACGAGGCCACGGAGGAGATGGAGACGGAGGAAACTGCAGTAGTTCCCACTCCCACCACACCGCTTGTGCCACCCGGGGCGCTCCTGACGCTCTCGGCGGTCGCGGATCGAACGAAGGGCACCGGAAAGGGTGCCAAGTGCGGGGAGTCCGGTACGCCGGCTACCCCTTCCAAATCTGATGATGACATAGATGTGGGATCTTTCCTGCCAGTTTCGACGCGGAAGGAGCGGGTCCCTCCATTTAAACCTCAAGACAAGGTTAAAAAACGCCTTCCAAGAGTCCAATTCCCGAAAGACCGTACATAAATAGTCATACTGCAATAGCTGTGAACACCTAATAATGGGAAGAGAAAATATTGTTCAATGGAATTGCAGAGGCCTTCTGAATAATCTAGACGACGTGTACAAGATTCTGCATGCTAATCCCCCAAGTGTAATGTGCATCCAAAAATACATTTGTATTCCAAACACACAAATTTCTTCAATCGTTACCTGATATACAGAAAGGACAAGGGTGGCTGCACACACTCTTCTGGCGGTGTGGCCATGATCGCCCGGAAATCTTTAGCATGCCACCCTGTCAGTTTGAACACTGTCCTTATGGCTGTAGCAATACGCGTCAGAATATTTTATAGGTTGATAACGGTATGCTCCATATACATTCCTCCTGATGTTGCACTTTGGACCTCTGACTTCGAGGCGCTGCTTGACCAACTGCCCGAACCATACATCCTTACAGGCGACCTTAACGCACACAACTCTCTTTGGGGCTCTTCTCGCACGAATGGCCGAAGTCGCCTGATAAATAAATTCCTTACTTCAGGAGCGTGCCTTTTTAACAATAAACAGCCTACATACCATGACATGGGACACAACACATACAGATTGACTTGGCTATTGGTTCTGCTATTCGCTTTTCATGTCTTGAGTGGGGTGTGGGCATGGACCCTTATGGTAGTGACCACTTCCCCACCTCCCTAACGTATATAGGTAAAGGCCCATGCAGTGCATCTTCCAGCAACAGGTTCAATGAAGCAAGAACTAACTGGAATACAGTTACACAGACATCCAAACTACACCACACATCTATTGGACACCTAAATGTTGAAGAAGCTACCCAACTCCTCACGGCGCACATCCTCGATGCCGCCGAAAAGTCCATTCCCCACGCCTCTGGTGCTCCGCGCAATTAGCGGAGAACGTGGTGGAATGAGGACTGTAGGCGATCGCGAGAGGCCCAGAACAAGGCGGGGGGTATCCTCCGTCGGTACCCCACGTCGGGTAACCTGCTCTTGTTCAAACGGGCCAAGGCGTTAGGAAAACATGTGCGGCCTGAGGCCAAACGAGACAGTTGCCGTTCATTCGTAAGATCAATAAACTCCTACGCAGACACACGAAAAGTATGGACACGAATACCCAAACTCAAGGGGCAACAAACACACATGTCTGAACAAACTTTCCGTGTAAGAATTGGTAGTGCATTTTCTCATGTACATTTTCAGGAAAATGGAGTGCCTCAAGGTGGTGGTTTGAGCTGCACACTCTTAATAGTGAAGATGAACTCGCTCCATAAGGCATTGCCACCAACCATTTCTTGTTCAGTTTATGTAGAATATGTCCAAATATCTTTTAAATCATGTAATATGCCAATCTGTGAACGTCAAGTCCAACTCGGCGTGAACAAACTTGCTGGCCTGGCGGACACAAATGGTTTTAAACTGAACCCCGGAAAATGTACTTACGGTGTGTTCACCAGTGTGCGGCGGATCCATGTGGACCCTGACATTACTATGAACGTCGTGTCGATTCCTGTTAAAAAAGAGCACAAATTGTTAGGCCTAATATTCGATAACAAACTAACATTCCTTTCACATCTGTAAATGCTTAAGCAAAAATGTCTAAAAACTATGAATATTTTTAACGTCATCTCGCACCAATCGTACGGTGCCGACAAGCAGCTCCTCCTGCGTCTTTATACTGCACTGGTAGGATCTCGCTTGGACTAAGGCAGCTTCATGTATGGGTCGGCAACGAATACGGCACTTAAAACGCTTGACCCGGTCTGCATTTGGGGCTTCACATTGCTTGTGGCGCCTTTCGCACCAGCCCTTTATAAAGCCTCCATGCAGAGTGTCACAAATGGTTCCTGTATCACCAGAGAATATACACGGAATTGTTCTATGCCTCTAAAATCATGTCTATGACTAATCCTCCTTCTTACTCGACCATTCATGATGCATCCTCACAGCAGATCTTTTTAAACCGTCCATCTATTCCCATGCCGTTCCCTGTCAGAGTGAGAGCAGAGGCATCTGAGCTTGCAGTGTCATTTTCACACATTCACAAGACACCCATCATTGATTTTATTGCACCAAGGCAACTCAGGGCTGTTTCTTGTGATCTGTCATTTGTGCAATTCGACAAAAACAGGGCACCAAGGGCTGCTATTGTGCAGCATTTCGTCTTCCTGCAGGATAAGCACCAGTGTGCAGAGTTTTACTGCGACACATCAAAGACAGCTGATGCTGTGTCTTGTGGACCGCACTTTAACGTGGCAAAAAGAATGAACTCCCACAACAGAATTTTTGCGGATGAAGCACACGGCAGTTTACTTGTTTTACATCACAGTGTCCAACATCAAATTTTAAGTCCATAGTGTAGACGGATTCTCTTAGCGTTGTACGTGCGTTCTGGTCAAGAAAACTTTAAAGAAATTATATAATCAATCTTGTTTTTAAGGCCCTTATGTCGGCATACGCCTCAAGTCTTGAAATAACAATATGTTGGGTTCCTGAACACTGTGGAATAGCCGGCAAAAAAACCGCAGATTAAATGGCCACTGCTGCTACACTCTTGAATACAGTGGAGATAGCAACAGTGCCGTACACAGACATGAAGCCACACATCAGACACCAACTTCGCAACACATGGCAAACACACTGGAGTGAACAGACAGATAACAAGTTACACGTAATAAAACCACACTCGTGATCATACACAACTGACTCATACAACAGACACATTGGAGTTACCTTAGCTACGTTGCGGATAGGCCATACACTCACACCTGCTCACTAGCTCTCCAAGGCCCGTGTGTAGCAGGTGTTGGGAGGGAATATCCATAGTCCACATCCGAATCACATGCAAGGCACTCGACACAACAAGACACAGACACTTCAAGGAACTATACAGACAACACATTCCGCTACACCATTCGTTTTTTTTGGTTGACAATGCCATGATTTCTGTGCAACGCGTTTTTAAATGTTTATCTGATGTTAACTTTTTAAACCTCATTGGCTATCACGCGCAATCAAAACTGGCCCTAACACCAGCCATCACCATTGCCGTTAATTGATTTTATTGTTATTGTTGCTTTAGTAGCCACTATTTTCGTTTATACACTTTTTTTTGGCCCTCTTTGCCCCAGCTGGCCTTGCGCCAATAAAAATCCAACCATCATCATTAGTTTCATTTTACAGGCACGCTACTCCATGTCAGGTAGCCGCTGTCGCATGGTGTGCCTTTTTGTTACCGCGTTTCATACCGACCCGCGTATCCATTGTATTCATTGCTACAGTTGATTTTAAAATTTCACCCGCCGCGGTGGCTCAGCGGCTAAGGCGCTGTGCCACTGAGAACAAGGTTGCGGGTTCGATTACCGCCCGCGGCGGCCGGTTTTCTGATGAAGGTGAAAACCAAAAACTCCCGTGTGTGCGAGATTTTGGCGCACGTTAAAGATCCCCAGATAGTCAAAATTGATATTGAGCGCTCCACTACGGCGCGCCTCATTGCGAGCGTTGCGTATGCGCGTTAAGCCCTTCAATTAATCAAACAATTTTAAAATTATTATAGCAGCATCCGCAGGTGAAGGACGTTCGTAGTGGTGTAGTGTCTGTGTGGAAGATTTTTCCTTTAACTCTTTATGGGCTTGTTTTAAGTCTTGTTGGCGCAAAAGTAGAGTTCTTTCAATGCTCAATCAGTCTGAAATGACAAAAAAATGCCGTAGTTAAAGAAAAACAGGCTATAGAGAGACCACAAGCCCCTTCCCTCCACCCTCCCGGGTGCGTGATGATGTGAATCTGCCTGGATCCCCAACTGTAACTTATGTATTCTAAAATGTTTTCTGTGTCGCTTGCAGGGATTTGTGAACAATCGTCAGCATTACTAAAGTAAACAAATTGACAGGTGAATTATCACTAAAAACTGTTCTATTTTTAGCCAATCTCTTGGGTCGTAGGCTGAAACCATGTTTCAGCTTGAATTTCACGGGCGCTATCAACAAAGGGAATGCTTTAACTGCGCCATTAGTGGCCATTTCATCCTGTAATACGGTAGTCTAGCATTTATGTAGGCCTGGCCCAGTCATTAGGCGTATTTTCTTGATGAATTGCGGGGAACAAAATGCTGACTCGTTTGGAGCATCGACCCTTGCCCAAAGGAATTTCTGGCTATGTACAGATGCCCAATACTGCTATTTATGCTTGTGGACGAAGGAGGTACCCAACGAAATTTCCATTTTCGGCATCACTAACAAAAAATACAAAATTTGTATGCGTCCTCTGCATTACAGAGCCGCCTATGCTCACACACTGCAAAGGGCAGTTTTATCGTTTAGCTGTAAAAGCAGCAGTGTGTGCTCGGCTGAACAATGAAGCGCATGTGTCCGCTAAGAGGTATGTCCTCTCCTAGTGTTTGAAAGCAAATATTAAGATTTCTTTATAGTTCCCAAGTCAGATCTCACGACAAAATCACAAATGCAGCAAGGTTTTGCTCGCATTGCACAGAACATTCCTAACCGCATGAGTATGATCAGGCACCGCTAACTTTGCGATATTTTTTTGCAAAATTTAAAGTTCAGATAGGCCATTGAATAGGTAACTTTGCAGTGAATTGCTCTACTTTATCTAAGAGCAGTACGTACACCTAAAGGGGATATCCACCCCAGAAGAGTTACTGGTTAGTATATGCCTTCAGGCGGACTACGGGTATTTATTCACGAAACATTGAAATCTTGACAAAGAATACTGTAGCTATTTCAGAACTTTAATGGAGAGCTCGTTACAGCAGACTGGACATTTGGGCTGTACCGGATTGTCAGCGAGATTAACGATGTTCAAAGCAGCAGCTTCTTATGTCGTTCCGGAGTACTGATAGAAGCTACGAGATGAAGTGCGTTAGAAACTCAAAAGAGGAGCGGAAATTTCAACTTGTATAGCTTGACAAATTTCCACCGTTAACAGCGCTGTTTTTGTGCGTTATGCTTGTGTGTCTAGGGTTGGGTTGGTATTTGCTGAAAGTGATATAATGCCTCTTGCGCTCAGAATTCATGCCCTTTAGTTTTTTAAGACACGCCGAGAGCTACACACAACGTAAGTGCATAGATTTGATGTAGACTCAGCAGAATGAGCTCAATTGCCCTTGCACTGGGCGCTGCTGTACGGGAGTAGGACGCTTATACACAAAACATTCTCCTTTTGTTTACTGCATTCGAACAAGAAGTAAATAAAATAAATGGTATTCCTATGGCCAACGTCCTTTTATTGTGGGTGTCGCACTAATCGTATTATACACGTTGAAATAAACAAGTAATCACATGGAACTATCGCCTTTTAGTGTAGTGCCTGCACAAGGTACCGGTGGGTGCAGTATACGTCCCGAAACGCTCTCCCAGATTTGTACAACGAGGTATGCGAATTGCGGCCCAGTTTGCAAAGTCACCCTGCACTAAATAACATCATAATCGACACCAATATTGTGGGAGAGACATTTAAAGGGCCAGATGTAGACGACATGCAACTTTGTTCAATTTAAAAGAACTATTCTTTCGAAACTCAGCTCCATTCCAGCCACGGAAGACGTTTTACAACAATGCAAATAAAAATATCACGCAGTTTCACATTTCGTGTGGCAGTGCCGTATTGTGGCTAGGGGGGATGTAAAACAGGCCATGGCAAAAATGTACCAATGAGTGTGTTAACTGCACGTTATGATTCAAATGATATGACTACAACAGAATTAGAGGCCCCTGTACAATCGCGCAATCGTGTTTCTTGGCATTGGCTTAGGTCGTTTGGCGCCAATCGTACCAACAAGATCCTTCAACAAGGTGGAAATTTGGGCTGGTTGGTACATTTTTTGATGAGCGAAAAAACAGCGCGAAGAACGGGACAGGGAAGGACAAACGGACGAAGCGCTGCACGGACAGCGCTTCGTCCGTTTGTCCTTCCTTGTCCCGTTCTTCGCGCTGTTTTTTTCGCTCATCAAAAAACAAGATCCTGTGATGTCCCAAAGAAATCGTCGAAAACTGGCGGGGGAGTTGCCGATGCTTCATTTGTTTTATTTAGTATGTCGATTATTCCCTGGAAGTTCGCGATAAAATTGTTATAATTGTTACTGCACATCTCTATACCGTGGATGATGGCGAGGGTGCGGAGTACGGGGACTCGAAATGACATCCAAGTTGCACCCCGAGTGACATCCGATTTGCGCCCCGATCGTCATTCGATTTGAGCCGTGAGTTGCTCCTTGATTATTCCCTAAATGAAACTGCAACTCACTGCTCAAACATAATTTCGCTTGATTTTCGCTTGACAATGGTGTGCGCAGGGATGGAAGCGGACGGACATTAGGAGGTCCTAAGGTACTCCGCACCGTTATATGCGAGGGAGTAAGCCATTTGACTCTCGGGTACTAAGTCACGGTCGTAGCCCAATGGGTAAAACGACTTACACTAACTCTGTCTGGTCTACCAGACATACGATCGGATCTTTACGGTGCCTGTGTGATTTTGTGCCATTGGAAACACTATGCGCACGGGCACGGACGGCCATTGTGCGGTCCTAAGTTAGTCCGCACCTAAAATAAAGCCAAACCTATTTTGTTTAGCCTTGAAGGGCACTTGCAAACTACCGCGCTTTATTTTCTTTCGTGATGGGGGTGGCTAGAGAACAATCTTAGCCACCTCGAAAAAAATCGCGGCTACGCGCCTAGTTCGTATGTCACCCGGTCGGCCGCAAGTGGCGGTGGCAATGGTGTGCGGGTGTTGGCAACAGGGGTCATGTGGAAGAAGAAAGCCGGCAGAAAAAATTTGAAATGAGGGCCAGATCGAGGGGAAATTCTAATTTTGAGCACTACATCAGAGCAACGTCTGCCAGAGAAGTGGGGTGTCCTTGAAAGCTTGGGTGAAACGGTGGATTCTGACTGGTTGAGGGTACGTGGACAGGGTTAGTGGTGATGAGAGACAAGTTGGAAAGTGCAGAAGAGGTTAACCTCCAATCACTGTTAAGACCGCATTCGACGCCGTCAACCCGATCATAAACACCAGTAATTGTTGGCGGTATACATGTTGACCGCACTGGACGGTACTGGAACGTGCGAGCTAGATACCAAGCCCGGCGTGAAGCGCTAGGCTCATTATGCATCGTAGATGACCACACATACCTGTTGCTTGACCACGGGCGTGGGTTTGTTTATAAGTAGATAGGTCTAATCTATGCATCAACATTGCTACTAAACTTGCGTAAAATTGTTGTCGCTTGCCTTTTATTTCATGCAGGCCTGAAACAATGGACGCCATGTCTGATAACGTGCCTTTCAGCCACTACGCCGGCGTTCCATCTATGTCTTTCCGTTTCCTGCCTCACGAGGTACGCACAAGCACATCTCCACTTCGCAAGTTTAGAACGTATTGCAGGAATTTATTGCACACTAAAAGCAGTTAAACGTTCTTAATGTTCGGTGAATTGTTCCGATATACATGGAGAGGAGGATGTATAGAAGTTGAGTAAAGGGGCGGTAATTGGAAGGGGTGGTGGAAATGTCATATTGTTTCGAGGTCACTTGCAGCGAAGGGAGCATAGACGTGGCCGATATTTAGTTATTTGTCGACAGAATTGTTCCGCCTAAGCTGCGAAAACGGCTATTAAAAAGTTTTTGACTTGGTTTCTTCAGTGAGCGTGTGCTGAAAGAAGCGAAAAAGTCAAAGTTTTTTTCTTAAGAGAAAGGTAGTTGAAACGCGAAGCTTTCTGCATTGCAACTTTAGTCAAAGCCAAAGTTCGCAATCCACTCTCCCAAAGTACACCAACAAAACTGCCAAAGTCAAATTCAACTCAGCCAAGTGCCAAACCAATGTCCGAACCCTCGCCACCAGCGTCCAACCACACACCACCGAAGTCTAAAGCCAAGTGCAACCCTGCTTAGAGAAGGTATTCAACCATCACCGGCGGTGCGAAGGCACCATCACATTGTGTGTGATATATGGTTGATGTGCCCGTGTGAAACCCATTTTGTGAAGTTCGCGTTCCTGTATCGCGTTCTCGAGTAATATTGCCGTCACTATGGCGTAGAAAGTTTTGCTTTAAAAAAATTGTATAAAGAGATACGTCCTCCCTTTCAGAGCCGGTGAACGACCACTTGCTCTGTAGCCGTACCTAATTCCCTACTATATGTACAGGTGGCAAAAGCTTTAACTAGCGTGCGCGAGCTGCCATTTCTTCATCTTACGACGATCTTAAGACGGAACAGCCTATCAGTACGGCGGGTCCAGTTGAGGGAGGGTTCTGAGCATGCATTCAATATCGCCATGTTGGCTACTTGGCATCCGTCATACGGCGCTGACACATGAAAAGTCGCCGCTCCCGGACCCCAGTTAAAGATTGGCCTACTACATGCACAACAATAGGGCATTCCTTGGTGTCTTTGGCTGCCGATCGGCCAGGACACACATTTCAGATCTGTTGCATGAACTATGGAGGTTGCCTGGAAACTGCTTCACCAATGAGCGCAAATCGCGCTACTAACAGAATGACTCACCGCAGGGTATAAGAACCGCGGTACAGTTTTCAGAAACTTTCGACAGAGGAGAGCCGTGCTTGAGTGCACTACCCGTGCACTTCAGCACCGTACGCGATGTGAAGGGCTGGGTACTATTGAAGCTTCGAGTCATTGTAGGGGAGATGTTGATCTTCGGGGGAAGAGTTCTTTTGTGGGTGTTTTCACGAGAGATGGTACAGGCATATCCGGTCGACATCTTTAATTTTTACGAAAATATTATTTATGGCTCCTTGTGCACAGAAGGAACCATATCTCAAGTTATTTTATGGCACATTAAAAGTTTGCCTTCAAAAAATTTCCAGTGTCATCTGGTCACTGGTGCGTTGAGCGGCTCGCGGAACATTTGAAACGTCTACTACTATCAAACAAAAACTACTGCAGCTATCGCCATAGTTATTTTTGCGAATGAGATGCGAAGGCATCTCATTCACTCGCCTTGTCCCTGCATCCGTCGTCGTCGTCGGCGTTGTCCGCCCCTCCCCCATTATCTCGCCGCGCCAGTTGCGCCTCCGCCGCTCACTCTCTCTCCTCTCCGATAGCGAACACTCTCTCGCGAGGGGCATTGGATTGGATTCGATTGGATTGGATTGGCGTCGATTGGCTTGTCTTGGCTTGGCTTGGCTTGGCTTGGATTGGATTGGATTGGATTGGATTTGGATTGGATTGGACTAAAGTGGATTGTGTTGGATTGTGTTGCGTCATAGCCGCGGCAGACGCACTGGCGCCGGCGCGTCCCCTCACCGTTATGCGCGCTATAAAACGCGGTGCCTGCGCCGCTCCGCTCCTTCGTTCCAGCGCCGTTCCTCCGCTGTCCAACGCTGCAACGTGAACCCCCTATGCGTCGCATCTACACAGGGGTTCCCGCGAGGGGAGGTGGTAGTTTTTTATGTGAAGACTTTGCATACTTTCAAATGATTTAACGCATTCGCGTTCGGCTTGCAGAGCGAATTATTTTTAATTAAAAATTCCCGAATGGAAAAGGTTTCTGAAAATTGGCCAAATGCGGCGCCTTTTTCTTCTGCATTTAAACCGTCTAGGCAGTTCAAATTTTTCAGTGTAATCTTCCATTCTTGTTCAATCTTCGTGTCAATTTTATTTTATCTGGTCAAGACGGTTAAATTTCAGAAAAGCACGCTACTGCAGCCAGGTAACCCATTTTGGTATAATTTGAAAGTCAATTTTTTGCCAAATGAGGCGCCGTTCGAATTTTTTTCAAACTTTCAAAAATTGATTTATTGATTTATTGTAGGCTTTGATACGGCGGCGCTACAGAAGCGATGAGGTGCGCAGTAGTGTAGAGCTACAGAATATTTTTACCACCCGGGGTCTCTAACGTACGCCAAAATGTCCAACACACGGCAGTTTTCGCTTTTCGCCTCCATCAGAAAAGCGGCCACCGCGGCCGGGAATAGAACCCGCGTCCTTGGGCTCAGCAGCACAAACATTTTCAGACGTTAAAGCCAAGGTTGAGTGCTCTCTATCACCTTAATCTAAACCATGTTGCACTATTATGGTCGAAGTGCCCTAGGGGCCGGGGCTCTTGACGTCTCCTGTCCTCGTAGTAGTCGTCGTCTCATGTAGTCACGGTACTAAAAGACCAGGAAGCTCGGTTACGCCTCACGCTAGAATGTAACGCGTACTAAAAAAACACCTGGACAATCGTTTACGCCTCGCGATCGAACGCTTCCTAATGCGCACTAAAAACCGGGACACTCGTTTACGCCTTGTGCTAGAGAGGTGGTGTTTCAAAAACAAGGCGCTTTTACAGAAAAGCTGTATACCTGTACCCATTAATGGTGTCATTTCTGTTGGCAAAAACGCCAAGGTGGCAGAATACACTTATACACTGCATGCTTCGCCCCTCCCTAGGTTTCACGCTAGTGGAGATGGCCCGGGATTTTTTTTTGTGGTTTTGCAGCTACAAAGCCCAAACTATGGCCTTGTCAGCAGTATTGTGGTGACGTACTCAAGTGGTTGGCAAGAAGATTGTGGTCGCAATTTAGGCAGTTTGAAAGTGAGCATCATTGAAGAAAAATTGCTGTGAGCACGCATTTCTTGAAAGTTGATGTGAATCGAGAACATTGCACCTTAATCTCATCTTGGAGCTCCGGCTTTAGAGCTTATGATTGGTCGTGTATTGTGGTCATGTCTTAACCGAGAAATACGAGACGTGGACTTTTTAAGACCGGCGGGCTATAAATAATTGCGGTAATATCTTGCATGAAACACAACAGAGTCATGAAGTGATAAAAAAAAAGTCTCTAGAGAATCAAGACTGCAAATTGTTTTTTTCTTCGAAGTATATGCATTTGAATTGTCTGATCTGGTACAAGCGCGCTCTTGAAACTTCGGGAGTAGCACCCGTGTGAAATTTTCTGTCCGCTGAAAATTTGAGTCCCGTTAACTGGTTCTCGAGGACCTATGTGGCACTGTATGCTACTGCAGAACACTTAGCAATGACGAGGTCGTACGTCTTTACTGTCGTTCACATAAGCATGAAGCAGGAGGGAAGTGAAGCCGATCCAAGTGGTCAATGATGGGTTAGCGCCAACCAAAGAGTTTTCAATGCCAACAGTCCCAGGGTGGCAGGCGTCTAGTGACCTCAAATACAATCAGGATGTACGCGCTGGTTCTCCGGTTGAATGGGACCTTTTGTTCCAGTGCCCAGATCTTTCACGCTAGGGAAGTTCATTCTTGAGGCGATATTTTTGTTATACTTGTTTCAATAATAAGCAGAAAACACGCGTTCATCACAACGCTTGCGCTACTGTTCAGCCTGGGGCTCGTCAATGCGCGTGAATCGCCGTAGGCGATGATCACGCAGAAAGAGTCCCTAGTTGGGGTGGTGTTTAAAGCAAAGCTTGCTACCTCCTCCGGCCAACGGTTCTTTCGTGACCTGCGGGACAAGAAACTCCCAACGCGGCTGGGGATAGGGAGGGCGCTTATCACTCACGGAACACGTGTAGGTGGCGCGGTGATAGGGCGCAATTACCCAGCGTTCCCCGCAAGCAGGTGCTGTCCCAACGACTCGCCGACACGCTCACACCGGCGGGCGGGTCGGTGGCGTGGTGACAGTTCTTTTGGGCCTATTGTGGCGCTGCTTCGCGTGCATTGCGCGCTTTCTTCACACGGCTTGATTAACTTGACAGCTCCTGCTGGGTATCCCTGACCCGACGGAATGAAGGGGTCGTACGGCTAAAATATGCTAAGGATTGTTTTGCAGCGAGGGAAAACGAAATGTAGAGACCACATACAGACATCTGGCCGCCACAGAAACGCTACGTTTTTGCACACTGCTTGCACGAATGGGACTACGTTTACTAAATTGGTGAATACCAATTCGGTTGTGTTTTAAGAGGTATTACCAAATGAGAAAGGAGCAACTGGATATGATAAAGAGCGATTATAAAGGTTCCCTCAACTTTCTGGCAATTCTAATTATTAAACGAACTAGTTGAAATCTGTATAAATGGGAATCACTGAGCTCACATGCCAAATCTTTTCAGTGCCTGCGCTTGTGTCACGAGGTAGTGTAGCCCTAAGGTAGCACATCAGGATGGATGGCTTCCGCTGTTTCACCCTTCGAAAGACGCTCCTCTCCACTTTCTCTCACTTCCGAGTGAAAGCCAGGCTACAGCGGCGGCGTTGTCCTCCGCTCTAGCCCGGCCATGGCCGACGCTCCTGCGTTTGGGATTCCGCCCTTGCGAATTCCAGGTAACGGCTGGCAGAATCGCTTGTTTCGCTCTTTGTAGAGCCAGGTGGGTGGATTCAAGTGACGTCGCTTGGAAAATCGTTGTGGGAGTCGTTTAAAGCTTTGCTTTCCAACCACCTTCACAGCGTGGATTGGAGCCAACTTTTTTTAATTGGTTTTCAAAATATACGAAAAACCGTTACCTAACCACAGCAGAGCGCTTTGTGAAATTGAACTGTCTTCACCCTATGAACTAAAATCGGAATGACGATTCAACGAGAATACAAGAATAACACTAAAAACTCACAGCTTGTTTGGATGCAGAGTTAAGAGGACCCACATTTGGGCAAGTTTCAATAACATTTCCAATAGAAATACCTAAATCATTTGAGAGCATGCAAAGTCTTCGCATAAAAATAACTAGGGCGATAGCTGCATTACTTGTTTTCAAGTGAAAGAAGATTCAAATTTTCCGCGAGCCGCTCAACGCGGCAGTGGCCCGAGCCGACGTTGGTACTTTTTTTGACGAAGGGAATTTTTTCCCTCAAAATAACTGCAGATACATTTTCCGCTGTGCACAAGGAGCTGTATATAACATTCTTGTCCGCATAAAATGTCAGTATAAAAAAAGTGTCTATGTATAAAGATGTGCAAAATTAACGATGTATAAACAATGTATAAAATATGCCTCTGTTTAAAAATGTATAAAATTAACGATGTATGTATGTATAGAATTTTCTTATAAAACTAAAGATGTCTATGCTTCACGCCTGTACCATCTCTCGTGTAAACCTGTGTTTCGCGCTGGTCTAGCGTTTTTGTTTGTCCGGTGCGACTCCCAATGCGTGGAAGCTCTAGATACTTCCGTGCGATGATACGAAACACTTATTAATTCTGCGGTCGCAGGATGAGGTATTTATTGTGTGGTTTCTTTGGGTGGGGTGCCTAAGCACAATATTGCCTGGTGACAGCATTGTCATTTTCAGGGCGACGGTAGCGGGAGCTCACAGAGTGACCCTACATACCCGGCTTACCACACTGCTTACGACACCTTGCTTCTCTACAACAACTGGACAAATCATCACCTGACACCCCTGTGCACTCGGCTTCATGGCGCCGCCCTTTGGCTGGCATCTGAGTCGCCACTACTACCGGTAAACTTCTCAGCACTGGCCAATTGTTTAGAAGACTCTCTAGAGGAGCTTCGGTCAGGACCCACGGCGCTGGAGCTCGAGTTGAACGGCGTCTCTCTGAGTAAGTACTGCTGTTGAGATCAGGAAGTTTCATAGACAGCGCATCTGCGAGGGAAAATGACCATCCTGGAGGAACCGGGATCAAGAAGGCGGATATAAAACCTTGAAATGGTCTGCAGTTAACACAAGCCACGATGTGAGTACGCAAGCAGGCGTACTGCTGCATGAGACATAATTCAGAATCCTTTAAATGTGGAAAACAAACATCGAATTATTGCATTAAAATGATCAGACATGTTTGCGTAAGCCTAAGGTCCCCCAAGCAGCAGTAAACCTCTCTAAAAAGAGGTGTAATATTGCGTGAATTCCTTTATGGTTGCGGATGTACTTGTGTGTGTCGGCGTGGGTGTGCGCGCGGTTGTGTGCGTGTGACTGTGTCAGTGTGTGTAGCAGAACGGGCAGTTGGGCTAGTTGGTAACTGTTCATCCGTAAGGTGGATGCGCTCACACAACACGGACAAAAATAGAAAAAACAGAGACGACACGGCGCTAACTCGCAACTATTTGTTTATTGAAAAGAACCACAAATATATACTTGCAACTATATACTTGCAAGATGTTGCAAGTATATCTTTGTGGTTCTTTCCAAGAAAGAAATAGTTGCGAGTTAGCGCTGTGTCGTCTCTGTTTTTTCTACTTTCATCCCTGTTGTGTGAGCACTTCCACCTTAAAGATGAGCAGCGTGTGTGCGTGTGTGTGCAACTGTATCTCTGTGTGGGTACGTGCGTGTATGTGTGCGTGCGTGTGCGGTTTTTATGTTACCCTGTCTTCGTGGTACAAATAAATTTCTTATCACAGTGTTTGCATTATAAGCAATGTGCAAACATTTTCCGTTGCGGAATTCCTGATAGGACCATTAACCATTATTTTTGTGAAACAGAACAGCACCTGCGTTCGATAAACCTGCTTCGAATGCTCATAGGGTTACCGCATTTACGGCATAAGCGTTAGGTTTCCGAAATGCCAGATACAGGTTGCATCCGCGTGAACGGGAATGCGATGCAAAATTACATTAAAAAGTATAAAATATTGAGGGCTACGTACTATGCATGAGAATGATTCTACTTACGCAGGTTGGACTCTTGTCTTTTTTGCATTGCATTTAGCTGAAATATGACATGCCTGAAATGAGTCAGACCTTCTCTCTGGAGTTCTATTTCTGCAAGAATTATGAAACAATTTCTTCACTTCTGGATACATTGCGCTGCCTAGCTTGATCAGTGAATAACGTTTACCATTCCTTTATGGTTACAGGAAAAGAAAATTGTCTTTTTTGCTCCGCCTTGAGTACTTTTCCTTAGAACTCAAGGTCGTAAGGTCCTCTTAGTAAGCGACACCCTTAACTTGACTTCACAAACATAGAAACCATGTTCGCGTACCTGGGACATGTTGATCTATAGGCGACAGGCAAACATTGGAAGTAAAAAAAAACGAATGCGGTTTGGTTGTCGTCCTAACACGTTTCAATCGCATATACTCGCTGGAAGGGGTGAGTGGCGTGTGGTCACTTGTGGTCACGTGTGGCCCTTGTAGTCACGTTAGTCAGGTGTGGTCGTGCATGTGGCCGCGACTCGTTTCCGCGCATAGAACACATGGATATTTTTCAGACTGAAGTCACTGCGATAGGATAATGCGAAATGTCATCTGCACAATCTTGTCATCCCTTTCACTTTGGGAACGCGGGTTGTTTCGCGACTCGAAATGCCCATTTCGCTTTTAAGTGATGACTTGAAGCGCAACTATTCCATGCATATCCACGAATGATACTCGCCCCTTTTTGGACAGCCTTCGTTCTTTTGCTAGCTAGTATAAATGCCCGTAAGCTGCTTCCAAACACAAAAGTGAGAATTTCGTTAACTGAGTTGACTACGTGTTACTTGGAACTTTTTTGCGCAAAACAGGCCAACAAGGGCACATTTTTAATTCTAAAATTGGCCACGCGCATAGGCTACTGCCTTCTACTTTCTGCCGTTCCCAAAATACGGAACACGGGGTAATGTCGCAGGTTTTAAAATAAGAACGCAGCCGGTAGAAAGATGAAGTTGCCACTTCAGTAGAGCTCTTGAATGTTTTAAAAGATTTGACAGTAATCAAATGCATATTAATTGGAGGGGTCACACTGTTAGATAACAATAAAGATGTCTAGTTAAATATAATGTTCCAAATGTTGCGTGCACAGCTTCAATGCAATGCGCAAACTCAATTTTCAGATCCCTTGCGTCTGGCGATCGAGCGCTTCCGAAAGGCCGCTGACAACTGGACGCTGTACCTGGAAACGCTGAATCATTCCAGGTACGTTCCAAACCATCGCTTCGTAGAAATGGGAACCATCATTCCTCTTTCTTTTTCTGCATATCAGCTTCACGGCCACTAAAAATAAAAAAGGATCGGTTTTTCGCCAGTACGTCGCCGGATCTTAGAAGGCAGAAACCCTGCAAACGACTGGGCCTTTATGGGACGTGGAGCGCGAATTCTGTGCATTTTTTATAGTCCGCACATCTTTCCTAATATCGTTGCTATACACATGCATGTCAGAGGCAGGGGCGGAGGACCATTCAGTTCTACTGAGCGGACGAGCATTGACATCTCCGGCCAATACCCCAAATGGGTGGCGTTGTGAGAGTATGCAGGCAAGATTCTGGTGCACAAACGGCCTTTTTTTTCTTTTTATGTCACTTCATCCCGCTGGCGGGAAAGCTAAAACGAACGCCAAATTTTATTTCTTGCCTGAAAGAGTTTAAACTACATACATCCCCCACTTCCCACTGTGTTCGATTATGGGGAACGGCAAACTGGCTAACTGGCAAACTGCAAACTGGGGAACAGCAAACTGGCCTTGCACCTCTTTCACTCCTCACGCGAAAAAATTTGAGACTGACTTCTCTAAGGCATCTCATTCATGAAACCTAAACATGCACAAAAGATTATCTTGCGGAGTGCTTACGGAGTTAATGCCACATTCTATTTAACAAAACTCGCAAGTCGGGAAAGGGGCTTAGAGGGCGGGTTACGTAAAACAGCACATAAATATTAAGACTGCTGCCAAAATTATTATATTAACATACATTAGGTCATGCACTACTTTATAAAAACTATTCAAAACCTGTAACAATTTTAGTAGAATTTTATTCAAACAAACTGAAGTGAATTCGTCAGTAATGTCATTTAGACTTCACCGGTAGAGACAAACCAGAAACAGACGTTGACCTATGATAATAATAAACAGGTAATTAAAGTACCTTCTGGTTCTATAAACCATATCTGGGTATCAAAAAAAAAATCCTGAGCTTTTGCCTATGCAACATGCGACTGGACCAAAAGTAACCAAGTACAGTTTTCAACTGAGGCACCAGCTATTCCGGTGATGCTTGCGGTACCCAATATGTTGTAGGGCTATTTCAGCATTCAAATTTGTGATACTCACAAATTTTGGATGAGATAAACTTTGTGTTCAAACTTACGTTACCTAGCGTAGTGATTCGTTTAATTTAGCCCTCTGGTACTGCCAGTGTCTCTTCATCGCCGGCGTATCCAGAAGAGCGCAGAGGATGAGGCGCGCAAGATGTTACTTTCAAACATGGTTTTAAAGCAAAGCTTTCTACCTCTACCTGCCTACGGTTCTTTCGTGGCGTGCGGGACAGGAAACTCCCAACGCGGCTAGGGATAGAGAGGGCACTTATCACTCACGGAGCACAGTGTAGATGGCGCGGTGATAGGGCGCAATTACCCAGCGTTCCCTGCACGCGGGTGCGGTCCCAACGACCCCCCGACACGCTCGCAGCAGCGGGTTGGTCCGCGGGACTGCTTTGTCGTCTGCTTTAGCGGCAGTTGTTTTGGGCCCATTTTGGCGCTGCTTCGCGTCCATTGCCCGCTTTCTTCACACGGCTTGAATAAAGTTTTCGACAGCACCTGCTGGGTTACCCGGACCCAACGGAACTAAGTGTTCGTACGGCAGACACATGTTAAGGATTGGTTTGCAGGGCGGGAAAACAAAATTTAGAGAACACATACAGGCCTCTAGCCACTAGAGAAACGCTAACTTTTGTGCACTGCTTGCGATGAGTGGGACTTCGTTTTCTAAATTGATGAATAACAAATTGGTTGTGTTTCAAGAGGTAATACAAAATGCGAAAGCCCCAACTGGATCTGATAAATTGCGATTATTAAGGTTCCCTCAGCTTTCTCGCAATACTCAAACTTACTAAACTAACTAGTTTAAGTCGGTATAAATGGGAATAACTAAGCTCACATGCCAACTTGTTTCCGTGTCTGTGCTTGTGTGGCGCGGTGGTGTAGCCCCGAGGTAGCACATCAGGATGGCTACGTTCCGCTGTCTCACCCTTCGAAAGATGCTCCTCTCCGTTTTCTTTCCGCCGACGCATAGCCGGGCTGTAGCGTCGGCGTCCGCCCCTCTAGCCGGGCTGTGTACGACGCTGCTGGGTTGGGGACGCCGCTCCCGTGAATTCCAGGTAATGGCTGACAGAATGTCTGGTTTCACTGTTTGTAGAGCCACGCACGTCTATGAATTCAATTGACGTCACTTGGGCAATTGTTGTGGCTGTCGTTTAAAGCTTTGCCACTTTCACAGCGTGGACTGGAGACAATTGTTTTCGTTATAATTCACATGTGCGTTCACCGAAAAAATCTTCGTCCGTTTCCTACAAGGTGTACACTTTTACCTTACACAACAGTCAAGCCCTATTTATGGTTCATCTCAGTGTCTTTACAAGGAGGGTTTTCGGCGCGTATGTTCGTGCCTCCGACCCCAGAAGCAAACAGACAAAGCTGTATCACAAGGAGCTACATACTCATTTGAAATGCAAACTGTAAATACATTTCCTTTGCAGGCCCGAATTATTGCGTGAACTAAACGACCGGGCGATGCTGGCGGAGCAGGCGCTGCTGAAGACGACGGGCCTTCCCGGTCGACCGTTGACGAGGCACCTTCTTTGGTCGCCTTCGGAGTTCGACCGTCGCAAAGTCACGGGATTTCCCGTCTTGGCCGATCTGCTGTTCTACATCTCCCAACTTCCTCCAGACACTCGCGACCAGGGCTGGAAGAACGTCCGCTTTTACCTGGCGGATGTGCTTGTGGCGCTGCGTTCGGCTGCGGCTGCGCTCCTTGTACCGGCGTCGTGAAATGGGCTCAGTAATGCTAAGCCTCTGGTCAGCGATAGTGGTGGTTGTCGTTACACCTGGGAAATGTATCCGCACAGAAATTCTACGTCCACCACCAACTGTCAAAGCAAGGTTGACCACAAGTTCGCGCGAGGTAAGAATGGTCTGAAATTACTTTTAGTGGCCTTGGTCCAGCTCTAACGTTTGCAAAGACAAACCGCTTCGGTAACGTTTGGAAGCCCCACTGCCGTGAGGCCATTGATGGTAAATACATTCTCGGGGACGAATGATAAGAGCAATTTGGTTCCGATGGCTTGAAGCACAACGAAGATAATTTGCAAACGCGAAGTGGACAGGATAGGCGCTAAACAAGGCAATCCTTATTTAGTGCATGTCCGGCCTACTTAGTGTTCTTTTGTTTTTTGCGGGTTGTGCCGCCTAAGCACTCTGGAAACTGAAATTAAAATTGAGTACATGGATTGGTGTCGTCCTTGACATGTAAAAGGAAAGAGGTTGCATGCATTTGCTTGGCTTGACCAGATATTTTGAGAAGCCACCGTGGTCGTCAGATGAATACTATTCCGCGCGGAAAATTGCTGTCTTTTGTATATTCGTTGAATGTATCGGCCCGTTGTGCATTTGAAAAAGTCGCTGCAGAAGAACAAAATAGTATATGATAATGAGAAGCGTATGCAAAGGCATTGCGTAGAACACTGTCTTAACACTTTTATCATCGGTTTTGTACTATCAGTTTTCATCAAATAAATTTCGCACTACCTGTGGTATCTGGTGTATTGAGACCTCATATATTCAGAATAAATGTTACCCATCTGAAGACATGTACGTTGTACTTAAAAGAAGTGTGTTGCTATTATCCCATTGCGTCACTATTATCACGCAGCAACTGTCCTGCCTCCAGGGTTTGAAACAGACGCTCCCTCAACCAAGTTCAATGACTGCCACTGGTATAAGAAGCACACCGATCCGACATGCCTTCAGCGGGCACGTCAGCTGGTCGCAATCAACAGCAATAAACCGAATCCAGTTCCTACTGCAGGTACTTCTGATCGGCACAGCGCGTACGGCGGACACTTTCCTGGATACAACTTTCGTTATCCTCAACGAACCAGCAAACCGACAAACATGCGCACAGCAACTACCCTGCCTCCAGTTTTACAAATGTACGCCCCTCAACCAAGTTCTAGGACTGCCACAGATGTAAGAAGCACACCGATCCGAGATGCCTTCAGTGGGCACGTCAGCTTGCCCTGAGCAACAGCAATGAACCCATTCCTGTTAAACAATAATCTGTTAAGACTAGTGACCGCTGCTTTGTTCAACTGACGTGCTCAAACTGTTAATATTTTGTTCGTGCACCCGTGATTTAGTCTTTTCGACGCTGATGCTTTGTGGGGACGTTGAGAGCAACCCTGGACCCGCTACTGAACAGATGGTAGAAGAACTACTCGTTGGGCAGAAGGCCACGCAAAAAAGACGCCTCCATAGACAAAAAATTAACGAAATTGAATTATACGCCGCGGTAGTAAAATAATTCAACTGAAGAATAACAAACGTGGAGCACGCGATTTTTAATCTCGAAAGAAAACAGAATGTGAAGACGGTAGTTGGCGCAACAACCTTCTAGTAATTGGGCTTGCAGAAACCACCAACGAAACACCGGATTCGCTCTAAAAAACTCTGACAGAAGACTTGTTTCAGAATAAGCTAGGCGTGAAAGTATCCTCAATTGAGAGGATACACGGAATAGGGCGCAAGCATCAAGATAAGCCTCGACCAGTAGTAATGATATTTATCGACTGCTATGAGAAGACAAATGTGCTGAAACACTGTTCAAAGTTGAAGGGGCTAGCGGTATCAGTGTCCTAGGATTTTCACCCGTCACGAGGCAAATATCTTTCGGAAAGCGCAGCGACGCTAGGAGGGCTGGCAATAAAGTTAAGCTTTTCTTTATGGGAAAGTCAAAATTGATAACGACATGTTCGAATGGGGCACTGAGACCATGCAAATAATTTCATGTGCACATCGCAGTACGCGCGCTAACGGTACACTGGGTGCGCAGCACCGCGGCAGCTGTAATGGGATATAATAAACTAGCATTAAAACCAAAGAAAAATCCTTCCGCTGCCTGAATGTAAACGGGCGCAGCATTGTGAAGAGATCAGAAGAATTAGAAAGCGCTGAAGTTGCCTACAAGCCGCATATCATTGTTTTATCCGAAATGTGGCTCCACCACGACATCAGTGACGCGGAAGTAACGCACCCGGGCTACAACATTTTACGCAGTGACAGAGACACCCGCGGAGGGGTATTGAAATATTATTCATATGCTCACTGCAGCTATCCAGATTACCGAACGTCGGAGGCATTAAATACGGGATTGCAAAAATAATTCTAAACGAACTAAGTTTAATCGTTGGCGTTCTTTGCTGCCCTCTCAATTGCGACGATGTTTTTGTAGATAAAAAACGCGTTTTTCCGTTCTTGTCGTTCATGCAACCTGCTACTCGCTGATGATTTGAATGCGCCGTCTGTAAACTGGGAAAGTTATTTTCCGGATGCTCTGACTACTGCTGCCGAGCCCTTGGTTGATTTAATTCTACTACGTGACCTAAAGCACTTAGTTAAACTGCCAACACGAATGCAAAATGGAGTAGAGTCAATTGTAGACCTTTTTCTCGTAAGCATGTACTTTCACGGCCAAAGTGAAAAATTGAAGTCGTAGATGATATATCAGACCATTAGATTGTAAATTTAACTATGCCATTGAATTTTGGCTCTAAGGTCGAGCCAGTCAAGCGCACTTTCCCAATCTTCTCCCGCTTTGGTGATGTAGATATATTGGACGCATTTGAGAGTTCGTTTCCGTTTTTTGCCGCTAAATTTCAGTCGGACACGTAGTCTGTAGAACACATGCGGTGCTTATTTACAAACCTGCTTTACGAGTGCACACGTAGCTTCATTCACGCCAGGAATGAAATACTGCGGAAGACTGACCCATGGATAGACAAAGAAATTGTGCACCTCGAACAAAAACTAAAAAAGGCAAGAAAACCACACAAGAACCCTTCTACCTGGGCTAACGAAGCAAACATATGCGAACAACGTACCATCGTTAGCGACAAAATAAAGCCAAGAAATTTTATCAGCAAGTGACACTACAAAACTTTCTGCTTTCTTAACCAAACAAATTTTGGCACCATTTCTCTCCCAAAAAATAGTTCGTTTCAAACCTTCAGGTTAACAAGGCTAGTATTCATTACAAACCTGAAATTGCCGAAGCTTTGAACAAATTTTTCGGTTCTGTCTTTACGAGAAGTGATGGTACCACACCAAGCTTCACTTTCTTCGAGAATGTATCGCCCACATGGAACATTTGGATAACTGAGGAAGGTGTTGTCACTTTTACTCAGTTGAGGTGTAAAAACAAATCACCGGGTGTGAAATAAATCATACGCATTTTTTGCCCGCTACGCAGAATGGTCTCTAAGTATTTATGCCAAAATTTCAATAAATCACTGGCTTTCGCTCTACATCCTGATGACTGGAAGTCCGTTAAAATAATGCGCATACCAAAAGGCACCGAAAATAGCTCGATGATAAAGTCTTACAGACCAATTTGTTTACTAATAACGTGCGTAAAAGCACTTGAACACATAATATTGAAACATATTTAGCAGTTCATTGACCATAATAATATTCTAGACATTCGGCAACACAGGTTTTATCAGGGGCTGTCAACTATCACGCCGTTATTAGAGACGGCTCGTGATTTCGGAACAATACTAGATAAACAAGGTGAAGTTGATATAATTTTTTTATACGTCGAAAAGGCATTCGATCGTGTGTCGCACGCGAAGTTACTTATATATCTCAGCGCCATGCTTAAAATCGAATCTTTGCTAGGCTGGATAAAATTTTATCTTTCCTTCCGGCGTCAAACTGTAACCGTGGACGGCGTATCCTCAAGAACTGCCACTGTAGAATCAGGCATTTCGCAAGGTTCCGTCTAGGCGCCCTTTTATGTTTGCTTTTTATAATGATTAGCCCACGATACACCCGTCAGGATAAAACTGTTTGCAGACGACTGCATTATCTATCATGCAATCCGTAACCATAGTGATCAGGCCCCCCTTAATGAAGCTCTAGGTAAAAAAATTACACCATCTTCCCGTAGGGGAACCCTGAGTGGTATGCGAAGCAGCCATGGGGTCTATTCAACTGCCCATTAGTTTTCAGTTCGTCGTTTCTGTAAGGTTGAGGTACGTAGCTACCGTTATATTTACCGTTTGGTTTCCATGGTAACTACTACACTTTTCACTTACCGGAACTACGAAACGGGAAATTTCGTTGACCCAATGGCTGTTCCCATACTACTCAGGGTTCTCCTACGGGAAGATGACCTTTATTTAGGCATTATCATCATCATGTTCAACGTAGGTGACGTCGGGCTGTGGTTGGCGTTCTGCTTTGATTATGACTGTCTTATGGTCTGCGAAATGTAAAGTCAAGGGCTGTTGTAGTGGATGAACCCTAAAGTTGCTGAAGATGAGGTCGATGCACGTTCCCCGGATGGTTGTGTGCCGCTTGTAATCCCGGCCCGCCGAGACTCGCCGACGCACACCGGTGCCGACGACGATGAAACGTCTAAGGCGCGTGAAGCGTTCTCGTCTCGTGCCGGCCCAGGAAGACACCGGCGACACTGCCGCTCCATGAGCCATAGAAGGGACCGGGCGTTCAGCAAGCCGACCATGCGCAGTGGGGGTGTGGACGGCGCAACAACAACGACAACGACAACGACAACGACAACGACAACGACAAGGGAGTGACATAGCCCCGACCATGAGATGCTTCGTATCTAATACAAAAGTGGAGGTACACCTGGCACTGGCAGAGGATTCTTAATCTACATAAAATACTAGCCATGACAATCACACGCCGAAAAAAAATTGCTGTCATTCACATATGGCATAAATATTTATGTGGTCTGCACAGTTACAAGTTAAATACTTAGGTGTCATGATAACGTCAGATCTCAAATCGAATCAACATATTACTCACTTTCAGAAAAAGCAAAACTAGGTTATTTAAGGAAAACTTTAGGAAAATCCACGTATGAAAAAACTTCTAATTTTTAAACATACATCAGCCCTCTACTGCTGTACGCCTCAGTCATATGGAACCCACACACTGTCGCAAACATTTCCAAACTAGAGAACGTAAAAACGAAGGCTACAAGATTACAGTAGACTTACAGTTACAGTAGTACAATTCTTAGAGTAGACACTTCACTCTCAGTGCTTTTGCAAACCGCAAATTTAGAAAATCTCGCAGTTATACAATACCCTGCAATATTAAAAACATTTTATTTATCACCAGCTATTTCGAATCACAAGCAGTACATACATCACACCATTCTTTCGTTGGCAGACATGATCCCACCAACCTAAAAAAGTCACCAATTACGCATGTCGGACTAATTATTATCAAAAAGTTATTCCCTGAACCACTTGTGCATGGAACCTGTTGCCTGCAAATGTTGTACAATCCACGGACGTTCTATCATTTATGCGTGAGTTCCCGAACCCACCAAAATTTATATGATTTGCGCCTGAACAGTTTTAGTGCATCCTTTGTTTTTTGTTCCTTTTGTTGTGCTGATTATTTTGTTGTATCGCTCACTCCTGCCCAGTTCTGGGCACGTTACCAGGAAAAAGTAACAGTGTTACAGTTACACTTACCTAAGCCAGAAAAGTAACTCTGTTACAGTTACAGTAAAAGTTTTCAAAGGTAACTTGATACGGTTACAGTTACTGCGTAAAAATAACGTCATAACTTTTCCTTTTCTACAAACATAAAAGAAACTTATCACAAACCAAATGATACTTTCTTTATAGAAATGTACGAAGGCATGCAGGGCAGGTAGTCCAAATTGCACGTGGTAAAACCCCAAACGAAGAGAACCTAAAAGGTTGCACACTCAAGTCAATTTCCACACCAACAATCATCGTGTATGCCTTGTTTTGTTGCAGCACCTTTTAAAGGCTGTAGTATTTTTATAATAGAGGAAACCCATGCAAAACGACGACACCCAAGAAGCTAACAAACCGACACAGCGCTGATACTGTTTGTTACCTTCTTCTTGTGTGTCGCCCTTAGCGTTTATTTTCCTTTTAATGAGTAAGAAATGGTCTAATGTTCCGTTTTAGCAAGTCTTTCTTGGGTTGCTCAAACCCGAAAATTTTGGGCTGTCTACCTATTTGTTTGTCTTCTGTCCCTCAACTCAGCCGCCGGGAGAAAACAAAAGAATTGCTGAACGAGAAATTTAAATAGGCAAAACATTTCAAAACTACTAAATCTGGTGGCAATGCTCGTACTTCTCAATGTTGTTGAGAAAAAAGAAACGTTCACGTATATTTGTGGCAAAACATCAATGCATAAGTAATAAATGCAGCGTTAATTTAATTAAAATTTATGTGTGATTGCTTTTGGCAGTGGAAATAAATAAAATACCCTATGCAGAAATGGTTCGACCGAAAACTTCAGAAAGTGCTCACAACCCCCCAATCTCTCCCGCTGTGCAAGCGTTCCAATAAAAGTCCAACAGCAACAAAAGGTTGCAGAAGATAGACAGGGCAGGATTAGGAAACTGTGGGGCCCGAGGCTACTGCGTCCTTGGGGCCCTAATGATGAGGATGATTATGATGATGATGATAATGATTCCGCTTTATTATGCGAAAATTTTCGAAGCCCATGTTATGCTCTCTGATCAGTGGTAAATTATACATAATTTTACGCTTTCCGGAAACTAATTTCTTGGCTTGACGTCTAGTATTATAGAACCGATTTTATAAGGCTTAAAAGTTAGAATGGTTTGATTGCCGGTGCATCACCGATTCACATTTAATCGAAGCACCATGTCGGCCTGCACACGCCATGGTACAGAAGAGTATCTTCTTACAAGAAGCATATTTTATTAAGCCTGTATGGTTTTAGTTCTATTGTAAAGTTCTCCACCTGCATATACGGGAGGGCTCAAAGTCCGCGTAGACAGCTGTCACTCACAGACATCTGCCAAACAGTTAGCCGCCAAGGCTTACGGGCCAAAGTCCTGTAGGTTACCCGCGCAGACGAGAAAGCACGCGGCGCTTAGAAAACGCGCCGCCTTTGAAGGAGGTTGGGGCAACGTTTACGTTGGTTGGGGGGGGGGGGGGGGGGGCTTAGACGTGTCGCGCAACGCAACCTTACTATCTCAGCACGATTACCACAACGATGATAAGCAGAACAATATCGCTTTTTGGGCTGGGGAGTGGTTCGCTTCGTGTGTGGGTTTACGCATGGCCGTCGAACTTTCAGCGGCGATGAACTCCTGTTGCGCAGCTGTGATGGTCAGTCGGCAAGCCGTTACAGATTAACGGGTCCCCTTTGGGTTGGAGGGCGACAGGTGAGCACGAGAGATGGCATCAGACAACAGTTTCATAGGGATAGAATGTCTCTGCTCACTCCCGCGCTGCTGCTGCCGTCGGTGCCGCGCAACAGTTCCAGCAATCAGTAGTTTGTTGCCGATCGGTCGGGTCGTTGTTCGGTCGTAACTGGCAGTGGAAACATGCTGGAGCTCCTCGTCTAGATTAGGGGTCTACGACGGAGGCGAGTATGAATGGACATCTCGTTTTCGAGTCCCCCACACGTCTGCCGCATCCACTGTTTTCCCGCGCTCCTTCGGGCGTTCCTCTCCTCCTGCCGCCGCTCCCAAGCGGGACCAGGTGTGCGGGCCGCCCTTTGGTCCGCGCCATCCGCCGGCTCATTCCAAAGCGAAAAGCACCCACGGGGACAAACAGCTTACCGTCCCCGAGTCGCCGCGAAGCTCAGTTTTCAAGAGGATGGCATCAAAGGGGCCGTACGCAGGATGCGTTTTTAAGATGACACAGCTTTCGTCATCCCAAAAGGAAATAGACGTTGTTGTTGTTTTGTTTGGCGTCCACGCCTGAGCTGCTCACACCGCCTAGGCCTGCTGATTCCCCAGCTCGAGGGCCGCCACTAGTGTCGGGCTGGCCCAGCGGCGTCTGCGTCCACACGGAGTGGCGCCTAGAGACATAAGCTACGACTGGAGTGGCGCGGATTGTTGCTCAGACAGCCTGCAGAGGCTACAGCACAGAGGCGCGGGCTGGAGCCGATCGACCGCGCGAGTGGCCTACACAACCTTTGAACATTTAAATAACCATATATACGCTGACATTCAGTCAGAAATATCTAATCGATATCAATGACGTTGATGTGATTCAACTAATCCACTATAGCTTTATTGAACGGGCCGTCATTGCAATGAACTTCCTTGTCAAGCGCCATACATTCAAATTTCTGGCAGAAACTGCGTATTAGACCGTAGGGCAGTGCTTGACTTGCCAATAATTACATATAACGTCCCTCAGGCTTAAAGAATTTACAATGTTTTTCGCACATTATTTCATCATTCGCATGCCTGACCTTTTTTTATACCGAAACGTGCGCGCGCCGAAACGTCCGCGTTCTCTTCGCACTTTCCCGCAACGGTGGCGCCGCCGCGCGCCTTTTTTCCGAAGCTGTGTGTAGATGATCGGCGTCCCGGGCGAAGGCAGCCGGAGCGTACGGAAGCGTGGAGATTGAGAACGCAAAACTAGAAGGAAATCGAATGTGCTGTGTACCGCAGTATACAAATCGCTCAATGCAGGGAAAAGCCAGCATTCATCCCTTTCTTCGAGATAAAAAAACCCGAAAGGTTTGAAGAACCATGCTCCGCATTGGAAAAGGTGTCAGCAGCACAATGGGGTTTGCAGTAGTCACTTTACGGAAGCTGACTTCTTCTGGAGCAATACCCGTAAGTTTAGTTCGCTCTCTCGTTATTGGTGGTGTGGTTTTCGTGCAAGCTGAGTGTGTCGTTTATTAATAGATGGTCTGCAGCCACTGAAACCGCGGTTGATGAAAGGCGCCGTGCCTCCACATGACATTCCTATGCGCACGCCCGAGAAGAAAGTGAAGCCAAGAACTGACAGGAGAACGTCATTGTTCTTTTATTAACGTGCTGGTTTCTTGCTGCATTCCAGTTGCATTTTCGCTTTGTTGGGTTGTTCGTGCTTCGTTCTCTTTTTAGCATCATGTGTTATTAATGTTTTGAACTCGCTGCTTTTTTTCCCTTCTCAAACCCCCCACAGGATTGGGCGATGTAGGTATTTTTAATAAATAAATAAACTTGTTACTGCGGCGTCGTCGTTTCCAACAGCGCGCTGAAAGCCAGCACAGCTGATGTAACAGGCCCTGCCATAAAGGCGTCAGCGTTTGATATTCAGTTTCGGTATTTTTATTATTATCTGTAACCTCCATAAATTCCGTTGGATCGTTCCTTGCAAAAACAGCCAACAAAATTATAATTTACTCGCATTACTCGCACTTAACCCGCAACAATTGCGCAAGTGTCAATAACAAAAGGCTGTGCTCGGTTGCGTATACCGAGCTCTGCTTGGTGCCTAAGAAATATTCGTAAAGCGTGCTTGAACAATTTTACGAGCATGAATGGAAGTGTAGCGTACCCTTCATAGAACCTGTAGTGCCAAAAAACGTTCGCGCAGTGCGGCTGGCTGGTGACGCCATTCGGTTGCAGGCAAAATCAATCGATGCTCAACATGTCATCGGTGGCCTCCCTGATGACGCAAAACAGTGATCGTGTTATAAACTGCTTCGCCTTCGACAAAGCATCTTCGTGTCTCATCAGCAAGGGAAGAGATGGTCTGAAGAGACACTTATGGGCCCATATCGGCTTTTTCCTCCAGACGCGCGCGCATACGCGACGTCCCGATCATCGTCCCGTCCTCCATTTTGGATACCCCGTCGCGCCACCTATATTCGCTGGAAAGTGCGAATCCGTGTACCGATAAGTCCGTGTACCGAAAAGACTACCGAAACGACCTGTGCCGAAAAAGACTGGAGCCGAGCTCGCGGCCTTTTTTAAGTGGCTTCTTAGGCCCGGTCAATCTTGTACCCACGACTTTTAGTCCAAGACGACTTCTCATAAACCCCGGGAAAACAATGAAGAAGAGCAGGAATAAATAAATTAAATTGGAATGGACTCTAAGGTTGTCAACAATGTCAGGGGCCCCCCACTCCTCCCCACCTGTCAAGAGATCGTCAGCTTCGGTGGGAAGGTAGGGTTGAAGTTCGTACATTCAGCTTACAAGCGGGCAGCGAGAACACTCGAGATATTTTTTTTTCATATGATCGATCGGGGCCCCTGACAGCTGGGGGCCCGGGGCTGCAGCCCCCGTAGCCCCCCCATTAATCCAGCCCTGAAGATAGAGCGCGAGCATTGAAACGCGGCAAAACTGAATAGACTTGAGGAAACCGCCAGCATGTTTATTGTGGGGGAGACAGAGCTTGAGGTTGGCGGGATAGAGGAGAATGGCACTTATATGACAGGCGCGGCAGAAGACCACGATCTTTCGCTGACGCCTGATCGAAGTCAGCACATATGCTGCGAAATTTTTGTTGATGCTCCCTTGGTGTCGGGGAATTTATTTGGAAAAGCCATTGTAACTTGAGGTGAGTTGTTTCTCAAAGTTTGCATCTGAGAGATTCGCTCTTTTCATAGATCTAATTGCCAGTTTCTTTTTTGTTTGTTTCCGCTCGACTCAAGGCGAAGGAAAAGTTGCGAGAAATCACCCTTAATACCGACCTCTGACCGCGTTTTTTCGCACGGGAGATAATCTTACCGCTCAGTGACTTCTCTTTTAGACTGCCCGGGAAACCGTGTTGTGGAAAAGGGAAAAATGGAGCCCATATTGAAAGGAGAAATTCCAAAAAAGTGGAAAGTGCCATCTGTACGTCGGCCTCTAAAAGTTAAGGTTGGATAATATCGTTATAAAAACGGAAGTAACAGTAATGGTATTTCAGTTACAGTTAGTCTGTAAAAAGTAACACGGTTAAAGTAAAACTTTCTCTAACCTAGAAGTAACTAGTTACAGTTACAAGTTACGGAAAAAAATTCCGCCATCTCCACGAAGTGAATGATGATGAAAGGGGCGAAGCAAAAATGTAAAATGTAAAACCGTGAAACATTCGCCCGCACATCATATAAAGACTCGACACGTCAAGCTTTCCACCGCTCCGTTGACAAGCCCGTCGACGACGTCGATGTTTGTGGTGGTTATGTAAGGGTTGTTTTGGACGATGAAAATCTCCATGGGTAAGTTGGCGAATTCGGTGTGTGACATTTTAGCCACCTTGGCCGTTGCCTTCTGCGAGCGTCTTGTGTCGTGTACCCCCGGTACGTGTCTTAAGCTCGCAGGCGACGAACGACAACCTCTTCTTCTTCCTCTTCTCCTTGTTGGGTAGCAACGAACGCGTTGAACGTTTTGTCCTCTTCGGCCAATCTTTGGTTGGCCGATCCCGAGGGGGATCCTGCCACAATCATCATTAATGTGCCGTGCCGTATACAGCAGCAACGAGGGACGGGACAGGTCCCGAGCAAGGGGAGCTTCCCCCCTAAAAGTAACTAGTTACTGCCCAAGACTGCTCCTGCTTAAAGCGTTGCCCCAAGGGTAGCAGTACCATGCAAACCAATAAATTAATACGTAAACAGGCAATATCAGAAGTTTTTGTCCCATCGACTTTTTTTGCACAGAAAACTATACTATTTTGGCATCCCTCGCTCGCAACCGCTTTTATAGAATAAAAATTGTGGACATAGTTATTTAAAGACGCTGAATTGTTTTTTTTATTTCATCATAAACTCCGATTGGGAATAGAGATTAGATAGAGGCAAATGCCCTACAGTTACAAGAACCGCTCCGTTCATATAGCGTAAAGCCTATCTGCTTCATCATTACCTTCCAAAGAGCCAAGGATGAATTTCGGCTGAACGTGGTCGTTTCGCAAATCCCCAAACGAGATTTTCTTTTCGGGACGAGCAAAAGCAAGTAACAGAGACGTCATCAATACGTGGTCACCGAAGCGAATTATTGCGATATTTCGCGGTCACACTACCCTACCACTGCCTTTTAGCTACATCTCATGTTTGTATCACCTCCACATTTGTGAACATTTTTATATACGCACATTGTTAGAATTACGGCGAAAATGCGTCACGTGGACTAATGCGGCGCTCCTCCTACATGTAGGAAGTAACATCCGTCTTTTAATCTGTAAAGACTGAGCCGCTCAAACCCGCAGGATCTGTTTGTCGCCAAAAGCTGCCGCAGTGGTGCGGCACACCTACGAAGTGAGGGGGCATGACGTAGAGGCGGAACGCCAGCGCGCGGACCAATCGGGACCCATACAACGCGTGGCGGGCGTGACGGGCGCGTCGGAGCCAAAACGTCAAATCTTGCGCCTCCGCGTTGGGCCAAAAACCGTAAAACGAAGCACGCACTTCACAGACTACAATGGCCAGCATGGACGATCCGAACATTTTCTGCATCGGCGAGGATGTGAAAGCACGGAATCATCTTATGGAAACGCACTGGTCCCAGCTGAACGACTTGATCGTTAAAGAAAAGGAATGCCTCAACAGAAGTCCTAAAACCGGTTTGGGCTTACGTATATACCAACTCTGCGAAATATCCAAACATTTTGCCATGTGATGGCCTTTTTTTGACGCACTATATAGAGAAAGCGTCCAAACTGCTAGTGGGGGGAGGTATGTGCGCTAGCCATTCGAACTGAGTCCGCTCAAAAAGCGTCCGCCGAAGGACGCCATTGCCAGCCAGAAGCGGCAAATCAGCAACTAGTAAGCGAGTAAACGAGAGGCAGGAATGAGACGCATCGGCAGCAAGGTGCAAAAAAAAAAGAAGGCGAGCTGGTGGGGCACGATATTAGATAGGAAAAACGGTTGACACGGGATGACCACAGCGCCGCAAATCAACAGGTAAGGTCCTCCCCCTTCGTCGGTACTTGAACGCTGTTCGGCAGACAAGGTCGCAGCAGCGGCCGCAAACACCCCACTCAAGCATCCCTATTGCAGGAGCTGTTACCGACGCCGAAGTTGCGTCGCCTATCTCCGAAAAAGCGACCGAAATGTACGCTATGCTCCCTGCAACGAAAAGACATAGATAATGAACTGCAAATACATAAATTTTGACTAAAATACGTAAAACGAATTCAAATTAGTTAGCTGCACTTAGTACTTAGCGACATACTGCAGCTGCACGTTCTCGTGGGACCACCTCCGCAAGGGTGGTAGGTGTCCTCTACCTTTTTTACCGGCAGAGCTATTACTATTGACCATGGCCTGACCTGGGGCCTGGAAATCAAACAGCTACTCGGCCAGTGCAGTCGTGTCCTGAAAGCCATCCGTCAACTCTTGGCCAAGGGGCGTGGGCGCCCACACACTTGGGCACGACGAATTTACGATGCCACGGTGTGCTCGGCAGTCCTCTACGCTATGCCCCTGTCACCGTCAAGCCAACGCGGTGGAGGAAACTCGAGATCGAGCACAGAAATGCACTTCGGACCGCTCTAGGCTTGCCCCGATCGTCGCAATGCGCGGGCACTCTTGCTGAAGCCGGTGCCTGGCCCATCGCACTCCGCGCACTACAGCGAGCTCTCAATCACGTCGAGTGGCTCCATAGGGCACCAGACGGAGGCGCCCTCCTCGCACGGCTACGAGAAAGACCTCACTCTCGAATGGGTATGATTGTCCGTACCTTCCAAACGGTGATCGGCCAGCCCCCCACGGATCACATCATACCTCCTCCACCCCACGTGACGAGTGAGATCACCATAAGTGCAACTCTACCGCACGCGACCTCAAAAAGGATAACTCCACTCTGTGAATTAAGGCACGAAGCAGCGGCCTACTTGGAGAACCTCGAGGGACACGTGCTGATATTCACCGATGGGTCCGAGCTTCCAGACAAGGGGGAGGCGGCTGTAGCATCCATCGCGCCTGCCTTCGCTTCAGCCAGGCAATGCCGCCTGCCAGTGGCCAGCAACTCCACAAAGGCAGAAATCGCGGGACTTCACTTGGCTGCGGACATCATTAAGGAGTGGGAGCAGAACCTCACCAACCGGAAAGTAGCCATCCTCTCAGATTAGAACGCTGTTCTCCTTAGGCTCGACCGGGCCCATCTAAGCTGTCTCGCTGTACAAAGTCTTGCCAGCAAACTGCACAGCCTCAGCACCAGAGGCCTTAGCATTCCTCTGCAAGGGCTACCTGCTCACGTAGGCATCAAAGGAAATGAGGAGGCTGATCGCCTAGCCAAAGAAGCGCATCATCCATCCACTTCGATAAGTGAGGCAATCAGGCCCCTGGACGTCGCGCAGTACCTTATCTGAAGGGACATTCAAGCCATGCATCCTGACTCCCGAGTTGCATCCAGCAAGCCACCGCACGCGCTTCCTTCGAGGGGACTGACCCGAGCTGACCGTGCTCTCCTTCTTCGTCTGCGAATCGGCTGTCACCGCTGCGCGGAAAGAAGTCACAGGCTTGGTATCGCCAGTTCACGCGCCTGCCCATACTGTCCTGCAATAGAGACACTCTCGCATGCACTGTGCAAGTGTCCACAACATTCGCAGGCTCGATCAGCGCTGAGAGCGCCGTATGCGAAACTGGGACTGTCTTTATGCACCTCATTAAACCTGTTGTTCCCGGATTGTCATAAATCAAATCGCGAAAAAGCGTTCCGAGCCCTGCTGGACTTTTTAAAGGACACGGAACTCTCGGACCGGCTATCATGCCGCCAGTACAGTCCATGCTGCGCGGCGTGTGAACCGTTATCTTATCCTCCCTTTCTATCTTTTTTCTGTCCACCCTCTTTCCTGTCTATCCCCCTCCTAGTCTCAGTCTTAATTGAGGTGCCCTCAACCCGAGAGGCAGTTATCGGCTGAGTCGACTTTCGTTTCTCTTCTGATAAAGTGACTCTCTCTCTCTCTCTCTCTCTCTCTCTCTCTCTTAAAACTGGTCCGCTGGCGTTAGCGAAAAATGCCAGGAAAAATTCTCAGCTCACGTGAGTTTGCGCTTCGTAAAAGCACCCAGCGTCGCACAGACGTGCGCGTTGGCTTTCGCCGCGTGTCGAGCTCGCAAAAATGCCAAGAAAGAATACCGAGCGCACGCGATCGTGCGCTTCGTGAGGAGCGCACGGTGTCGTCCAGCTCGACCTGCGAGAACGCTGTGTCTTTGTGGCGATACTTCACGCGTGTTCTTCTCTTCGCTACTTCCAAGAGGATTGGTTGCCGCCCGTTCTAGCCCGTGCTACCGCTGCACACTTTGTGGCAGATATGAAAGCCTGCGGACAAAATGACCCGGCCCGTTACGGAGATGTCTTAACCGCTAGTTCGGGAATCCGTGTGAGGTGCAACAGCCTACGTTTTCTCGACAAAGGGACAGGGACCACCAGCCATGCTGTTTCAGCAGCCATTTTTTTCTAGCTGCAGAAATTTGAATTACTTTTCGTTGGAACCGATCCAATGGCTACTTCAAATTTAAAAGCACTGTGAGCATCATAGCGTACTTGGTCTTCGCCTCAACTGTAGTGTAGGTTACCTTTGCGACAAATAAACTTGAGATGTGTGAGTTGTGGGACAAGTGCCGGACCTAGGAAGCGTGTTTGGCTGTATATTAAGGCACGGTGTAAGGTGTTAGATGCTCCGATACCAAAATTTGGTGAAGCATGCAAAGACTGCGTGAATTAAAATTTCAATAGCTACCGCTGTATTACTTGCAAATTCCGGCCTAATGTTCCATCGAAAGTTTGGAAAGAGTATTATTCACGCGTATTTGCACCCTTTCCGCAGTAAACAACCTGACACATATTCGAAATATCTTGCAGGTACTTTTGTCGGAATATTTTATTGAGCCCAAATTAATTTCTTGTCGTACTTCAGCACATCATGGATCACAAACACAATATTTCCCCCCAAAAAGCACATACGCCTGAGTAAAAATACTTTGTTTTTTTAAAAAAATTGTATACATCATGTTTCGGTTGTGTGTATCTCACAAGCGCGGCACAAGTATAGAAAGTATTTCTGGACGAGGTGCATATATAAACTAATTTCCTAAAATAACCTAACATCGCATTTGCGTCCTCAGAAATATCGCCGTGTCCTCGGTGCGCAGTCTCCCGCATCTTCAGCGACGCCTTCAGTAAACTTCGCACTTGGTGTCGGGATTCATGGGAGTACCGACAGGACAGTTGAAGGCGATGGCGAATCGGTCGAAGTTCATAAGAGCGAGGTTTGTCCTGGAAAAACCGCAAAAGAGAGGTCGGCACAATGTTTCGAAGCTACGAGGTTCTAACGTGTCGAAGCTGCACGTGGAGGGTTAGACGCGTCGTCGTGGTGGGATACGAATAAAAAAAGTGGCAACATCTCTGCTCCGTGGATTATGGCGAGCGCACGGAGTACGGGAACTCGAAATGACATCCCAGTTGCGCCCCGACCGTCATTCGATTTGAGCCGTAAGTTGCACCTTGATTATTCCATAAATGAAACTGCAACTCACGGATCACATCGAATGACGGTCGGGGCGCAAATTGGGTGTGCAAATCGGTGCGGTCCTAAGGTACTCCGCACCTAAAACCAACACGCGGGAACTTTCGTTTTTCGCATTAATCAGAAACAGGGCTACGATGACCGAGGCGATGTCCTATTTGCTCTCGTTCTTCTAATCTGTTGGGATATTTGATAGCACAGTTTAATGAGCATTTTCTGGTGACAGCTTCTTACCTTGCTTGCGTTATTTATCTAGATCGCCCACTGCAGTTGTATTTTAAATTCTACATCTCAGTAGTGTTGCCTTGCAACCGCAGGAGGAAGTCTCAAGAACGGCCGTGGTTGCATAAAATTCTCACTTTTTGCTCTAAACGATGTCATTCCTTCAGGGGCCAAATTCTCCAAAAAAGAACCGTTGTTTCGAAACGACGCGGTAGCGCCCTGCAAATGCATGCGTTCTGGGGCGAGGACGCCGCTTTGAGGTGGGGAAGGAGGACGAGTTCAGCAAAAAAGGAGCACTGTGGCAACGGCGCAAAGCGACGGGCACTGCCCTCTGTCCTTTTGCTTGTCGCTTTGCGTCCTTGCCTCAGTGCTTCTTTTCGCTTTCCGCCGTTGCCACAGTGCTCCTTTTTTGCTGAACTCGCCCTTCTTCCCCACCTCAAAATGGCGCCCCCGCACCAGAACACACACATTCGCAGGGCGCTACCGCGTCGTTTCAAAATGACGGCCTCTCGTTTTAGAGAATCTGGCTGCACATAAAATACAAAGGCACTTAGTCTAGCGGATGATCTCCCGAAGCACCCAGCAGGTTTCAAATCAGTCAAGGTATTAAGAGCATTCGTAACGCATGCAGCTCGTTCAGTGCGCAAAAAAGTTACAAAATACAAAATTACTAAGAGTTAGAGATGTACGTCATATGACCACAGCCGCACCACCTTTATCGGCACGATAGAATGAATGTACGTGAGCACGCCGTTCCGTTACCTGACTTAGGCTAGCATGCGCGTGCCACCAACCCCCTTTTTAAGGATATCGAATAAAGTAAAGCCATGTTGATTCGAACAACCCTTCTTAACTATCGTTTCGGCTGGCGAAGCACACTATGCAGGCGTCGTAAAGCTTTTTGAAGCACAAAACCTTTAGGCGCTGAAAAATTAGGAAGCTACGCATGTTCATGAATGAAGTGAAAATAATAATAACAAACACGTTGGAAATAAAACACAAAGCAATCGGAAGCATGTATACAGCGCCCCATTTAAGAGGAGCAGCTGCAACAAAGAAATGTTTTACCGCTCCTGATATGCTCCAGAAGATTTATTATGTCCGCTTTACCGCATTTTAAATGAAACCTGCAACAGACGTGCACCTAGCTTGTCTTTTTTTCAGTGGTGACGTTCGGTTTTATTTACCCGTGTGATTTTTTCCCTGCGCTGCGTCGTCTATATTCGTACACATGAGTATTCAACTCTATTCTTTCTTCACCCCGCTATGTGTCACGTCGCTAAGCTCGTGTTTGAAATGTTTGCATTGGCCATATCAATATAGTTTTCCGAACGACTCCTACCAAGGCCATTTATAATATTGTCACGGAGCGAAGAGAAAGACGATGAAGCTGTTCGCGTTGTGCGTGGCGTTACTAGATGCTGTGAGGGCCAACATCATGCAAATATATCACTTGACATTCAGCCACAGTTCCTGTCATTCGTCCTGCCGGCACGAATCATCTTGGTGGAGGGTACGGTGTGCATCCTCTTACGGGCCACTAAACATTGCCCGCATCGACTCCTGATGCGTTTCCCTTAGAGTTCCTGGATTGCGTCGGCTCACCCCAGCCCCGGCGCTTCATGAACTGGCCTGTCCCGAGCACCCTGTACCCACACAATGACCCGCCGCGACCAGCTCTGAAGTGACCCGCCACGGCCAGAACTGACGACGATGCCGCTGACCCTCCCAGCACACTGGCGCATCTCCAAGGGCCTTCGGCGTTTCAGCTGTATTGGTGGACATCACTGTTCATTGGCCATGGTTCTTCGAGATCATTACCTGCATCTGTGGCGGAATGAACCTCATTATCATGTCATTTTTCATACCACGTGCTCGCCCACCGACTGCGTCGTCGACCGGCACGGTCGCCGTCGACGAGGGGGCCAAAAATGTTGCGTGGCGGCAGGACGATTGACACCAACGGTGGCTGAATTCGAGGCTATATATTTATGGCCATCACAGAACCCAGCAACGCAACGCACACCGTGAACAGCTTCGTCGTCTTTGTCATCCCTCCGTGACAATATAAAACTTTCGTCCAAGAACTGTTGAGGTCAGTAATTCACGACAATTGTCAATGTATTGCTGGAAATTTCCGCCAGCTTCCATAATTTTTATTTCTCTCTCTACTCGAACAGCCCCTTCCTTCTAAAATAATGGTTTTTGAATATACACCTCGAGAAAGCAGGGAGTTTTATAAAAAACAGGATTTCAATCATCCAAAAAGCGTACCTAGGCGACGTGTACTAATGAGAATCTGGAATTTAGCCGCACATATCAAACAGTTACATATCTGCGCGAGCATTGAAGATGTCAAGGAGACAACTAGCACTATAATGCTCCAATATCACTAATTAGATGGACCTCGGCTACAAGTTTTGCGGCACAGCAAACAGTAAAGACATTGAAGATCCAATGCCTAAAGTTTACTCTCATGAATAGTTTCAGGAAGCTTGACATCGCAACTTACAATAGACGAGGCACGTTTTTTTTAATATTTCGGGTTTCCAGATTCCATATTTTGCTTTTGAAGTGGAAAATATCAAGGCGTTTTAAAGCGCAAGGTTGCGCGAAAAATATTCCTTCTCCGGCGAACTTTTGTGACAATGCGGCTTACAATTGCGCATTTTTTCTATTTGTTCTTTATAATGCAATTTGACCGATAATGCGCTGTTTTGGAGATGTTCAGAACAGATAAAAGTTGTGCGGTAAGGTGCCGTACAGGGTGTGTACGTTTTTTGTTTCCTGGATTCCAAGGTTTCGAAAGTAGAAAGGCACCTTTCTCCAACTGGTGAACACGTCACAGTCGTGAGAACTAAAACTTTATGATCTCTGACAACTTCGCAACTTTCTCATGTCACTGCTCTAAGGTAATTGTTGCAAATAAAGAGTAGGAAAAGAGAATAACGGTGAACCCCGTATGGATGGGTCGGATGTGTGGGACCGGGTGGCGCGTGCCATCCTCATCACTTTTAGGAACTTTTCGTGCCGCTGAGTACGCAATAGAATGGCTTTTTCTACACCTCACCCGCTTTTCTGTTCTCAACAAAGCGGTTCTGTGCCCAGCCTGGAAGACACAATTAGCCGTTATGCGCCCACCAAACCGTAGGGTGGCTCAGCTGTACAGAACATGTGCCCACCTCGGCACCGACGCAGGCGATCGTGCAACCGATACCGATGGCACCAGTACAGATGCGGGCTAGAAATGTTCAGGGAGCCCCTCGAGTCACGATGCGGCCAGTACCGCGGCTTAGGGAGCAGAACGTCGTAAACATGTTTTAAGACATGCGCGACATGTCGGTCAAGGGTGCAGGCTTACAAGGACTGGAGAAGGAGCTCATTAGGAGGAAGGAAAAAAAACTACGGCGCGGAAGTGAACGCTATGTTTGCCCTGCGCGGCCACGTGAAAGACACCACTCCAGATGTGCCCGAGGAGATGTGTCCGAGATGTATCTGGGAAAACGAGGGTGCGCGACGAACGGAAGTCCACTGGGACGCCCAAGGTCAAGTTGCAAGTGGTCACTGAGCAACGATAGGGGAGCAAACCCTTGACCGATACAGCATGCTCAATGACAACTTGGAAGTGCAATATAACTGGTGTCAAGGCCATAGATAAAGCTGCCATCGCTTCTGCAGCAAATAACAAGCCCTTGACTTATGAATGCCGCATTGAGCTTGAGCAGTACAAGACCGAGACGATGATTCATTACGGAGGAGTGTAAAATTGATAACGATGTTGAGAACCCGAAGATTAGTCCGAAAGGCGCGACAGACAAAGATGGATTTGAAGTAACCATCGCAGATGTTGCCTACGTGAAAACCGAACTAAAAAAATGCGCGTGAAAGAGTCACGCAGCTACGTATAAGCGTCTTGTCAGAACTTTGCTTCGATAAGATGGTCAAGTCTGAGAAATCTATGAATGACGGCAATGGAACTGAAAAAAAGCTGGACGACGCATCCGGGACAGTTGTTTTATGATCTTTAGGCATTAAGCTGCCCGAGCAACTGCGAGATCTTGGCAATGAGCCTAGTCGGTACAGTGAAGATAAAGGCCCGTAAGCTGAGAAACATCGTCTATTTTAAAAAACGAGACACGCGAATATAAATGTGTGGGATGGCTCTTGTAATAGAACGTTTCCGAAGCGAATGTTTAACTGTTCGTTTGTACAAATTGTGCACCTCGTCTGGGACAATTTGCACTCTTGTAACTTACACACAGCCAAGACAGAACCAGTGGCTTTATACCTAACCGACCTGGAGCCTGTGGCAAATTATGAGAAACTGTGAAAAGACAACGACGAACCTAGCACAAGCGGGTCGGATGTGTGGGGCCCGGTGGCGCGTGCTATCGTCATCAGTCTGTTGGAACGTTTCTTGCCGCTGAGGTCAAAATAAATGGTCCTCTCTCTACCTCTGCCGCTACTCAGTATTAAAACGGTGACAGTTTCCAATTTTTTCTGACCCCAAGCTTCAGTCTGGTCAGCGAGTGTCGCCATAATAGATGAGGAAATTTCAATCTATAACGAACTAGAGGCTGCAACCGTCTTTACTCCAGAATTATGTGGATAATCAAAACGTTTTGTCAGTTCAGGGCTCTTATAATGTGCAAGAGAGCTCGAAAACACTATCCACTAATATAAGAGCTCGACAGAAGCGATACCGAAGTGTACAAGGAAGTGCCTTCCCTGAGAAGGTAGGGTCCAGCTGCAAACAAATTAAGAAGTCTCCTTACACCTGACTGCGGTAAATAGGAAGTCTCCTGACACCCGACTGCTGTAAACACAGCTCCAGGCCATATCTTGCTAAACCTCCATTACCTTTCTTGTGTGCTAAAACTAGGTTACGATGTTTCAACAGTGCTGGTATGTGTAGTGATGTGCTCTGTAAATGAGCCCACTTTTGTGTTGGGGCTACGCAGAAAGAACGGTGACCCATACTAGCTCTTGTTCCGAAGAAAATCAACGCCATTACACCACGCGCTAGAAGGTGGAACTCGCTGCCCGAGCGCTGTTTTGCCACGACCCACTTCACCGCCGCTCTTCTCTTTTTGTATGCTCAACAAAGCCAAAGCCTACCTCTAAAACGTATTTTCTGTATGCTACAGTCGTGTCTGTGTCCTATGTATCGGAAATATTGATATCAAAACATCTGATTCTTGCATTCGATTGACGGATTCCATCGTCTCCAGCCGTTGTCGGTTTGCCTATTCCTTAAATAATTCTAAAAAAATTTTAAGGCGCTGTTCGCCGCACGTGCCAACGGTGTCTTCTTGCCTTCTATAGATGCCCTGCCCAAAAGTGATACCGCACAATAATGCCCGCAGTATATACGCCATTTTTGCGATATACCTGGATACCATCTTCTTAATTATGAGCTTCTGTGCTGTTGTTTGCCTTCTCATTTTAATGGGCTTTCTATTTTGGCCTTGCTGACGGACGATGTTGTTCTCATTTACATTATTTTTTACACATCTCTGATTTCAATATATTACCCGCTGACCTGACGGGTTTACAATCGGAAAGTGTTGCTTTTGCACTTAGAGCTTGACTTTGAAGGAGTGTCTTGCTACGTAGGGATTTGGTCTTACTTCGTGGTTTCGGAAGCACTTCTGGGCTGTAAAAAAGTCTTTTAATGCGGCGTGCCTGTCTGCTCGTCCGTCACATTCTTGAATGAGGACGATGTCATGATTCCGCTCCAAGTTTTCTTTATCAGGGTACTGCCACGTTCGATAGCAAGGAGGTGGACTATGATCCTGATTCAGGTAACCACTCAGTGAGAAAAGCGTGCGGACCCGACATGCAAACGAGATCGGTTTACCTGTTCGAAACACCAGCAAAATAATTCAAGCATTGCATACCCATATTTCCGAGATGAAGATACGAGGGAACAGTCCTGCAACGCATTTTTCCTACATATTTCCTCCGTACTAAAGGTTATTTCCCCTAAATATAACTCCGAGGTGTGCACAGTGTTGGAAAAAATTCTTTTTACAAGCTGTTATTATTGTTGCTTTTTCAATCGTCTAATTTTTTGCTACTAGGTGGGGTATAAACACATGCAAAACGTCTTCATTCACTGAATCTTTCAGACCTTTCCACTCGGAGTTGTTCCAATAGCAGCCTTACCTTTGATGATTGGGAATAAGTTTTGACGGGTACAGGTAGTTGTAAACGGAATTTCGTCGGGACTTCTCGCACATCGTCTGCAGCGGAATAAGCAAAGAAGTTTCACAATTTGTATGGAAGCCTTAGGCGGCGAGAAAAAAGTCAGGCTGTTGTGATTTACTTGCTGCATGAAAGCAAACCAAAGGGCCCATAACGCTCTCTTCTTGGATTTCCTGGCTTATTCGCCTGCAGCCAAGACTTTATGAAATGACGCGTCCTTGCAATTCTTCTCACCGGAGAGCATAAAATGTGCATACTTGTGCAGCAAAAAGCGAGTGTGCAACAAAGGGGTTACATGACAGCGATTCCTCGTAGGCTTCAATAAACTTTAGAAACTGGACGCGGTGAAGTGCAAAGTTTATTTATTGCCTGGTTGCTTTGAAGCTATAACGTAGAATAATGGCTTGCATCAAAGCAAGCAAGTGTTGCAAAATTGCGTCATGCCTAACCATACATAACTTATGATATTACATGAACGCAACAAGAAGGAAACGATATGTTTTGATGAGCGGCGTAAACTTTAAAAGATTTGTGTTACTATTTTACGTTGAACTTCCAAACGAATTTCTCTGTCATGTTGAAAGTCATTGTGCATCGAAAAAATGGCCAGATCAAGGGATCCAATCGCTAGGAAAATACATAGAAGGGCACCCACCATGGCGTAGGAGACGAAGAATATCTGGTCCTGGGTGTACGTTTCCATTCCCTGGACGACAATGAGCCTGTACAGTTCTTCATAACGGGTCATGAACACCCGGTAGGCCTGCAGAGCACGCGCGAAAAAAAATGTCTTTAAAAGTCGGTCCTAACACGCCATAAATTATAAACGTGCCATGAAAAAAATATACGGAATGTCCCTACGCAGTACCCATAATTTAATTTCTGGGATTTTTTTTAGGTATTAATATTGTTGATAAAGATGAATTCTATGTACGGAATGCAGACGTCCGCTAGACCTTCAGGAGGACCCCCTTATACAAGGAAAAGAGAAATAAAACTTATTTGGGCATTACGAAAGAAACTTTTGAAGCAGACACACTGGTACCAAAATTTGTACATGTGGGTGCACATTTATTCTACCACTTCGTGCAAATAAAATATTTTGCGCGAACATCACCAACTAGTTAAAGCAGCGGACGGGGAAAAGGAATACACAGATAGAATCAAAGCCCCTTTCTGAAGATGGTTAAAACGCGAAGCTCTTTCCTGTGCAACCTGAATCCAAGTCCAAGTAGAAACTGTAAACTGCGTATACCGTGTCGCAATGGCAAAATCTGAAACACGGCGGATTCTTAACGCGTGGGACCCTCGTGGGAGACGCTCGTTTGGCTTCAAACACGGGAAGGAGTTTCTTTTTTTCTTGAGGCCTTGTTCTATCTTTGAGAATGATGATGATGATGATTGCTATTGGTTTCCCCTTTGTAGTGGGGTGATGACATGTTATCTTAACAAAAAGGATCTAATATACCTATGTTTTATACTCTTGGTTTAATACTAGCGCTGTTTACGGCAGGCACAAAAAGCTTATTAGGCACAAAATACTTTTTTTTCTCTTAAAGGTGGTAACTGTCCTAGGCAATATTCCCCTCTCTGCTTTTCGTCCACCAACATTGTTATCTTCTTTTCGTCCCCTCGACAGCTTTGAAGATAACTTCCTTTGTGCTACGCTTAAATCCTAGGGCTTTTAAAAGCAGAATATTTCCCTAATGTAGATTTGAATGGATACCCTCACATTCTAAAAGAAATGAAATCTGAGGTTTGACGAAAACTCGTCTGGTCGGGTGGAAGATACATAGTTGAAGAAAGTGGTTATCGCCGACCAAAGGCTTAGTAAATGCTAAAAAGACGTTTCGGCTTCCATATGGAAGCCTTGTTCACTGCGCGGAAAGGGGCGAAGCTCGAAGCTTCTCAGAAGTGATGATGATTATGATGATTATGATTATGATGATGATGCTGATGATGGTGGTGGTTGGGTTTTATTGGCGCAAGGCCGACTCTGGACATAGAGCGCCAAAGAAGAAGTTGCTGAATTTTGATCAGACCGTAAATACTAAAACATGAAACTAAAAGTAAAGGTGATGCAAAACAAAAGACAGTGGAGATGGCTGGTGTACAGGGCCAAGATGATTACACGTGATATAACAAGAGCTGCAGAAAGTTTACCTCAGCTAAAAACTTAAAAACACGTTGACTAGAAAACATTGGTTCGTCGGCTAAAAAGTATGATGGGTGCAAAGGAATGTGTCGTCTGTAGAATTCAGGGAAATGTTTGAGTCGTGTTGTGTCAAGAGCCTTGCATGTGATTAGTATGTGGTCTACGGATAGGCCCTTTCCACACATGCTACACGTGGGTCCCGAAGTTCCAGTGAGCAGGTGGGAGTACGTCACATGTGTGTGGTCAATCCGCAGCCTAGCCAGGGCGACTTCAGTGTATCTGTTGTGTGAGTCAGTTATTTAGCGTCCCAGTTGTGGTTTTATTATGTGTAGTTTCTTGTCTGTTTGTTGACTCCAGCGTAATTGCCATGTGTCACAAAGCTGTCGTCTGATGTGTCTCTTTAGGTCGGTGTAAGGTACTGTTGTTATGTTAACTGTGGTCATGAGAGCAGCAGCACCAGCCATTTGATCAGCAGTCTCGTTGCCAGGGATCCAACAGTGACCTGGTACCCAGCAAATAGTTATTTGAAGATTTCAGGCATATGCAGTCTTTGTACCTTGAAAAGAGCATTGATCACATAGTTTTTAGATTACTTTCCTAATGACAGTGCCTGTACAACGCTTAGAGAATCGGTGTAGACGATGGACTTTGGAATTTTATGTTCGAGAATGTGATTTGAAACGAGTAAAATGCCATATGATTCTGCCGTGTAAATACTCCTATGAAAATTCATTGTTTAGTAACGGTAAAATTTGGTCCGTGCGCTGCACAAGAGACAATAAAACCAGTTTCCGACGCGTCGCTATAGAATTCTGCGCACCTGTACTTGTCCTGCAGGAACAGGAAATGCTGCAGAATTGCACTCCTGGGTACCCTATTTTTTCTACTAATGTGAATGATAGGTGGCATGATATAGGATGTAGATGCCATGTTGGAATTAAATTATGCATGGGTGTCTTGTGCGTGTCTGAAAGAGGGACCGTGAGTGCAGAAGCCTCCTCCCTAACTCTGAGAGAGAAAGGTAAGGAAATAGATGGCCTGTTTAAAAAGAGTTGCAAGTTTGATATATTGTTCTTGATGGGATTAAAAGGATGGTTGTAAAAGAGAGACAATCTTAGATGCATATAGCGGTCAGCATACTCCCGCTGATGCCCTAGACACCATTTGTCGCACTCGACAGAAAGACTTTCGTCAGGGCTAGTGCGGAAAGCGCCGCATGAGATGCGAAGGCCAAGATGCAGCACTGGGTCGAGCATTCTCAGAGCGGTCGTTGTCGCCGACCCATACAAGACACTGCCATAGTCGAGCCGAGACCCCACCAACGCTGTGTATAGGCGCAGCAGGAGTTGTTTGTTGATGAGAGAGGACCATAAGATGCGAGAGGACCATAAGAATATTCATTGTTTTTAAGCATTTGCATTTGAGCTGTTTGCTATGAGGAATGAATGTAAGTTTTTCATCGAATAAAATGCCTAAAAACTTGTGCTCCTTGTTCACAGGAATCGCCATATTCGAAAGAGTGATGTCTGGGTACGGGTGGACGCCGCGCCTCCTGGAGAATACAACGCAGGAGCTCAGTTTTAAAACCATTCTTGTGTGCCCAGCCGGCAAGTTTCTTGACGCCGAGCTGGACGTGACGTTCGCAGATGGACATATAGATGATTTAAAGGATGTCTGGACGTCGTGTTCATACATGGAATAAGAGATTGTGGGTGGCAATGCCTTTCAAAGAGAGTTCATCTTAACTATGAAGAGCGTGGAGCTCAACACTCCACCTTGCGGCATGCCATTTTCTTGCACATCTTCTACCTTTGACAGTGCAGAACCAACTCTGACGCGAAAGGTTCTCTCCGACAAATAACTAGCAAGGGTGCTCAATAAAATTACCAGAAACACCGAATGACTTGAGGTCAGTAAGGATCCCATAATGCCAAGCGGTGTCATAGGCCTTTTCAAGAGCGAAACACACAGTTAAACAGAAAACAGAACTTTTTGTGAATGAAGGAATCCTTGATGTATGACTCTAGTGCCATAAGTTGATCTTTTGTGGATCTCCCCGCCCTGAAGCCTGCCAAGCAGCCCTCGAGAAGGCCGTTGTACTCCAAAAAGTACACGAGCCTTTGGTTTATGACCTTCCCGAGAAACTTGCACACGCACTCGTCAGGGCAATGGGTAGATAGCTAGCGGGAGAAGAAGGGTCCTTCCAAAGATGCTCCCAGCTAGTGCAACAACAGATAGCTCAACAGTTCGAGCAGCTACAAAAGCAGATGCTGCAGCAATTTGCTAACATGCTACAGCAACACCGTTGCGAACCCAAACCTCAAGATGGCCAGCAACAATAAGATCAGAATATGGCACTGGAACTCAAACGGTTTCAGATGCCGCAAAGCTGTCCTACAGCAACATATCAGATCGTTGGAGCCAGCGAAAAGGTCCGACATAATAGCGATACAAGAGACTCACTTGGAGGAAACCCCGAAACTCTCGGGTTACCGGGCGCACGACTGCCCGCCCTCGGCTCGCACATGCGGGAAGGGGGCGGCGCAGGGGGTGTGTACGCTGATCCGCAAGGGGCTTGCCCATGTGAAACACCAGCAATTTCTGGGCAACCCAAGCACCGCGATCGAAATGTGCGTAACCGAACTAGCGTTCATCGGCAAGGGAGGCAGATCGCGGGGTAGAAGGCAGAAGACGTCGACGTCGCTTCTTCTCGCCAACATCTACAGCAATCCAAGGCACAGCGGACAGAAGTTCAAGACCCTCTTCAACAGAGTCAAAGACGCCACGACCAAAGCGAAGCGAGAAATGGCCAAGATGGGAGACGCCGCGGCGATAGTCTGCGGGGACTTCAATGCGCAGCACCTCGAGCTAGGATACACGGTAACCACAGCAAAAGGGAAAGACCTGTTAGAAGACGCCGCCGAAGCGGGTTTCACGCTACTAACGAACCCAGCACAGCCATCAAGAATAGGGACGTCCACTGCCCGGGATACGAACCCGGATCTTGCCTTCGCGTTGCTACCCAGCGGTGGTACCGCGAGGTGGAGAAACACCGGGATCAACCTGGGCAGCGATCACTTTATAATCGAAATAGAGATCCCGCTGGCCCACACGAACGGGGACCAGAGCAGGGACAATTTAAAGAGGCACAGACTCGTAAACTGGGACGAGTTCAGAAAGTCCGAGCTGGGCGAAATAGCCGACATAGACGAATGGTCCGCGAGGTTAAAAGAAGCCACGAACAAAGCCACGAAAGAGGTGGAAGCTACCGGAGACATCGAAACGATGGACTCGAGGCTCGCACACCTCCTCGACGCCAGACGATCGCTTCAGCGGCGATGGCGAAGACAACGACACAACAGAAAGCTTCGTAAGAAGATAGCCGAGCTGGGCCGCGAGATCGAGCGGTACAGCAAGCAACTCTGCGCCCAACAGTGGTTCGCCCTATGTAACCAGGTCGACGGACAACTACACCGCAGCGGCCCCTGGAAGATCCTCAGACAACTGATGGACGAAACCAAGAGCCACGAGTTCCAACACACCCGAATGGCGCAAATCCTCCACACCACGGCGCGCCAGATGGGGGAAGAAGAGATGCACAAACGTCTCAACGACCGTTACCCACCAGAGACCAGCAGGGAAGACCACCGAGACTACGAGGGGCGGCCCAACTCCCACTTGGACAGAGATATCGAAGAGTGGGAGGTGAGGCTCGCAACGCAGAACCTCAACTGCCGTTCGGCCGCAGGGCCGGACAAGATCTCCAACAAGACGCTCCGCAACCTGAACGACTCGGCGATTGCGGCGCTAACAAAGTACTACAACGAGTGCTGGAGGAGCGGCACTCTACCGAAAGCGTGGAGAACGTCGAAGACGATCCTGCTACCCAAACCTAACAAGCCACCGGGAATAGAGGGCCTGCGCCCCATCTCGCTCACGTCCTGCGTGGGCAAGGTGCTGGAGCACGTACTCAACACCCGGTGGAACGACTACCTGGAGCGACACGGCATCTACCCGGACTCCATGCTCGGGTTCCGGGCACGCCTGGCGACCCAGGACGCCATGTTGCTGATCCAGAGGGAGATCCTCGACCCTCCGGGCGGGCTGCCCGGGAAGGACAACCGGGCAATCCTGGGCTTGGACCTGCAGGGTGCCTTCGACAACGTGAGGCACTCGGCGATCCTGGAGCAGGTCTCCCGCCTGGGCCTGGGGGCGAGGTCCTACAACTACGTTCGAGCCTTCCTGTCGGACCGCACGGCCCGGCTGGAAGTGGGAGGCAAGAAGCTGGAGGAGCGGAAGCTGGGCAGTGTCGGGACCCCGCAGGGTTCGGTCATCTCGCCACTTCTCTTCAACATCGTCATGATCGAGGTGGCGAGGCGCCTGGAGACGCTGAACCCGGGGGTCCGACACTGCCTATACGCCGACGACGTCACCATCTGGGTCACGGGCGGCAGCAACGGGGAGATCGAGTCGAATCTCCAAGCCGCGGTGGACGCCGTGGAGTCCGCGCTCTCGAGCACGGGCCTGCGGTGCTCGCCGCAAAAATCGCAGCTTCTCATCCTGCCGCCCCCGGGGAGGCACCGGAAGGCGGCAAGCCAGGAGGCCGCAAGGAGCATCGTGGTGCGGACGAGCGACGGTGCACCGATCCCGCACGTGCCCGGGCTGAGGATCCTGGGGATGTTCGTGGACGGGGTCGAGACGAACACCACGGCTCTGAAGAACATCGTGACAAAGATCGGGATCGCCACCCGCCTCGTGAAGCGGGTGTCGGCAAGACACCGAGGCATGAACGAGAGGGGGCTCCTGCGTTTGCTGCAGGCCTTCGTCGTTAGCCAAGCAACATACGCGGGAGCCTTCCACCGCTGGACCAAGGCGGAAGAAGGCAAGATCGACGCCGCCATCAGAAAGGCCTACAAGAGTGCCCTGGGCCTACTACCCAGTACGAGAACGTCGGCCTTGCTGTCTCTGGGAGTACATAACACGCTCTCGGAGATCAGCGAGGCCCAACGAATATCGCAGCTGACCCGGCTGAACGGCACGACAACGGGCAGGAGAGTCCTCGACCGCGCGGGGCTCAAGCCACCGGGAGATCGAGCAAGCAGCGACGGGGTGCTAGAAGAGCAAGTCCCCCTGAGCGACGAGGCGGCGAGGGGCATCATTGTGTTCCCGCTGCCCAAGAACATGGACCCGGAGAGGGACCTGGACCGACGCAGGGCGAGGGCGGCAGCTCTGGCCAGGCAATACCAACACGACTGGGGCGCTGCGTACGTGGACGTAGCCAAGTACCCTGGAAGGAGAGACGCCTACGCGGTCGCAGTCGTCCAGGCATCTACGGGGGATCTACTCAACGCAGGCACCGTGCGGGCCAGTACGCCCGGCCAGGCAGAGGAGGCGGCGATAGGCCTGGCGATGGGGGTACCGGGCACCCGCACGGTGCTAAGTGACTCAAAGACGGCGGTAAAGAATTTCACCAGGAGCACGGTCTGGCGGGATGCCGAGCGGCTTGTGGGGCTCGCCAGGGCCTCGCGGGCTGCAGGGAGCACCCCCGCTAGCCCGACTACCGTTATCAAGTGGTTCCCCGCACACATGGGGGAGCTGCCGAGCGTCGACAACCGCAACGAGGAGGCGGACGCGGCGGCCCGTAAACTCGTCAGATGCCGGGACGCCAGCACCAGCCTCTCCGCGGATGCAGGCGAAACCAACGCCGAGGAAGACCTCGAGCCCCTGACGGACTACGGAGAGATCCTAAAGCGATTCAGGGGCGAGAGGAGGGAGTACCCGGCCCCGCACCACGAACTATCCCGTGCGGAGTCGGTGATGCTTCGTCAGATGCAAGTGGAATGCGTGCTAACCCCGGCGTTGGCGCGCCACATCTGCCCCGACGTGTTCGCAGACCCAGTGTGTAGCGTCTGTGAAAGGGAACTAGCGACACTCGGCCACATCATGAAGTGCGGCGGTGAAGTGCGCGATGGGGACGGGCAGTCCCTGGATGCCACGTACCCCGAGCAAGTGGAACGCTGGTTGCGCTCCATAGACTCATCATCACAGAGATGGGCGATCCAGCGGCGCGAGGAGGCCCTGGCTAGGCAGAAGAGAAAGGGGACCAAGGACCCGGTTACCGGGTGCCGTGGGACCCCAGTACCGGACGCCCTGCCAGGAGCACACCCCGAGATCTAGGCCCAGTGCCCTAGGACTTTTAATAGACTAGGGCATTAGAAGGGAAGCCCCGAGCCCTGCGCGGCCGGTTGGCAACCCCACGCAGGATCTGTAAATAAAGTCTGTTCTCTCTCTCTCTCCCTTCTTTCAATAGTGCTACAACTATGGCATCCATCCAAGACTTTGGAATGTGCCCCAAATACCATATCTTGTTGAAAAGGTGAAGAAGTGCTACAGGAGTGTGTGTGTGTAGCTTCTGTATGATGGTATATATAAGGTTGTCTGGGCCTGGAGCTGAGGGTTTACACGTGGTCAGAGCAGCCCTCAGCTCATGAAGCGCGAACTCAGTGTTATAAGAAGTGGCTGACCTGTCATTGTCATGTAAAGGCTTCTTTTCGGCCCCGAGTTTGTGTTTCATGAAAGTGTTTGTGTAGTGTGCTGAACTGGAAACGTGTTGGAAGTGTTGTGCGAGTGTGTCAGCCTCGTTTTCCAGTGTGTCCCCTGTTGTGCTGACCAGAGGCAGGCTGTGTGTTTGTTGCCCCTTGAGTTTGCGTATTCGTGTCCATAATTTCCGTGTGTCTGTGTAGGAGTTAATTGATGTTATGAATGTACGCCAACTATCGCGTTTTGCCTCACGGCGCACACGTTTTCCAAACGCCTTGGCCCGTTTGAACAAGAGGATGTTTCCCGACGTGGTGTACCGAAGAAGGATACCCCACTCCTTGTTCTGGGCCTCTCGCGCCCGCCCACAGTCCTCATTTCACCACGGCCTCCGCTGGTTGCGCGGGGCACCAGAGGAATGGGGATTGGACTTTTCGGCGGCGTCGACGATGTGCGCCGTGAGTAGTTGGGAAGCTTCTTCAATGTGTATGTGTCTAATGGTTGTGTGGTGTAGTTTGGATGTCTCTTTAAATATATTCCAGTTTGCTTTTGATTCATTAAACCTCTTATGGGAAGATGGACTGCTCGGGCGTGTGTCTATATATGTTAATGAATTGGGGAAATGGTCACTACCATATGGGTCCCTGCCCACACCCCACTCAAGACATGGAAAGATAATTACAGAACCAATAGCCAAGTCAAGATGTGAGTATGTGTTGTGTCTTATGTTATGGCATGTAGGCTGTTTATTCTTGAAAAGGCATGCTCCTGGAGATGTCAGGAATTTCTCTATCAGGCAACCTCGGGCATCCGTGCGAGAAGAGCCCCAAAGAGAGTTGTGTGCATTAAGGTCACCTGTAAGGATGCATGGTTCTGGCAGCTGGTCGACCAGTGCCTCAAAGTCAGAGCTCGAAAGTGCAAGATCCGGAGGAATGTATATGGAGCATACCGTTATCAACCTATTGAATATTATTCTGCGAATTGCTACAGCCTTAAGGATGGTGTTGAGAGTTACAGGGTGACAGGCTAAGGATTTCTGGGCGATTATGGCCACAACGCCAGAAGAGTGTGTGCAGCCATCACTGTCCTTTCTGTATACCAGGTAACTATCCAAGAAATGTGTGTTTTAAATGCAGAGCATTTCTTAGCCTCGCCTGTTCCTGCGTCGGACGGTGTCAAGTTTCGCGTCCGCAGCAGGTGCGCCTCTCCTTCCCTCCTCTCTCTCAACAGCAGCTGGCGCGCGCATGCGGCCTAGTCTGCCCGTTCGCTCCGTCGCGGTCTCGGCGTAACAGGTGCGTGATAGCAGCGCGGTGGGGCGTGGAAGGGCGCGCGCTGCTTGCGCCTGCGCGCTCTCCCCCCCGTACTGCTCTCCCTCTACTGCGCGCGCTGCAAATATAGCGCCTAGCGGTCGCTCGTGTTTCAGTCACTGCGTTGCTCCTTCCTTCCATGGTTGACGCTCGTGCCCACGTTTACTCGTGTCTGCTACTCCAGCATCACGGAAGAAGCGATGGAAGCAACACTGCCTTCAATCAGTACTGAGGCCCCAATGCTCTGCATTTACTCGTGTTCCCCTCGCGGTTAGGCGCGGGAATTTTTAATTCAGATGTGTTTCTTAGACACACATTACACTTGGCTGATTGGCATGCAGAATCTCACACACGTCGTCAAGATTGTTCAGAGGGCCTCTGCAGTTCCATTGAACGATATTTTGTCTTCCCATTATGATGTTTTAGAGCTACCTGAGTGTGACTATTTATGTAGGGTCTTTCGGGTTTTGCACTCTTGGGAGAAGTTTCGTTACCTTCTCTGGAGGTTTAGATGGAGGGACCCGCTCCTTCCGCTGCTAAAGAGACAGGTAAGGTCCCACATCCAAGTCGTCATCAAACTTGGAAGGAGTACCCGGCGTACCGGACCCCCCGAACTTGGCACCCTTCCCGGTGCCCTTCGTTGGAGCCGCAACGGCCGAGGGCGTCAGGAGCGCCCCGGGTGGCACAGGCGGTGCGGCGTGGGTGGGAACTGTCGCGAGTGCCTCCGTCTCCATCGCCTCCGGGCCCTCCCGTGTTCTTCGGGCCGGTGGAGAAGATTAAACAGTGGGTGCAGCAGCCTCCCAACCAGACGTGGTTGCCACCACAGCCGGTGCCGGCTCAGCCAGCGGTGCGGAGGCGGGTTGGGCTGCAAGAGGCAACCCTGGGAGAGGGGGGGGCGGCAGCTGCGTCGGCGTACCTCCCCAGGTGGAAATAGGCGAACCTCTTTCGCGCCTCTGGGAAGGTGATGTTTTCCGTGACCTTGATGTTTATTATTTTTGTCTCAAGTTTGAACCGGTCGCAGGTCCGCGAATATGCAGCTTGAGATCCTTGGCAGTTGGCACAGAGCAATGGATTGGATGCACAGTCATCAGTGAGATGGTGTTGCGCACATTTGGCGCAGGTTGGCTGGCCCCGACACGAGTTAGTACCGTGCCCGAACCGCTGCCACTTATAGCAGCAACACGGAATCGGGATGTACGCTCGGACGGAGCACGAGATGGAGCCTGCTTTAATGAATTCAGGAAGTGTGGAGCGGTTGAATGTCAAGATTATATGCTTTGTGGGGATTTCCTGCTTATCTCGTCTGATGGTGATACGCCTCACTGCAGTTACACCCTGATCTTTCAGGCCTTCCAACAGATCAGCTTCGGTCTCATGCAACAAATCGGTCTACGAAATCACACCATGAGAGCTGTTGAGGCTACGATGAGGAGTGACTGATGGTCAGATCTGCCATGCAGGTTTGCGACAGGAAGTCAGTGGCTTGTTGCTGCGTCTTGACATTGACTAGGACTTCACCAGTACGGAGTTTCTTAGCATCGAACGATTTTCAGAGGATGCCTTCCAGGAATTTAGTGATCAAGAATACGGACATGGAAGAAACAGAAGTTTGTTTTGTCAACTGTCTCGATAACCAAGAATCGAGGATAGTTGTCAGGTTTCTGAATGTCGATTGTTGGAAGGGGTGGAAAGTAAACTTCGGTGCGGCCACTTTTCGGGGGCCGATCACGTTTGGGGGCGAATGGGGGGTTTGAATTATCCATATGGCACAGAAAAAAGCAGGGAGACGGGGGTGCTTTCTTTTTTGACCTTACCCTGGTAATCAAAGAGGTCCCGGAGCTCCCTGTCCGGCAGACAGGCAGGGAGCCCATCGGCCGTAGTTTCACCAAGGCTCCGACGGCCACCGTTTACGGCTTCTACCCTTCACCTTTAAACACCTCGCCACGGTTGGGCACAGCTTATGTTTGGGAGCTCGGGGTCCGCGCTGTCGCTGCTCACCGTCACCATGAATACTCAAGGTGCCCTCTGCGGGGCTTTTAAGAAGTGCGTCGAAGTTGCCTGCTGCGCGAGTAGGTAGAATGCCGAGTAGGTAGAGAGAGAGAGACTACTTTATTACGCAATAATGCGAGAGTGGTTCCTCAGTCCAGGAGCCCATGTGCTGTCCAGGCTGCCGTAGCCCTGGTCACAAGCAGTAGCTGGTCCTCAGGTCGACAGCTGGACAGCAGTATCTCCCACTGCTCAGGGGAAGGGGACGGGTTCAGAGGCGGAAGGTCCGAGTTTTTTGTGCAGTCGAATAATATGTGTGCCAGAGTTCCTGGTTCGTGGCAGAATTTACACTTATCAGAGTACTGTGTAGGGAAGAGTAAATGCATACGGATAGGGTGGGGAAAAGTACCTCCTTGAATTTGTCTGAGTGTGGTTTCTTGGCTTTTGGTCAAAGATGTGTGAGGACTAGGGAAGGTCTGTCTCGTGGTTCGGTAGTATTGGGTGATTTCTTGGTAGGTGAGGAGAGGTGCGGAAACATCCCCGGTCTCAGCGGCTCGGTGAGTGAGGTCTCGAGCCTGTTGATGAGCAAAATTGTTGCCCGTCAGTGCAGAGTGGGCGGGAGTCCACACAATGTCCACCCGATGGGCAGGCGGATGTTCATTCAAAAGTCGGTTTGTGGCGGGGGCCACCCGTCCCGACAAGAGCCTGCGGCAGGCGGCTTGCGAGTCCGTCAATATAATCTTGGAGGTGGTTTGGGTAAGGGCGAGCGCAATAGCTAATTCTTCAGCGTCCAGGGAGGAAGTTGTCCGGATTGAAGCGGTGGTGATGAGGGCGTTCTTAGATGTTACCACGGCCACCATAGTTTGGTTATCTGAGTAACTGGCCGCATCTGTGTACATTACGTCGGATCGGCTGCTGTAAAGTTTTTCGTGGGCTTTGCTTCGGGCTTCTCTACGACCAGGGTGGAGGTCCGGGTGCATATTTCTGGGAATGGGGCGCACAAAAATGGACTGGCGCCAAGTGTCGGGGACGGTGACCAGGTGAGTCTTGTCAGGGCATGACCATTGAATATTTCGAAGGACCGCGCGGCCTGCTTTGGTTTGAGCAAGTCGAAGGCGTTGACTAGAAAGGTGTCCTTCGATGAGCTCCTCTATGGTATTGTGGAGCCCCATGCTTAGTAGTTTGGCCGTAGACGTGCTCATCGGGAGACCCAAAGCTTGTTTTGTTGCTTTGCGAATGAGGCGATCGAGTTTGTCGCTGTCGGTTCGAGTTGGGACAATATATGGCGCGACGTAAGTGAGGCGGGATATGACAAAGGCCTGAACGAGCCGAAGAGTATCTTTTTCTTTCATGCCTTGGTGTCGGTTGGTGATGCGACGAATCATATGTATTACCTGATCAGTAGCTTTACTGAGGTTGTAAAGTGTTTGGTCGTTTCTAGTGTTGGCTTGGATAGTAAGACCCAGGATCTTCAGGGCTGTAGGTAGAATGCCGAGTAGAAAGAACGCCGTGGTAGCTTGGCTGGAATGCCGACTGCGCGAGTTCGAGCCGCCGAGACGAGGCTCGCACTCGCGCAGTCGGCATTCCAGCCAAGCTACCACGGCATCCTCAGACCCCTCTTCTCGCCGAGGAACGTCATGCGATCAAGAGCCTGCGTAGTAACATGGACATCGTAATACTTCCCGTTGACAAAGAAAACGCCACCGTCATCTTGAATAGCGACGGCTACGTTGGAAAAATGTCTGATCTCCTGCAGGACGTCAGCACGTACGTTAAGCTAAAACGGGACCCTACCCTCAAAGTGGAACGAAGCTTGCAAACGCTCTTGGCTGACGTTTTCCGGTTGGTTTCCCCCCAACACAAGTCGCTGTACTTCAAGCTCCTCTGCCACAATGGCTCAGCACCTGGTTTATCCGGCCTCCCGAAGATCCACAAGCCGAACGTGCCGATGCGACCGATGGCTGACTTCACACGTTCACCCTTACACCGCCTGTCGGGCTATCTGCACAAAGTTTTTGTACCACTCGTTGGAATAGGTTCCACCTTCATACGCAGCTCCTCAGATTTTATTGAAAAGGTGCGCAACGTCACGGTGGACGACGACGAGATAATGGTGTCCTTTGAATTGAAGTCACTGTTTACCAGCATAGCGGTGGATTTGGCGGTAAAGGTTTGCTGGACTGCACTGCAACATGACGATGGTTTGGGTGAAAGAACCCCCATCGAAGAACCACATCTCCTGAAGCTGTTGCAGTTCGGCCTCGAGAACACTTATTTTCTTTTCCGGGGGGCGATCTACAAGCAGGTTCATGGCACATCCATGGGTGCGTCTATCTCAGTGACAACCGCCAACCTTACCATGGAAGCATTGGAAACGCAAGCACTTTCTTCATTCGAACCACGACCCAAGGTCTTTCTGTGGTACATCGACGATTGTTTCTGCATCATCAAAAGGGACTCGCTAACTGCCTTTACGGAACACATGAACGGCATGAAGGAATCCATTCAATTCACTCTCGAGGAGGAAGCTGAAGGCCGTCTTCCTTTCCTGGACGTGTTGGTTGGACGTCGTGGCGATCGCCTTTCCTTCAAGGTTTACCGAAAAGAAACCCACACTGGACGTTACCTCCAATTTAATTCTGTTCATCCAGCCTGTCATAAGCGCTCTGTCGTGGCTTCCCTCACCCAATGCGCCAAGAACATCTGCTGACGGCCAGAAGACGCGGCTGCTGATCTACGCGAAGTGCGCAGAGAACTCGGCAATTGCGGCTACCCCAAGCATTTCATGGACTTCGTGCTACGACAGTCATCACGCCCGTCAGAACCCGCTGGTCCTCCTTGCCGAAGCCCAGCGGCGATCCCTTACGTGCCGGGTGTGAGCGAATCTTTCGCCAGGGTTCTGCGCACGTACGATGTGCACGTCGCTCACGTCCCCGCGCGCAAGCTGAGGCACGAGCTGGGGGCTGTCAAGGATAGAATCAAGAAAGAGAAGTTTCCTGGGGTGGTGTACAAAATTCCCTGCGCCGACTGCTACTGCTACATTGGCGGGAGCAGCAACTTCGAAAGAAGATTGCGTGAACACAATAATGACGTGAAAAACAAGAAGATTGCGTCGAATGCGCTTGCGAAACACGTGGAAGCCACGACACACAAAATAGGCTGGGACGAAGCGTCAGTTATCGCCAGAGAAGGGAAATGGCTGTCACGCCGATATCTTGAGTCCCTGATGATTCAAACCACGGAAAAAACACTGAACCACAATGCAGGCAATCTCCTGCCTACGTACGCAAGATGCCTGGGGGGTTACTTCGACGCACTTCCTAAAAGCTTCGAGCTTCGCGCCTTTCCGCGCAGTGAACAAGGCTTCCGTATGGAATCCGAAACGTCTTTTGAGCCTTTTTAACTAAGATTTTGGTCGGGGATAACCACTTTCTTCAACTATGTAACCCTCACATTCTAACACTATGTGCCGCACAGTTTCAGTTTCTTTTCCGCAGTCCACGCATACCCCATCATTTTGTGAATACGTCCCCACAAAGCTCTTAGTTCGGAAGCAACGGGCTCTAGCCTCAAAAAGCAAAGCACTGCCCTGGGATTTATCGTAGAAATTTTTCTGTCTGATGTTCAACCCAGTCGGTAAGTTGTCGTTCCGGCAGGGCGTTTTTGGATTTGGACTTTGACTTTCGAGTTTGAAGGCATGGGCTTTCGACCGGAGAGAGCATTCTGTTTCAACCCTCTTTCACCTCCTCTACTACGATCATCTTCGCCAGAGATAGTTGGTGTTCCGGCGATGCCTTTTTTGTGAACGGTCCTCATCAGTGAGGCGCCTCATATAAGCGTACTTACAATCGCCGGAACCGCAGGGCACGCTTAACAGTCACCAGCACTATCACTTTACTTAGGTTTGAACGTCGCTATCGTATTGCAGGTGCGAAAGGGCGGGAACACACAAAAGAGCCGACAGAACGGGCGCTACTAATGAACTTCAATAGTTGACGTCTAGCCCCCAGCCTCTATATGTCTCTTGTTCGTGTTTACCTACTGTTACGCTTGGTATGGTGTTGAAGTCCTGGTACTTTGGACTATCCCAAGCGTCGTCCTTGGACTGCCGGCTGATGTAAATGGCAGAAAGAAGGCCTCGCGTACAGACTCCAAACCGTTCATATACTGCCTTAGGAATCCCCACGTTCCACTAATTTTCTATTTCGAACTTCTGTAATCTTTTAGAAAAACTGCAGGCAACTGTTTCGGATTGTGTCTTTTGGTGTCATTTTGTTATTTCGGTGCTCAAGCTGGGTCCCTAACCAGCACAAAATTCAGAGTCTACCTGCACAATTCTCTCCTAAAATTTCACTACGACTTCTTCAAAATGAGTTAGCTCCCAATTTATCGCACTCGTTTTCTCTGTCTAACCTTTGCTGCATCATTCTTCTTACCGTTGCCCTACTGGTGTTTCTGACTTTTTTTTCCAGAGTTAATAGTTTCCGAGGTAGTTACCTCATAGTTTAGAACACGATGTACCCATTCGTTGTATACAGATCTTCTTAGGAGCTGGATGACACACCCTACTTACATGAGGCTTCTTAAATTAACAACATAGACTGCGGTTTCTACGCGTGTTTCATTTTTACTGGTTCGCCTAAACACTGGCATCTTGTAGAAGATAATTAGTTTCACCCCTCTCTTCCAGAATGTCGTTAGCTCGGCTGAATTACACGCTAAATGCTGGAATGCATTATATGTGTTGATATTTCTACAAATATAACTCTCAGCCGTCGACGTAGCGTTATGAATATAAAAGCAAATCTGAGAGGTGCCCGTGCAAGAGCCCGTGCAAGAAAGCTTCTAAGATTCGGTTCATGACAGACACGTTAAATGTACCACTTTCTGAAAGGTTGTCTAAAACATGCGAGGAGCAGATTCGTAGAAAGCACACGATGTGAAACACTCTTTATTCGTACGCGTTATGAGTTGAATATGCATATTGCGAGTTCATATTGCATTTGGAAGCTCCTAGGTGTAACCTTGTCGCTGGGCCCACGTTCCCGTTTAAGCTTGACATTTCACACTCGCCAAAGTTTTTATTTGGTTCTCCCATCTGAAAAACAAGCGCCACTGCAGGCAAAGCCTTCGACGTCATAATCATCGGACAATGAGTTTTTGCAATTGGAGTTGTAAGGCTCAGAGGAAGCTTACAGCTTCAACAACCGTAAAATTTGCACTAATCCGACGCGCTATATTTGATGCAGTAAGACTTTCACTGCGCTTGTGTAAACAACCACAAATCTTTACAGCAGAATAATCACAACTTGTAGAAAAAGGTTTCACGTAAGTTTCTAGATGTAGACGGTTATTTATTTGTCCTCCTATTCTACAGCATATAAGAAAAGTCCAGAAATGAACATTACCCCCATTTCTGTTTGGTATGCTGCAAATGACGAAGCAGTTGTCCCGTTTTTCCGAGCTTGATGTCGTGTAGGAGATGGTGCTGATGAACATTTGATGTGCTCCGAACTATACCGAAGGAGGGTAGTTACTGGTTGCTGGTTGGTGCCTTCAGGATTAGTTGCCTCTGCACTGACCTAGTGCTAATTGGAGCGCCGGCAAGCATACTTGCCCCCTGAGCACAAAAGTATGCTCAATGTAGACAATGGTGTAGCCGGTGTTTGGGTTGTGCGTGCTCATGATCTGCGTTGAGTTCGCATTTGTGACGGCTTTAAGAATACACACGTGGCATTCCAGAGTTTCTATACAGGTGGTTCAAGTATTCTTGTGTATGCTTTTTAACGGGATTAATGAGGGTACAGTGATTATGATTCCTTCTCCAGAAAACAGGCGTGGAATTCCCAACAGTGCGCCCAGTGTGCATCCATGTTAGTGGGGATCTTCTTTGGGGCCTAAATCTTTGTACGCTTATCTCGAGCGCGTGTCAGTTCCCGTGTCCAAAATATGACGTCTGTTACGCGGCGCTGCTGTGGTGTTTTCCAACATTGATGCCACGAATTGATGCGATGGAGTTTCCAGTAGACGCATTCAGAAAATGCGAAGCCAGAGAAACGTAGGTTTGCGTGGTCACTACTCGTATTTACTTGAGTGTGTTCCCACTCTAGAACGCTAGGCGGTGTATCTGAAGGGTGGTGCGTATTGGTATTTTTTTCCGCAGTTGATATAAATTTTAACATGGGTGTTTTATGCCAGGGTACACAAACCTCCCCGACGTCATAGCCATCACGGAAATGACATTATCAGAAAGAGTTACATTGACGTGGCGACGGCAGGATTCCAGCCCACGATCACCATGGCCGCGACCATGGAGGAAAAAAAGTTTAGGGGGAAGCGTCACGTGACAATCGTGAAGCCTAGTCCTAAAAAATAAAAAGGAAAAACTGATGGGAGATGTACCCCTCACGTGACAGGCAAGCGGTAGTCCTTGACGCCTCATGCAGCCGCCCGCCCGCCCACGCTGCGTGCGTCGTTCTGTTCCATTCGGTTTCCGGGCCGTCCAGGCGTTGCGCGCAGCGCTGCGTGCAACCCAATACGCGCAGCGGGCTGATCATGCAGGCAAAGCAGTCCGACGGGAGAGACAGAAAACGTCTTTATTTATTGAGCTGTGGGATCCGTCGAAGTTCACGCCGCAGTCGAGTGTTCTGTGCCGCCGCTGTGCAGAAGTGGAGAGGACAGAGTACGACATCCGTGCCTTATATTTTATTTCACAAACCACACAGCACTTTCTTGGTTCGGGTAATTTTAGCCTTTCACCGCCCAGGCGTAATTTGGCATTCGTTACCCATATACCTATCGCACGGATTGAGCAGTCCTTGGTCAACCAGCCCGCGCACTGCCTGCGACGCGAGGCGGAAAAAGATCCGTTCTTCCTGCGCCCGCACCCAACCCCAGTGCTTCTACAGTTTTTGTTTTCTAATGCACTGAAGGAGACAGCACGTAACATAGACGTGGCACGTACAACGAGCCACCATGCCAGAGCACCGATAAGGCGAGCGTATGCAAATGTCCACGCAAGCAAAACCAAAGCTTTTCGCACCACCTCTCAGCTGACAGGTTACTCGTTACAGGGCCATGATGTAAAGGGAAGGTGGCGCGATAACTCCCAGCAGAATTCCAACGCAATCGTCAAAGCACACCTGGCAACGCAACCGTGAGCCGCTCCATGCTTGTGAATATTTACAGCGGTGCGTTCCAGCAAAGCCGGTCGTGGTTCCAGCGGTAAACGTCAAAGTCGGCTCGAAGCTCGTGAAAGTGCTTCCTGGGGTCTACGTCTCGTGTCGCTTTGAACAGCGGCAGTACTTCCGCGATACGAGGGCAGAAGCGCAACGCTGGCGAAAAATCTCGTACGACGCCTTCGGCAACGCCACTCAGCTCCACCTTTAGCGCCAGCCAGCCGGAGCCACTAAATGCTACCGCGGGCCTGAGAGTGGTGCATCTTCCATGATGCATTGCGCGGCAGGACCACGAGGAGAGGAGAATGCGGCGTCACAGGAGGTTGGTTTGCCAAAGCTGGGCTGCCTGACGTCATGCTCCCTCCTAACATTTTCTTCCTCCATGGCCGCGACGGGAGGTGAGGAACGCTGTGCCAACTGGAGCACGAAGCCCGGATGCGCTGCACAAACGCGCCTGATGTCGTTCCTTCTAACTTTCACCATTCGGATGGTGCTGCCATCTAGGAGACGTGAAGTGAAGTAGTGCGTCATGACACTAATCAGCGCCGATAGTTGGTGCCTTGATAGGACAGTGTATAGCAGCGTAAGCTGCTGTGTTTATCCGTCCGCGGCCTATGCTGCGGGGAGGATGGCCCCGTGCATGGTGAAGGAATAACCTATTTCTCTACCGTGGCCTCGTGTAAGAAAGCTGTTTCATGAATGCAGAAAGGCAACGGGCTGACTGGCGACTGTTGCTCACCTGACCGCTTTGGTACGACGAGAGATACGCCAGCGGGAAGCGGAACGCGTTCAGGCATTCACAATTCAATTAGGCTAAGAACTCTGCCTGTCGCGTTCCACAAGATGAGCTCATTGGAACTCAAGCGTCTGCCATACGCGCCACGTAGCACGACCGAAGTGGTCGCACGTTTGCCGCAGCGACCAGCCATCTGGACGTCGCTATCCAAGCACACCCACAATATTGCTGCCGACCTGCAAATCATGCTCCTTTCGTTGTAGCAGTCCATGACTTCACGAAATGATTCGCTGACAACCCGTTTCGTTTCGTTCGAACGGTTCGCGAGTGCCCCGGGTTTCAATCGGATTTCCGCACTTATTCGGCCCGTGTAATGGAGTGTATAATGTTGACACGTTTAACGGTGGCTTACCGACGAAATATAAATAGCGATATGCAAGTTCATATCGACGCGCAATAACCATTCAACTGCTCATGTGAAAGCACATTTTACTTTCGTGTTTTACCGATTCCTATGAAAGAGGGATCAGCCACATTTTTTGTCGTTGTTTCTAGAATCGTTGTGCGGTGGGTAACCATATTAGCGAGTAGCAGTGTTTACTCTGCGGATTTCTTTCATTTCTTGGTGTAGCCCCAGGCACTGTTGTCGCCGAAAAGATTCGCTGCAACTGGCTTTTTGTTTGCTGGAGATGAAAAAATAGTTGAATCTCAAAGGGGTTATTTTGAGGGGGAACTGTATGCATCGGCGAAAGCAAGCGGGCAGCACTAATGAGGGATTGAAAGCGTAACGCTATTAGCGCTATGATGTGTAGCTGCAATTACTGCACATGGAGCGAACCAGTGCGGCGAGACATGGAGATTGGTGACAAGTTACACAGCCAGGTACAGTAGCAATTGCTGGTGTCTTTGGAATAGGAGCGACGTCAGCTAGATGAGGTTTTGTTAGGCGCTATATAAAAAAGGTGCCATCGAAGCACGCGTGTGTCCATGCACGTACCGCGTGTTCTCAAAGCACGCCAGTTACACTCAATGATATGCTTGAGATCTACCATGCTTACTTCATGAGAGGTGACGATGATGCAGGAGGAGGATATACCTATTGCTGCTGAGAAGGTCGGCTTGACTAGGAGAATTTTAAACGCTCAGTAAAGTACTGAACGAGAGTGCGAAGCTGGACGACTAGGTAAGAATCCGTTAATAAAAGCAGCGCAAAGGACGGGACACGAGCGAAAAGAGACAGGTACGGGAGCTGACCTAGGGCAGGGACAGGGACAGCGCCCATCCCTGTGTGTTTTCACTCGTGTCCCGTCATTTGCGCTGTTTTCATTAACAGTAAAATGCATTTTTGTTTTTCTGGTAGTAAAGTGCTTGCTGGTTGGGTAGATAGAGGGAGTTAGGGAATGTGTTGCTGCGGGGGGTGGCATCAGACCACTTGTGCGTGTTCAGGTGTCTATGAAAGGAGGTGGATAACGTGCGGGGTTACTTGATAATGGCTGTGGTGAGCCGCAAGGCTGTCTTTTCTGACGTCTTCGGGAAGACATGAGAACGAGCTGGCGGAGCAGTGAGACGGCATGGTGGACCGGGACGACTGCGGCTGCACGTTTTTCGGGCGCCACGGAAATAGCGGCTGCTACGTCAGCTGGCACCGCTGATTTGGGGTGGGCGAACCGCCTGAACACTGACTAGCGAAAGTGTGCATCAGCAGATTACTTGCAAGCATATCTCGCATGATCAGCGTGATGTGGACCACCACAGCAGATACAGAGTACACTTGCTGAGAAGGTATCGTCGGTGTCTTCGTGTAGCCCCTGGCCGCAGCTTGGACAACGGGGTTTGTACGAGCAGACAGAGACACGATGTCCATTTGGCTGGCAACGGTGGCCTTACCCAGCCTTCGTAAGGAAGGTGGCAGCGGAAGTGAAGATGCCACCAGCGTAGCAGTTCTGACGGGGAATGTCAGTTCCTTGAAAGTGGATTACGGCAATGGCCGAGAGGTCTATCGTCAGGGCACTGAAAAACCAGGTTACTTGATGAAGCGTCACATGCGGCGAATGAGATTAGCGGAACTTTGTGCGATACGGAATATTGTACACAAGGAGCTTACGGGGTCTCAATGGAATAGCGTCATTGGAAATTCTGCGACAGGGTTGTTCATAAAGTTGTATGCTGTACGCAACTTGCGTTCTAGCTCAGTAGAAGTGCAAGTTTTTTCACATTGTCTACGTGAGCAGTGAAGTTGGCAGCGTAAGCGGTTCCAAGGGTGACCTTGTCGAAAAGAGTCGCGTGGAGCTTACATTTGTTGCAAGCGTCACGCAAACAAGATCAAGATAGTCACTTTACACGGGTCCAAGGTTGCCTCCAACTGAGGAGCAATGTTCACATCTAGAAACCGTATCAGCAGTGAGACGTTTGGAAATGATTTTTCTGTGTATGTATACCATGTTTTCCGCAACGCTGCTATAAAAAGCTCATTATATCATAGGGAAATGTTGGCCATACCAAAAACCTCTACGACCAGTACCAATAGGACGGTCGTACAAGCCCCCCAAAACATCATGGAACTGACTACGCGTAGAACGATGGTTTTGGTTGGTGAATAATGAGACTACATGTAGTTTCGAGTAATCACTCAAATACACGAAGTTGTGTACTCTTGAGCGGGTGTATTTCTGTCTTCGTTGTGTACTGCTCAATAGGGTATGGTGCGGATATGATAGCTCGGTTTTATGTATCAATGCGAATTTGGTGCACGCGCAGTCAGCACAATTCGCATGTATACTGTTTACACTCTCTTTACTCTACACTACTTACATTCTGTATACCGTTTACATAAATAGATAGATAGACTGTGGAATTTAACGCGCAGAATTTACCCCTAGCCTCTGAGGCGCACCGTAGTGAAGAGCTTCAGATTTATTTTCATCAGATGGAGATCTTTAACTTGGACCGAAATCCCCACACAAAAGAGCTTTCGCTTTTCATCTGCATCAGAAAAGCTGCCACTGCGGCCGGAACCAAATTAGCGTCTTTGGGCTCAGCAGCACAACGCAACAGCCACCTACTAACCACGGCGGATAAATAAAAAAAAAGAATTAGGCAAGTGGCGATAAGCGCGTCTAGCTGTGGTGATACGCTCTGCTTGGCTAGTTTTTTTTCGTAATTGTTTCCTTTCTTAAAGTAAAGCTTTACTACCGTCGTCCAGTGGTTTCGCGCAGGATGCGCAAGTTAACGTTTTGACCGGCGACACACCCCCGGCGACACACCTTTCGAAGCGCATAACGCGATTCGCCGGGCCCGCTGTCGGCGCTCCGCGCAACGCCCCATTTTAGGTCGTTCTGTTCAAATCGCGTCCGCTCCCGTCGTATCGGTGACGGTGCGGCCGCTCAGCTGATCGACATCCGACCAAACCCGAAGCCTCCCACGCATGCGCGCTGGTGCGTCTCGGGCGAAGGGACTCACCTTGCGCCGCGTTCGACTAGAATGAAAGCGAGGCTGGGCCTCCTTCTAAGAGTGTGGCACGGGACCGAATGGCTTTGAGCCGTGGTCGGCTATACAGCTACATCAAAGGTTAACCAAGTGAAAGCAAGACTCAGCCGGACTAAACTAAGCTTTTGCCTTGTATACCCAAGGTTAGCTTAGCTAAGCCGCTTCGATTTTTCTATTGCAGACATGCACCGTGTTCACCTTAAATGCCTCCTTCACAGCTGCGCAGTCAGCCACGATTTTGTCTTCATCCAAGGTCGTGTTTATCTGCATAAAACATCACAACCAATTAGACGCGAAATAGTAATTTAATTAAGTGTTTACGTAAGTTAAGTAATTTAAGTATTAGGTAACTGCAAAGGGTGTCATGTTCCTAGAGGTCAGACACGTTTCTTAAACGAAAAACCTAGCAAATCTGTTTTTGAGGCATGTGAAAACGACACCATTTAAACGTTGATAGTTTTATACTTGAAATCTTGGCAGCCTCGAAGTGCAATGTTTTAAGCGTTAAACCGTCAGACAGAACATAAATCAAGCACACAAAAGCTCAAAAAGAAATTTGAATGCTACCTCGGGATGTTCATCCTATAACAGCGCGAAAGATGAGATAAGAAGCGGAAGGAAAAAGGGCCACTGCTAATTCATTACTTGGAGCTATAAGCTATTTCTTAAAATCACTACTTTATATCCGAGAGTTTTCTACGCTTTCTGGCGGACCTGAACATTGCCCTCAACATAGGAGCTTGCGGGTAACCTTGATACAGCGAATAGCAAAGTTTTTCCTGGAACGAGTTGGTTCATGACAGTGTTAAAAGAGAATGTGGCACTGAGCAGACGGGGACGAACATGGACATAAATGTCGTATATACGCACCAATTTATTTTTCTATACAGTACCTGGTGTCGCAACCAACCGTCACAAATAGAGCCCTTTACACCTTCTCCGAAATGTACGTTAGGGTACTTCCACACAACAAAAAATTACTGCCGTTGTTTGCAGCAAATCAACCCAAAAACTTACAAATGAAGTATCGGGGGTGTTACGAAAAAATTAGTTTAATCGGACAGGAACAGAATAGCTTTGTATATGAGAATAAGTATTTCTTCGTCATTTGCGCAATGCAATCGGCGGGATGATGTTGCGCAGGCAGAATGAGCAGTCCAGGCGCCCAAAAGCTTCTTTCAACAAGCAGATTTTCAACTGTTTCGGCCTGGCCTGTCGAGTAGAGACGGTGCCATTTAAAAAACGCCTACGCGAGGTTGAACAAGCATTCACTTTGCAATAAATCTGAGTTCTCACAGGATTCTACACGCGGAGTGAGTACGCCCACTTATGAAAGTTATTTCTAAATTCACAGGAAAGCTATTTAGGAGATCGTTATTTCTCCAGTGCGGAGATAGAAACACCAAGAAAATTCCGAGCGCCTGCGGGCGAGTGCCGTTCGTGCTTCGAAGAGTGTCGTCTTTGAAACACGAAACCCTGCTTCACTCCTGGGCAGGGACCGTCTTGTCATGCAAAGAGGGCGCCTTCCTGATTTTATTTATTGAGGGTGCCGAACGGTATATACCTGGGAAAAGACACGTGTCATAGTGGATGGTTCTTGATCCATTTTGACCATCTGGAGATCTCCAACGTGTGACAAAAATCTCAACATACGAGCGTTGTCGATTTTCTCCTCCATCACAAAAGCAGCCACCGCGGCGGCGATTCAACCCGCGTACTTGGGCTCAGCAGAACAAGGCCTTAGCCACTCAGACACCGCGGCGGGTACGGCGGCTTCTTGATGGCGCTTGGTGCTAGCACCCTCTGCATTTGGCGGCGATGGGTGGACGCACACTACGACCGGCCTTTAAGCCGCTACTTACTTCCTCAGTTTTATGAAATTACTACCGAAAATCTTGCAATGTGAGTGAACTTTCGAGAGAACACTCGAGAGAACACAAAGTGATAGTACACTCTGCCTAAGAACTCTCCCTTGCGAGATAAGACTCTGGAGGCATTCGGTACAGCCTGAAGTGAACCATCATGTGTGTCGTGTATTGCCCTTGTTAAATGATCCCTTTAGTCTTTTAGTAAACATGCGGCAAGAGCATTGTGCACTACCTTCTGCTTAATAAATGGACGGGACATTTGAGCCCGGAGTCCGCAATTGGGTTAAATGCTACGCTGCTTGCTGAAGAATTATCCGTCCGTCATCGGGCATTTCAGACAATAATTGCGTCGCAGTGGGGAGCTTATTATAGATCGATCATCAGCTACCCTGTTTGTGCTCGTTTCTAATGCTACCGCATTCAAATTGTCCGGGCCATTTCATAACAGTTCCCTTCACGGGCATTATCATGTGCCTCGACAAAAAAGAAGGCAGGATCGAAACTCCTGTGTTTTGTGTCACTTCTTATACTGAAAGAGAATGATTGGTGGGGCTTCAGTGGTACGTTGCCACGTTTATTTCATTCCTTTGGAGTGTTCGAGGTATTGTATCAAAACAATATTTATATTCCCCAACGACTACCTGGGCGTACGCGTATAATAATGCATATCGTTAACACGTGTTTATATAAGGTGTCATTCACGACTGATAAGTGCTTAGGTGTCCCGGTTTTTTTTTAACCTAAAGGTCAAGTAAATCATGTATTATTCTCAACGGGCACAAGTGACATGAATACGCGTGTATAGAAAACTGCACGGGCCAACTAAAAAAAGATTGCCTTCGACGGTGGATGCCATGTAGACTGAAGAAAAATACGTATTAAGAGCATAACATTTCAGGTGCTTGCATTGTCTTCGTAGCTAACTGTAACGAGTAACATATTACGGCCGAAATCAGGAGGCGCAGCGAGAAAACAGACCTAAGTAACCCCGGCGTGCCGTCATAACAGCGTCGCACAGAGGCTTCGAAAACTAAGCAGCTTATATAGTCTGAACTATAGATCGCACCTGTAGGCCAAATTCCTGTTTTCCGTTGGTCCGTATCAAGCTTATTTGACATATAAGGATAAACAAAGGGTAATGAAACACTTGAAGCCATATTTTATTGGGCACATACGTGCCTATTTTCAGGTTCGTGCCTATATGGGCTTTATAACGTGCGTGTGCGTGCGGGTGCGTGTGTGTGTGTGTGTGTGTGTTTGTGTGTGTGTGTGTGCGTGCTTGCGTGTGTGCGTGCGTGCTAGCGCGCGCTCGCGTGTTTGTGTGAGTGTATGCGTGTGTGCGTGCGCGTTTGCATGTGCGTGTGTGTGGTGGGTGTGTGTGTGTGTGCGCGCGCGTGCGGGTGCATGTGTGTGTGCGTGTGCATGTGTGTGTGTGTGCGACTACGTGCGCATGCGTGTGTGCGTGCGTGCGCCTGCGTGCGCGTTTGCATGTGTGTGTGCGTGTGCGTACGTGTGTGCGTTTGCACGTGCGTGTGCATGCGTGCGTGCATGTGCGTGTGTGTGTGTGTGTGTGTGTGTGTGCGCGCGCGCGTGTGTGTGTGTGTGTCCAGTGCCTTACAGGCGGCTACTTTTCGTGCCTAGAGTTCCCGTCTGTAGTCACAATCGTTCGAAACTCTTGAATCGCTGGCGCTTGTCATACGTCTCCCCGTTTTCTCCGCAAAGAAAACTGCAGGTGCATTATCGGCAAAATATACGTAGCTAGCCGGCAGCGCGGGCGTTCATTTAGTTACGGACGCAGGTTGGATTGGTTTTTACTATAGTAAGCAAAAAAAGTGGCAGTGCAAGACAGGAATGGCGCGTTTCAAACTGCGCAGTAAGACGCCAGCGGGCGCAGGCACGTGCAGGTTGAAAAGCAAGCACAAAAAGAACAAATCTTCCGCTGGCGCTGTTTCAGGGTAGATAGCACACGAGCACTGGAAGGCGCGCAATTTGAATTGCACTGGACAATCCTCCATTCCATTCATCAAGAGAGGAGCGAGAAAGGGCCGTGAAGAGCCTGATGGGTGGTAGCAGTGAGCGGATAACGGCGCTAAAGCATATTATGTGAATCAATGCTCTCAATTCCCACTGCTTTCATGTTGTGTGGAACGGCTTAAATTTTTGGGGGGTAAACTGGAGGAGCTCTACCAGGCCAAAAGAACAGTCCACGACAGAATGAACGACGCGCTCACCCCATCTCCCGTGGAAGGGTTGACAAACCAGTTGGCCTGGTTGCTGAAGCACATGGCCCCAGACGCGTAGCCACGTCGCATCTTCGGCGTCCACCAGTCATCCAGGTCGCCCTTGAAATTATAATAGCCTCCTGAGAAAAAATGGGCCCACACGACATGATAAATGTGTGCCCCTTTTGGCCCGTTTTAGGCTGTGTAATATAAGGTAAAAGGCAGATATGAATGCCGTGAAGAAACGTATCTTGACTATAGTTTCACCTATGAAATACATTGTGCTGTTTACTAATTGTACAGTAAACCCACTTTAGTTGAAACCAGTATTGTGGTACTTAATAGCTGCGCCTGGAAATCAGAGCTATGACGGAAGAGCACATCAAACAGGTCGTGCCCAATCATGTCGAGTTTTAATTTGCAACCTTGCACCAACCGGTTCAGCGGGGGTTCTACCAAAACTGATGTTGTAACATTTCATAGTACCTGCAGTAATGAGCTTTGGATTGAGCCTTACTAACAAATCAGCTTTTCCTGCATACATAATGCTGACAAACGCCGAAAACGATGAAGCACCTTTTAACGCTGAAAGGTCCAAGCGTTTCTGCGTCCGAAACGAAATTTACTACAATAAGAATTATTCGATTGCCGGATCTCGTCTCCTCCTTGGTGTGCCGCAAAGCCCCCGTGGCGCTGTCCTACGTTTTCTGGATGACGACGTCACATCTGGCCACATGGGGCTTCCGCGCACTGTTCACCGCGCTCAAAAACGGTTTTACAGGCCGAACATGCGCAAGCCTATTGAGCGCTATGTCGCCACTTGTACCCAATGCCAACGCTACAAAACTCCAAGAACTGCTCCAGCAGAGCGACTCCCACCTGTTGACCCGCCACGTCGTCCTTTCCAACAAGTTCGAATTGACCTGTTAGGGCCTTTCCCCCACTCATCACATGAAAATCGCTGGATCATTTTATGCGTGGATTACCTCTCTCGCTATACTGGGACGGCTGCTCTACCGTCTGCCACTGCCACAGCGATCGCCCTCTTTCTGCTTCGTTACATGTTGCTACGCCATGGACAAGCGCACGTCATAAGTAGTGACCGTGGACTTCAGTTTACTGCAACCGTCGTTGAAGAGTTGCTTCGCCTTTGTTCCGTCCAATTTTGCCATGCCACACCTTTCCCACTCTCAAACGAATGGACTGACGGAACGTACCAACCGTACGTTAGCGAGCATGCTATCAATTTATGTGAGCTCGGACCACAAGAACTGGGACAACCGATTTAACACATACGCATACAATACTGGGAAGCCCGAAACAACCGGCTGCAGCGCCTTCTTCGTTCGTTACGCCCGCCAGCCCGGTAGGTGCCCCGATACCATATTCCATTTGTTCAAGCATGACGATCCTAGGACGCCCTGCCTTGCCGAAGAAGCACGTTGGCTTGCCCGCCTACGAATCCTGGCCCTCAGAAGCACTCTAAGCAGCGTTACGACAGTAGCCGACATACGCACGGGGTGATTTAGTGTGGCTTTGGACACCGCTGCGTAAGCGTGGCTTGTGAGAGAAGCTTCTGGCACATTACGTAGGTCGATTTGTTGTACGACAACGTCTCAGCGATGTCACATATGTTGTCTCGCGACTGACTTTGACTGGCCGACAGAGCGAAAGAACGCAAGTAGCCCATGTTGCCCGGCTCAAACGTTGTGAACACCGCTCCACAAGCTGAGTCGCCCTGGGGGCTTCGTCTGCGAGGGGGGAAATGTTACGCAAGCCTCAAGCGCCGTATATTCGCCTATGCGTCTATGACATTGCCACGGTAACCAATTGAACAAGCTGAAAGGAAGAAGAGGAGAACCAGATTGCGCTTCGACTTGGCACCATCATTCACGGACCGCTCTATCGTCTACGCTCATCCTACATCTTCTAAGCTCACAGTAAATACATCCATCTCGTACCAATATTGTATTCACAGCCTTGGCGACTTCATCTTTCACACTCTGGTTAGGTGTCGGTGATTTAAGGCAATTAAATCGGAACGCTCCTTGTAGTAAACCAAAAAATCCTGTTTGGGAGTTTGCTAATACCATAAAAAGGGTTCATGCTCTGCTTTTCTGTGAATTTATAACGTCAGGGTAAAAAAGCAAAGTGCGTTCTTTTTTTTTTAATTTCCGCGAGATCAGCAACATTTCCTTGAAAGCTAGAAAACCCACGGGGTTAGCGCTCTGTGGGTATTGAAAATACCACTACACACAAAAAAGAAAGAACGGTCAGTTAGGCAACCTGGAAACACCCACCGTAAGACGTCAAACCTAAGGTGACATAGTGGCCGAGTATAGTGCCCAGCGCCCCAAAGTTGACAGATCTGAAAGGACACAAATGTGACAACTGTCATTATTTAGGCTAGGAACAGAGTTGAGTAAATGGTGCGCAATTCCAACCGCAAGGTGAAGCCTCCTCAGTTAGAACTAATAAGAATTTGAACTATTAAAAGCAACGAATAACTACCCACGCCGTTAGGAAGCAGTGCACCATTTATTGACTGAAAAACAGCGCAATTTCGGCCTACCTTTCTATGCTAGCAAACGACATCCAACGTGTTTTGCGTTGACGAGCGAATGCAGCGGGAGGCCTCATTTTTGCCTTCTTCAAAGCGAAAGATGAAACTGGTGGTACTCATTCCACTTTAAATTTCTAGCACACCGCCACATATGTGCTTCGTCCAACTCCTCGTCGTCACTGGCGGCGACAGCCTGCGTGTTTCTGACCAAAGAACTATCTCATCTGTCTCCACTCCACGAACCACTTCGTTCGCATCATCACGTGGTCCGCAAAGAATACGTTTTCCAAACCGTCTGCCATGGAGTATTTAAATTGATTTTACCTAATTTTTTCTTCTTTCGGTACTGTTCTTTCGCAGCGGAGGCGATGCATCATCGTGCGTTTGCACCATACCCATTTTTTATCCGTGCGCCAGGTGCAGCAGCAGCCGCCAGCGCGTTGGCGGGAACTTGTAATTATATATGGGGGATCCTACTGACGTTCAAGCTAACGGGCTTTTTAAACACAGATTTCGTGGATACATAGCGGACCGAATTGCGCAGTTTAAATTAACAAGTTTTCACTGTACCATTGCTAACCTTTATTTAAATTGTCTTAAGCACTTACCAAACCTCGCGTCTCAGCAAACCGTAACGTGGAAACTTTAACGTGGTAAGCACGTGGTTTTGCAATATTGTGTAAAATGTTTTTTTGTAATGTTTCCGATCAACCGAAACATTTTGCTACCAGCTCTTGTTATATGCAAGACGACACCACACCCTTTTAGATACCGGATACATGAAATAATATTTCATGATACACTCCAAAGAAAGTGAGCAGGAAAAAAATTTCGGAGCGCTTACGGGCTGGCCGTTAGCCTGAAGAAGGGGTCGTGAAGGTAGGTTTCCGGTAGCACTGCGGGTATGTGAATAAAGTAAGAGGTTGTTCGGCACGGTACGTAAGCCCAAGTGTTTAAAAAACGCACTTACTTATGTAGTTTCCAAGATACTGATAAATTGGGTCCTCTTGCTCTTGCAGCTCAACCCATCTGCGACAGTTCCAAAACTTGCGTGAACAGTGCTTATAATAACATTGAAACATACATAAGATGAAAAGAAAGTACTAAGAAACAACTGAATCACCCGTATTGTTTTCTCAGAGGCGCGTTTCGTACATATATTTGGAGCGACGTAGGAATTTGGAAGTCAGGTGACAATGCGGCTTAACATTTTGATGCGTTTCTCTTTGATTCGTTTGATAAAATACCCTGATGCTTACAGATGCCATAGCAAAACAAGCAAAAGTTGTTTTTTTCTCGCCATTTGTTCTTGATCTACTGCTATTGCATTGTAGCAAAACGGAATTACGCTATCACTTTTTGTGTTCGTAAAGGACCAAAACTGGGAAGTCGCAAAAGATGGCACTAAGGCTAAAATTCAGGAAAAGTCAGCGGCCCTCAGTGTTAGTCTTCCATCATAGTTGATTAGTGTAAAGGGTTCCTTTTCCAACGTAGTGCACCATGTGCACGAACGAGAAGAGTGAGAGGGGAAATTGCGAAGAATTTCCGGCAATTGGTGAGGATAATACAAATAAAAAAATATAAAGTACAGGACAAGGAGGCGGACCATAAATGTTTTTTAGTGGATAGCCATATCATGTCCTTGAATACGATGGAAATGAAATTTGTATTACCCATGAACACAATATTATAAGGATCAATTTTACCTCTCACCTGAACTAGGATTCACATGTAGTAACTATCTGTAAAAAGCTCGTTCGGATTACCGGAGTGTTATCTCGCTGTGGACGGCTTTTGCCTGTGAAGGCGAAACTTCAAAGTTACCATGCTTTGTTTATGTCGCATATTAACTATTGCCGTTCGGTATGGGCAACTACAAGCAAAACGAATAGTAACAAAATTTTTATGTTTCAAAAGAAAATTGTCCGACACATTGCTAACCTGGAATATCTCGCTTCGACGGACACAGCCTTCAAAGACCTCAAATTAGTCAAAGTAGAACACATGTACCAATTTCGAATTTACGTGCATTTTATTTTATTTCCGATTCTTTTAAACATTTTTCGACGAACATGTCCTCCCTTAAGCATAGAACAAACACATTGTGTACGCGGAATAGTGATATCTGGTCCATACCTAAATTTCGTAATAACTATAAATTGCAGTCACTGCAGCACAACTTGCCATAAACTCTCAATGAATGTAAACATATAAGAAATTACAAACTTAAAAAACTGAGGAAATATATATTTCTTTGTAATCTATAACCATTTTTCTACAGTATTTGGCTAACGATAATCTAATATATTGCACATTGCGTTCTGCGTGATGTTAAATCGTTAATTTTGTTTGCTGCCAATCTTTAAAGTTTCTGTAATTTCTGTTTGAGGAATTTGATGTGAAATTCCTTTTGTGCTTGTATATACTGGTACCCTTGTTTACGCAGAACTATGTATTCCTGTTTATTTAGTTGCTAGTTGTGTAATTACAAATTTTTGGTTTCATTTCTTGTGTGTGTTCAGTGCTCGTTGTGCCCGTTGCCAAACTCAGGGGCAAGGACGTTTGTCAAGTTGCTGCATGGCGGCTTTTTGTTCTGCCCCTAGCATCGGGGTTGTTCTTTGTTAAGAATGCTCAATAAATGAATTGAAAACTGAATTGAATAAGCTACTGAAAATCCATCGGTTGGCGCCATACCCGTAGTCTTGTCTGTATCCGATGAATTTGAGCTTGCGGAGTTGGGTGGCCACATAAGCCTTAATGACGTGGCTGGCAGAAACGAAGAACTCCTCCTTTCGGAGATCCGGTGTCTGCTCAAGGAACAAAATTGAAATTACGAGTGTGAGAGGAGCATTCACAGCGTTCGAAAAACGAGCCGCTTGCAAAGGTGAGAGATACTCTACCGAGGAGTAGTACTCGTTCAAGTCGGTGTCACTTCTTATCCAGAATGGGAATCCGAGGCTGATCTTCATTTCTCTAAGCTGAAAGCAGCGTAATAATAAAATTAACTGGCGCATTTTGAAAATTCTGCCTTTTCAATGGCGTGCGTAGCTGACGTGAAGTTGCAACTCACGAAACGTCTTTTACCGCAGGCCTGACTGCACGTAAAAACAAATAAAGACAAACTTCTGCGTGTGTAGAGATGACGTTACGCATTATTAGGCTTACTCGTAGACGTTTAGATATTTTTTTATATTGAGCTTGGTATGTATTTAAATGCTATGTGTTTTGAAAGTGAGCTGGCAATATTTGCATCTTGTGGGTAACGGTTCCTTTTTCATTTGCACGAAGGAAAAGGGGTGTCGAACAAACGAGCGGTGGAGAAAGAGAATTTTTTACAGGCGAACATTCACAATTTAACAACGTATGGGTACGAGCCAGTTGGTACTCCACCTAAATACCGTTGAAACTGCTCGTCCGTGTCCCCTTTCGTCCTTTGTCTTGCCTACTGCGCTCTACGGTGTTTAGAACATTCACAAATAGAGAGAGTGCGGAAGTGTTGTTATAAAAAATGGGTCAGCCATTATGCGGCTGCAAACAATGATCCGGCAAGGACTTGACTTTTACGGTAATGGTAGAAACGCCTCGCTTGAAAATAGGTCTCGTAATTTTGAGTTCAGCCAATATGATTACTTCCCCAAACAGCATGTCTAGATGGTATGGAGGGCGGTGGGACTGCATCCATTCCTGGAATTACAAGGTAAGCGCTTGTCATTTTAGTGGCGTATGGGAATGGTGTTCGCATTTTCCCATCGGTCAGATGACCTTGATTGGCATGCTCATTCGTCGTTTCGGTTGTAGCTGGTAGGGTATTCAGAGGGACCTCGAGGAATGGAGTGATGTTTTGGAGACTATTCGATGGCGTTTTCGTGAATGTTTTTTTTTTTTGAAACCGATGAGTAAAACTAATTCCAGAGATTGATAACCATGTTGTGCGCAATTTTTTGTGCACAAAGTGCGTGCCCGTGAACAACGTTGCGGCGTAGCATTTCAGCCACAAATATTCCTTACGTGTCACTCTACGACAAAATTTTGTTAAATCCTCCAATAACCCATACTCAGTAATGCGCCACTTGGTGTAACAAAAACTAACCCTTCTTTTAGAGAGTATTTTTCTCTCTTCTCAATTGTTTTGGTTCTGTTTAGGAAATATCTGTAGTTTGGCAATTACACCTAGCGTACGAGTTCTATCAGTTGCAGCAGCTAAAAAGGACACTGATGAGCAGTTCCTGATAAGCCTAGCAGCTACAATACATGGCTCAAAGTGCCGTAATGTGGGTTATCCGAGAGCTGCTGTTCTACAGTGCAAGCTGTATTTCGTAAGTAGTGGTGGTTGCACTACATTTCGTGCTCCTTGCGGTTTGTAAAGCATACTGGTTGGTTGCCGTAATGACTTTTTGCGCTCTTTCAGCACGCTAATGATTTGTCGCAGCTGTCTATAAAAATGTTCAGGACGAGAAGAGAAACTCTCTTTCAGATTATCCTGCTGCCAAGTTCTTTATTCACTCCGTACTGAATATTAGGGTGCAGAGAGATCGCCTTTACTTCGATGTCTCTTGGGGGTAGGGGTAGGGTTTTACGTGCTGGATGATGTCAATGTTTTGTTTATTCAGTTACAATCACGGAGAAGGTTGTTTAGCTTAAGCAGCCTCTCTTAGTGGGCTATGAGTTAATCTTCCGGGGTTTGAGTGGCTTGAGTTCAATTACTGAAAAGTGTTTTCACCAATTATTTTTCCTTCAGCATTGTAGCCCCCAGTTGTTGTAGTATTTCATTTACTATTGACCGTCTTACTTAGTTCGGATTGTTAGCATAATAGCTACCTGTCTTGGAACGGGATATCTGCTATTAGATTCTGTTCAGTTTGTTTATTGTTGCCGTTGAATGTTACGAAGAATTAATAGTCCAACCAGTTCCCACAATCATAGACTGGGAAGGGACCTCCTACAAAATAAGTACTTACAAAAAGTACACCTAATGCGGTTAACAGCAGTAAAAATCCTCAGAAATTGTTATATTACAGAAAAAATGTGTACGAGAGTATTATTCATCCACATACCCACATATATTATTAACCCCCAATATGCAAAAATTACCCAGTGGAGCGGACTGTTTAATAAATGAATTGAAGGAGATCATGCTGGCAGATATTAAATTCCAGAATCATGACGGCAAATAATTCGCAGTTAGTTAGCCGTAGTTAGTCTTGGTTTTGGGGAAAGATTGCTATTGTGGTGTGAGAAAAAGTAGCAGTGAAATATCGAGTTCGTTCTTTAGATAATAACGAAATACGTAAATCTCCTCAAAAACATTTGTTCGTTAGGACGCAAGCAGAATATCTAAAGCACCAGTTGACATAATATCAATGTGTTGAGTAATGTGAATGCCTTACAAGAAAAATTCCTGTAAGTGATTAATATTTAGGTTTTCTGTGTTCTGTAAAGGTGACATGTGAGTTTGATATGTGTTGCCGCAAGGAGAAATGTAATATGACATATGGCTGTGAAGGAATGAGAAGTAAAGTGAAATTAATACGCGTACATTAAAATAGGGTCAATTTCCGATTAGTTTTCTCACACCATAGGCAGGTTTACGAGTTAATAAACATATGTGATTTGTAGATTTCCTATGGCTATCGAATTCGATGTCGAGATATTTCGCATGGTCAAAAGCGCGAAGCAAATTCGGACCAAGGATTAAGGATGGAATTCCTGGAACACTTTCAAGTGTGGATGAAAAAGTCACGAAGTATGGTTTACGGCAAATATTATTCAGCATATTATCACTGCAGTAGTAGTAGAAAACGTTTATTAGAGAAAAAGGGGAAGATTTTAGCGGCACCAGAATTTAGGTGAGATATTAGTGAATCCAAACATGTGTTTGAAGAATAAATTTCCCGGTCATCAGCGTATAAAATACAACTATAATGTTTGACTTGGTATTGTTCGTCATTAATGTACAAAAGAAATAAGATGAACACACGCAATCTTCTCATTCTTTACGGCTTCTTGTTGTTGTTTATAGTGTAGTATACTGTAATTACAGTCAGGTTCCTTTTAAGAAACCTAAATACAATTGCCTTGGCCTGTACCATTCAGGATCCCATGAGAACAGCTTCCATGCTAAGGGGGAAATAATTATAACGCATGCAATTTCTGGCCTAGAAAGCGTCGAAATGCATTCAGGCCCCTACCTTGTAGATTGCAGACTTTTTATTGGCGTCGTCCATCCACTCTACGAGGTCCAGTAAGATTGCCAAGGCATCTTTAATCTCGTCCGCTAACTCTTGCACCTGCAAAATGAAAATACTTCAGGAATCCCACTTTGCGAAGAAAGATCAGTTGTGGCTCAACGTTCAAAAACCACAACTGAGGAGGAAAGTGCAAAGGTGCGCCTTTGGTATCTGAAATCGATTACACCAAATCCTTAAAGCGAACTCAGCATAGTTCCGTTGCCCTCTTACACAGCGAAAAGTAGAGCTAAAAAATCAAGAAGCAATCGGCTGAACACCGATGGCGAGGTGAGACATTTATGACGGTTCACCCGTTAGCCTACCAATCAAAAGAGGCATCAATTACCTATGGTTTGTAGCTAGACATATGTGGTGTCCGAAAACAGCCATTAAAATTTTGTGGTGCTTCTCGCTTTTAGCACGTCTGATTTCCTTCACTTCGGAATATTTTAAATGATCGTTTTGAGGGAAAAAAATAACAAGTTGTAAAAGCGCGAATGTCCCCATAATATGCACAATCCGATATTTATTCATGCATGCGTCCTTGTAAACCTACCCGCCGCGGTGGCTCAGTGGCTAAGGCTTTGTGCTGCTGAGCACGAGGACGCGCGTTCGATTCCCGGCAGCTGCGGCTGCTTTTCTGATGGGTAGCGAGAAGCAAAAACACCCGTGTGTGTACAAGATTTCGGCACACGTTAAAGATTCCCAGGTGGTCAAAATTAATCCGGAGCCCTCCACAACGGCGCGCCTCATCGCTGGCGTTGCGTCGGCGCCTTAAACCCTACAACCAATCGATCAGTCGTTGTAAACCTAAACATGTTTTTTTGTTGCTTCGAACACAGTTGTCGCAAAGCAGAAAACACTTGAGTTGGTCACTTTTCCAAATTCAAAATCTGCATAAGGATTTGAGTGAATACTATTATTAGGATGCTGCGTTGCGCGCGTGCCAATGCAAACAATGGCGTGGAACACCGATCGTATATAGGTGCTAACATTGTGGGGGTTGCTTCAAGCATGGTCCTGATAATAAGTTTTAACCGGGCACTGTTAGTCATGGCATGACTACATTTCTAAATGCGAACACTTGTTACCAAAGGGTTAGCAAGTTCGCGCCTTTAGACCTTTAACGTCATTGGTCTGAAAGGGACCTCTTCAATTAAAGAATGCCTTCGTGTCCTCGAAACTAAACAGCATTTGCGCTACTGACGGAGCTTTCTTCGAAAATGCACAAGGGTAGGGGGCTAGGGTAGGGGGGCTAGGGTAGGGGTGGTGGGAGGTGGGTCTGGCGGCGTGCAATGCCATCGAACGCCACCTTCGCGGAATAAACCAAGTGGGAACAACTTGCCTTTGCTTGTCGTTCGATCATGCGGTGTGTGTCTCGGTCGTAGAAGATTCTCCCGATGGCGAAACGCATGTACTTAAAGGTGAGCGCGAAGCACTGTCGAGACAAGGGTTGTATCTCCATAAGAGAGTAGCGGTACCGGTCGAAGCGGAACTCCGCCCGCCTTAGGCGGTCGATGGACAGCGGCCCCATTAGCTGTATTACACGCCAAGCGATGTAGTTGACCACTATGTACCTGCATTGCAACACAAGAGAGGGAGCCGCTGATCCGCAACGCAGTCATGGTGCGTAGGCGTTGCTTGTGTGTAGAAAATGAAAAGTGGAGGAAAAACGTCCATAGACTTAAATCATCAGGCGCAGGAGGAAAAGGACTCAACATGCCTAGTGCGCCACCTGCTGGTGAAGAATAGGCGAAAGATGAATCTATCGAAAAGCACAGGTGAAGGGAGTGCACTGCACGAACGCTAAATTTTCGCGCTTGTTTAACCCTTTGAGGGTCAAATGTTTGCTCCACATTCTACCCCCAGAGTCGATTTTTTTATTGCTGATTTAAATTCTTCGGATGAATCTATTTCGAGAAAACAGTACCGTAATTTTTTAGGGTGACCCTAAAGTGACAAAAAATCGTTCATGTTCTTCCATACATGCAGTTTATTCACGAGTAACACAAGAAAAATTCTAAATAAAAACGATAGAGTAACAAGCGGGCACCTTTTGAGTCAATTGAAATCAGATAGACATCAGTTTTGCAGGCGCAAAAACCGGGAAGCGCCCGGATAACGATACCGAAACCAGCCGCTTCGCCCACGCGCACGCGCGCGGCCGGATGCGCGAGCGACAGACGGTGCACCGCTCCTAAAAATACAAAAAAAGGAGAAAAGAGCCTCATCGGCATGGAGGAAAGATCTGTTTCGCAGGAGCCATGGAGGAAAGAACCTTTTTTTTCCACTATGGCACGCGCCCTTGGTCTGTGGCAGGCGCAAGAAGCGAGGGGTGCCCGGTGGGCGGAGCGGCTAGAAGAAGGAAAGTAATTCCTCCATGAAAGAAATCCTGTGATCACGTGATCAAAACGTGACGTCACTTGACTTGTTTATGACCGCTACAGTGGCTATAATAGGATTATAGCCACTGTATGACCGCCTAAGGACAACGCCGAAGTAGGCGCAGCATTTCCGTGGCTCCCCCCGAGTGAACGATTTGCGCTGTCAGAACAGCGTGTCAGTTTGTGTTGATTGCTACGAAACGAAGGTGCAGATGCGTGAATATACCGTGAATGCTAGTATTGGTGTGATCTCGCTATCCGAATAAATGTTTACATACCTACTGCGACATTTCAAGAGAGACTTGCAGCCTGAGCTGAGCGTAGATCAGCTTCCGTTCTTCCGTGTCACAAACACGGAAGAGCGGAAAAGAGGGCATCTATGCGCTCATTTTCCCAGCAAGGTCAGTGAAATCATTATTTTATGTTTGTTCTAGTTTTTGTGTTTATGTCACGGTACTGTGTACCTAAAGCTGCGTGAATTCTTGTTTGCGTGGCCGCCTCGGCCTCCTAGCTGTCATTCTTGTTCCCGATAGTACTGTGCCATTAACAATTTTTGTATAATCTTGCATTCAAATTTAGCGTGCGCTGCATACTTGGACGTGGAACAGAGACAGTGAAAACAGACAAACCAGACACTGGCGCGCAAACCAACACTTGCTTCGTGTAGCCAAAGCGCCTGTGGTTCGTCTTTTTCCAGTCCCTGTCCGCTAAATTCAAATTATGATGCTATGTCCCAAACACTCCGGCCGCAGTTTCAAGCGTTTCATTGTTCCTTTTGTGTAGGAGCCCATAACATTGCTCAAGTTTGATCGAACCGTTGGCGTATACTCCCCAAAGCACACAGTCCTGGATGTCCGAGGTGCAGTGCCTCGAATGTAAGTATGCATGTGTTTGATAGCGTTAAGCTCACGAGTATGTCGTGCGCATGTATAAGAGTTCTATCTCTTCGGGCAGTAAAGTTGCGTTGCGGGAGATGAATGGGAAACGTCGCTTCTGTACAGAGAACGTAAGAATATCGCGGCCAAAGAAAAAAAAAGCGTGAAACCATGAGCCAAAAAAGACAGAAGAGGGAGAGAGAAAGGATAGACCAAATGATGGCGGCAGAATCAGATCGTCCAAGGAGCTGTGAAAGTTATGCGGCAATTTGGGCCCTTTATGAGAAGGCAGCAGGAGCAACTGTCAGTAAAGTGTACATTGAAGGTGAATGAAAGAAGCTGTATTATGGGACAAATGGTACGTGGCAGGGCATAAAGCCACTGAAAATTCGAAACCGCCCAAATAGGGTGTTCAGGCAGCAGGGACGCACACAAGCACTTACTGGCAACTGCCGTTTTATTGAAAAACCCAAAATTTATACACGTAAACAAATAATAGATCACAGAAATGTAGTGCCGTTTAGCGCCGTGTAGAGTGACAGACAATTTGCTGACACACTGGTTACTATATTCATCAATAAAGAAGGCCTCAACCAGTTCCCTAACAATCTGATCATTGTGTCTATACAACACCACAGTTTCATCAAACAAGGGGTAACGCCCAGTCTTTTTATAATGCGCAGGAAGATTTGTGCCCGTTGAATTCATTGTCGTAAACAAATGCTCTCGGAGATGGACACTTAGACAGTGTCCTGTCTGGCCCACATACACGGACTTACATGACAACCATGCCAATCGTACAACGAACTAAAGGCTGCGCATGGTTAACACCGCACTCGTTCCTCCCTTTCCTCGGACTAACCTTGTTATTATCAATATGAGGAGATTGCCAACTTTTGCTTTTGCAGAAAACAACACACAGGACGATGCGCTGTTGGTTATATTTCTTGTAGTGGGTGTTCCTGTGTGGTCTTATTCTACGTCGCCGTCTTTTACGCATTTTGTTTTTCAAATGTAACATTAAACAAGATCATCCTAGGTGGCGCAGTCCAGGAAGTCAGCGCATACAACACGGCACCGGACGGGATGGTGAAGGGCATAATTCGCGACATCCCCCTGCATCACACGCCTGAAGATATCAACGAAATAATAGTGACCTTGTCGAAGTGGACCGCGGTGGAAGCCAAACACATTAGCAACACTAGATCCGTAGTGATTGCCTTCTATAGCCACAAGGTCCCCAACTACGTGAGATACGGAAATTACTGGCAAAGTGCACGCTATACAGGAAGCAAATCGACGTGTGTTACCAGTGCGGGAGGGCCGGCCACGTCATGGACGTGTGTCCCAACCCTGACGCCCGCGTCTGCAAAGGATGCGGTGCGCCGAACCCACGTGAGGTTCTCACGTGCAATCCCAAGTGCAGCTTATGCGGCGGAGGCCATCCGAGCGGTGACAAGGGTTGCCGCGCACACTACAAAATTCCTTACGTGGTGCGCAGGCGGCAATGGGAAAGAAAGCACGCAAGCCAAGTCGGGAGAAATCCCGGTAGATCGGCAAGCTGCGAAAGGACACCGTGGTCGCGGCGCCGCTCTCTCTCAGGAGGAGGGGAAAGGAGACGTAGCTGCACACCAGGTTCCTCAAAGAAGGCATCGACAACCGGCGCACCCGCAGTGGGTGGCGACGACGGCACTGGCAGGCGCTCACGGTCCAAAACGAGGAGAGACGCAAGCGCCAACGGGCGACGCCTGCCCAGCGACGGAAATGTAACCTGCGCCGACAAGGCCAAGTTGACCGAATTAAGGAAGAGTAAAGGTTGTACTACTACAGCGAATGGCAGCCACCAAGGCCCTCAATGGCACGATGAGAACTACATACTCAGGCAAGAGAACGCCCTAATCAGGGCGAACATGCAAAAGCTCAACGCCGAAAACGCCGACATGATGGCGGCAATACAAAAGCTCACGGAAGAGATAGAAACACTAAGAATAGAACGGTTGGCACCAACGAACGCCCCCGCCACACGGATCGAGCAATCCACGCCGGCGGTAGAAGACGACGAAGAATTTGCGGATGAGGTCCAGCATGACACCACACCGGCCCCCAAAAAGAGGGCGGTGAGCGAATCATCATTTAAATCCCAAACCCGCTAAGCCATCAAGGAGCTTCGAGTTGCAAACCAAGAAGTCAAGACGGAGATTAAAGGCATCAAGGTGGTGATGCAAGGTGTCACGTAAGAGGTGCAGGGTATCACGGCGGAAATGCAAGGCATCAAAAAACCCTCCGAACCATCCAAGAATTCATCACGGCGCACCCAATCTTCATGCAGTTATTCCCAGGCGCAGGAATTGCAGCGCAACCCCCCGCAACCGATATGGCCACCGACGAAATAAAAGTACCAGTCTGGCACTCGAACTGTCGAAGCTTTAAAAACAAAAAAGCGGCCCTGCAACAACACACCAAGCGCTGCTGTAACGCACCAGACGATATTTTCTACAGGAAACCATGGAATAAACCACGACCCTACCCTTGTACCAGTCGCACTCAACGATGGAGGGCAGGGGCACGTTAGTCAAGAAAGGCATCCCCCTTCGTGGAGCACGACTATAAATGTACCGAAATTGCGCACACATTCGTAGAGCTCATTCCTACCAAGAACCGTAAATGCAGCATCTTCATCATGAACATATACAGCAACCCATCGCAGAGGCTGCAATGACTCAAGGCACTACTCCACAGAGCCTGCAAGACCGCGGACCGACAGAGACTTCTGATTGCAGGGGAACACCGCCGACATGGCCTCTGGCTATAACCACAGCTCCATTAAGGGACAAAATCTGGCCCAAAACGCGCAAGATAATGACCTCGTTCTCATCACCCAACCGGCCCACCCGACCAGACTGGGAAATTCGGTGTACCGTGACACAGCACCCGACCTCACCTTCATCAAGAACTTCGGGTCGCACCCGGCCAGCTGGCATAACACCGGCGTTCACATGGGAAGCTACCACATGGTCATAGAAATCAAGAATCCCCTTCCGGGTGCTCGTCTCGCCGAGAAGCGAAAGCTCAGGTGGATCAACAGGAACGACTTCCGGAAGATCAGAGAGGCGCAGGTACTGCGATGAGGCGCCCAAGAAGGAATCACGAACATCGAAGAGTGGTGCCGCGGCCTGGTGGGCAGCGTTGCGTCGGCGACCAAGCAAATCGAGACCGAGCTAGAAGTGGAGAATATGGACAGCAGACTGGCTCACATGATCGAGGTGAAGAATTCGTTACTGCGAGGTGGAAGAAATACGCCTCAACCACACACTCCGCAAGAAGATCGCCGAGCTCAATCGGGCCATCGAGGCGCATTGCAGAGAGCTATGCAAACAATAGTGGCACCAACTCTGCAACGCGATCGGTGGGCATATGCACAACGGAAGGGCGTGGAACATTCTAAGACACCTGCTGGACGAAACGAAGACGAAGACACACCAACGAGACCGACTCCCCAAACTACTGCACAAAGCGGTCAAGACCCAGGGAGAAGACGCCGTCAAGCAGAGGCTACTGGACAAATACCTCCCGATTTCGCCCACCTTCCAACACGGCCCGTACGCCGGTGGGCCCAACGACGAGCTAGACCGAGACATCAGCGTTGAGGAGGCGATAATGGCGCTGCATGACCTCAACGCCAAGTCAGCACGTGGCCCGGACCGGGTATCGAAAAGAATGCTCAGAAACCTCGACGATCGGTCCATCTAAGACCTCACGAAATACTATAACGAGTGCTGGCGGAAGGGCGCACTTCCCCTCCGGTGGAAGAAAGCGAAAATTATGCTAATTCCGAAACCAGGAAAGCCGCCAGACCCAGACAACCTGAGGCCATCTCGCTGACGTAATGCGTCGGCAAGGCGCTAGAGCACGTCGTCCTCAACAGATGGCAGAAGTTCCAAGAGCGAACAGGGGCCTTCCCACACTCTATAGTCGGGTTCAAAGACCACATCAGCACTGAAGACGTCATGGTTCAGATCAAGCACCAAGTGATCGACGGCCGAACTGTCGGAAGCAAAGCCGTACTGGGCCTAGACCTACAGAGGGCTTTCGATCAAGTCGACCACGCTGCGATCCTGCGACAAGTCTCGTAATTCGACCTCGGGGAACGAAGCTATAACTGCGTGAGAGACTTCCACTCGGGCAGAACCGCCGAACTCCTGGCCGGGGATCTCAAAGTGGGCGAACGTAGCACGGGAAACAGAGGCACCCCGCAAGGGTCTGTCATCTTCCCGATGATCTATATCTCGTCATGACAGGAGTGCCACGAAGATTGAGAAGTTAGAAGACGTCGAACACACAATCTATGCCGATGACGTCACCCTGTGGGTGTGTAAAGGAAATGATGGCCACATTGAGACGACCCTCCAGAGAGCGGTCGAAGAGATAGAAGACTACCTCCGAGACACGGGCCTCCGGTGCTCGCCAAAGAAATCCGAGCTGCTCTAGTACCAACCATCGAGAATGCAACGACACCGCGTGCTGTGGGACCGAGAATGTGGGACAGAGAGTGGGAGAGAGTGGGAATGCAATGTAACCACGTGCTGTGGGACCGACACAGTGCGATCAGATCACGATCCGGCCTGGGGACGGCACCGTCATTCCCACGGAACCCAAGATAAGGGTACTCGGGATGATGATTGAGGCCAGCAGACGAAACACGGAGACGATCAACCGTCTGACGAGCAAGGCGGCGAACGCCTGCAGGCCGCTCAGAAGAGTGATCTTGAGAAGAGGGCGTATGAAGGAGGACAACCTCGTCCGGCTAGTACAAGCTTTCCTGATATGTCACGTAACATACGGGGCGCCCTACCACCAGTGGTTATAGAGCGAGAAGAAAAAGATTGACATTCTCATAGGAAAGGCGCACAAGACGGCACTCGGTCTTCCCGACACGGCAAGTACCGAAAAACTGCTTGAGATGGGAACTCACAACACGCTCGAAGAAATAATCGAAGTGCAGCAGATTTCCCAGCTCGAGCGACTCTCGAGGACAAAGGCCGGCCGCTACATCCTTGACAAGCTACGAATTGGGTACCACCATCAGCAAGGAGTCAAGACCACGCTGCACGAAGACGTCCGTCGGGCTCTACGCGTGGACCCAATTCCGAGAAACGTGCACCCGAAACACAAGGGCAGACGCCGAGCCAAAGCCAAGGCCCTCACCGACAAGTTCAGGGAGGGCCCTGGCGCACGGTTCGTCGATGCTGCGGAATGCCCGAACAGCTCAAGCTATACAGCCGCGGTGGTAGCAAGTGCGACAGAGCTCAAGAGGCAGATGGAGTGGCCGTCGCCCTGGCGATCGTAGACGGGGACTGCCCCACGGTGCTCAGTGACTCTCGACAAGCCATTAGAAATTACGCCAAAGGGGAGGTAACACACGCCGCCGCCCGCATCTTGGAGTGGGCCGACCTTAGGTTCAAGAAGCGCCTCGTCTGGTTTCCAGCACACGAGGGCAACGTGTCGGAAAAAAAGTAAAATGGAAACGAGTCCGCTCACGCTGCGGCGCGTGCACGATCTCTCCGCGCAGCCGGCAATGAGGCAGATGCCAAAAGACTGTGGTACAGCACGAATGACAGAATGGCCACCTACAACGAGATCACGAAGGCGTACCGACTGGCTCGAAGGAAGCTGCCTCCACCCAGCGAAAAGCTGGACAGAGCTCAGGCGGCAAGGCAACATTGCGACAACTGCAAACGGGGACTTTCCCGACACCGCTACTCCTGCACAAGATGCATCGCGAGACCTACCCCGACAGGAAGTGCAAGGTCTGCCGCAGGGAGACGGCGACTCTCACGCACGTGCTGTGGGACTGCAAGAAGCATGCCGAAGAAGCAAAAATAGGGACTCTGCCACGGCGACTTGAAGCGGCACTGTCGTCGTACGATCAAGACGACCAGCTCTGGGCCGTCCAGCAAGCCCGAGAGGCAGCGGCTCGACAGGATCGGGACGCTCCCTCGAAGGCGACCTAGGCCCGGTCGATGGGCGTGATGTGGGCCACGGCTCACGTCGCGTCAGTTTTACAGGCTAAATAAACGTTTCTTCCACTGTTTTGCTGACACAGCATTTAATCCTGTTCCTGCGGCTTCTGCATAGGAGGGCTTCCAGTGTAAAAAAGTGCTTGGACCTGGCCCTTATAATGTTGGTGCAGGGCCTGGAGGGCAAGCCTTGGTCTGCAGCCTTTCTGGGTACAAGGAAGGCAGGTCAATGCCTTTAAAAGTGGCACTTTTTGTGGTACACTCGATATTAGCAGCAGACAGACCGCGTCTGCTCGCGGACCACCCTGGTAGTATGACAACCAAATATGTAGCTGTGGCCTAATTATTGAGAGGAAGACTTACTAAAATTAACTCCCCATCTGTTTAAACGACATAAACGGTGGACGTGAAGCTTTCTAAAATCACGTCCAACACCAAATTAACTACCCAATACTGAGCACTTGATTCTTTTAGGGACGGTCTGCTGCACTGCAGTTATGCCCTCTAGAGCTTTACTGATGCAGGCAATCTGTGACCTTCTATAGCGTACAACCATTGTCGTTAGATGGAGATGTGCATTTTCTGTGTAATTTTGATTTAATGGAGTGAGCTCTCTGAATTAATGACCCGTGACCGTGAAATAATGGAGTGAGCTCTCTGACCCCTCCGTGGTACGTTATGAGGCCTGCGTATTATCCTACGGCCCCCTTCATCATCTTCTGGGCAGCATTGTTGATGACAAAGTTAAGTTATGCACAACATCAAATATTAGACAGCATGAATTTCTGGTTATTTAGAAGTGGAAAATATTTTGTGTCATCTTTCCGCTCACATAACACAACTGATGTGGAGTTCAAGACAGGCTCGACAAGAAATGAAAATGTTTCGGGTTCATAAAAGTAAAACGAGCTGTAGGGGAAACTAATACATGGTGGAACGGAGAGGACCTGTGGAATAACAATTTTTCCCAGGAGTTCTAGGGTCCTGTAATTTTCAAAAGTGCAATTGCAGCAGAACAGGACCAACTATTACATCAAAAAGTTTTTTTGTTTTCGCTGGCGATTACTTATTCAGATGCTGACTTTCTATCTGCCCTATTAGAAAGAAATGATATTCCGGCAATAAAATAAAGACGTAAATCATTCCGCCTGAAATTTATTTCTAATATAATTAATCAAAACCTCCCACTGCATTCGATCCCCATATTAGTCCCGTGTAAACGCGCCGTAGTCGTCCTTCACATGCTCACGTGTTAGCTCTATACTTCTCCGAAACAAATGTTTTCAAAATTCCATTTCTTCCGAGCCCAAGTTACCTTCGTTCATTTAAACTTTTTCAGTCGACTAGTTGTATTGACGGGCAAGTTTTATTTACCGACGCATTAATGGTTTGGAGTATCCTCTTTATTGCGCCGTTCCTTCGTATCTGCTTTGTTTTAGTATTATACTCTCCTCTGTTTTTTGCTTTCCGGGATTTTATTTTTCGTCAATCCGCCTTTTTTTAACCCCCCGACACAGTTCTTTGGTGTAATGGTAGGCCTGATGCGTGCCCTCTTTGCTCAGTATTGCCGTTAGTTCTCTTGCTTGCACCTAATGGCTGCCGTACTGTGTGAATAAATACACAAAACTAACAAATACAAAGTAAAACTCCCGCAAAATGCCTGCATAGGGACTGCGCTTACACGGGCTCCTCCTTGATGATCTGAGCCATGCGGCGCAGGTACTCCTGGTGCGTGACCACCACCTTGTCGTTGAGATCAAGGGTCATCTGCGTGTCTGTCAGGATGTTGTTCAGGAAGTTGGTCCAGTGCACCTGCAAGCAAAACATGATCCAGCTCGCATACCAGCCAATACCAGCGCACGTGCTTCGTTTTGTGAGCTTTGCGCACATATCACGTCGACAACGTGAGGTCCTGTTCTTAATTGTCGATTCTCTTTCAGCGGTTCCTTGTTCTGCTATTGAAATCAACAGAGCTGCAGGCAGCGAAAATGTGCACTGTGAAAAAAGTAGGCAAATGGGTGTGAAAGAGGTGGTTTGGACGGCTATTGTCACAGATTGACACGTTTCCCCACCACGAAACGCCGAGCGTAACCACGTGGTACTACGATTTGGAGTCTATGTCGTGTGCAACGATTGATTGCACAATCTTGAGTATTTGCTGAATGCAATCTTACCATGCCCCAGTTCACCTTTTACTTTTATGATGTACTCAATTGTACAACTACTACACTGAGGATTGCACGATGATGACATGATTCGCCTGTGGCTGTTTGAATTTCCCAGGAACCGTCCTTGTAATTAGGTTGCGGCACTTTTTCTGAAATGTATTTTTCTCCCAGCAAGTTGTGCATGGCGCACATAGTATTAGCTGCAAATCTGAAAGTTCCGAATGTAAGTCCCTCCTTGGTATCAGTCAGCCAATTTCTGTGTGGTCAGTGTTAAAAAACAAGCTAATTTTCGCATGCATCTGGTCTTATCGAGCCAAGCACCTTCTCTCGTGGTAACTCTATTTGATTAATATTAGACGGGACCACCGCAGCCGGTAATATAATATGCTTGGACGCCGCTGCGTCATTTAGAAAATTCTCTCCAAAAGCCGTGCCGGACTCCCCAACCGAAAAAAAACGCGGCCGTATTGCTTGTTCTTAATATTTAGGAAAGCGTGTTGTCAAAACCCCTGCACTTGATCAAACCGGTTGCGCTGCTGAGCACGATGTCGCGGGTTCGATTCCCGGCCGCGGCGGCCGCTTTTCTGATGGAGGCGAAAAGCAAAAACGCCCGTGTGTACGAGATTTCGGCGCACGTTAAAGATCCCCAGGTGGCCAAAATTAATCCGGAGCCCTCCACTACGGCGCGCCTCATCGCCTGCGTTGCGTCGGCGCGTTAAACCACACAATCAATTGATCAAACCGGGACCAAAGATTCGGTCCGAAAAATTCTTCAAATCCAAAAGAAAAATTCCGTGGTAATGAATAAAAAGGAGCAAATACAACCGGGGGAACCCTTTAAGAAAACAAAGACGTATATGCTGCAGCCAGATAAACATTCACCTCAGGGCGAACACTCAGCAGCTGATATTCATCATCAAGTGAAATGGCTCTTTCGTTTAATAGAGGCAAACTTAAAGCTCCAAAAACTATCAATTCAGAAAAGTACGCACCAGCGGTATCGCTGTTTCAAGCGACTCCAAGGTAATGGTGCGAAACTCCTTGCCGGGATTCGATGCTGCCGCAGCGTCAGTGACGGCCTGCAAGGAAACAAAAACAAACCTTAGCATGCAATGAAACATATCGGGGTAAGACTACCCATTTTAGTTGCAAACGCGCAAAAAAATGTGGGAAGTGAAAGCGCTTTGACGTGCTCTTCCTTGTGTAAAATTACACTACCACAGAAAAAAATTACGCGTGATGATGCCGTAAACACTCCTGTTTCCCGTAAGAGATGAGATATTAAACGTCAATACAGTTTTTTAAATAGCGTTCGGCTTTACAGAATGCAGTCGTTAAATGCAAACGTTTAAATTACGTTAATGGATATGTTATTCTTGAAGCATATATTCATCTGTGACCGTTTAAGCGTTTCTAAGAAAACATTGAGGATTTTTGGCACTAGTGGCGTAAAGAGCGAAACTGGCGGCGCCACCTTGGTTGGTCTCGGTTCCGCTAAGTTAATGCTTGGCTTGGAGAGCAGGCCACGTTTTCTGCCTGGTGTCTGCGTTAGCCCCACAAATAGCAATGAGCACTGGATCAATAAAATATTGAGAGATGGTGGAAAACGCTGCCTGTTTATTCGGATACTCGGACGAGGTAAGCCTTTAAAGTGTTTATCACGATTATGTATGGGTGATGATAATGCTGAGGCCTGATGACAGTGTGCTAATTATGAGAAACTGTCCGTAACGTATCGAAGGGCACATGGAGCGAGGTCAGAGTGTCTCATATAATTACCCTCCGCGGTCAGGAGCAGCCGCCTGGCCGCGACCTATTCTGCGGTCCTGCGGTTAAACGGCTTGAGACGAGATACGTGCACGATTTCAGTACCATGGCGGAGCTGATCTGATGACATTCTTCTGGCGCCACATGATAATTAACTGGTGATGTCTGTTCTGTGATTTTGTGTGAACCAACAAAACGGGGAACAATGTTTTCGCACAGACCGGGTACACGAACAGGGGTCCATAACAATGCTTCATCACCCGGCAGAAGCTGGACAGAGCGGTGTGCCACATCGTAGCGAGTTTGGCGTTCGTGTTGCTGACTTTCCTTTCTACATCGCACGAGTTGGCGGCAGTGGGCGAGCCGAGAAACGTACTGCTCCTGAGATGGCGCTTTAGAAGCTACAGGAGCATAGAACGGCCGAAGACTAGGAAGAATGGTGAATGGACACAGAATGAGGCTACCAGAGCGGATTCCACGTAAGCTTGAAACCCTTTACCACCGGTTGCGTCTCAACGCAGCGCTCACAAACTCTTACCACCATCGCCTCGGTCTAACTGCAAACCCCTATTGCGATAATTGTGGATTGCCCGAAACAGTAGAGCACGTCCTTCTAGAGGGTCCGGCATACATCCAAGAAAGAAATCACCTCGCAGAAAAGATTGAGTGCCTCAACAACGCATCTATATCTTTGAAAGGTCTCCTTGGACCCTGGCCCTCTCCATCGTCCCAGAGAAAAGTTTTGGTTGCTTTATTTGACTATTTACGCGGAATCGGCCTCGCAGACACAATTTAGAACTTTATGTGTGAGATCGTGTGGACTTTTAAGTCACCACGCAAAGCTTCGTGTTCACTTTTTCTTTTAATCTGTTCTTTTCCCCTCTTTCTTCTGCCCTACTTCTTTCAAGGCCTTTACTCCCTTCTCCCCATCCCCGCAGAGTAGCATGCAGGCGGGAACATGCAGGCAAACCTCTCTGCTTTTATCTAATAAAGAGCTCTCTCTCTCTCTCTCTCCAGTCGTCTTTTGCGTTGCAGTATTGTATGCGAAAGTCACAAAGGGCAGGATGATAGCATAGTTGTGATAATCAGGGCTGATGTACATGGAGGGCATGTTCACGATGGTTCGATGGAATCTCTGTTAAACCATTCGTCTGGGGATGGTACCTGCACGTTGTTTTGTGCACCGTGTTGGAGGCAAGCAGAAGCTCTTCGACTACCGAGAACAGAAAAGCCCTGCCGCGATCGCTGAGAAAGACGCGTGGCGCCCATGGCTCAAAATAATGTTGTGCAGTATGAAGTCACCGACTACAGCAGCTGTTGCAGAGCGAATGGGCACTGTTTCAGCTTATCGTATCAGATGGTCGACAGCCGTAACTATCCAACGATATCCAGATGGCGTTAGAGGTAGTGGTCCGAACAAATCGATGTTGAAGGTCCCGAAATGCGCCGACGGACAAGGAAGAGGTTGAAGTAGTCCGGAGGGAGGAGTAGTTGAACGCTTGCGGTGCTCGGAAGAGGCGCACGAGCTGACGTATTTGGCAACAGAAGTGGATAGGCCAGGCCAAACGTAGCGACTACCTATTCGCTCGTAAGGTTTTGCGAAGCCAAGGTGCCCAGCGGTAGCCGCATCGTGGTAGGCTTCGAGGATAGGGCGCCGGAGTGTGCGAGGCACAACGGGAACCCGTTTTCTGGCGTTTGGGTGGTAATTTTGCCGGTAAAGGGCGCCATGCAGTTGTTTGAACTTGCTGAGTTGACGATGCGCGTGGCTGTTTGGATGGGACAAGCGGCCGTCGAGATCGTTTATGATGGGACCGCAATATGCGTGTGCGCGATGCAGTGACACCTGACGTTCAGGAACGGTGGACGAGCACTACTGCGCATGCGCCAACTAGACATCAAAAAACAAAGAAAGCAACTTTTTTTTGCCGGATGTGACGTCATGGTTAAAAAAAATGGCAGCTGTTGCGCGGTCATTTCGCCGTGCTCTTCTCGTCGTGATTTTCGCCTGCCGTTGCAGCGGTGCATAGGTGTTTGGCTTACGATTGTGATGAAGGCGCTCTTGAAGAACTTCTGGAGAGCACTTACGGTGATGTGCAGCGTGTGATCGGGACGCTGAGTGTGTGCGACTGCCTAATTTTCGCGTAGTATGTTGCGACGGTGACCACGGGCGCCCTGCATCAGTTCTGCCGCCTCAATTTACGACAGTGATGAGTGCGTTCCCGACGAACTTCTGCGGTGTGTTTTATTAGAGCGCCGTGTTGAGGCCGCTGGGCGTTTCGCCGCCGTCATGCCGTGGCGAGAGGCAGCAACGCCGGTCAGACGAGGGCACTGGGACGGCGCATGACCACTCCCATCGTAACCAAGCTAGCCACTGCAAACGTAGACCGCAGGGCTGTGTTTTTGTCCCAGTATAACGGAGTTAACCTGTGCGAAGGTATAATGTTCGGAGTCGTGAGGCAGGCAGGCAATGTTCACCATTGCGAAGGTGTAGTAACTACCATGCTGAATAATCTGTCTGCTAATCACTTCGTTGCAGCCCGGTGTGAGGTAGGGCTGCGCACAGGACAAAGGTTTTTTTGTTGTTACCAGCTGTAGGAACCAAGCCTTAATAATATACATCCAGGCCTCAGGTAGTGAATGAGAAAATATTAACTAGTTGCACTTAGCCCTGGTGCAAAGCATTTTTTTTTTCGTGGGCCCTCTCAAGTTACCGTTTTGAAAATTATCCCTTCTGAGACCCGTTCAAGCTGGTATAATGCCATGCATTTAACACACGCTGAACAGTTCACCCAATATGTCCTTGATGTGTGCTGTCACATGCCGAAGAACGATATTGTATTTCAGTTGGTGCTTTTAGGAACAGATCTTATGATGTGCAATGCTTTCAAGTTCATTTCTTCTGTGTTTAGCGTGACTGAGGACTTGTCTGCAGCAATCTTACCGCAAATAAGTTATTGCTTGTCAAACAGCATAAAAGTACCACTACAACTTAAAACTGAAATTAGTCAGGGATAAGGTTTTGCTTGTCAGATTTCTCTCTCCAGCAGTGATGACAATGGCAGCAGAGCAGTGGCGTTGCTGGGTATAAACTTGCACCCGGGGCCCAGAAAATTTGTCACCCCCTCACATATACAAAACAATTAATAATAAAACTAGTGTTATTGTTATTATTGGTAATATTAATTTCTTCTATTGTGACCATATGAAGGCTGGTTCACACTTGCGACTGGACCTATCAAAAGCAATTTCTGTCACTCTTGTCGCTCGGCATTGCTCTCATCGCGCGACAAGAGCGATTGGTCTCGACAAATTTTGTGTCTTTCATTTGGATACCAATGTAAAAAAAACTTTTTACAGATACTGAATGCGTGGGCTTCGAAACGTCAATGCAAGCATGCATAATATGCGACATGCAATGCGAATTGAAGCCACAGGATAATTGATGTGTAGTTATTTATAAAGAACTGGCAATATATCAGAAAAGTAAGCAGCAACATAAGAAGCCGTGTGTTATTTAGGCAATAATAGCTACACGAGCTTGGGTTAGAGAACCCCAAATGACGACTCTGGTGCAGACCTTGATACACAACACCGACCTTTTCAGTGAATTAGGCATCGATAAAAATCCTAACAGTAAGAAGCATCATGGTGTGTCACTCGTGAGCACGAAAACACCGTTAGGAGCCGAGAAAGGAGTGGCCAAGAGCTACTTGCGGCAGCACAGGGTGCAAGGTGCCAAACCAAAGTGGGGTAGGGGAAAGTGAAAGCTGATACACGGCAGTGTGAGAGTACCACATCTTACAGTCGATACCAAGCGAATGGATGCCTGCAAGAGCAATGGAGGTGTGAGAGAGTCTCGGGCCTCGTCGGAAAACGACACTATAAGGTGGTCGCCAGAGGCGTTCGGAAAGCTTCACAGCCCACTGTGCCGACTAAATCATGCAGACGTCACGTGGGCCTGGAGGAGGGTGGCCAGCAATGATAGGGCTGTTTAAAGGCAACTCATGCAAGACAAATAGTCGCTTCATTCACATCAATTTTCCTGTGTCTAGGAACACACCTTGAACAAATTACGCTTGAAGGACCACAGGCGGAGCCTGGTGAAAGAAGGTTGGGGGAGAAATAGAAGTTGTCCCAGCAAATTAACAGCCGGGCTTTAAAAAAAGCTATTTCCAAGTATTGTGCAGGAAAAGTGGTATGAAATGTGAAAGAAACGGCCGCCCCAGAAATTCGGAAAAACCGCCTGCCCGTTTGTCACTGCAGGCAGCCTCTGCGGCAACATGCAACTGCATGCTAGAAATTTCTCTAAGTGAGAATTTCAGTACGTTTGAAATAGATACATTGTCGGGTCTCTTTATTTCTATGGTTATGTGATTACTGATAATGGAAGCAGATAGAAAGGGAACATTTAGCGGGGAAAGAGACGACTGGCCGTACATGAGTTGTCTAAGCGGCCAGTGCACGGCTAGTCGTGTGGATGTTTGTCTGCGACGATGTTGTTGTTTCCTTTGCAAATAAGTTAATTGACATTGGTGTCTTGGGAAAATGAACACAGTATAAAGTATAAAATGTGAGGTTCGGGCTTACCAGTGAAACAGCCAATGGAGGAAATCTGAATGGAAGGAGGTTACGAAGCGATAAAGAAAGAACTCTTGGGTAAAATATCAGATTTGTACAGGCCCGAGTGTATTGACGCCACACGCTGGCTCACAACCGTTCGGTCGTGCCCATCCCGATATGTTGGTGACAACGATTTCATTGACGTCGTTGTACAGTCGACTAGGTCAAGACAGATCCTAGATGAAGCAACCTTTCCCCAGTAGCTGAGGAAATAATATCGCCCTCTCCAACCAAAAGTAATAACCAAGAACAAGACGTTTGGGACCCATCTCGATTCCCTCTTCCTTCAGGGGTGACTGGGGTCGCGTTGTAGTGCCGGTCACTCACAAAGCGCCTTGCTGTGGAGCGCGGTGCCCGCGTGTACACAAGTGGTGAGGGTTCGGAGGGAAGGATTTATGTTATTTGCATCCTTTCCTCCAGTTGGTCACGCTTCTGGAGCGTTTCACCGAAGTCTCTTTTGCGTTCTGATGTTTTGCAGTACTGGGTGACGGTTTTGCAGCCGGACGTCGTCGTTGTGCTGCCCGAGTCGTTCCAGTAGATTTTTCCTCTCCCCAATGCATGGGGAGGGGCACTCAGCTCAAAAATCTTGTATAAAACACCGGGCGTTCTGTCCTTTGTCGCACAGTCTTCAACATTTTTTTTCTAGTAATGTTCACAAAGCACTCAGCAGAACGCTTTCACTAACACAGAAACTGCCCCTCACTCCCGCCTCAATTATCGTGGGGTCTCCCGACCATATTCCGGGATGGGAGTACTCAGCGGATCGATTGCCTAATGATAGAAAGTGGGTGACGTACCTGGTGTTTATCTTTTTGTTATGCACTTAATTTCGTTGTCCTGTTCTTTTTTTTCTCACCCTCCACCTCGAAAGATGAACCTACCAAAGCAAAATATTTAGGTCATCAGCTTCAAATATTTCTTCACTTAGAACTCCTTGGGACAGCCACACGAAAACCATTATAAAATGGAAAGAAGAGGAACACAAGGCTATCCGCTTTATTTATATGCGCAATGCAGGTACTCATTTATATTGCTCTTAACTTACAGGAGAATGAAAAAAAAAACAGATTTACCTGATTAAAAGTTAGGTAAATAAAATAAATGCCTACATAACTGTTTTATTTTTTGCATAATTTGTTCGGCAAGCTACTCGTCTGTTGTTGTTCTAGTTTAATTACACGGGTCCGCATGGGATACGCCCCTTCCATATAATGCCATCTTTGTACAATCGCCATGTGCTGGCTGCTTCGCTGGGCACGATGAAGGAAAGTCAACGACATAAAAAATATGAGCTATCAACACCCGATATCAGATCCTTCGCGATTGCTTGGATTGCAAATTGGTTGGTTAGTGCAAGCACTGAAAGAATCTGGTGCAACCAAGGGGAAATCGCGACAACCCATTTGTCTCGTCTAGTGTTGGACACCTGAGCTCCCACCCCTCCCCCCAACACAGGCTTAATTTGTACTGTTAGCTCCTCCGCACCAACCTTCATTGCATGTTTCACACTTACTTTCATTTCGTTTTAATTCTCAGTCCCCACTTCCTCAAGATTCCCCATATATATATATTTTTTTTTTCAGGTCATTTTCACCTTGGTTTCCTTCTGAAAATATGACAACCGGACCGGGGTACACGGTCTCCGGCGCGTCACCACGAATACTCCAGAAAATGCTAAACATTCACCATGAGCCCGTACACATCTCATGTGCGTAATAAAAGCCACATAGAAAACCGGACACATGACCAAAGTCTCGTAGGCTTGGATACCTCCCCCTTCACTCCCCTCCCCCCCCCCCCCCGTCGCCCCAACAGTGGTCCTGGACGTGATGAAGGGGCTTTGCTAGCCCCCTGTCATCCCATTGAAAAGCAAGCTCACTCGCTACACCCCTCCGAGCGTTGCAGTCGTATAACGACGCACCCCCTCTCCAGGAATCATTCCTTGTTCGCCTCCACTCCCCCTGCAGCCAATTAACTCCTCAAGCTGCACCCATCCTCGACTACCGCGACATTCCTGGATGTCAAAATTCTCCTCGCTTTCTTCCATTGTACCGGGAAACAAATTTGAATAGACTGGTGGGGACGTAAATTGAACAGGCCAAAGCTGTGGTCTCGTTACAGTTGTCTTCCAGTTTTTGACGTCAGCATTACACATTGTAGGAGCACAAGTGGCACCCCCCCCCCCCTTTTACCGAGGGGCTGGTAACCGGGGCCCAGGGACCCCCGGCCCACCCTTAGCGACGCCACTGCAGCTAAGTGTTTTTTGTCGCTACAAACGACAACTTACCTTTTGTATATATATTTAGAGGTGTGTGATTATCAGCTTTGCATCTGTGAATTGAATACAAGAAGTTAAACTTGGCTGTGAATTGAATAAAATATTTTTGGATACGAATAGTAAAAGGTGGCTGTGAATTGAATATTTTCAAACCACACTGTCTTTGTTTTGGTGTTTCTAGAGTGTATAAAACATAACTACACCAAACAAGACAGCTTAGGTAGTCACAACTAGACACATCTCTGTTCAGGTACTTGTGTTTGACATACAAAACATTTAATGTAACAGAAAATAAAACATAGACATGCAAACCAGTGCAACAAGAATTTTGCATATTTTATGCCATGGAGAAATATGGGTTCCTCAAATTACTGTGAACACACTAAGCATATTAAGTATATTTAATATGTATGATAGGCAGCAGTCCCCCGCCCTGCACCCACCCTCCTCAATGATTGAAAGGTGGCTGGGCATGCTAGTTACCGGTGGGACCTCACCAACAAGCCAACAATAACGTTTTATTTCTCACTCCTGCTATTATATTTATAGGAAACCTATTTTAGATTTTAAATTCCGCTCTCGTAGTGTTGCACTTGACCTAACATACACCACAGTTAGTGAACACTTGTTTGGTGCAAGGCATCTACATTGGGCTTTTGGCACGGCTTCGGTGTCATGCAGAAAAACCAACCCGCAAGGTCGTACCATGTAGTAAAGCTTGAAAGTTTGCACGTCTTCAGATAGAGCAAACATTCGTTCCTCTACTATTTGTAAATTTCAAATATTTGAAACAGAGCTGCAAATCGAATATCAAAAAGTACTCGCACAGTATTCTAAGTTGCGAATGTTCACTCACCTTCAAATATACTGCCTGGTCACTTCAGTATAAGTGTATAACAAGTTTGTACAAATAATTCCATGAATGAAAGTTAAAAATGCCATAAGGTGTTCCTCATGCAAGTTTGACACATTTATTTGAAATCACTGATAAGCATTGGGTGCAGTTGATTGGATGGTTCCTGTCTTCCCTGTACTATCTCCTACATCCCCTCAAACTCAACGAGCATGGTTTCATTTCTCATACTCCCTTCTTTAGACACTGCTATGCTTTCCTTTCTTTCTCCACCGGATTCGACCTCCCTCGAAGAATACGCCATTGCCCTTGCAATAGAGCACGCTACTCTTAATGTTCCTGCCACCACGCCAGTATATATTTTCTCCGACTGTCAGTCAGCCCTTCGTAATTTCGCTGACCATGAGACCCACCCACACACCACTGATTTTGTCACTCCGATACTTGCATCGAATCCTCGGCCACGCTTCACACTGGTTTGGGTTCCTGGCCACGCTGGCATGTGCGGAAACGCCTTAGCAGACGCGCTCACCCGAGTACCTTTCCCGGGTTTGCCCATGTCCTGGCCAACCTTGTACCACCCACCGACGGTTCGTACTCAACACCGCGCTTCCCGCCATTACCAATTACACGCCCAACGCCTATCACGCACCCTGTACCCACCCCCCAGTTCCCGTCTAACTCGTGAGGCTGCGTGCCTCATTCGGCAGGCTCAAACCTCTTCACTCCCCTCCCATCACATTCTTCACCACATCTATCGGCGCCCTGGCCATCCTTCCTACCCCAGGTGTTCTTCCTACCCATCCATCCCTCATTCCTATTGGGACTGCACCCCGCCATCTCTTGCCCCATCCCTCACCTCCTGGGAGCTCTGGCTGTCTTCCCCGCCGACAGTGAACATCCAGGCTGCCCAGGAAGCTCTCTACAAACACGTGCATTGGATCCGCACGGGCATTCAGGAGTACTACGTGGATCCGGTGAATTGAACTTTCAAATTAGAACCTGGACTTAGAAATAAAAGTTTGTTCTCTCTCTCCTTCGATTGATTGTAGGGTTTAACGCGCCGACGCAACGCAGGCGATGAGGCGCGCCGTAGTGGAGGGCTCCGGATTAATTTCTCTCTCTCCTTCCTTCCTTCCTTTACAGGGTGGGCATTCATAGGGGCATGTGTTGGGTAATATGTTGTGTTGTAGTATGTGTGGGTTTGTAGGCATCTGTACAACGGCTTTGGACTTAGAGGTCGGTGAGGGAATCTGGCGGATCTTTTCTGCTTTCTACGAATCCGTGGCTAGTAAATTTGAGGGCAGCAGTGCGTGCCGCCTCATTCCCTTGTAGTTTAATAAGGCGTGATGTCCAGATGAGGTAGATGATCACTAGCTTTTGTATGCGTCGTAGTGTATTTGAGATGTGATGCATCCTTCTTGATAAAGGGACATGCTTACTGGGAAGCACGGTGGAATCTGTCATGGCTATGCTTGCATCTGTTTTTTGCAAAGTTGTGGAAGTGGTGAGTGTGGCGGGCATCAAGGGTTTCTTATGAGTGATTAATGGCAGACGTCCCAGGGTTTTGTGCTTAAATATGCATCAGAACAGTGAACTGAATGAAGGTGGCTACGCAGGCTAGTTGAGACTTCGTGGAAATTTTGGTCAAATGTCAGGCATGACTCAAGGAAAGGATAGAGACAGGAATGAGCTTCATTTCCCTCTGAGAGTGATTACAAAGTAAACAAAACCCTCATGTGACACTGCTTTAACACCACATGTAAAAAGTAATTACAGCTGCTGCACACTTCACACTAATTATTCAGTAATCTATAGTGCATCTGTCTCCCATCTTTATCACATAGGCCTCAAAGATTTCTCGTTCCTGTTTTGTGCCATACAACTTCAGCACTCTCGTTGTATCAAATTCTGGCATGCAGCCACCTGGTGTGCATTGGGTCTTGGAGTGGAGCACAAAATCGGTTTCTGTTCCAGTCGTAAGCAATGCGGGATGCTCCCACCACCGCCTGTTAGGGCAGTGCCTTGTCTGCCCTATGTACCATCAAGATACATTGAAATACGAACAACAAAGCATGTGACTTTCAGTACATGCTGTGCATCATGGTGAAAGGGCTGTGTAGTCACAGTACGAACAAGTTACAAGAATTGGTGCCCAACGTTTCTGTGTAAATAGCATTTGAGAATGTTAATTTGGCCCACTGCCGTATGTCGTGCGGGGCCCGCTACGGTTATCAAACTTTGTGACTGTGTAGGATCAAGCAGAATACGACGAAGGCTGATAGCAGAAGCACAAACGGGCACCAAATATGGTGGGGGGCGAAATAATTATTTTCACAGACCGAACGGTGCCCTCTCGACACCCACGTGCAAGTTGGTCGAACTGGAAGTACATAATACCTTAGATAAACTGCACGAAGCTTACCATCAGCCCCAAACCTCCCGCCTCAACCACCTACCAGACGAAACACCCTTGAACTCCTCGTATATCCAGCGCCCTAAGAACAGTTACAAAGTGTGCCCCTCCACATCCGTCAACGCATTTGTACAGCTCCCATACCGCGACATACGCATTCATACGCTCGTCAGGAAAGCAACCCTCTGGAGACCAACGAAACTAACGTGGATAATTACAAACTTTTCATTTCTGCGCGCCAAAAGTCCTGTGCAATGTTTTAGCGAGAATATGCAGCAGCATTATGACCTCCTGAATATATTGTCCCGGAGCTTATGACAGCACGCAGCGATTACAAGACACGGGGTTCGACGAACCAAAGCGACGCGTAGGAATCATCTTTGTAGGTCGCAATAGTCTTGATATTTCTTAGACAATGACCGTGTGGTGAGCGACAAGAGTTTCGTGCGAACGATCGTTCGCGGCTGGCCATAATAGCACCGCCGTTTGAAGTTGAAGGCATACGCGCACTCGCACGTCGGAGACGAAACGCCCAGCGGCCTCAACACGGTGCTCTAATGAAATGCAGCGCAGAAGCTTGTCGCGAGCGCACTCATCACTCTCGCAAATCGAGGCGGAAGAACTGATGCAGGTCGCCCCAACGTTGGGGCGCCCGTGGTCACCGTCGCAACGTACTACGCGAAGATTAGGCAGTCGCACACACTCAACGTCCCGATCACACGCTGTACACCACCGTGAGTGTTCTCCAGAAGTTCTTCAAGAGTGCCTTCACACACAAACCTATGCGCCGCTGCAACGGCAGACAAAAATCACGGCGAGAAGATCGCAACGAGGTAACCGTACAACAGCTGCCATTTTTTAAAACTATGACGTCACGTCCGGCAAAAAAAAAGTCGCTTTCTTTGTTTTTTTATGTCTAGTTGGCGCATGCGCAGTAGGGCTCGTCCACCGTTCCTGAACGTCAGGTTGCAGTGACGGCGAATCGACGCGTCCCTCAAGGCTCGAGGATGTAACGGGTGCCATACAAAGTGTGCTATCGGCATATTCCCGCGCAATGGGAGACGTAGAGGACGATGGGTACCGAGCGTTCGGTGTCCACCGTTCAGTCTGACGTGTCAGGCGATAATTAGGCAGTTGATTAAACCCTTTCACTGACATTTGACTTTTATTTCGGCGTTAGTTCTTCTTTGCATCGTCAAAACTGCACCACTCCTCGCAACGATTGCGACATGTGAGCCACCCCGCGACGCGTTTCCAAAGCCGTGCTTCAACGAGTTGCATCGCGCCGCCGACAGGCGGCGACACGAGTCCAGCCCGAGCGCGGCGAAACAAAGCTAGGTAAAACTGCAGTACCGGCGCGCGCAATGACGTCTTCGCCTGGCGAGGTATTTTTGCGCGGGAGGTTTTCTTGCTGATTATTAGGCGCATTCGCCAACCCAACCAACAGCTTAAACAACATCGTTGTTAATAATTTCTGGCCACGCAAGAATTACACTTCAGTTGTGTCTGTCGTGCGCTAATCTGCACGATGTCTACTATTAACGCCCCGAATTTAAACGCTGCGCCGAAGCATTGAGTCCTTAAAGGTATTTATTTCTGAGAAAAAAAGCCGATTCTTTTACCGATACCGCTAAAACCGCGAAATGGATAGTGTCCCAAAGTGATATTAGAGTATTCCCGTTCTAGTCATTGAGCACAGCTGGTCTCTACACGGAGCCTTTTTTTATGTATGACGTGCTTAGCTTTTGCGGCAGGTATTAAGAACGCGTCGGTGCTCGGCAAACATTACGTTCGCTCTTAACTCAATGTCACCGTCTCTTTTCCAAAGCTTTGCTCATGCACAAGGCTATGAAACCATGCTTGATCACTCATGTAAGAATCTTTAGCACTAGTACATCATTGCAGGAGGCGAGAAAGGAACAGCGGCACTGCATCCGGTTCACGTAGGTGTAATGAGCGCGGGAGGGCTTAGTACATATCCCTGCAGATACCACGGCAACTGGTAAGGGCAGTTAACAGAAGCAATGGTATTTGATGTTATTTATTGAAGGGAACACTTAGGCTCACACAAGGTTTGTAGAGTAAACGAAAGAATTAAAAAAGGATCGGACGACGTGGCTTTTTCGTTATAGGTTTTCATAAAAATAAGTGCAGACATGCTTGGATTGGCGGGCCTGCCTCTTTCCTTTGGTTATTCCACTGAAAGCTGGTAAGTCCTGGAATGCGTTATTCTTCGACCGATCGCGACTCCGATCTCTTCCACCGAAGTGCAGCTTCAGTGCATACGCGCGCAGGCACTGAAAGACAGCGAACGGCTAGAACAGACGCGGCTAACCAGAGATAGCGAAACTGCACTTGAACCCATGCAAAGGTGTCCATCCAGCGCGTACATTTCCTTCCACTCAGCAGTGATGTCATAGTCATTCGACTCACTACAGGTGAGAAGCTTGATGGGGAGTCTCCACCGGGCTGGTAATCAATGCAGGGAACGAGTGACCCCCGGCGAATGGCAAATGAACGTAGAGACTACTACAGCCTCAATGACCGGCTTTTCCTCTATGGTGACCAGCACCAACGACAGCGCCACTTTTCCTACGTATGATACTCGCCCTAGATTTGCATTGTCCGTTCGTTTTTTTTTTGTCCATGCAACTAACCCCCTTGCCGTTGGTAACATTGCCCTTTGCGTCGAAGTGTGTAAAGGAACTCGGCCGTTTATTCTATGTACGCCCCTTGTCCAAAACTAAAGGAAGGGTCTGTCGCAGCTCGGTTATGGGTTCTTGATTACTTTGCCATGCTTCCCAATGCACCACCGCGCCAGCCACCTGGTGTCGTACGCACCGCGATCACCTTCGTCCCTGCGCCGTTGCTGCTCCTGAATTCTAACTTCCTCCCTAGTTTTTATCCCCTCTTCCTCCCCCTTTTATCCCCTCTTCGCGCGCGCTGCGGTCGCTAACATCTGTGGCGTGATCGTGACGTCAGCATCACGCGTTCGCGTGGTGGCGATTTCGGCGCTATAACACTCTCTCGCGAGGGGCATTGGATTGGATTCGATTGGCTTGGCTTGGATTGGCTTGGATTTGGATTGGATTGGATGAAAGTGGATTGTGTTGGATTGTGTTGCGTCATAGCCGCGCCACGTTGCGTCATAGCCGCTCCACGTTGCGTCATAGCCGCGGCAGGGGGTTCACGGCACGTTTCACCATCGACTTCATCGACAATGTCTACGCTGGAAGACAGCAATTACAACAACAACAACCAATACGTAATCCATACGACTTGCAGGCGCGCCCCCCCGCAGAAATGCTCTGCATTTGATCGTGCACCTCGCGAGGGGGATGTTTTTTTTTATTTTGGGCCGCAGCGTTCATTGCTCCACGAACTAGTTCACAGAACGCGCGCAGGCTGGCACTGGCGCGCTAGCGAGTTCTCGTTGGCGTGCTGTTGCCATAAGCACCGACTGCTTGCGGTCAGTGGGCACAGGCCAGAATCAACAGACACTTGGCCTGGTGCGAACACGCTTTTTCTCCGTGGTTGAATGGCGGGTTCTTCCCCGCTCGGCAGCCCACCACGCCGAGGTTTCGTGGTACGTCATTATCGTACGTTTACGGTTCGAGCCTCCTGTCCTGGAGCATACAACATGCACTCGTATTTACCATAGGGTTGTCTCCACGCACGAAGCCCAGTCGAGGAATGTGCAAATGGTTTGAATACCAGTGCCTTCTACACGAATGTCTCTCCGATGGCTAAACAATAGCAGTAACCGATTCCAACCTGCGCCTTTTCCAAGGCCACAAAAGCCTGTGAAGTGCACAAATTGGCCGTTAACGTCGCCATTACCTACAATCCCAAAACGAGCTTAACTAGAGAATTCCGAGCTGTCTAAAACAGCTTCCTAGCGGGTATACTGTCCCCTAATTCACCGATCAGATAGCCTGCGCACTCTCTTCCCAGGATTCTCAGAAAGCACTGATTTTTGTTCCCCTGGTAACCTTGGTAACTACAGGCCATCTGTTTTCGAGCGAAACAAGTAAACGCAAAATGATAGCGCGAACACCTCGAACCTTGCGTATTTCAACTGGGCTACAACGAATCTACCCCGCTGAGCACCCGGTAACATGTGAATACTGATTCCACTCAGGTACCTGCCTTAATTCATACGAGCCCGGGATGTGCTTTTTGACGCAGCCCTCCAAGCTTATCTACGTTCCTTTCCTTGCACGGACTGTGAAATAACTTGATGACCTACGCCGACTTCGCCTCTCACCAATTCCTGCTCTGCACAAGTGAGACGCACGGTTGTCACATGGCCTGCTGGACAAAGAGCGCCATTCAAGTTTATCCAATTAAAATACTTTTGCACCAATCCTGGAAGCCAACTGGTGTGATTTAAACTTTATTTGGCAAAATACTTTACTTCTGAGAATATTTTCATTCTAATATCATTGTCATGAAATACAACTTAACAACCATCGCGTGGTAGTACGAGAATATTTGGGCAATGACGTCGAAATGTTTCTGTGAGCACTTTCGTCATCGAAATGGGTGCGGAAAATCTCGAATGCAACATCCTGAGGTCTCGCATTTTTGGCGGAAGTATTGCCTGATATTTTTTAACATGCGAAGCATACTTTGGCAAATTTGAAGGTTTAGTGTTTCTTTTTTCATCGCCTCATTTCTTTCAAGGCGCTTTATCTGCACTTTGCGAAAGCATCTCTGCTATAATAGCGTGAACACGAGTTAAATGTACGCAAGACCATTACAAGCTAAAAATTGGCTCATGGCTCGTACGTGTCCGCAATCTTCAGCGCAAAATAACAATCAGGCATATTCATAGCCCAACGCTGTATAAAATGAGGTCACTACCTCCATTTATTTAAAGGTTTAACTTGGACTTCTTTTTACGACAATAAATAAAAAACGCGCTTAAAACAGGTCAATTATCACAAACTATTAAATGTTGTGAAGAGTGGATGACCAGCGGAGCTGAAATTCTCCGCTGGTTTTAAGTGCGAATGCACTTCTTAAGCGACCCTGAACCTGCGTCCACCGGCGATGTCCGCATAGCATACCCACGTGGGGGATTGGCCAGGAATCTCCTCGTCTTCCTTGGCAACGGGGGGAGATGGGCGCGTGCTGCCTGGCCGCTGACATGGCACATACCCACGTGGGGGATTGGCCAGGAATCGGGCGTGAGAAGAGCTAATGCACCCGCTTAAAGGAGTACTGACACGAAATTTCAAAGCTGAGATCCGCTCTAGCAATCAAGTACAACGACAACACAAATAGGTGTCTGTGAATAAATGCATCTTTCTTTCTTTGTAGTTGTGTGTGTGTGTGTGATCTCTCTTTCGCGAACATTACCGAACCGCGCAAATTCAACTCGTGCATTCGCACTTTCACATTCTTCCCCTCGGGGAAATGCGGGGAATTTTTTACCACCTAGTAGTGGTACAGAATTCAGGCTCATGGTATGACCAATTTTTTTATGGGGCGCTGACGGCAATAATGTCTAATGAATAGACGTATGTACAGGCAGACACTGTAATTTTAACTAACTCGCTCAGAAGCATGCTCAAATGATAAGACGTATATGCGTGAGGTGTAACACAAGTTTAGTCCTTGAAAAGTATGCCTATTAATAAGTAAGCTTCTGATGGTGGGTATTCAAGGGATGAAAGGTCTGTTTGCGCCCGCTTTCTTCGAAAGGTATGAAACGTAGAAGCTTGAGGTGTAAGCCATAATTTTAGTTTGAAAAGAGTTCTTATTGTTAAGTAATTTACCGGAAATTCATATTCAAGTCGCCAGATGCACGCGCTTGAGGTTAAAACGGTGTTTTTTCAACGTCATACGGCTTCGGCGCTGCCGCCGTGCTAAAACCACATACACAGGGGCATCCGTATTGCAAATCATTGGGCCCCAGAACGCCTCCAACCTGAAAATTAGTTGGAGCTTAAAGAGGTTTTGTTCTTTAGGGTGAAAAAGTACATACTGCCGTAGCCACATACATTTTGCTTAAACTTTCATGACAGCGACTGGTTTGGGTTGTAGCAAAACAGCGCGACAACCAGCAAAAACAACCAATGTTATGCTACTTTTTCTTGCAGTTGGGGACGCCACTAACCGCCGCCAGGCGTCCCTCGAAGGCAGCGATCTCGTTGATGAGGTCAGCGGCGGCCACCGTGGCCCCGAGAATGAGTGCCGTCCGGTACATGTAGAGCTTGTAGCGGTGCAGGATGCGGAAGAAGGGGCTCCGGTACCTGCCCCGGAGGACGACCCTCTCGACGCCGAATGCGGGCCGGCCCAGCTGTGGGACACGGCAAAGACAAAGCGGCTTGGGGTCAGTTCCAATGCGCAGGCCACATCTGAAGTGGCTGCACTTACGTAGAGTATGTGCTTGTTGTTGTCCGTCTGGTCGATGCCGACGCGCACAGAAATGATGGCGTTGAGGCCCACTTCCCTGACGAAGTCGCCGAGGACTTTGAACACGTCCAGGGACAACTGGCTCTGCACCATGGGCCACCGGACGATGCCGTTTCTCTGCAGCAGGTCGAGCAAAGGCTTGATCCCCTTGGTGTTGCGCATCTCTGCGGTGGGCGACAACGCAGGTGGGGACGTTGTTACGGATTCTTGCTGGTACTCAGACGCGCGGATCGGACGTTCAGTGTTCACACCGTTATAACCGATGAAGCATTACTGACGCAGGTGGGGCGGAGGTTCATTGTAAACAAAGCAAAAAAAAACCACAAAGACGCAGAAAAAAAGGACGTCGAAATGACCGACAGTGCACACGGAACAGTAGTGCAGTCTTTAAGCAAAAAAAAATGTGTTTACTTGTCTGCACAGCACTTGAACGCACCCCTCAGGCGAGAGCAGTTCGGCCAGTCTACCTAACAAAATGTGGATCAAGTGCCTGCATTCAGGCAATTGAGTAAGCAACGTCTCCTGAAGGCTGTATTTCGTCCTACACGACTAAGACAAGCTTTAAATGCGTGGAATAGAAATAATTACAGTGAAAAGTTACGTTCCCACTAAAAGTGCTCTTTGCCTGCCAAATTCAATGCGGGTATGTGCCAGCTTGTCCTTGCTATCACCGTCATGCGCTATCCCCTCGCATTGCACGGCACCGCCCAACATATAGCGCGCAAGCAGTGGAAATACTGTGGCACGGTGTACACCATGCACTGGCGTAAGTGTGGGAGTCACGTCAGGCTAACATTGGGCTTTGAGTTCGAACGTCGTCATCCGCGTAACCTGCATCATGATGTACACTGAGTGTGATGCAGCTTTGCATGTCGTAATGTTAAGTTTACGGCTATGTAACGTTTCTTCAAGGTAAAGCGCTAACGAAGGGTACTGTCTAAGGCTCTCATTTCTCGTAAAGGCGATAACAAGACGACACTGCAAGGCAAAAGGATGATAATAATCAGGTGACACGTTAAGAAATTGGATACTAATGCATTATCTTCACATGATAAGGGGTGCTTAACTGTCCTTGTAATTTTTCTCCCGTGTGGTTTCGGCTACATCCATACTCCTAACGGTTCCCCGAACCCAAGCTTTCCCCATAAGCGAGGACAGTTTCCATTTACTCATTCAACAATGTGGAATCAAGGTCTGGTCAAGTAGAGATGTCACCGACGAGGAAATCACCTAAGATGTCTTACGAAATATCAGATGCCAAGCAGAAAAGTCGGTAAATTATAAAGAAGCTGAAGACAACTAATAGAAGTGCGTTTAGGTGATGTTCATGCCTTTAAAACGTTCTGAGTGATATATATGAAAAATAGTGCAAACATTGCGAGTGATTTTACTGGTGAAGAATTGCCACTTTATCTTCCTGCGTTAGGGCCGTTTCTCGCAATCGTTAACCTAGAGACTATCGACATTGCTTGCGGCGCATCACCAAACAGCTCCATGGCCACAAAGAGCAAACACTGAAGTGCAAGTGAAACTGGCACTTGAACAATACTGTCTTGATTGGCCTAGTTAATGGCAGTATGAATACACAGGTCCAAATGGTCCGAATAGAACATTGTCTCTTTCACATTAACCTAAAAATATACTATTAAATCCTTCGCGGCTTTTTGTTCGACCGTAAACGTTACTTTTTTATTCGAAAATGTAAAGCAAATTTGGGCAGCCAGATTGATGTTATATGTAGGTTGTTGTAGGCTACATAGTACTACGTACGGTATCTTGAGAGAATACATTATTACATTCTCGTGCTACAAACTTTTCCTCTATTCCTATTAGGATAAATCTGCGTTAACATTACTTAACATTACCGTATCGAACATTCGGTCACTTTAAAGATTCCGTACGACTTACCTATGTTAAGGCAGCCCAAGTAAAACGCTGCGGCTTTCTGAATGGCGTTCTGGCCCCTGTAAGACACGATGGTGTGGTTCAGCTTGTCTGAAACGAGAGAAAAACAGGCGATGCTCTATATGCCCAATTTCATTGGGCCGGAAGGAAGGCAGTTTAAAATCGAATATGTTCCTTTTTATCTCAGGCAACGTAATTCGTTGCTGCGAAACTGTGGAAGCACTTGTTCTAGAATAAAACTGCCTGGAGGAGCTTATCCTACCAGCTCTTCTAAGAGAATTGCAATGGTCAAAACAATTTTTCTAAACGTTCTTGCATTGCACAAAATATGAGCGGGCACCACACATAGTTATATGCGATGATGCGCAGAGTGGTAATAACAACATTGCAATACGTTATTCGCTAAAATACTTGTTCCTTATTCATAACCATGGAAACAGCCTGTCAGGTGAGGTTAAGTGATTAGGGATACTGCCATTTATTGCTGTTCATGGTAAAGTAGATGCTCGAAAACAAAAAACGTTCCGACAGTGGCCGTGTGTGATTCATACGCAAATACCCCTGAAAGGTCTTCACCTTCCTTATAAGGATCGAAGCCCCTTAGGGGCTCGGGGCTGTCGGCGTCTCCAGTCGTCGTCGTCGTAGCTTGATGTAGCCACGGTACTAAAACACCGGGACACTCGTTTTCCAGCACCCCGTGCTAGAACGCAACTCGTATAAAAAACAACAACGTGACATTCGTTTTCCAACACCTCCCGGTAGAACTTTTTGTGCTTCAAAGACAAACACTTTTATGGCAAAGCTCTATACTCCTGCCCCACAACGGTTTCATCTCCGTGGACGAAAACCCCAAGGCGCCAAGAATGCACTTATAAACTGCATGCTTCGCCTGTCCCCTGGTTTCACGTTAGTGGAGATGGCCCGGGATTTTCTTTGTCGGGGCTTTTGTGGGTAGGACTTGTGTGGCGGGAACGGATATGAAACATCAAATAACGTCTTCTCATTGCTCGCGCTATCTACGGCTAAATCTGTGAGCTATGATTAGTTCTTCCACCTCCAGGATGTTTGAAGGCCGTAGCACCCTGGTAAAAAAATCGGAGTGTCATCTTCGTCTTCCTATCAGCATAGACCTGCGCCTGCAATGTGTCGTGCTTCTTGCCTGGCGTTGCTTCCCAGAATTTCTGCAGCGGAAAACATTTTTTGGCGGCGCCTTCAGCGTGATCGGGCCGATTAGTACAAAGCAGCAACGGGAGACGAACACATGCTCACCACGCCGGACCGGCAAAAAAGGGCTCGTTAACCTTTGGTGACCCTCGATACCCTACCAGGGCATCTGAACATCAAGAATTAAGTGAGGGCAATCGAGAATGTGTTTATACGAGTAGGCATTGCATCGGGTAGCAGGATATGCTGACTAGCGCACACGACTTATACATTTGTTATTTTTGGTAGGAACCGTTGGAGTTGGCGTTAGAGGGAAATTTGCTGTTGTTGTCGAAAGTCATTGGAGCTTTCTAAACGGGAGAGAAATGAGTCCTTGGAGGAGAGCACTCAAGTCTGAATTCACAAGTACACTGACATTTCGATTCCCAAAACCTTAAGCGAGACAAAGTGAGCGCAAAATCACGCAGACGTATTCTCGTCTCTAGCTTTGCGCCCTTTGTCAGAGCTGTGAAATTGAATAGCAACGAGAAATCACACCGAAGAACTTTTGTATAGCAATATTCCATTCATACAGATTAGAATAATAGAACTTTTGGGCTACATTGTATACAACGGCAGCGTCATTTTCAATTGACGCGATGTTGGAGTGAGAAACGCATGTTTTACTTCGTTTGGGAGACCTGTGAGCGTGCAAGAGGCTACAGGAGCATCAAGAATAACTGGGTCTGTCGAAGCGGCGCAGAAACGACGAACTGCGCCGTTTTTCTTGGGCTCTTGCGTGCCAACGGGGTTCCCAGCACAAGCAAAAACAAAACAAAACATGTATTTTTCACACCAACACGACGTCCTTTCAAACCGACCTTATTGTTTTACAGGATTCGGCTCCAGGTGCGCTATGGAGTGGCTTCTTATTGGTCACACAACTAAGTCTGAGTGGCTCATGATTGTGTTTTGGGATCTTGAAGTGCGGGACGTTTCGATTCCACGTATGCCTCCGATATGGGAATCATGTGGTAATTATGAATGCAACATTTTGTTTTAAAAATCACAAGGCAATTACGGCGGCGAAAGAAATGCGCTGACGATTTCTGTACTCCCTAATGCGAAATTTGTGCGCAGTGAGATCTTATGTCTTCTCGGTCACGGCGCATTTCTGCTGTATATCAAGAAGTCATCACGTGATCAGCGAAAGCACGGCGGCGCTGGCGGCGAGCATGTTGGCGCAAATCGTGTTTGAACTTCCCGCGTAAATGTCACCTGGACGAACGGAGCAGCAGCGCCTGACGAAAGATGAGGCGAAGGCATATGAGAGAGATGACGACATAGCAGCGCGTTCCGCCCTCCCTCCTCTTCCTTTTCTCTAGCTGCCCCGACGAGCGCCTCTTGCGGGATCCGCATACTGTTCTCGCCCTCACACTTTCGCCGATTTTTCCTCAGCCGTTTTGTTTCTGTTTCCGCTAGCTCGGTTACAACCAACGTTACTAGAATAATAAGTAACGTTGGTTACAACGCCGTCGCAAGTCGCCGTCACCATCCCCACCGCCAAACCCCAGCGGCAGCCGCCAAAGTGCTTGCGCACTAATATGAGTTTAAGTTATCGGGCCTTTGCGAATGGTTGGTTGCTCAAATGGAAGAAGCAGGGAAATAAATATAAGAATACCAAACGATTCCGTGGTACAAGAATACAGGGGTGGATAGAACTGCCTTCACAGCATGTCTCTGACAGCACTGTGAAGCGCACCGAGAAAATTATAATTGCCGATAAACATCGTTGGCGAATTACAGCCTAGAAAAATATTCACGAATTCAGCGACATTACGTGGAATAAAACGCCACACCTTCATGCGATGCCGCGTTTTTCTTAGCTCGCTGTGTGAACAACATCTAACTGGCCTCTACAAAGTATTATGATTTCATTTTTGCAATGGTGGCTTCCTCTGCATTACACCAACTTACGAGCGAACGAACGTTCCTGGATCTTCGGTGGATTAAAAGTACTCCATGAAAATACCCAACAATAAGTGACGAAAACTTCATACTTTGATAGCGGTGTGATTCAACTCTGTTTCCCGCGTGTTCTTTTGAACTTCTGGTGCCATCAACGGTATTTTCTTCAGGTGGATACATATGTACTAAGCAAGACAATGGGCGAGTTGGTACAGCTTCCATGTTACGGTTAGGATTGGGCATATAGGCACAGAGTCCGTCTTTGTAACTTTCTACCTCCACTTCACAGCTTCTTTGTGTTATTTTAACCATGTTCTCTGGGGCACCATTACGAGCAATTTATTTTTGAACGGTTATTTTGCTTGCACCGTAGGGATACTTCAACTCACGAAATAAAGAGCGAAATAAGTAGCCGAAAAGTCCATTTTAAACCTTAAGAAAGGTTCAAGAATAAATGGCAGGCTGTTTTGCGCTGGCCCAGCAAACTACAAAGGCGATTGGAAGCTGTCCATAGAAGGCGCTGCAGTTCGGGTGTTTAAAGAATTTTTGTTACTAGTTGTTTATTATTTGTTTAGTTGGAATATTGTTGTTATTTACTACCGAGGGCCATTTGTAGAACGGTATTCATCATATAAAAAAAACCTCTTTCTATATGCAAACAGGTGCAATGACACAGTAGCAGGTGTCACTGTAGAAACAACGAATATATAGGGGTCCTTATTTGCTTATTTATTTGTTTATTTATATATTTATTATTTGTTTTTTATCCGTTTATATATTGCTACCTTCAGCTGTTGCAATATTGGGATAAAAGAAGATAAAAAAGGATAAACGTGCATTTGTTGAACAACTACACAAAACGAAAAGCAAGGGACGACGCGATCAGCAGTTACATGAGTAAAACACACTACAAGCTTACACAGCAATTGAACGAATAACATCGGCTGTACACTAAATAAAGTAAGACAAGAAAATTTCATTAAATATAGGCTACAGTACAAAAGTCGAGACGGCGGTCACACGGGTGCAAGGTTAGCATTTGAGTTTGTGTAGATTCGAAAGAAAACCTTAGTTGTGAGCCAACGCTGTAATCTTTCTAGCGAGTCCTTGTGTCTATGCCGAGTTTAATCAACTTTAATATGTTCAGGGCAGCAGCTTATACGGATACGCGTAACACAGAAAGTCATTTTATTAAAGGTATTACAAGTAGAACGGCTACTGCAGGTGGAGCGCTCCACACGCTGATCATGCTGGCTGTTGCCTACTAGCGCGTCTTCGTGCTTGGGCGGTATTCGTTTCCTCTATGCCTTTGAGTCAGAGACTTCACATTCTGGGAGAGTGACGTTACCTGGACTCGCTCTCTCTCGGCTTCCGCTGACACTTGCCGATGGTTTGAAATACAGCCGTGACCTTTTAGTGGCAAAGCCCCTCAGGGGCTCGGCGTGTTGGCGTCTCATGTTGTCGTAGTAGCCGTCATGTCGTTTAGTCACGGTACTAAAGCCCTGGGGCACACTTTTGCGCCTCGAGCTAGACCGTAACACGCTTTAAATAAAACACCGTCACACTCGTTTATGCCTTACGCTATAACGCTTCGTCACGCGCAGTAAAAAAGCACCGGGGCACTCGGTTAACCCTCGCGCTAGAATCCTTCGTGCTTCAAAGACACGATACTTTTACAGCAAAGCTGCATACCCCTACCTCACAACGGTTTCTTCTCCATTGGCAAAAAACGCCAAGGCGCCAAGAATACACTTATACACTGGATTCTTCGCACCTCCCCAGGATTCACGTTGGAGAAGATGGCCCGGGATTTTCTTTTCGATAGCACGCGCCCTTTATTTGGCAGACTTCGTACTTACACCAACAAACGTGTATCTTCCGAGGAATAAAATTCACATATACATGGTTAAAGTCTTCGAAACGTACCCAACTGGCCGTAAAAAGCTCCGGCGCGAAAGTTGGCACTATGCCGGATGGACGAGGCCTAAAAAAATAACACCACTGAGACCGACTTGCTGAGTGTTGTAGAAACCCGTAATCGGCAAGCGTTTTAGGTTCCATCGGAGAAGGGCACGTATACTGGGTGATTGAAATTTAGTCGATGTTTTATATTTTTATTTGTCGCAAAGATGTACGTGAAGACGACCTCCTCAGTGTGGTTATGCGCCCAGGGAGGGACACAATTAGTTGGTAACTATTGATGCCGGTGACCTAATTAATAAAATTAAATAATTAACTTTTTAGTGGCTGCAGTAAGCAGGTGCGTTTATATTGAATATTTAGATGTAATTGTGTTTCTACGCAGTTTCTTTTGGCAGCATTCTTCGAGCGCATCCGTATTCCGCGACATCAGACTTTGCGATGCTTAATTGCCGTTCGCATGATTAAGCAGGCAATTCTGTGAAGACCAGCGCAAAGCTCCTCACTTTTGTGACGTGCCTGCTGTCCACGGTCTTTAGTTTGACAACGGGGTGGAGGCATAGCCAAACTGAAAACTGACACCCTTTCAGTCTTGGCTCGCGTTATCGCAATCTGCAGTATTTGGACGCTACATTGAAACTGAGAACAAAAGGGAAGAGCTTTGTGGTGGTCCTCACAGTCTAGCATGCGTAATTGTGCGAACTACCATTAAACTTGGCAATTCGATATCTCGGAGTACGGATGTGCTCGAATAATGCTGCCAAAGCGTAGAAGCGCGATGGCGTCTAACTTTTCAATACAAACATGCTTACTCACTGGAGACTCTAAAATGCTAATTATTCAGTTTTAGTTAACTAACCCACCGACATCAATTTTTACCACCTAATTTTGCAAAACCTCACTGTAGAGGCGGCCTTCACGTACATTGTAATCATGCATTATTTTTTTACTATAGCTAGCAAGTCAAGTGAACGTCGTTGAAGTCTTTGCTACGTTACAAAGTTGTTAGGAAAGACAAAAGCAATTGCGAATAATAGCAGGAATTTAGAAAAATTGGGCCCAAAGTATACGTATGACAATTGTTTCGGTAGTAGTAGGGATATTCGTAGCGTAACCTAGAATACCTGAAGGTAATTTCCATTAGTTATTCAAGAAAAAAACTCTGATAAAGCTCCCTAAGTTGGAAACGTAATTATGGAAATGAATCCGAGCGCGACAGCCATATAAAACAAAATCTTCCTCCTTCGCCTTCATAAAAGTTTTGAAGTAATGGTCTAACAAATTTTATTACCTATTTTGCAGAATGCCTATTAATCCAATGGAATAGCGCTGCTTGTAAGTACGACAGTACATAAGTGGGCTGCAAGTGGATGAGACGATGCACTTGTCATCGTGCGATTGTCGTCCACTTTCCAACCGTCGTCGTTGCACTCAGAGCATTTCTGGATAACGGAGAACCAACGAGCCCTATTTGTCGTCTTTTATCCGTCAGAATGAGCAACAGGTGGCGCGAAAAGCAGAGCAGAACATCCGCACAAGTTACAACGAAACCACTTCTGCGAAAAAAAAAAAACGAATGTAATTGTAAAAAAGAGTGGGCTTCAAGAAATATGGAACCCGCAACTATGGATTGCGGGACTAGTGAAGGCGGCTGAGGCAGGTTCTCCCAAAAGCTAGCCACCAGTTCATATCTGTGCAGATAAATTTCATCATTCCCGATAACGATCATACTATGTGTGGTAAGAAGTGTGTGACGGTGGGCAAAGGAGGTTTAAATACCTGAGAAACTATTACACGTAAATTATAACATCGAAGCGTCAGAATCGCACATTTCTCCTAGTGCAACTAGCGTGTGCGTTCATTGCACTCTTCGATAAGGCAGGCTTCAATTTTATGTGCAGGCGCTAGCTGGCATAACGGGACACTACTCAGGCATTTTGTTCGGGGGGAATCAAGTGATAAAAAATGAATCCTTCCTGCAAGCACGGGCGTCGTTCTAACAAGGGTCTGATTTTGGTATACTGTTTTTCCGGCGTCTTCACTCTAACACTGCTTCCTATTGGTCGGTTTCTTGCACCATTCTAATCCCTGTAAATAAAAACATCTTCATCAGCTAATGCAAATTGGCCATATTGCATGCCGCTGTTTCTTAGCGCACTTCAGATTTCTTCACCACAATGTAAAGGTTTCTGTAGCCGTTGGCCTACCTTGCTTCCATATCGACCACCCAAATTGAACCTCTCTCTTCAATGTGGTGAAGCAGACTAGCGGACAAATTTGAGTGTAGCAAAGGAGATGTACAGCAGGAGACAGGTGCTCACCCATAATGTCGTCGTAGAGTAGGGCCTGGCTCTCGGACATCACGTTCACCTCGAAGGCGTCCATCGGCACGAGCGTCTTCAGCAGCCACCCGCCACACACGTGCTCATAGAAGTCGTCGCATGGAGACACCATGGGCAGGACAGTTTCGGAAAAACGTGCCACTGCACGCACAAACGACCAGTGAGAGTAGCGAGAAAAGGAGGCAAAGATGTAATCAATGAATCCTGGCATTACGAAGGGACCATTGATTTTGTATAAAAAAAGCGATACCCATTCTCAACATCACTATTAAGGGCAATTAAGGGTAGATACCCCTTATACCGCCAGTACAAAAAGTTTCGTAGATGGCCCAAATCAAGTAGGTTATATAAAGCGTGCTCTCCAGGGAATCAGGCATGCTTACAGGCCTTCTCTTCATCGCTCAAGGGGGCCTCATAAAATAGGAAGGAACAATTGCCAGCCACGTCTTTAGATGTTGTACGAAGAAAAATTGTGTACGTTTGTACCTGGCCTATCTGAAGCATACCTACATAACGGGATGGTACCTGCTATCGCAGTAGAAAAATTTTTGAACGTATTAATTTTTATTTGACGGTAAAACCGTGACATTGTTTTCATGTTGGGGGAGGAGCGTGCACACGCAAAATGTGCACGTGCCCACACCAGTGCATCTTCGCGAGTGCACGCAATCGCGCGCAAGGACTTGTTGTTGTTGTTTTATACCTTTATTAATAGAAGAAAGGCCATGCCGCCAAAATAGGGGTAGTGAAAGCCGGAGAAGGGAGGAGTATTTCAGTTAAAAGATTATGCATCCATGAAGACCGCGCTGGGGTTCCCTTCAGAGTGCTGAGGTCGGGCTAAAGTGAAGATCTACCATTAGGGGATTTTCACGACCGGAGTAGGCCCCAGTCTACACAAATCTTGACTCTCTACTCCGAACAGCCCAAGTGCTCTGATAAAATTTGAATCTTGAAATGGAGGATACTCTTCTGAGGCATCGGGACGCATATCATTGGTGAGGATAGGCCGGTACAGTGAAAACGCGGAGCAGCGCCAGATTAGGCACTCAAGGGTGGCGAATACGGTCATCTGGCAGTGGGGATAGTAAGGAGGTGGAGACACCGTTGGGTAAATCCCTTTTCCAGTGATTCGGGGTGTGAGAGCTGCGTTGGCCCTAGCTTTGTTGACGAATACTTCCGCAGAGCGAGGCATCGGGGGAGCCAGAGCCAAGTATCCAGGAGGGTGTTAGGATCGGCCAACACAGGAATTCCTCGCAAGCCCTAGAGCAAAGTGTGCGTGGATGAATCACCCAGAGGCACGAGGAGGCAAGAAACCCTGGCGCCAGCGGCGGCGGCGGTTTCAAGTGGCGGCTTCTATATCCTCGGTTCACCGGACGCTGCGGGCCACTTCTTTTCTTCATACACGTATGAAAGAAGGGTCCACCGAAAGGAAGCTGCAGTTTCAAGTGCCCAAGCTCTTCGGTTTCCAACCGTCGGGGAGAGCAGGAACTCACTCGTCTTCACGTGCTGGGAGCCGAGTTGAAATTCCGTTCTCACGGGGCCTCCAAAATGAAGACTTGCGCGAAGTGGTGCAACTCCGGCACAAGACACGATCGATGACGTGGATATTCACCCTTTCCATCGACCGAGTGGTCCGTGTGCATCAGCCACGCCTCATGTCGTGGGCGGTACATCCAGTGTCATCCACTGCCCACCTGATTGGACAACCTGTGTGAAGTTAAATTCCCCAGCCAGGGATCTGGACAATACGAAATTTATTTAAACCACTGTATTCATGTTATTCTTGTTCTCCTGTCTCGACTGTCATCATGTAGAATAAACCTCCTGTACAGTTTCCTCCTAAGCAGTCATCTCGAGTCTCTAGTCCGACACCATGCCGAGCCGGGACTTGCGGGCGTGAACGAGTCAGACAACCCAAGGGCCCCTCATCTCCAACACTGGTTGGCAGCAGCTGGGATGGACCGTGCCTCATCGTGCTGTCTCTGCGGGTGAGCGTTTGGCTTTTGCTATGGGATTCGCCAGGCTTCAGATTTTGAGAGAATAATCTTGCACTGGGAATCAAGCGCTTGTCAATTGAGAAGGGTTAATCTCACGACATTGCTTGGAAGCAGAGCCAAAGCAAAGCAGAGAAAGCGGGGTCATGGACTTAATGAAATTGCCAAAGTCGGACTTGCTCTTGTTATGCGAGGAACTGTCAGTAGAAGTGCCAAGCAAAATAACGAAAAAAGAGCTGTGCAAGATCATTCCTAAAAGCGTCGAGAATAACGACGAGCTTGTACATGCATGGAACCTGGTTCGAGAAGCTAAAGAGAAAGCGGAACAGGAACAGAAACGACTTCAGGACGAATCTGAACAAGAGTGGGAGAAAGAGAAGGAACGGCAAAAGTGGGAAGCTGAAAAAGCGGAAAGAGAGCTAAAGCGACTGGAGGTATCGGATGGATAAGTACATGCATCCATATGAAACTGGACGGGACATAGGATTGTACCTAGGAAATTTTGAGAGAACTTGTGAACGGGAGAACTTTGCTCGCGGTACTTGGACACAACGGCTTCTGACACTCTTGCCATGTGAAGTAGCTGAAGTGATAGCGAGACTTAGTACGGAGGATGCGGCGGATTACGAGAAAGTCAAAGGCAGCCTGCTGAAGAGATACAGGCTTTCAGCTGAAGCTTTCCGCCAACGTTTTAGAAGCTCAAGTAAAGGCGACAGCGAGGGCTATCCGGATTTCGCGTATGGCCTTAAGACTAACCTTTTGGAGTGGCTTAAGGAAGCAGGGGCCTATGAAAGCCGCGATGGAGTTGTCGAATGCATTTGCCTTGAGCAATTTTATCGAAGCATCCCCCAAGCGGTGAAGCTGTGGGTTCAAGACAGGGAAAATGTCGGCACAGTTGAAAGAGCCGCAGAGCTAGCGGAAGAGTACGCTACTCGCAGAAGGTTGAGCACAGATGAGAGTGCATCACACGCTAGGAACGCGACGCGGAGTCATTTTCCCAGCAAAAAGAACCTTTCTTCGAAAAGTTCCGTGCAGGCGGAGGCGCCAAAAAGAGTGCCGGAAAAGCGGGAAGATCAGTCGAAGAGAGAGGGTGCAGACAAAGCAGGAAAAAAAGAGTTGAGGCTAGTAGGCCACTTCTCTGCTACAACTACAGTGGTGTCGGGCACTTTGCAGCCAAATGCACCAAACCTAGGGTAGTGTTCAAGTGCGTCGATGATAGCGACGAAAATCTAGAGCTCCTTAGGCCATACTTGCACAAACTGCAAGTCAATGGAAAACCTTGCAACGTGCTTCGGGATAGCGCCGCAACGATGGACGTTGTCCATCCGTCCTACGTTGCAGCAGACGATTTCACGGGGGAAGTCGCATGGATAAAACAGGCGGTGGAGGAACACAGTGTATGCGTGCCAATGGCTCGGGTGAGGATTTGCGGGCCGTTTGGGGAGCTGATCACTGAAGCCGCAGTCTCGAAGGCCCTGCCACTTCAATACCCTTACCTCTTCTCAAATCGATCGGATCGATTGCTTAACGAGGGAGGCCAGAAACTCGGAGAGGGAGGGGTGCAAGCTTTGACAAGGTCTAAGACTCGCCAGCTCGCCTCTCAGTTAAGTCAGATTCCCGAACCTAATGTAGCCAGAGAGGCACACGCCAACCTACCATTGGAAACACTTGAGGAGGAAGAAGTGACGGGTTGTCAAAGGCAGACAGATGCAAAAGGCTATGACCGAACAGGGACTTCGATTACTGAGCCAGCAAATGAAGCAGAGAGCTCTGAAGGGGCAGTGTTATCTCCAGTTTCACGCAACTTTGATCGCCTTCTTAAGGTTAACCGGGAGTCACTAATAAAAGAACAGAGAGAGGACCCCACTTTGGAGAGATTGCACGTTACGGCCAAAGAAGGCATTGCTCGACGCAATATAACTGTGCATGAGAAAGGAGGCTTACTGTATCGCCACTACCAGGAAAAAAAATGGCATTCGGTTCTAAAGCGGGTGCTACGTGCTCTGGGCTATTAGCACAAAGAGGACTGGGAGGACTGTCTGCCGGCCACATTATTCGTTTTGCGTACGGTTCCCCACGAAACTACGGGTTTCACCCCAGCGGAACTTGTGTACGGAAGAGCCCTGCGCTCCCCCCTCCGAATGCTGAGAGAAATGTGGGAGGGCACAGGAGAGAACCAGACAGTAGTAGAGTACGTGCTTCAACTACTGGACCGCCTTAACAGTACGAGGGAGATAGTAAACCGCAATATGAAAGCTTCCCAGGAGGCTTCCAAAGTCTACTATGACAAAAACGCCCGCCTTCGAACTTTCCGCGTGGGCGATCGCGTCATGATTCTTCGGCCATCGAGGAAAAATAAGCTGGAAGTTCACTGGGACGGTCCTGTAGAAGTTATGCAGAAACTTTCTGAGACGAATTACGCGCTAAAGATTCCAGGAAGAGGGAAGCAGGTGAGAATTTATCACTGCAATCTCATGAAGCCGTACATGGAACGCAGCGGGATCGTAAATCTAATGCTCAATGAACCCGAGGAGCTCGATAGTGAGATTTTGGATTGGAAGGAGAACGCAGGAGATAGCGTCAGCGTGGAGAAAATCTTGGCTCTTTCTGTAAATACAGAATCTCTGAGTTCGGGCCAGATTAACGCTCTAAAGCGGCTGTTAAGCGAATTCGCTGACCGATTCAGCAGCCGTCCAGGAAAGACACACCTCCTGACGCACGAAATAGAGCTCACGTCTGACGAGCCGATATGGTCAAAACCATACAGGGTATCACCTCGGCAGAAGGAGATAATGGAAGCTGAAATACAGCGCATGCTTAACTTAGGGGTAATAGAGCCAGCTGAGAGTGACTACACCTCACCGCTGATTTTAGTTGAGGCACCAGGCAAAGAGCCTCGTCGCTGTGTAGACTACCGAAAGCTGAATGCTATTACCAGAGACCAACTATACCCGATTCCCAACATAGAAGAAAGACTATAAAGAGTGAGCGGCGCAAAATTCATTTCCACCCTCGATCTCGTGCGCGGATATTGGCAAGTACCGCTCTCAGAAAGTGCGAGCAGGTATGCCGCTTTTATCTCGCCGGTTGGCACCTTTCGACCCTTAATGCTTAGGTTTGGGCTGAAGAATGCCCCCTTCAGTTTCTCGAAACTCATGGACATCGTACTCGGGGATATGCAGGGCTCTCCCTTATTTGGACGACGTCGCTATATTTTCAGAAACGTGGGAAGAGCATTTAGAACACCTTAAGAGCGTGTTTTCTAGGTTGCGAGAGGCCGGACTAACTATGAAGGCGGAAAAGTGTAGGTTTGGTTGCGCTCACGTGGCTTACTTGGGCCATGTTGTCGGCCAGGGAACTAGGAGCCCATCAGAGCTAAAAATTGCTCCGATCGTGGCATTTCCCCAGCCTCGAACTAAGACGGACATTCGATCCTTTTTGGGACTGGTCGGATATTACCAGCGGTATATCCCGAACTATTCACAGCTGGCTGTTGAGTAGTGTTTCTTTGTCGAAAACAGTACGGAAAACCGCAGGCGTGAACTTGCCTTTAGATATTAGCGAGTTCCCGCTCGACTGCGCGTAACTTAACGGGGCGGCTGGTGCCGCGCACGCAGGAGATATCCAAGGAACGATGCGAACAGTGTGGGGTTCACTTGAAGCTCTGTTTTATTATACGCACAGGTATACACTACAGAAAGAGGGTAAGGGCACGAACAAAGAGGAGAGTCTCGGTGCCTCAAATGGCAATGGTTGGCGTCGGTTCATCTGCAAGCGCGCACACATATAAACACACGTCGCTCGCTGGCGCCGCACCGTCCGGGGGTCTGTGGCACTTCGGATGCGCCGCATGGTGTAAACAGCGGCCGCTTTTCGTTCCGATCCTCGTCTTCGGTTACTTGATCCGGGGCCTCCAAAGTCCTCCCGATCTCTTCCCCGTCAGCGACGTGTAAACTTTAGACACGCCTTCCGAGAACGGAGGAATTCTTAACACTGGCAAGGCCCTTAACTGACGCGTTACGAAAGGGAGCACCCACTGAAGTACCCTGGGATGCCGAAAAAGAAAACGCATTCAAGAGTCTCAAGGCAGTGCTTAAGTGCCGACCTCTGCTCCGAACCCCTGACTATTCTAAAGAGTTTATAGTCCAGTGTGACGCCAGTGATAGAGGGATGGGTGTTGTCTTAAGCCAAGTGGGCGACGACCGCGAAGAACACCCGATTCTGTACGTCAGCCGTAAGCTGACCGGTAGAGAGGAAACGTACAGGTCTTCGGAAAAAGAGTGCGCCTGTTTAGTATGGGCGGCGCAGAAGTTGTCGTGTTACTTGAATGGAGCAAAGTTCATCTTTGAGACCGACCATTGCCCTCTCACGTGGTTGAGGCAAATGTCCCCCAAAAATGGTCGCTTGCTCAGATGGAGTCTAGCTCTCCAGGAGTATAATTTCTCTGTACGCTACAAGAAGGGAAAACTGCATGCGAATGCTGATGGCTTGAGCCGACTGTTATGAGGAAACTCAGTTGGATCGCCTCCGGGGTTTCTTTTTATTTTAACCTTGTTTAGGGCAGTCGGCCAATGGCGTTTTCTACAGGACCTATACCCTTGCTTTGGCGGCACCAAAATTCAGCCAAAATCAAATAGCTTCTGTAGTAAAGTGTTTCGTTGTCGGTGCAGGAAGCCTGGTGGGTCTTTGGCGAATTCTGAACGCTTGCGTGTGGGGCGGTGCAGTGTTGCATGGGATAGCCCACTGGTGCTTTCCTTTGTTAATTGTTCAAGATCGTATGTTCCTTGGTGGAAGACGGCCCCTACACCCAGTTCCAGGCTCATCTCTTCCTGCCCAGCGGTCGTCAACGCTGGCCATTCGAGATTTTTCTTGCAGCGGAGGAGCTGTTAGGATCGGCCAACATAGGAATTCCTCGCAAGCCCTAGAGCAAAGTGTGCGTGGATGAATCACCCAGAGGCACGAGGAGGCAAGAAACCCTGGCGCCAGCGGCGGCGGCGGTTTCAAGTGGCGGCTTCTATATCCTCGGTTCACCGGACGCTGCGGGCCACTTCTTTTCTTCATACACGTATGAAAGAAGGGTCCACCGAAAGGAAGCTGCAGTTTCAAGTGCCCAAGCTCTTCGGTTTCCAACCGTCGGGGAGAGCAGGAACTCACTCGTCTTCACGTGCTGGGAGCCGAGTTGAAATTCCGTTCTCACGGGGCCTCCAAAATGAAGACTTGCGCGAAGTGGTGCAACTCCGGCACAAGACACGATCGATGACGTGGATATTCACCCTTTCCATCGACCGAGTGGTCCGTGTGCATCAGCCACGCCTCATGTCGTGGGCGGTACATCCAGTGTCATCCACTGCCCACCTGATTGGACAACCTGTGTGAAGTTAAATTCCCCAGCCAGGGATCTGGAGAATACGAAATTTATTTAAACCACTGTATTCGTGTTATTCTTGTTCTCCTGTCTCGACTGTCATCATGTAGAATAAACCTCCTGTACAGTTTCCTCCTAAGCAGTCATCTCGAGTCTCTAGTCCGACACCATGCCGAGCCGGGACCTGCGGGCCTGAACGAGTCAGACAACCCAAGGGCCCCTCATCTCTAACAAGGGGTAACGGAAAAAAGACGGCACTTCCGTGCTTCGCGTGTGTTCTCAAGTTGAAGGCAGGGCCAGGGGGCTGAGGGCGACGCGTTGTCCACCAGGGGAGGCGTACTATCAAGACTCTCCCATGCTGCATCATGTTCAGCCTGGTCGCCCCCATCCGGATTTCTGGTGTACGGCGGGTCAATAGGTTTCAATTTCCATCTTACTCAACTCGTTACTCAGCCTGCTCGTATTACTTCACATAGCGCTAACATCCTCGACTTAGTTTTAACGAGTGCTCCCGGCCTTGTTAATTCTTTGAGTTCTTTGCAGGTCTTAGTGATCATTGTTTTATTCAATTCAAGCTTAAAGAAAATATTACTCGTTCCAACGGTAAACAAAAACGCATCCAAGACTACAGGAAAGCCGATTACGCAACAATAAACACACAACTTGAAGCCTTTATATATGAATATATGCCAGAATTCTACGCTGGAAGCGTAGAAGAGAACTCGTCACTTCTTAAAAACAAAGTTATTGAGTTAGTACACAACTACATACCTCTCCGAATCGTTCGCTGTAACCATCGATCACCATGCTGTAATGTATCTCTAAAACGCAACTTGAACAAAAAAAAGCGACTGTTCCGGCAAGCTAAGGAACGCAACACAAGAGATAGCTGGCGTGCATACCATGAGGTTTCCGCACTGTTTAAAAATTCCATAAAAAAAAGCTAAGCGCGTTGACTTTTAAACCAACCTGCCACCTCTTTTGTCTGATAATATTAAAAAATTTTGGACAATCATCTAGGCCTCTGAAAAGAACACTGTATCGCTGTGCTGTTGTTCCACCTGAAAAATGCTGTTCTGTACTTAATGACGTGTTTTATAAATCATTTTCGAATAACCTGTTACTTTGCACTTCTTTACCTGAACTTTTTAAGATAAACTTCTCGGCAATGAATCCCTTGATTATTGATTATGATGGTGTCGCGAATTTGATGCGTAATTTAAAAAATTCCTCTTCTTCAGGAACAGATGGCATCCTTTCAAAGTTTTTGAAAAAAAAACTGAAGTCTACTCATCTATAAATTTGAGCAATATTTTTTCGAAGTCTCTTTTGTCGTGTTCGTTGCCGAAATATTTTAAAGTCGGCAAGGTGGTTCCATTGTTTAAATCTGGCGACATGCAATCACCTGTAAATTACCGTCCTATTTCTATAACAAGTGTTCCATGCAAGATTCTAGAGCATATAATATTGCCGGGAACCATGTATGGGTTTGTTTATTTATCGTTTGTTTTTACTTCTCGGCCACGCGCAGCTCTGGTAACTGGGTCCCAAGTGAAGGGCGTCTTCCATTCTTTATTTTTATGCCGCACGGGCTATCTCCTTCAGATAAGCAGACTGTTTTGTTTTAACGTCACTAGCCCAGAATAATCCTCTCTGATCTAAAATGTTCCGTATGTAAGTTGACGGTTCCAGAAACACTCCCGCCGAAAGATAAAAGCCTGCAGAGCAGACGCCGCGGCATTCGAATCAACGCTCACCTTCGCACGTGCCTTTGTTAACTGCTGCTTCGCCGCCTATATTCTTTCAGTTGTTAAGGCAGCACAAGTTCGCTCCAATAAAATTGTTTTCCTTAAAGACAACTGCGTCGTCTCTACCCACGTGGCAATATTTTTTCTGCTTATTTATTTTCTAGAAACAAATTCATTCTTTTCATCCAGTGAGCACGGCTACCGTAAATCATTTTCTTGTGATACCCAGCTTATTTCATTTACACATGACATTAGTGCCGCGTTAGATAATAGATTTCATATTGACATCATCTTCTTAGACTGTTCTAAAGCATTTGATCTTGTTTCTCGATTGATTGATTGTGGGGTTTAACGCGCCGCGCAACGCAGGCGATGAGGCGCGCCGTAGTGGAGGGCTCCGGATTAATTTTGACCACCTGGGGATCTTTATCGTGCGCCGAAATCTCGTACACACGGGCGTTTTTGCTTTTCGCCTCCATCAGAAAAGCGGCCCCCGCGGCCGGGAATCGAATGATCTTGTTTCTCACCAATTACTTTGTTATAAATTAAGTGCCCTCAACATTGACCGTAATAATAACTTGTGGATTGAAAACTTTTTGTCCAACCGAACACATATTGCCTCTGCTAACAATTTTGATTCTGCTCTTTGTCCTATCACCTCAGGGGTTCCGCAAGGCTCTGTTCTAGGACATTTGCTCTTTCTTATCTATATTAATGACTTTCCTAACTCCGTAACATCCTAAATAAGGTTATTCGCCGATGATTGTGTCTATTACCGTGTAATATCATCAACTTCTGACATTCTAACATTACAGTCTGGCCTAGATAAGATTTCTACCTGGTGTGATACTTGGAAAACGTGTCTTAACCGCCAAACGTGCACACTCATGACAATTTCCCACAGTGCTGCTCCGCCTAACTTACACAATTATAGTCTTATGGATTCCTTACACGACGAGGTCACCTCTTACAAATACTTAGGTGTCTACATAACATCTAACCTTTCCTGGCAAAACCACATTAACCATATCACTAACAATGCCAACCACATGCTTGGTTACCTCCGTCGCAATTTCTCAATGGCCCCAGTTTACGTAAAGCAACTTCTCTACAAAACACTAATACGCCCATGCTTGAATATGCCCCTTCTGTCTGGGACCCTGGAGTAGAATATCTAACAAATGCAATTGAATCTGTTCAAAGTCGTAGTGTACGTTTTATTCTTGCTAACTACTCTCGGACAGCAAGTGTAACATCTATGAAGGCTACTTTAAACCTTCCTCTCCGCTCACACCGTAGAAAACTAGCACGGCTAGTACTACTGCACATAATTTACTATTACAATCCAAAATTAGGAAGTCAACTTTTCTCTGCACCTTTATATATATCATCTCGAACTGATCACCTCCACAAATTGTTCGTTCCGCAGTGCCGCTCGAATTTATTTTTCTACTCATTTATTCCAAAAACCACCACTGCATGGACCCACCTCCCCGGCTCAATTGCTAGCATAACCGAATTGTCTGCATTTAAAAATGCTATGAAAAAACACTTTCTTTAATCCGCGTTCTTGTTGTTTTTTCCTCAATTTTAACTTTTTTATATCCTTTCCTGTGTTTGCATTATGATTAACTTCACTCCCTTCTGAAAGGCCTTCGGGCCGTGAAGGTACAATAAATGAAATGAAATGAAATAGGTACGTATAGTTGCCCATCAACAGTGCTGGGGTAAAACCTTTCATTACCAACGAAGTAGAGCCTCGTGTTGTGTAGTTTTCTATTTGGTGTCTGCAGAGGCTAAAAATGTTCGCAGAGGCTGAAAGGAAGCGGACTGAATTACCAAATGACCATTCTTTCAGATTAAACGAGCATATATTTTGTCTCAGTCGTCTACGGTAAGTGACACCGACCCCACTGTGCTCGTGTCTTATCTTACTGTGTGCTGCACTCTAAGAAAAAAGGGTAGAAAAAGGGAGGACACTGGGGGGGTTTTCTCGCCTGGACCAGCGAGACTCTCCCTTTATCTCGTTACACGTAGCACCCTCTGTACGGCCTCTACGAAACACCGAAACTGGGGAGGAAATATTCTCCCCTGTCATCTGCAATCTGCTGTCGCCGCCGACACCGAAAACGAAACTGTTCATCGTTGCACTGTGGCTTTCGCCGATCGGGCGCATACGACGACTACGAGCAACAGCGCCCCTGAGGTGTGCGGCTTGCTTGTTTTCACGGTGTCTTTTTTATTATTATTATTATATATACCATGTGCTCGCCACGCTAACGCACGGCTCGCCAGCCGTGTGTTTGAAGCACATTCTGTGGGCACCGCTGCATGCTTGCTGTGGGCGACTCGCCTGCGCCCTGTTCAACGTTACCAGTGAATTTGTGGACGTTTTATACTGACGCCCAAGGGTAAAAGAGGTCAGCGATGATAGCAAACTGCCCCTTTTTCCTTCAACGAGCACGCACCGCAGCATATTGACGCATTATTTACCAACAACAGAAAGCCCCCATTCGGTAACATCTTGGCTTAATGGTTCCCAGACCAGCGGTGTGCTCTACGCTAAAAGAGCGAAGGCGAGGAAATGAGTATCATTACCCAAACATACCTGCCGTACTGTTTCGTGAAACGTTTTTTTTTTTTCTTAGAGCTATTTTACGGCTTCTCACAAAACCTCAAATTAATAAAAGTTTGCAATTGCACGAGTTTCATTTGATGAAATAACAAAACCCCCCTAAGGCTTACGCACGGCCGTGGGTTATCGAAACAAGCACCAAGCTCATTGTTCCTACTTGCATTCTCGCTGATCAGGTTTATAAATACTTTCTCGGCGTTGCAATATTTAGTTGTGGATTGTGATCATGCGGCCATGTAAAAAGTGTACTATATATTGTGGAGTATACGTATACGTGTATTATGCTTGTGATATTGTGTGTTGCGTGTATTGTACGTTGGCAATGTCTTTAATGAAGTGCATGTCGCTGTGTTGTGCTATATTTCTTCCCAATATGTGCCCGCCCACATGCGGCCTCCGTGATGTTGGCTATAATAATATACGTTATCCATAAAGGAAACAAAGGAAGCGCCTTGATGTAAGTGCCCACTGATGGTGATGCTTAGTAGCTGCCCCTCCCCACCCCTACTTTTTTTGCGTTATCTATCGGTAATTTTAAAACGTTGACGATTGCTTTACCTTCCAGCACGCTAGAGGGCGAGCAGTGTCATCTCCTCGCTCGGACGGATGTAACGGCGACGGATACGTTTTTCGTGTCGCCTGCATTGCCTTTGCGCTGAGATTTACGATTGCAGACGATCTGCGTTTTGGTGCATCGGTTATAGCAAGGTACGGCGACTAACAACAACTGGTTGTTCTCAAACGGCCGCATTGAATGCTTGTGATCTCGTGTGCGGTGAACGGCGGAGATACGAGCCTTTCGTAAATAAAGGCGGCATTTTGAAAGCAATCGGTATGACTTCTGTGTTCACGGCGGCGCGTATGCCCTGAACGTGTAGGCGGAGCGCGCAGCGAGACGAATGCAAGAATTCGCGCATATACGATTGGTGACATGGCTTGCTAACCGCAGTAGGTAATTTCTTGGTTATTTTAGCGCATTTTAAGCGCACACAACCACAGTAACCTACGTATTTGTACTTCCTCGATCCTCAAACCGATCATCTCGCTAGGCCTTTCTCGCATAACAAGCCTTGCTCGGGTGACGCTGCCAGGGGAGGAACGTTCCTTCATTAGCTCACGAAAGGGGGGAATCTTCCTCCACTCTTATGGGAGAAACGCTGTCCTCCATCTTGAAGAAAGAATCTTTTTACCACTTAGGGAGTAATATATTGTCACGAAGCCAAGGACGACGCATTTGTCTTTGAAGGAGGACTATGTTTTTTGGAGCGAACTTCTGCTCCCCTAACAACTCAAATGAATACAGAGGCGGCGAAGCAGAGGTCAACAAAGTGACTTGCGCAGGCGAATGTCGTCGAATCGAATGCCGCGACGTCTGCTCTGCAGGCTTTTATCTTTCGGCGCAAGTGTTTCTGGAACCGTCGATTCACATCGAGAACGTTGTAGATCATAGAAGATTATTCTGGGCTAGCGACGTTAGGGCGAAACAATCTGCTTATCTGAATTTGATAGCCCGTGCGGCATAAAAATAAAGAATGGAAGACGCGCTTTGCTTGGAACGCAGATAACACAGCCGGGCGTGGCCCGGGAGTAAAAACAAACAATAAATAAACAAACCTATACATGGTTCGCGGCAATATGATACATTCCTGTTTCACCCTTAAGGGAGAAACTACCACACCCTTTTTTTCTTAGAGTGTGTGCGTTCGCGCTTCACCTAATTCATAAAAATAAACCTGCTACAGTAACTTATTAATCGGTGGATACGGAAAAAGGCCGCCAAACAGGCATACATTTTGCCACAATAAAACGTTTACCCTGCGCTAGCCTCTGATTTGTAGAGTAATATGCGAAAACCACTGTTACATGTGTTGTTTTCTTTAAACCAGCAGAAAAATTAGAAGCGTCTGCCCTTATCCCGTTACACAGACGGCGGTGATTATTTCCTACGTTTCTTGTTGGTCACCAGAAGCGAAGATTAGGTATTTTATATACCAACCAACAAAACATCACCCAAAGCAAGAACTTGGTTGTAGTGGTTTTTCCTTGAAGAGCACAAAAACATCGCCTTACAAACTCACCAAAATCCTTGCAACCGTCCGAGATGCAGCTTGTGGTTTCATTGATCATATAGATGCTAGGAAAGGCTGGTGGATTCAAGCAACCTGGAAAAGGAAAAATACAGGGACATATCAGTTTTGAACTAAACAAAAGTAATCAAGTAACAAATAATTCAACACGAGGTTCAGTTACAACTAAAGCGCGGCCAAAATATGATTAAAGATATAGTGGTGGACCTTGGCGACTTCATGTCAATCTTCGCGAGTTCAGGTATGCCCCGATGCCTACGCCTTTTTCGCGCTTCAAGAGTCCGCAATGCGGCGTTTCTTGCGCGCTCCGCGTTCAATGTGCCAACAGCGCACAGCCCTCGAATCGTGTCAGCGGACATGTTTGCCAGCTGTAGCGCCTGAATTAGCCGCCTGTCAGTACTTCGCTGCCCAGAGCCGCTGTTTTGCGCTGCCGTTCCACTCTTGTCAACGCAATTGCTGGATACTCGACTCCACAAGGCGTGCCAGCGCTCGCGAGAGTCACAAGACCAGTCGAGGCACCGGCTCTTCCTACCGCTCTTCCACATGTCGCTTATATGGGGGCGTGACCAGTGTTCCTAGGCAGCTCTGTTCAAGCACTATCTTCCCTCTGCCGTTCTATACTCCCTTATCTCTGCCAATATTGACAGCGCCACGCTAAAATAAACGGAGCACCACAAACTTGTAGAAGACATGCCCCATTTATTGTTCGCACAATAACCGGAAGAAAATAAACGCACGCGGCATGAATTTTAACTTCCAACGAAATGATTGTATTGCCAGCGAACCTAAAAAGGCACGGATCGACAAGATGCTGATTCACGCTCAGCCCCTTCTTGCCTGTCGGTGTCTTTTTTTATGCACCGGAAATGCAATCGTGGGGTACCAACTTTTCGAACCCAATTCTTTCCCAACTGAATAGTCTACTACAAACATCCCATATTTCAACACATGCACGCTAACACGCACGCACTCATGCGCACACGCACACGAAAATGCACCTGCGCACATGCCTTTTTTTCTAGCGCTGCAATCGTTAATATACATTTTTGACTCGGCTGATACTGTCCTTCGCTGATGAGGCGCAACAGGTGTTGCTAGTAATGATAAAATGCTATACTGGGAAATAACAAGGGGAGAGCAGTCGGAGATGTTACTGCGCTTCAGCGCGTGACGGTTTCTTTATATGATTCTACGAAGCGATCGCATTGCGCAACTATAATCAGTCATGTCAGTCGTACGAGTGTAGCCGAACGAAGACGTGTGCTAGAGTGCCAGCCCAAACACTGTGTTCCCCGGAAAACAGTTCAAGGGCAACTCGAGCAAATGACGCTCCATTTATTGCCCGCTGTCTTGGGTCATTGTCTATCGACTGCTTCTATCGACTGCTTTAGGCTGGGCTGTTGGAATCTCCAATCGTCGTCGTCGTAATCGTCGTTTCATGTATTCACGGTACTAAAGCACCGGAACACTCGTTTACGCCTCGCGCAAGAACGTAACGCGTACTAAAAAACGCCAGGACACTCATTTACGCCTCTCGCTGCAACGCTTCGTATTGCGTGCTAAAAAAAACCACACGCGGCACTTGTGTAAGCCTCACCCTAGGGAGCCTCGTGCTTTAAAAGCAAGTGCAAAGCAAAGCTGTCGTCTTCCCACCAATCTCCCAATTTCCGATCCCAGAAATCCCACCATCTCCGTTTCAACGCCAAGGCGCAAAGAATTCACTTATACACTGCATGCTTCGCCCCTCCCCAGGTTTCACGTTAGTAGAGAGGGCCCGGGATTTTTTTTTATGACTGCAGTTAAATGTGCTTTAGCTTCTGTATAGGAAACGTCATCCCACGTTCTTTCACTGCGAAAAACCGAATATTTAACTGTACACACTCGACAGCGACATGGAGCCATATAGCTAAGGATTTTCGCATCTCTGAAAATCCGCGAAAGGACATCCTTATGGTCATACCAATGTATCAAGAAATTTAAACGAAGACTATTTAGGTTCGTTAGATCGATTAGAAAACTTTCAGCTTCTAAAAACCAGTGCTGTCATAAAACACTGCAAAACTAATATATTTGAGTGTTTCAATAGACTTCGCTCGAAACATTGTGAAATCATTTGTATATTCTGTACAGCGTCATGCAGAGATTTTCGCTGCAAAGACATTAGTTACAGTCGTGACAAAAATTACATTTCATTAATGTTTCAGTTTCAAATCATGTCAACTACCACTGCAAAGATTTTCCCTCATTGTATGCAGCTCTGTGAGATAGTAGAATGCACAAATTTGCCGTCCTCAGATGCCCACACCACGCACATTTAGGCAGGAGTTGCTATGCAGACGCTCCCATGTGCGTCTCCTGTAATTGCGAAGAAACTGTGGACTCGGTCGCTTTAAATCGCACTGAATACCCCAGCGCAAGCGCACTGAAGGTACCTGGCGAAAGTTGTTCGTTCTCGAGAGAACATCTTTGTTTGTCGGCGAACGTTTCCGCCCGACAGTAGGCCTATAGAAGCGAAAGGGCTGAAACATGCAATGACCAAAAGAAATGCATATGAGTAAGCAATAACCTAAGCTGTTGACGTTCCCACAGACCGGAGTGCAGATTTCTAGGTCGGGGCGGTAATAAGTAGTTTTTATTGTGGAAATCACGGTCAGTTATTGTTACATAGCCGCTGTTTCTGTACTGCCAATGTTTCCGTAACCACCATTATGCCTTACATAACTGGGTAGTAGACTATCCGACACAGCTTTCCTGGAAGTGCACTTTTTAAAGACGATAGTCTTTCTTGGGCTACTTAAACCCATAAATTTTGGTCTGTCTGTCTGTGACTCGATTCAGCCACCCGGCCAAAGTAAACCAGTGCCTGCGCAATAGTCTTATATAGTCACATCTAAATCTACCCGCCTAAGTCCGGTGTAATGTTCATGCTTGTCAACATCGTTGAAGAATAACAAGACATTACCAAAATATATAACAAATTAATACAGAAGTGATATTTGCAGTGTTCCTTTACAAAAAATCATACATGCTTGACTTTGGCGAAACTAAATCCTTTATCAACTGCAGAAAAAAAATTCACTTCACCGTCGCCTGCTGTCGCCCGCGCCATATAGCTTCTGGCGGCATTTTAAGAAATCAACCGGCAACAGTTACGAAAGGTTCCACTACAGGGGTTCTACGTTCTGTTTTCAACGCACGTGGAGTAGGGATACGCGGTTCTATAAACGTTGAAGTAGGGCGCCTCGATTCACGCGCGTTTTCGCCGTACGGCACCGTTGGCATCGAGACACCCGGCCTGGAGCAGTGGAACGCGGGAAATTTAAAATGATTTAAGCAAACCTTTGGCGTCTTTACCTTGGGAGGAGCGCGACGCAACAGGAACAACATGGGAGCTGAGCGGGAAAGCAAAAGGAGGCATTTACTTGGCGAAAGTCGATGAAGACTATCGTCTTTTGACGTCATTTGCAACGAAAGGAGCAGATACGCAGCCATTTTTATTTACAGATACTGCAGGCCCTTCTCGGGTTCATGCAGGAGTGAACACAAAGAAATACATCGACAGAAATGAAACATACAACTCGACAATACATCAGTGTTGCTTGACGTAAATTTAAAACTAATCTTGACTCTTGACCGTTGATTGATTGTAGGGTTTAACGCGCCGACGCAACGCAGGCGATGAGGCGCGCCGTAGTGGAGGGCTCCGGATTAATTTTGACCACCTGGGGATCTTTAACATGCGCCGAAATCTCGAACACACGGGCGTTTTTGCTTTCCGCCTCCATCAGAAAAGCGGCCGCCGCGGCCGGGAATCGAACCCGCGACCTCGTGCTCAGCAGCGCAACGCCTTAGCCACTGAGCCACCACGGCGGGTGACTCTTGAGCGTTCTTTGGAGGCATAAACAGTGCTCCGCATATGAGGATATGACGACGAGGTCCAGTAATTGTGGCTTCATTTGCCTCAAAGCAACAGAGCCGCTACTGCCAAGGTACCAGAAACCTATTTTGTCCATATAATACACAAAATAGTAGGCAGGCAAGAGTCCCTCAACATTTATCGATGTTACGTCCGGCAGCTCGGCATCTTGCAGTGTTCGGCGTAGCACGCGCCCGGTGCTATCTCTTGATAAGATCTGAGCGACTGTCTACGCGACGGTGACGTAGTGTGCGCCAGCTTCATAAGCCGGCAGCCCTATCTGTGTGTGCTTCTTCTTGACTTGTACTTTGTGCTGACGCCAGTCCATGCGTCGAATAAAGCAGTAAGCCACTGCTGCCGTGTCGTCGTGCTCCCGTTATTTCCAAACCCAACAGTGGCGACGAGGATGGGATGGATTCAACGCAGGGAGCGATGACAACGGGACAACCAACTACCACGGCGAGTAGCAGCGGGGTTTTCGTCCACCTTCCGGAATTTTCGCCGGAAAAAGGTGACTTCGACGTCTACGTTCAACGCTTCGAAGCATTCGCAACTGCAAACAAGATAGAGAAGGCAACGAAGCAGCAGGCGTTCTTGGCGCTCATTGGGGAGGCCGCGTCTATAACGCCTAAAAACCTGTTGTTTCCGAAGACTCCTGCAGAAGTCAGCTTCGAAGATGTTGTGAAGACCCTGCGTAAGCACTACACACCGAAGCGCTCCGTGGTAGTGGAAAGGTACAAGTTCTATCGGCGAGACCAACGCCCAGGTGAAGGCATCAGTGACTTCGTCGTGGAGCTCAAGAAGATGGCAGCCACGTGCAACTTCGGCACGTTTCTGGAAGAGGCAATTCGAGACCGCTTCATCGTGGGACTACACAACGACGCCATCCGCTGCAAGCTTCTCGCGACGGAAGACCACGACCTCACCTTCGAAAAGGCCTACAGCTCCGCGTTGGGGATGGAAAAAGTGCAAGCACAGAGCAAGGAAGTGCGCAGCAACGACACAGCAGGCAGCGCCAGTGCCATGGAAGACGTCTGCTGGCAACGAAAGTCTGTAGCATCAGGTAAAAAGAACTTTCCGCCTCCAAAGACTCTTGTTGCGTGTACTAGGTGCGGTAGTGCACATGGCGGAAAGAAGTGTCCGCATTTAGCTAGCAAGTGCTATAAATGCTCCAAAACTGGACACTTGGCTAAAATGTGCAGAACTAACATTAGGTCTGTAACGAGCGTAGATGCTGCCACTGATGAGACTGTGCTGTTCAAAGTGGAAACAACGCCTAAGCTGGAAACAACGCCTAAGCGTAGTGATTGATGGCAAACAGGTCGATATGCAAGTTGACACAGGTGCGGGAGTCTCAATAATGAGCGAAAGCGAGTTTCGAAAAATGTTTCCACACAAGCAGTGTCAAAAGACAAACGTAAGGCCAGAGTCTTTCAATGCTTTACTGGTCACGAAACTGCTCCGTAACTCAATGGGAGAGCTTCATATGCTGCGTTTGGCCTCCGCGCGGTGGCGCCACCCTCTCACTGAGGTCACTCCTCGGGCGGCGTTGCGCTGGCTCGAACGGCGGAGCCGCGGCGAGTTGTGTTTGTTTGGTGCGGGAAAAAAATGTAACGGGCATATCGCACTCTTGTGATGCGACTTAAGTAGTGCAACGACGATGCCGAACATGTGTTGCGTCCCGGGATGTCGTTCCTTGTACAACGATACCACAGAAAATGTTTCCTTGTTCTGTTGACCGAGCGTCGGGCAGCTGCGTGAGAATTGGAGGCGCGCCATTCCGAGGCAAGCAAAGGGAGATTTCAGCTTCGATTATAAATGTGCGACAGTGTGTGGAAATGCACTGTGTGTGAGAATGGAAAAAGCAATGTACTATTTTGAGAGCATCGTGGACCTAGAATTGTACAAGGCTAACTTAAAGCCGGATTTTTGTCATATCAGTCAGGTTGTAGCGGTGCTCCATTACCTGTTTGCAACTTTTATTACCTTGCGCTCAGGCTCGCGTGTAAAAAAGCTTTGGGACGTCCTTGTGCTTTTACTTTTCATATTCCGCGAATTATCCCTGAGGATTCGTTTTGTTTGTTTTGTAACCGCGCGTGGCCGATTCCGGTTTCTTATCTGGCGTTTCAACCGGAGCGCCCATTTACTGTTTGTCGTACGTCCCGTCAGGCAATATTCTTTGATATGGAAAGGGTGCCACCTGGTCGCTAACTTGATTTTTTGTTTCTTCGACAATGTTCTCGATCCCATTTCCATGGATCTGAAATTAATAACGTTCCGAGAGTAATGCATGCATAGCAAACGCCGCGCAACTCACTTTATCGACGTTCATCTGTGCACGTCAGCCCTCATTCACACAGCCGTCACCTTCTCCGTCATGGCACCGTCACGTCAACAAAAAGCGACGTTGACGGAACGGAGAAGTGTTCAGACTGGATCTACACGGGAGCTTTCCGTCAGATTACAGGGTCGTCTGCCTAGTGATCAGTTTAGCCTAGACTTGAGCTTTTTTAATCTAAAAAGTAAGGAAAATGGTTTGGGCTCACTTTTCGCAATATTTAGCCGTAAAAATTTTTCTGATTAGCTAATTTAGCGCAGGGCATGGTCCCGTCAAGTTGACGTGACGGAAACGTAGAGCTCGGCCTCCCGTCACCGTCGCACCGTTTTCGGCGAGAAATCGATCGAAAAACGGCGCCCATGACGGAAGACAGTGACGGGACGGTGACGTGACGGGGTGAAAAACGGCTGTGGGAATGAGGGCTGCTTCTTCGACGTTTGTGTTTCATTCTAGTCTTTTGTAGTGCAGGAGATCGCTTGCTCGCTGCGTTCAGAAAAAGCTTTGCTTCGTTCTTGGCTACGTGGAAATATTCTGTTTTCTCCGTGTGCTGCACATCGCAGCGCGAAAAAATAAATTTTTGTACGCTGGACCACGCTCTTTTGTCTCCCTTCGTAACATTGAAATTTTTTGTTGCGTGTGATAAAATCAGTTTTATTATTCTTCTTTCGCTTCCTTTTTTTTGTTCAAGTATTGCAAAGCGTGAATGCAGAAAGACACATGGTGCAACATATATCTCTTCGTGTTTTGATCCTTCGCGTTTCTGCAGCGTTTTTACATGTTCTCAAGTATGTAACAACTCATCGAAACGACAATACTATTGGGCTATCTCTCTTAGCGTTCTGTGCATTCCAGAGCAATCAACGGATTCATTAAGCGTAGTCTGAACGACACGTACTTGGTTTCTTTCAGTTTTTTTGTTGTATTATCGATAGGCCCGCAGACTTCCGTGACTACACAGCTACCGTATATGTGGTAATTACAGCTTTGCTTTACGAAAAAAAGCAATATAGATTTAAAAATCCGTAAACACGACGGCGCAGCGCTTGTGCCAGAGCACGCAGAAGCCGTTGCCGTTCGCGGCCGAAGTATACGGTATTTTGCTTCGAAAACTAAAACCCCATTGAAGGCAGGTGATATACACAATGACTGGGCTATTCGTCGGTAACTACTGCGAAAAAAAAACACACTTAATCAGCGCGCGCAGACACCAAAAGCAGCAAGCGTTTGCACGCCAAGAGCTGGCCAATACGCCGCACGCGCGGCGGCTGGATGACCTTCGTGCGGCGGTGGCGCCTGTAGCGGCGCGCGCGGTCCCTATATGAAACGAGCGCCGAAGTTTCGTGACCAGTAAAACATTGAAAGACTCTGGTAAGGCTAACAGCCTACAACGGGAGCTCGATACCAGCAATAGGACGAGTTCAGGTTAGTATAACCTATGAAGGGAAGGACCACATTTTGCCGTTGATCATTGCGCGAGACGTCAAGGGTCTTGTTATGCCGAATTTGCTGGGCCGGGATTGGTTGTCGCAAGTGCGCTTAAACTGGAAACAAGTGACGTCCGTAAACATGGTCACAACGGAGTTGTCGTTGAAACAAAAGTACGGTGGCGTTTGAAAAAGGGTTTGGCGTCATCAAAGGTTTCAAAAGAAGCTTGGTGTTGAAGGAAACTGCCCAGCCAATTATTTGCAAAGCGAGGCCAGTGCCTTACGCGCTTCACGGAAGCGTGCAAACTGAGCTGAAAAGCTTGGAAAAAGCCGACGTTATCTACAGAGTCCCACACAGTGACTGGGCAACGCCCCTAGTCACAGTTTTGAAAGACGACAAAAGTGTGAGGCTTTGCGGTGACTATCGTGTGACGGTAAATCCGCATTTGAAGATAGATGATTATCCGCTTCCACTGCCCGAAGATATTTTTGCAACTCTAGCAGGGGGTACAGTTTTCACTGTTTTAGACTTGTCAAAAGCATATCCGCAACTGGAGCTTGACGAGCACTCCCAGGAAATCCTCACGGTGAACACACACCTTGGGTTGTTTCGGTTCAGACGTCTTCCCTACGGCGTGGCAAGCGCACCCGCGTTGTTCCAGTCAGTTATGGACGAAATCCTAAAAGGAATTCCGGGAACTGTTTGCTACCTAGACGACGTACTTATTTCGGGTAAAACTCGAAAGGAATGCGCAGAAAACACTGAACGCGTTCTAAAGCAGCTTCAGAAGCATGGCATTCGCTCAAATGCCGCAAAATGCAAATTTTTTCAAAGCAGCGTTCGGTATCTCGGGCACGAGATAAGCGGCAAAGGGCTGAGGCCGACAAAAGAAAAAAAAGGTTGAGGCTGTACGGAATGCACCACAGCCACAAAACGAAAAAGAGCTCCGAGCTTTCTTGGGTATTTTACCCGCCGCGGTGGCTCAGTGGCTAAGGGGTTGCCCTGCTGAGCACGAGGTCGCGAGTTCGATTCCCGGCCGCGGCGGCCGCTTTTCTGATGGAGGCGAAAAGCAAAAACGCCCGTGTGCACGAGATTTCGGCGCACGTTAAAGATCCCCAGGTGGTCAAAATTAATCCGGAGCCCTCCACTACGGCGCGCCTCATCGCCTGCGTTGCGTTGGCGCGTTAAACCCTACAATCAATCAAAATCAATCAATTCTTGGGTCTTTTGAACTTTTACGCAAAGTTCTTGCCAGCTCTGGCCGAAATGCTCGAACCCTTGCATAAATTGCTAAGGAAAGAAAATGAATGGAACTGGTCCCAAGAATGCCAAGAAAGTTTCGAATGTTGCAAAGAGCTTCTCTGTAGCGATGCAGTTCTTGAAATCTACGACGCATCAAAGCCACTGAGGCTAACTTGTGACGCATCTGCGCATGGCGTGGCTGCCGTTATCTCTCATGTTGTAAACGGGGAAGATAGACCGGTGGCGTACGCTTCTCGAACGTTGACCCCAGCGGAAAGAAACTACGCGCACATTGAAAGAGAAGCACTTGCAATCGTGTTCGGCATACAGAAATTTCACAAATATCGGTATGGGCGAATGTTTACTATCATGACGGACCATCAGCCGCTGACCTACATTTTCGGCCCAAAGAAACACTCAAAAATTCCGTTGCAGCAGCAAGACTGCACCGTTGGTCGAATTTGCTGGCTAGTTATCAGTATAATATTGAGTACCGAAAGGGAGGCTCGATTGGCAATGCAGATGGGTTGTCACTGTTAGCGTTGCCTCGGAGGTCTACTGACGAAACGGTGAACTACTTTTCACCCATTCCAGACATGCCACTCACGGCTAAAGAAGTAGCCAAAGAAACTGACAAAGACGACGAATTCAGAATTATTTGCGAAATTACGTGGCAGGGTTGGCCTAAAGCAGTCGACAAAGCGTTAGAGCCATATTTTGTCAGAAGGTATGAGCTTTCCTTAGAAATGAACTGTCTTATTTGGAACAACCGTGTAGTCATTCCCAGTTCGTTGAGGAAACATGTCTTAGACCTACTGCACGAAGAGCACCCTGGGATTAACAAAATGAAGATGTTGGCTCGAGGAATGGTGTGGTGGCCTAACATCGACAAAGATCTTGAGGAGCGTGTAAAGAAGTGCGAAATTTGTGGCAGCATTTGAGCTGCGATTCCAGCCGCTCCATTGCAGCAATGGATGTGGTGTTCGAACAACTGGGAGCGCGTACACATGGACTTCGCGGAAAAAGAGGGAAAATCCTTCTTGGTCATGGTTGACTCGCACTCAAAATGGGTGGAAGTTAAACTGATAACCAGCACAACTGCGCAGAAAGCAGTTGAAGTTGTCCGCTCTGTGTTCGCGTCGTATGGGTTGCCGGTTGAAGTGGTGACGGACAATGGTCCCCAGTTTGCTTGCTCGGAATTCCAAGAATTCCTTCGCAAAAATGGTGTAAAGCACACTCTGGCACCGCCTTACCATCCACAGTCAAACGGTGCCGCGGAACGTGCAGTTCAAACCGTAAAAAAGGCTCTGTTGGAATCCCTACTTGTTGATCAAAAGACCGAGTGCGGCAGAAGCATGCAGCACAAGGTAGACAACTTTCTTTTTTCGTACCGAATGACTCCCCACTCTTTCACTGGAAAGACACCAACTGAACTGTTTCTCGGTAGGAAATTGCGAACGCGCCTCTCCCTGTTGAAACCAAACATGACTCAAGCAATGAAAGATAAAATGAAAAGTATTCAGAGTACCGCAAACAAGCGTCGCGGTGCGGCTAGAACGTTTTCTGTGGGGGATGCGGTCATGGTGAAATCGGTCAGAGGGGAAAACATCAAGTGGTTTCGGGGCAAAGTGATCAAGATTGTCTGATGTCACATTTCTGGTTCGTGTGCAGCAGCGCATAAGGTTTGTGCATGCAGATCATTTGAGGGCAGCAACCTTTGTGCCTCAATGTACCAGCGAACAAGATGTGCAACCTGATTGGGTAGCTTTCCCTGAGCACAATCACCCAAGTGACTCGTGCGCAGAAACTGGAGAGTTTTAGCTGGCCGTTTTGCACGGGCCGCTCCGCTCCGATAGCAAGCGGGAGCGCCATTGCGGATGCGTGCCGCGATTGGCCGCGAACGGCATTGGCTCCGGCTGCGCTGAGCGTGCCGCTGATACCTGAGCGGACCGTCGAAAACGGTTAGCTAAAACTCTCTACTGTCAGTAGCCGTGCTGCCTCGCGAACCCCACTTCGGCGCAGTACCCGGAGTCGACGGCCGCCTGACCGGCTGATGTGCGAGTGATTTTGTTGCAATGAGTGATTGCATATTTTGTTGTTCTGCGTATGCTGTACATGTTCTGAAAAAAAAAGTTGAAGTGAACTTTTGGCTTAAGAGGGGGAGGGATGTTACGTCCGGCAGCTCGGCATCTTGCAGTGTTCGGCGTAGCACGCGCCCGATGCTATCTCTTGATAAGATCTGAGCGACTGTCTACGCGACGGTGCCGGCTTCATAAGCCGGCAGCCCTATCTGTGTGTGCTTCTTCTTGACTTGTACTTTGTGCTGACGCCAGTCCATGCGTCGAATAAAGCAGTAAGCCACTGCTGCCGCGTCGTCGGGCTCCCGTCATTTCCAAACCCAACAATCTACTTAAGAGAAGGACTTCCCCCAAAGGAAGCGCACAGATTCACTGTAATAACTGAAAATAGCAGTTGTCTATTCCGACAGGATTTTCTGGCTTGTTCTGCATGCTTGATATTTCAATTATCCACACTGAGATGGTCACACCGCAGGACACGTCGGCATGTGGCAATTAATCTGAGTGTGCAGCACCCTGAATATGCCACGCACCAAGCATCGTTTCTATCGTTACTGCTGCATCACATTCCGCCATAGTACTCTCGCAGCGACTTGAACATTAAGCAGGTAAGACCGGCCGCAAAGGCTGCTTGAAAGTTTCGTGTTGTTTTGAGACGAGCCTTCAATGTGGTTGCTGTCATCAACGCGGAGCAGTTGATTTAGGGCCCCTAGAATCTTTAAAATACCCCGAAATGTAAACATTCGGGCGTTTTAGTTTTTCACGTCGTTAGAAAAACACCCACAGCGGCCGAGATTCCACCGGCGTCCTTGCTCTCAGTAGCCTAATGCCTTAGCGGCTGAACCACCTCGGCGGATGAAACTGATCCTTCTCCCATATTTTGTGCACTCTGCTTCAGACGGGAGCCGGGGCGACAAGAAATATCCGGACTATCGGCACGCTTGGAGCGATATGGAAAATCTATTCATGCTTTCGGTGTTAAATATAAAAATAACAATAATGAAAGCCACTAAACTGGGATAAGAAACTCCACGAGTCCACCACGATGGAAGTTTCAATGAAGCCCTTTCGAAAACGGCTTTCTTGCTGCAATTCAAGCTATGCCGAAAGCTCCTTCTATTATGTACTGGCTTCTTGTTCCGAATTGTATCGGAAATCAGTCGTTGCTCCGTGGGTATTATTGCCGATAATTACTGTCACGGGACGGGACAATGCCTGTTTAGCGATGGCCCACCACCAAGGATGACGACGAAGAATAACTGTGTGCGCGGTACAGCCAGGCCCGGCTTGGTTGTGGCTGGATGTAAATAGTTCTTCACCGTTATGTAAATACATCGCTTCATCGCTACATGGTTCGTGTCATCTGCCGCCACGTACATTTGGTGGAACGCGCGGGTTCGTGATCCCCATCCTGGTCTCCGCATCGCATCGCATCGGCGTGGACGCAGCCGCCAAGGACAACGAAGCCGCACCGGGCCGCCCCAGCTCAGTCGAGACCAGAACAAGACGATGTTCCCCGCCCCGTGTTTCCCAGCCCGAAAGATCAGCATGAAGACCAGACGAAACGAGCCGTGCCCAGACAAGCCCAAGATGTTTTCCCCCGCCCTTTCGTCCGACGTGGCTCGAAGACCTTTGGTGCTTCACCGCGGTTGAAGCCATTGTTGTTGCTGGGCCAGGCATCATCAACACCGTCATCGTCATCCGTGGCGGCAAGTGATTCGTCACTGCATTTTTTGCCCCAACACTCATCCGCCTTCAATTGCCAATTTGCCTCGGCGTCGACTGGGACGATCGTCATCGACCGGGTAGGTGATGTCACGGGACGGGACAATCCCTGTTTAGCGATGGCCTACCACCCGGGATGACTACGAAGAAGAACTGTGTGCGCGGCGCAGCCATGCCGGGCTCGGTTATGGCTGGATGTAAATAGTTCTTCACCATTAAATAAATACATCGCTTCATCGCTACATGGTTCGTGTCATCTGCCGCCACGTTACATTATTATTATTATGACTGCCGATAAATACCTCGACACTTTGAGGTCGCTGAACCAAAATTCATTCTGTTGCTTCTACGCCAAACCTCTACGCCATAGGTCTGAGAAGGGTTGTCTATTTTCTACCTATTTCTACTGAGGGCAAACGTTTTCCGTATTTGTTGACTTTTTCCGCACAAAAAGAGTAACGACTACTTAAACGAGCCATGCAAACAAACTACAAGCTTGCTTTATTCGAAAGATTTCGGGTTTTATATTGCTGCCAACGCTCGTACGGCACCAAACTATGGAGCATTCACAGCAAAATTGGTCAGTTTTGGTGAAAATTTTGATTCTCCCGCCAATCTGTGTGCTTTCGTGACGTCTGCAATGAAATCACAATGGCGGGTATTCAAAGGAACTTCCAGTGAGCCATTAGGCTCTGCAGCCTTCCTTACCCTCAGTCCTCCTAGATGGAACAACAATACTGCGCTGGGCCGTTTCCTGCCTGTGTTTTGTTTTTGATCGTATTTGCACCTGGGTTGTTTTTCTTAGTAAGAGAGAAAGTAATCATCCCGTGAAACATGCTGTTCGCTCGAAAAAAAATGGTCACGTAAGACAGCGTCGCTTACGCCAAGCAGCCAGTGTCGTCTCACACAACAACAAAGCGGCGCAGTGCTGTGCAGCTAAAACAGCACAGTGCGCGTAGTATCATCGGTACTTCTATGTTTACGTGTAGTTTCGTAACTTACTTTGCTTACCCCACCATTCTTGCTGCTGAAAAATGAATACGCATTACAGTTAAGCCTAAATAGCTCACTCCATAAGCTTAGCCCTGCCTAATATGCGTTTGCTTTTGCCGGTCTCACCCAATCGCACAGCAGAGCATAGGACATCGCAGGTTCTGTTGTCTTGCCTGCATGGTCCCTTTAACTTGTCACTACGATCCTCATATGTTGGTAAGACTACTTAGAGTGATATTTTCGCGAAGTTGAGAAACTCATCGTCCCCATCAACGGAAACTTCGAATGTTACGTACGTTTCTGAGTTAATGTGCATAACTTTGACTAGCTGTTTATTGTGCCCTCCTAATGAAATGTTTGTTTTCAAGACGCTTTATGTGGTTTATTCCGTTGAAAGCGTTGTTAACGCACGGTTTGTTTACAAAGAAAGTTGTAATGTCGAACAATAATGTCCACTGTCATGGCTGTTTTCTGAACTGATTTCCTTTCTATTTGGGTCCAATATTAAGTGCTGTTTTTATAGTAGTAGAAACTTTTATTGTGCCCGTGATGAGGTCAAAAAGGAAAGGGACGAAGGAGACGGTGTTGTCTTCTACTCGTCTTCCTCCCCTCTCCGCAGTCGTCAGCCAGAAGCCCCTGGGTTCTGGCGGCGGCCTTGGCCATCCAGACGACCCGATGCTGCACTTCCGGGTCGGGGCTGAGCAAAGCGGTCTTCCATTGATCCATGTTCGCTACAGTGAACGAGTTGCACTCAGCATTTGCTGCACTATTTTTATTCTGCCTTGCGGGGCACGACCATAACATATTGTAGAGGTCCGCCCGACCCGCGCATAGCTTACAATCTCCTGAGTACATTTCGGGATAGCAGCGACTGAGTGCAACCGGGTTTCGAAACGTGTTCGTCTGTAACTGCCTCCACCATACCGCGTCTCGTTTAGTGAGGCTACGGTGCGCGGCGGTATATTTTCGTCCTGCCAATCTGTAATGATCTGTGATTTCTCTTTATGACACAATGCGATCTCTTTCTGACCTGCCGAGGTTGGGTGAGGAGGGATCGACGTCTGCGTGGTCAATTAAACCTCGGGCGGCGTCGTGGGCCCTGTCATTTCCTGTCAGACCCGAGTGTGCTGGTGTCCATGTTATTTGAACTTTTCTTATATGTTTCGCTTTTGCGAGTATGCTTGTGGTTCGAGGCAATACCCTACCTTTTAAAAAATGTCTAACTGCCGATTTCGAATCACTAACAATTATTTCTGCGCTGGTGTTGGATATGGCCACTGCAATGGCCGCCTCCTCACCCTCCGTAGGTCGCACCGTAGCGAGCGCAGAGGCAGTGAGTAATTGTCCCTGACGATCGGCTATCGCTACCGTATTCGGCTGCATTAACGTAGGCCACGTCCTCTGATCTTTCAAACCGTTTGTCCAGCGCGCGTGCTCGTTCCCGTCTGCGCTCGACCTTATGCACAGGATTCATGTTTTTCGGGAGTGGGGGAACGTAGAGGTGCACTCGCCGGGGATCTCCTCTTACGGGCCCACCTGTGTTTCGTATGCTATTCCTAGCGAACGAAGATCGTGTTTTCCGGTCTGGCTCTGGGATAGTCTTTCGTAATGGGCCGTTCTCTGTGCCTCCACTAATTCGTCGAGCGTGTTGTGGACGCCCAACGCTTCAAAACGATCATTTGCAGTGCTGAATGGAAGGCCGATCGCTTGTTTCGAACACCTTTTTGATGAGAGCATTGTTTTTTAATTTCTCGTCCGCTTTGAAATTGAGAAAGGGAGTACATAAGTAATTTTGCTTAGCACGAAGGACTGAATCAGTCGTATTAGGATTTCTTCTTTCATGCCTCTGTTCCTCTTTGCTACCCATGCAATCAATCGCATGATTAGTTGCGTGCTTTTCTCTAATCGTTTAATGTTTTCCTTATTGTGGCCGTTATCTTGAATTTTAATGCCAAGGACTCGGATACTGGCCACTGTAGGAATGAGTTGACTTCCCGCATAGAGCTCGATGTTAGGTGTAGCAAGGTCCCGTTTGCGTCCCCTGCTAGTGGGTCTGTATATTAAGAGCTCGGATTTTTTGGGGGAGCACTCGAGGGATCGAGGGCGGACATAATCGATTATCGCGTCTATTCCGCTCTGTAGCGTGTCTTGCACAAGTCCGTCGCCGCCGCCGGTGACCCAGAGGGTCACGTCGTCAGGGTAGAAGCTATGATTTAGAGTGGCTATCTCATTTAGTTTGTCGGAGTAGCCCCATTATGGCGGCGTTAAATAAAAACGGTGAAAGTAACGAGCTTTTCGGCATCCCACGGCTTCCCATCTCAATTCAGAAAACTAAGTAAAACCTATTTCCACGAACCATGGTAATTTTTCTGTACATTTTTTTTTAGATGCGACACTGAGAGGAGCATCTCTTGCCTGCGGCCCTGTCCTCCTGCGTCGTCGTTGTCTGCGTCCGCACAGCTGCGTCTCTCCTCCGCTCACCCCCTCTCCTCTCGCCGTGATAGCGCGCCCTCTCCCCCAACATCTGTGGCGCGCCAGTGCGGCGCGCTCTCTCACTTCGCCGATGGGCGGCACTGCGCGCGGCGCAAGCGCGCTGTGCGCAGGTGCAGCGCCCTCTCTATCCGCCGTGTCCTCTCCTTCGGACGCGCTGCGCATATGCCGTGCTCCGGCCGGTCTCTCAGTCGACGGTCGTCCGCGCTACGTTGCTCTCTCTCTCCCTCTCTCGCATTACCCGGCGATTGCTCACGCAATTCGAGTAATCGACCCAACGGAAACGCACAATGGAACCCCCTTCAGCGTCGCATCACACCAAGGTTCCCGCGAGGGGAAGTGGGCGTAATTTTTCAGTCCTAAAGGACATGTTCTTCCTTTGGCCTTAATGATTATGTGTCATGTTGGTGATGTATGTGTTGACTACAAATTCTGTCATTTTTGTTCACCTATATTGCGCCTTATCGTGTTTGATACTCTGTACGTGTTTTTTTTTATTGTATGCGCACGATAGTTTGCAATGCGTTTGAACATTTTACATTTTTTTTATGTAATGTTTGATATAGTGTGTTTTGAGCGTTTGAGATTCAGCAATCTGGTTGGAAGTATGTTGCGCTCATGTTGTTTGCCGCGTGTACTGTCTGGTGTCGAAGGCCCAGTCAGGTGGCTTTCAGTGCCGCCTCTCGCCTTGGCACCAAGACAGACCGCTACTGAATATTGTTTTGTAAATAAACAATAAAAACAAACAAAACAAAAACAAACAAATTGGCTCGATTCAACGTTTCCAATCATTAGGGATGCCGATCTGTCAGAACGAAAATTTTTAATGTAATTGTAAACTCGTTTTGCTGTCCCCAGTCTCTCGAGGCCCTCGAGAATCGCCTTGTGACGGACGTTGTCGAACGCCTTGGTGAGATCAAGACCGAGAATGGCCTTGTGTCGAGCGGGGAGCAGCCTTCGCCGTCGATTATCTGATGTTTCATGCCTAACATAACGTCCTGGGTCGATAATTTCGCACTGAAACCTATCATGGTTGTGAGGGTACAGGTCGTTTTCCTCTATGTAGACATTTATTTTGTTGAACACCACATGCTTGAGAAGCTTACCCAAACACGAATTAAAGATATAGGCCTGAGGTGTTCAAGGTGTAGCTTTTTCCCAGGCTTCGGCATCATCACTATTGTAGCCGTTTTCCATTGGTGTGGTATGCGGCTAGTCTCCCAACAATCGTTCATAAATTTGGTTAGTGCCTCGATAGATGTGTCGTCTAGATTTCAAAACCTTTTCATTCGTTACGCCATCCGGACCAGGTGCGGATTTAGTGCGTAAGTCGTGCATTGCAGCGCGAACCTCGAACGTGGTGACGGGGCGGTCTAGTTTTGGGTTGCCGATTCCTGCATAGTTTTTAAGTTGAATCTTAGGGCGTGCAATTGTAGGCCGACGTGATGTCGTTGTGTTGTTTTGCAGTTGTCTGGGTCAATGAGGCTGCGTAAGATGTTCCATGTTTGTGATAACCCCATTTGAAGGTCCATGCGCTCGCAGGCCTCATTCCAATGTTGACGCGAGAGCTGATTCGCAGTCTTAAATGTCTCTATACCTTTTTTTTTTTTTAATCTTTGCTGTCCCCAAAAAACTAGCAGCGCAGTCCGGGCAAAACCAGTTGCGCTTTCAAAACCGTACGTAGAGGAAACTAGGCTGTATACGTACATCACACCTTGATTTAAAAATCGGTGGAAATATTGATGTGGTTTAATCTACTTCTATTTATTTGTGCAACAAGAACTTTTGTTTCTCCGCGTGCTTATAGTACTATTGCAACGTGCCTCCCTCCAAGTGCAAGTGCAGTCCCTTTGTAGTTGATGCGGCGGAGCGTATACACGTCGATTGTCTTGTCAAGAATTTCCGCGCTCAAAACACCTGGTCGTTAAAGAAGCCACGAAGACAAAATACAAGTTTCATTTATGAAAAACCTCTTTGTCACCAAAAAAGACACCTGCTTTATCACAAACTTCAAAAAATAATCGAGACATCAAAGAAAACATATCAGGCCCTAATCCCCACCTACTTTGCCGATATTGTTCTATGACGTCACACAATTGTTATCGTGATTTGGGGCCGCGAACTTACGCTACCCACAAGAAGCAGGACAGGACGATTGAAGTGGGGCCTCTAGTTCCGTGTGGTCATATCACTTGATTGCGAACGCCCATTTTAATTACAGATAAATGTTGTAGGGGTGCCCCGAATATCTTTTGTATATTACGTTCATTTTCCTGTTTGCTATTTTGCCTATTTGCCTATTACGTCTCTCTTTTGCCTATAACGTCAGTGTGGGGCAAAGTTTGAAAGTATCTAAATATTGCCTTAGTTTTTGGTAGTTCAAAAAGCGCCTTTCGTGACTTATTTTCTGGTTTGTCATTATGGCCCCTTTAAATGCTGGTTGGCGCACAGTTGTTTCGGAGCGCGGATGAGATGTCCACGGGACAGGAGAGGTCAAAACTGAAGCGCACCGTAGAGGTACATCCAGCAGAACATGCCGGTGATAACGGCGGTGATGATCAGCAGGACGAGGATGACCTGGACGCAGCGTATCTGGAGCTGCAGCGCATTCACGCGGCTGTCCGTCTGGTACGGTGTGTACACGGCTCCGCGGCCTCGGCTCTCCCTGCATGCGAAAGCGGCAGGAAATGCGGTACAGCTTAGAAGCTATGCTAAACATGTGCGCGATGGTGCGTGCGCATACGGGTCGGGGCCAAAAGCAGTCGTACTGTCGCTTGACCCTGGTGCCATATGGGGACTCGTCTGGTCACAGTCCTATGGGACCTACAAATTTGTGACCCACGCACTTGGAAAGCGTCGTGTCCAAATAAGGAAAGTTGTGCTAACGCATAGCATTGTTCGTAACAGGCTGGTTCGCTTCTTTTTAAAACAATTTCTCGGGTATTTTGAAAATTTGAAAATTCGAAAAATTTCTTTTTCCCCAGGACCACCAAAACTGCGGGTTGGATGATATCTGATGCATGGAAGGTAGGTTCAAGGGAGTGTTATTTTGGCTCTTTCTTAACATGCATGCAGCACAATGATGCCGTGAGTTTACCTAAACAAAGGTATAAAACGCTCTCACTGCGTTTTATACATTTCTGAGATTTTGTACCTGCGTTTTATAACTACTATAACTTAACGTTAAAAATTTTGTTCCGTTCAACCTATTATCACATGTACAAAAAGTTTTTAGACTTACAGAGCACTCAATATCAGCTTCGCGAAATGAAAAAAAAAGCCAGACAATTTTAGCTTACACAATTATTCATTTGTCCCGCATCAAAATCTCCAATAAACGTTTCAACTCTGGTCACCAGAGAGACCATGCTATTTCCCTCGAGTTTATCGCCGTAGAGCGCCGATTGAAAAGGCGGCCGTGTGGTTTTTGTGTTCCTATAACACGGATACTCTAAGTAGTGCCTTGTCGAGATGCCTATTAGCCCTTTGTCTGTTAGCGCAGCAAACGTTGATGGTATGAGCATGTTTCGACCAGTCTATTATTTCAAGCTGGGCTGCTGCAGATTGCCCTATGTAGAGCGATTACAGGGAGGTCTGGGCTCCTTGAGCGGTGTTCCCGTCACCGTCCGCACCGCAACGTTAAGCCGAGGAACGGCATTCTGAATCCTAGATCTAACCAGATGGAAGTTCAGCCAATGGCACCAGAGCTGTTATCCTGAACTTTGCTGAGCGCGTCTTTTAAGCGCACGCTTCTGTGGTTTGCGTCGCCGTTATCCTCGTTGCACTTGAGCGAACGAGGAGGACACCGTAGACAGACGAAATAGAGCAAGCAGCAAAGCGGAGGAGGAAAGCATGGCGACCGTATGAGGGAAAGGGGATTTTTCGATTCCTTAGGTGTCATGTCTTATCATTTTGTTTTTCTACCCTGCAGGTTGTCAGTATTAGTGTAATCTTGGGAGGGTGTATTTGTGTTTGCGTTTTATGCCGCTAAATGCGGTGGTGCTGCGGTGTTGTTGCTAGCTGATTTTATTGTATAAACGCGAATTTTATGCATGCGCAGCTTGTACTACAATTTGAATGTGCACTTTTACATGACCTGTACATTAAGGGGCACGGACCCCGTCAAGCCACATTATTGGCTTTTTGTCCGTGCTCCCGGCATCTGTAAGTGTGTAGATGCCAAATAAACAGATTGATTGATTGATTGATGTCGAGAACGCGCGAGACATGCTCGGTAGCGGCGACGCGCTCATAGGCAACGGCAGAATCGAGGGCGCTGTCGTGCGCTCGCTGATGACGAAATCACTTATGAGACGCGCTGCTATGCGCCGTCACTGCGAAGACTGCAGTTGGCGGTGCGCTCGAATGTCGCTTAGGGAGCATCGTAATCGTCCGCCAATTTTTTTTTTACTCTTTAGCAGCAGAGCTGTTTAAGCTTTTCGTGTCGCCGTATAGCGCTACCGAAAAAAAGGTCAAGAGAAAGACGGCGCATTGGAGCGTGCGCCTCGTTAGAAGCGCCTGGCGTCAGCCATGCTTGGGCCACGTGAGGAGCTGGCTAAAACTACGATTAAAAATACTCAGCCATGTGCAGCTTTCCCGCTCATGGCAGCCCTTTCAACAGCGATTACTTTGCCCTTATTTATCGTAATGGAAAGTTATTTTGCGCTGCTAATATTGGGGGTGAAAACTTGCTTTGCGCACAGTTTCAAGACTTGCACGTTTTGTGGCTAGGTTCCTGAGCCATGGAAACTATCCCATAGAAATGCATGGGGAGTAAGATTTGACAGCGAATTGCGCATAAAATATTCAGAATCTTGGAAACTTCTTCCAGTGTTTTCATCTGCACGTTGACTTCTTGCTTTGTGCCAAATATCACTGTCCTGAAGTGGTTTCCCTAGGTTCCTGAGAGATCAGAATTTTGAGCGAGAAAGCTGGGTATGGCACGTGAGCTTGCGCTTCAAGCGGAGCGCCCGGAGTCGGCCAGCTCGACCTTCGGGAACGCTCTTCCGAGCCATCGTGACGTGATCTCTCGTGTGCTCTTCCCCTCGCAGTGAACATCGCTTGCGCATGAAGTGGGGAGCACAGACGCCGGGTTCATAAAGCCGGTTGCCGGGAGTTATAGCGCGTGCTTATGCGGTTCACTTTCGGAGAGATATGGCTGCAGACAAAACGACCGGGGCCCGGCGGTCATTGAGAACTTTTGGTGGCAAGTTGGGAAATCCCTGTGAGGTGCAACAGCCGGGTCTCCGACGGAGGGAGAGGGGCCGCCTTCTCTGCTGTTTCTCCAGCCCTGCACCGCTAGTACTAGAGCTGCTCCAATTTTTTAAAGGCATTTTTCTCCTTTTCTCGCCGAAAGGCATACCTATATTCCTTTTGGTCTGACCGTGAACATTTTGTCTCACACTTGGCCCTGGACAGGATTCCCGTTTGACAACCTCATATATCCTGAACAAACATTGCAAACCCCGTATTTGCAGGAACTAGCCGAAGAATTTGTGGCGTCCTACATTTATTGTGAATGCGTAAGCCCAGTCGGAACTGGAAGAGCGGCGATTACCCGCGACCGTCTATAAGCCTCGAGTGCTGCCTGTAGGGGCGCCACTGAAATCCCCCTAGCAGCCCATTTCTAAAGCAGTCTCGGGAGTCTCCGGCCCGCTCACAACTGTCGGCGTTGCTTTTGCGGCACGTTCGCGTCTGATATTTTCCGTTTGTATGCGTCGAAAATATGCGTTGGAATCAGTCCCTCTATTCGGAAATGTTGTGTATTTACGAGAGTGTAAATGCTTTGGACGCGATTTTAGTGTGGTACATTGGGTCCACATAAGCGCCAGGTGTGTGTCACAGCCCGGCGTCGCGAAATCGGCATATGCATGGAGCTGATTGTAATTTCACTACCCTGAAATTTACTAACAGTACCTTCGTAAGCAGCGTTCGTTCAGATACTCATGCTACGGCCATACACTGCGATGTAAATCGGTTTCGTGTGCTTACATAATCTAGCGGAGAACTCATACCTGTCAGCACGCCAGTTACGCTTCATATCTCAGATATTGATTACTATCCGGGCATACATTTCACGGCCATTCTACGAAAAAGGTACGATGGATAATGCAAATTTATGTGCGGGAGTAAGCACACCACAAAGGATGTACTGCATGGTCGTCTTGTCGCGAGGTGAGCCCTCGCAAATATTCATCAGCTACATATGTAAATCCTCTGCTTGTACTGGCTTCCGCGACTAAACGCTTCCTCGAAACATCGTCATATGGCACAGGGAGTCTGCAGGATGTAGCACAAACGTGAAATCAGAGCACGTTATCAGATACCACACCATTCCAGCGACACCTTTGTGAACTTACTTACTGCGTACTTCAAAAATGTGTCCGCCGAGTGATCACCCGTTCGTTAAAGTCGCAAAACAAAATAAAAGTTAACGTGCAGCGTGTTGGCGGGGTTAATAAAACAGTCATAACTTGATTTCGCTCCGAATTTGTGCGCAACGATAGTTAGGCGCCTCTCCTACCTCACCCCCCCCCCCCCCCTGTCTCTAAAAATATGAGTGCATTTCCTATTAGTTGGTCTTGTGAGTCCTACCTACCTGCTTAAGTTTACACGAACGCCTGTAGCATTTCCGAAGTTGCACTGTTTTTCCTTTCATTGCCGTACGAGTTATCCAGTTTCTTCCGGACTTGCAGACCATTTATTTTTCCGTGGTTTCATTAACGTTCGTAGGTTCTTGCAATAAGGCACCAGTGTCACCAATTTCCAGGCGCAGTGCCTTGAAATATGCTTAACATTTTCGCGTGGCTTATACTCCCATAAAAGGCGCCAGTTATTGTGAGGTATTGGCTAATCACATCTCCAAAACATATTTTTCTACGACGTATATATATTCGATACAAAGAAGCATTCGGTGTCCGCGCTGCAAAACGAAACCGACATCTCACTGTGCCAGTACCAGGTCTAAACAAGGCGACAATAGGATACACTTCCGCCTGACGTATTCGGAGGTGACAGTGGTGACATGCTGCTGCCGTCGCCGACGCCCGTAAGAGCGGCCTAGAAGCGCGCACAACCGTGTCCGCGGAAAGCTCTTCTTGGCGTTCTAGCACTCTACCAGGACGCAAAGATCTATTTTTTTGAAGTGGCCTAAACGTACTATGTGCTTACAGACATCACCATAACAGGTTGTTTAGTGCGCGGAAAGGAAAACAGAAGGGAAAGAGAAACAAAACACAACGTGAGCCGCTACCAGCTGCGCAGCGCTCATCCCGCATCCCGCATGCGCCGCAGAGAAGCGGCGGCAGTCGGCGCAGCGATCGCAAAGCTCGAGGCGTTATCTGCTGTGGCGGGGGGCGACCCTGACGCTACTGGCCAAGCACCGCTGACGATAATGGTAATGAAAGAATGCGCATGGTAATGTCAGTCATGCTATAGGTGGATGCCACTGACTACGCTCCAAATTGTCGGCGTATGTTATTTTGCTCAAGCAGGTGTCTGTACATAGTTGCTGCGCATAAACTGTAAAAATAGAGTTTTGTTTAATTATTGAGTCGTATCTAGCGGTTACAAGGCTCACAGAACCGCATTGTTAATCAGAGAATGAACCAGTATTCACTGATGTACTTGAGCACACTTTCGAGTTTCGCACCGTATGCCCCAATAAGTGTGTCTGCTTCTGAAGGAGGAGCTTCATTCCACGATAACGTTTTGGCTTCATTGGAAAGCCTGTTCTTCATGTCACCAAACTGTGATGCGAACTTTTAGAACTATTTTAACGCAGTTTTTTTGTGATTGCTAAGGCCGGCAGAATGATTATGTGTCTTTAAAGGAAAAGAGTCGGAACGCCTGTTCTCCCCGAAGGGAGATGCAGAGGAGGATAGCGAACGTGCTTCATCGCTCCACGCGAATGCCGGCATCCTGGGCAGCTTTTAACGGCCAGACCTCCCAGTCTGCGTATTGATTACACGTGCGCTAATATTAGTGCGGCTACCAGGACACGCGTCCACAGAATGCAGCGGTCCCCACCTTTGGAAAGTGCACGGCAAACGGCTCCCGCGTCACCAGTGGATACAAGGCCTCGAGAGAAATAAGTAAAACGTGGACGTCCGTAGAGCAGCCTGCTCAGTGGAGCAACCTACCGCAGCGATAATCCTCCGAACCGAAAACCACACACATTATGAATGCAGGCTTTCCAATGTCTCCATACTGTCGGAGATGCAGGAGATCCGGCGGAACACCGCTGCAGTCGTCTGGAAATTCATAATACACCTCGAGCTTACTGCACAGCTATATTCCAGAGCACTGGACATGGTAAGGATAAGCGGAGTTTTTGCATTCGTTGCAAAAAGAATTTTTGTGTTCGTTGCTGAGAACACGCACCCAAACACAAATACCATTGGTCCACCAGGCGGAAAGCTTATCTTCTACATCGTTAAAGAAAAAATGGTGAGTTCAAGATTATCTGAGGAAGCTAAAGCCCGAAAAAAAAGGAAAAATCTTCTCAAACGCCCCTTAAAAACGTAATTATGAGAACACAGAATCATGGTCTGTATGAATTGAGTATGTACGGAGTAAAACATACGGGAAACGTATGGTGCCGTGTCTCGTGCTTAAAAGACAAACACAAAAAACACGACCAAAGTTTCCATTCTGACAAATCCTTCGAATAGCTTTGTTTTGTTAAGGTTACTTGCATGCGTTGCACCTGGGTCAGTATTACACTATATAAATTCCGTATTCCCGTGTTTCCGTACATACGAAGCCTTTCAGCAGGGTAGAATTATTCAAACGCCTTTTCTTCTCTGTCTGGTTTTTCTTACAAGTAAAGTTACCTACACATCGGCCTAGCAATGTAGTTACACCCTAGCTCGTACACCATCAGCGGTGGATGTGGGGTTTTGACATAAGTAGTTTAAGATAACAGTCGTTTTTCCCACGACCGGCACGTACCTGTACGAATGTGGGGCGGCCTCGTGTTGCTGTGCTTCGGGCACCGCGCGCGCCATCCCCATTCCTATCGGCATTCCGCCGAACGGGGGATCTTGCTGCACTTCTGTCTCCTCGTCTGGCACGATTCGCGGGCCCGCGTTGTCCCCCATGGATCCGGAGTCGTCCCTGCCTCCCGATCCGGGGCTGCCAGCCGCGGTGCCTGCAGCGGTGCCGCTGGAGCGGCGATCGTTGCACCGCTGCTTATACACATACAGAAGTCGTCTAGGGAACTTATCAAAACCATTTAAAGCAACAAAAAGTGCGACACCTGTGCAAGCCATCCGTCCATCGTTCTCCACTGTAGGCAGATAGCAGTTCTTGATTTTTCATAGGCGAAAGAAGAGGGTCCACATGTGTTGAAGCGAGGGGGATGTCGTTTGTCTCCTTTTGTTTTTTGTTTTGTACATGAAATTGCTTACGACGCGTTCATTGCGCCCAGAACGAATGAAGAGAACGCCGCAAGGTACGCTAAGATCCACGAAATCTCTATTCAGGGCAAACCCTACGGCGTCAGCGCATATCGTACGGCAGCTCACGATACTGTAGAGGGCGTCATCAAAGGCATTCCCGTGGACGCGAGCGCCGAGAAGCTACATAGGAAGAACATCGTCAATGAGAGGAAACTCCTAGCAGTGGGCGCAAAGAGGATCGGTAGCACGACTACCGTGATTGTGGCATTTCAGGCACCAAGGTACCCAGCTTGGTGCGATACGGAGTCCCCCTAATAGCATTCCACCTCTACAGAAAACAGATCGACGTTTCCCTGCAATGCGGCCAAGTGGGACACCGCAAGGATGTGCGCCCGACCCCCACAATCAAGAAATGCCTCGCGTGCGGGCTCGCAAACGCCAAGGCGGACCATCCCTGTACGCCGAAATGAAAGCTGTGCCGGGCTTTGTCGCTAAACATCAGGTGGTAGTTTGCATTGTGTCATGTGCTGTATGGACGCTTTTCTGAGTCTTCTTCTTGCCGTGGTGTGGTACAAAAACTCAGCGCCAACGGGCACAGTTCGCAGTACCCCTTTATTGATACATGGATGATCAATCATACCGAACCAATAGCAACCACAGGTATACCTACAGCTTCTCCACTGCTACAGCATTCAACAACAAACCTGTTCTTAAATTTCTTGGTGCGTAAACGCCTTTGTTAAATCGTATAAATGTTACCAGCTATAAAAGAACAATAACTTAATAAAGTAAGAATACTGATGAACCACCAATGGGCAGCACTTGTTCTTGCGCTATAAACACGTTCACCACGTGAAAGAACTGTAACTGTCTTGGCTTCTATGCACGCGTGAGAAGTGCAGGAGAACGTCTTTACCTCTGGTTCGAAGCATCAGAGTCTCTTTTGAAGCCAGGAGGGGGAGCCGCACCTGGTTCCCTGAAAGTAAAGCGGGCTGACAATATAAAAACGTTTCCTTTTAGAATACACGTGGAACGCACCTGCTATAGCTTTTTGTCGAAAGAAAACAATTGTTCAAACAGGTCATAAATGCTACATACAAATAACAGGTAGTTTTCATCAAACTAAAGCCATCGCGTGATCCCGAAAGTGTTAGCAATTCACAAAATATTGCGTTCACACTTGTTTAAGAGACACAAAATATTCGAAATGCTAAACGATAAAAAAGCGGATAAAATAACCCGAGTTCGGTGAGACGGAAACATTCATTCATTTATTCATGTTTTATTGCGCGTCCAATACGAGGCTCTTACATTGGTACACAAGTCAGATAGTAAAATGTGATAAAGTGAAAAATAAAAACATCACCAATTCAATTGTTGGCGAATTGTCCTGTATGGTGTGGCGAATTGTGGTGTGGCGTATTGTATGGTGTATGTATCGAATTGTATCTAATTGTATCGTGTATGGTGTAGAATGGCGTTAGCACTTGCTCACCCAGCCTCAAACACGCAAAGTAAAAGTTTTCAACTCGCTTGTTCGTTCCACCCTCGGTGAGGCACCACATATGGATGCAGTTTCAAAAGATAATCTTGTACTAAACACTTGCGAATACAACTGCTGCAGAACGTTGCAGATTTAGCTGTGCCGGAAGCGTGAATCAAAGGCTCCAAGAAAGGTTACAGTTGTGCTCGAGGGACCACCCTAGTTTGGGATCGTTGATTGGCATGGCATGGACGCCGCTTATCGGAAGTGTGCCTGCCTCACAACTGCTTCCACCTCCGCTGAACGTGCAAAGATCACGGGACATGTTACGTACATTCTAAACACCATTGGACAGTACGTGGCATCTGGCATACAAAAAATTTGTGTAATGAGTAATACAGAGTCCGCAATCAGCCTTTAATGTCACTCCCGTGAAGATACATGCCAGATCTTCGAAGCGTCGCTTTATACACTCGGCCAAAGTGCAATGACGGCTTTTTTCTTGAATACGGAAGGTTGGTTTATAACGTTAGGGAACTTTCAAGACTGAATAATATGGGCTAAAAGTATTACGACAATCCAAAATGCTCAGAATGAAGATAATAGGAAAAGAGACCGCGCACGTCAATTGTATTTTTATTGGCTGTCATAAAAGGCAAACCTTTACTTTTGTAGTTTCAGAAGAATTCACTGAAAGGTGGTGCCAATGACGCGGTCAAGCGCCAGAGTTCTATGGCGGTACACACTTCAGGCACTTATTTTATGACAATCAACTATTGAAAAATCGAAACTCAAACAAAAAACCTGCATTGTTGTTCAACCTGTGTAAACAATTGCATTTCAAAGGGATGCTACAATAGCTAGTTCTTGAGGGGCTGGCACACAAAAAATTCAGAGCCTCCCACTCTATGAATGTGGAAGTCAGCAAAGCTGTAGCTGTGGTGTGGTTGTATTTCCCGGAGTATTTCCGCGTACCTCTGCTTCAAACGGAACACCGGGACCTTTTCAATTACCGCTCTCCTGGCTCCGAGCGAACGACGTTCGTCACATATCTGCCCACTTCGTTGCAGATGTCGTCGGAAGATGACAGTCTGGCAGTCTGCTATCGCCCCTGCCACGTGAACACCTTTCTTCGGGTGAACACCACGTGAACACCGTGGCGGGAGAAGAAACGTATTTTTCGCTCCCCCAGCGATAAACAAGCTGGACGTTTGCTAAAGCGAATTTAGGTTTCCCGCGTTCCACTGCTCGAGCGATATCTTTTGGAACCTTTCGATAGTGTTGAGCTTGAAATTGTTGCCTAAGAGGCCTAGGCACTAGGAGCACTTTTTTGTATTTCTTGGTCACGTTATTGCTTTCAAAGTGTATTTTTATTTGCCATAGGAAAAATCAACGGCACATCTATTCTCAAATACATTAACACTGCTGGTACTCATTCGGATGCGTCCAGCTTCGCTCGTCGTCCTTCTTCGCAAAGTGGAAGGGCCCTTTATTTTTCGTTCTGTGGGTGAAAAAAGCCTCACGGTAAAGCCAATTTTATTGCGATTGCTAGAGAAAAAATGGCTGTAATTGTGTGTGCCTTACTAGGTATGACCGCTGTCCATGCTTGAGAGAAATAAAATTCTCTCATACGTTTCACCTAACTTTTCCGCTGGTCATGCACCTCCCCAGAATAAAATGTGTCATGATTTTCAATACAAAGTGCTTCAGTGACCTTGGTCGGAACAAATCATTAAGTTGGAATTATTTATCAACTCGAATGAGTGTGGTTAGAATTACCGAGCTTTCACTGGTTCTGCTCATTTGTACCCAGACATCGTGATGAGATTAAAATTTTTATGTCTGAACACGGAGGGGTGGTAGGTCGGCCATGCACTGTCCCTGGCGTGCAACGCGTGGTTAGAAACTTGAAATAAGCACAGAAAATGTTACTTCGGAAGCATGTGTGCACTGCGTGAGCCACGACCTTAACCACGATGTTTTAAAAAAGCAAGCACACCGATAAGGATTAAAATGCCTGAACAGGCCAGAAATATAGTTGGAAAAGAGTTTAAACGAACATGAACAATCAAAACGCACTTACCCTAGTCTAGATTTTGCAGAACCACGAGAGCCCCTTCTGGAATGAGAAAAGAAACACCAGCGGCAAAAACAAAAAAGGAAAAAAGATCAAAAGATTTTAAACCACGAAAAATTCTTGGAGCTCCTGGCACGTAGGAGGGAACGAATCAGTCAGTCGTTGTTAAAAACGGAGACGCTTTTGCAGACTCGGAGAAACGTATAACAGCAACAGATAACGGTAGCTAATCCAAAATGTCTGTTACAACTCTAGGTTTCTTTGCCCAATTTTATTTGTGTCCATGAATATTCGAAGTTTTACTTTCGCTGGCTTCATTATGGAGAAAAAATGCCAGTAGATCTTGATGCTTAATTACGGGAAAAGAAACAGGCAAGCATACTTGGAACATTTAAACATCGCTTTCCCCCTAACGGTGGCTGCGTTACAGGTAACACTACTTTCGCTTCGATTTCTCACAAAATTTTTCTTGCTTGTAACCCTTCGATGGAAAACCGTAATTGCCAGCTGATCGATGACATCGTAATAGCACTGAGCGGGCATCAGTGCTTTGAACATTTTCAACACGTAGCATGCGTATAACTCAACTCAAGGCAAACGTACTAAAAATGTCATCAATGCACGTATTATTATTTCCGCTGAAACTGTTGTACCTGTCATAACAATTCTTATATCAACCCAGCCATAGGTGCACGTTTAGCTGTTACGTACTGAACAGTCGCTCAAACTCGTTTGCCCTCGCTATACTCGTTTGCCTCGGAAATACTAAAAGTTTTCTCATATCTACAAACAAGCTTGTTTGTCAACCCTTGTCAGAACCGCTTCATGTCGCTAATTTGGTGCGATAACAGGTTATTGCCATATAATATTTAACCATCTTTACTCCTGGCTGCTTAGAATAATTTCCTGCAAGCACAGCGTGACACAACCTTACATCAGGGTGCTGGTTTACCTAAAAAAAGATTTTGACACGACATCACATGAGCCTATCATCACCAGCACGAAACACGCCTACCATGGTAAAGGGATCCCTGTTGAAAATTCCATCAACCAACCATCAAGATTCATTGCTGGAAAGGTTGATTTCGTTTGATGGTCGCCTTGGAAAGCTTGATGTACGTAAGAAACTGTAATGGAAGCTGCTGGAAGGGGACGCTGGAAGGTGCTGGCAGGCATGGTGGCATGCCTGCCAGCACCTTCCATCGTCTTCCACCACCTCCCTCCATGCTTGCGGCGCAATAGCAGCAGATGTTGGCGTGACGGCAAGCTTGACTGCTGAATTGATGATGGAAATCCATTTTCTGAATGAATGACGGCAGAAAGCCAAAATTTATACGAGAGCGAAGCGCTTGTAATAACAGAAACATAGCGGTGGCATTGACCGTTGCGAGAAAATTACAAAAGCTGCCTTTTTGAAAAGGTGTTGCAGAAAACTTAATAGGCACGCTGCGCAATGACGGCAGATGCTGGCGTGACGGCAAGCTTGACTGCTGTATATGATGGAAAAGCATTTGCCGAACGAATTCTGGCAGCAAGCCAAACTTTATTCGATAGCGAAGGACTGATATAATAACAGAAACATAGCGGTGGCATTGGGAATATCGAGAAAAAAAACAATAACTGCCTTTTTGATAAGGTGCCGCTGAAAACTTGGCATATTAGAGAAAAGATACTTTGATTAGTGCTTCTTGTTTTTAAGCCAGAACTTGAAGGGCTTGTATGAAACTGTATGCCCTTTACTCGCCGTTTTTGGTGTAAGGGGGGCAGTGCCGACCCTTACGTTGAAAACATGGCCAGCGTTTTTTCGCTGCGACAGGGTCAAACCGTACGTGTTCATTTTCGCTGTGCTGAGCCCGCGGACAGAACCGTCCGTGGCATGGCTTAAATTGTACGCGGCAGACTACGGGTCTAGCGCTTCGCCGATCCGCCTTAGTTGTATTCAGCTGCCTTGAGACAGATCTAACCACGGTATTATTACACAACATAATTTTCATTCCGGGCGCGCATGCCATTTCACTCATAGCTGCGTTGGCAATCGTCGGGGAGAACGGGGATGTGCGATATCTCTTTTAGGTTGAGATTGCTGGCTACACGGCTCAAGGTGAGCCTCGTGTTGGAGAACGGTGCGTGCCCAAGAAGCGGTATGACTGCCCGAATGGGTTATATACGAGAAGCAGTATACATAACTCACAATATTTGTGCATTCATTGGCGATTCAGTTTAAGAAACCAAATAAATGCCGCTTGTTGGGTCTTCCCTTCCGTTTGTAGCAGTGGTGCAGTGGTAACGCGCTCGCTTTTTGTTCCAAAGGTTGGTGGTTTGATCCTCTGTCGGGCTGTTTTTTTTTTTCGCCGACAGCATGATGTGATTTTTTTTAAACGGAAAACGTGCTTATTCTTGGTCGTTTTTAACCAAAAGTGATTTCCCCCCAAGTGATGTCGGAGGTTTATTCCACAACTTGCTTATATACAGGATAGCCCAACAAACTCAACTTTTTGCTGGGTATGGCAACCTGATCTTTCTATTTACATTGCTTTATGTGTCTATGTTAAAGCCAGAATTTGTTTCGACGCATGTTGTTTACTTCGCGCCTTGTATGAACTGCGTTACGAAATAACAAAGGCACAGCCGAAACCGAAACCCCGGCCTCAGTACTCCACTGCTCCATCCAGCAACATCGCCACGCCATCACGCCGTCGCATTCCCTTCTTCCTGGCCGCCGAGTCGGTGGAGGGTGGAGTTGTACGCCCTTGTCGAGTGGCTTTGTTGTGGTTGTTTTGAAGACATTGGATTATTGTTTCGACGAAGATATGTCGCTTGTGATTTAAGGTAAGTGACTAGACAACTTTTTGCACTTTACTTGTGTATTTAACAGGGCAGGGCTCTTCCGTTCCGTGTTAGACGTCTGCGTGGTCGGTTAGCCCTAATGTTTTTTGACAGCGACTGATTTTGAGGGTTACGTCGTTACGTAGATCTGCCTTTCGACCGCGGATATTGCGTGCGGGAGTAGCAACAGTAGGGCTGTTCGATTTACAGTCCCGGACTCGCCGCCGATTCCCTGAAAGCAGTCAGGCATTCGATTTTCTTGTGTATCCTTATGGCTTGGGGGAATCCTCGGACTCCCGCGGAATATCCGCGGTGAATTGGAGTCTGTAAATCGAAAAGCCGTATGTTTGTGCCGTTTGTAGGCTTTTTGTTAAGAAAGTAGGATCATACTGCTACGTTGGCTAAAAGGCTTGTTGCTCGCAACAACCGATCGCCAATACGCGCGGTCGACCGCTCCAGGTTGAGTTCGCAATTTTTTTTTGTGGGTAGTTCTTTTTAAGGAATTGCAATATTCTACTTCCTCGCATCATTTTTCGTACCTGGACTGGAGTGGTACGCTTTAGGTAACTTTTAGCCGAGGCACATAGGAGTCTACACTACACTGCAGGGATTGTCATTTGTCAGGGATTGTCAGGGATTGTCATGTCTTGATCGTTGACATTGTCACTATGCTGTGATAGTCACTTCGGCCATCCTTACATCCAGTTAATGTGGTATTTTAACGTTCTTATATTCTCGCTTGGAGTGTGAAGAACACCTTGCTCGACACCTTAATATCGCATTTAGAACTTTGAAGGATTAAGGCTAATGCAACTTGCTTGTTGTTTGCCACTCACTTCTATCTTGCAGGCTACTGACTGTTACACCTTGCAGTGGAGATCAGCTGGCATGCCCTACTTGGTGATCTGGATGGACCTCTCATCAGATGTCACTGGCTGTTTTTCAGGTTGGTTACAATAGGTTAGCACCTAGTTCCATACAATTGTAGTGCAATGCTATGACGTGCACTGTGAAATTCAGTTACTAGAACTTGCCTAATTTGACCGAAAGTGCAGTGCTTTGGTCTCATGTCGGCTTCTTCATTTCAGCAATTCATTGCTCTCTGAGTTTGGAATCAGTGAATTTGGATGTATTGTGTTTAACATCTTTATGTATTGTTTAACATGAACCTTTGCTGCCATTGTACATTGGACTGCTGAAACACAAGCACGAAGGTGAGAGTTCTTAGTAAAAAAGAGAACTAGGATGCACATGATGCAACATTTAGAAGTGACACAGCCGCTTGATATCCCCCTTTTGGTGCAGCCCGCCGAATGGTCCTCTCCGCCTGTGAGAACGATAGCTCTCTTTCCCTCCGCCGCGTCGCCTGTGGTGCACGCTATCGGTGATGCGGTGGCGTCAATTCGGAAAGCAGCCACACAATCAGCCATCCGCGCTAGCAGTTCTTGGTTCGGCTGTAGTGTTATTGCGCTTTGTCATGCTTCACTTGAGACACCTTGCTATCAAATATTTACGTGGAGTAGATGCATAGTCCTTAACATGGCATTGCACTGTTCAGCTTGTTTTACTGGAATTTTCGATTCTGTAGCGTGTTCGTGACCTTTGGGCTTTTTCTGAAGGAACTTTGGGCTGCTGATGACGACAGGCGAAAATATCAAGGTGGCATGGGACAGCTTAATTTTTTCCAGGTTCGACTCAATGTGCGATCAGCTTAGGAGCCAAACTGGGTTCACAATTGACAACTTTTGTTGGATCTTAAAGAGGGTCTTGAGAACAAAACATTCCCTAATTTTCTGCATTCCATCAAACATCCCTCTCTCTCTCTCTAGAAAATTTGTTCTAATGTTCTTAATGAGGTGGTTTGGTCAAATAAAAGGAACGATGGGTCATTTTGCCGCGCTGGATGTTGCAAAACATGCTGTAGTGTGTTGTCAACCGACAAGCCTAGAAACATGGCGCTGTTTGTCTGGTGGCTGTCTGTGACAATACGAATAATGAAGAACCCCACCTCTTACACAGAGTTGAGCACACTAAAATTCAGGTTACGGAGCCGGTCATGCTTCATGTTCCCGGTAAAAAAATACCCTAAGGGGATAACGTCAGCCGTGGAAAGCCCCCGCAGGACAAACCAAAGGAGCCTGCAGGCTATTTCAGTGGCACCGCCGGTTCAAGGTTCACAGCTTATATCAAGGCCGAAAATTTGTCGACTTGGCAGCCATAAATTACTTTTTCCTGCATTGACATTTCGTCAGTAATCAGGCTGCAGTATGGTTCTTTTAGTGACCGCAAGCTTTGTCCCTCCACTTGAAGCCGTTCCTTTATTAGGTTTGTTACTCGAGTCTCTTGCAGAAGGTCCGACAAGATTTTTTGTGTGCATTGACACGGCAGCTTCAGCAGTTTTTTGCCCCTCACATGCTCGTATCCTTTACAAGAAGTCGCCGTCCACAACACTTTTCCGCAACGTGGGTTCCTGCCTAGTCAGCGCGCCTTATCACTATTGATAATCTGTTCCATGGCAAATTTGGCACACACGTTCTCCTTGTGCGGCTTCCGAAAAGGTCTTTAGTGCTTGCACAGCTCGGTTGTCCTCATAGTATTGAACTTTCTCTAAATTCATCACAAGTTTGCTGAAGTTTTTGCAAGCGTTCGTTTAGTCTGCACTTTCATCTCAAGACTGTGTGCGTTTCTTTTTGTCGCTTCAATGCATCCAGCCAGGTTAAATGTCATCTGGCATTCTTCACCTTTCAATTTAACGTGTTCCTAACCTTCAACACACTCGCCTGAAGCTACATTTTCTTGCGCCTGGTATTCGCTGGCTGCACTTTGAGCGTAGAATTCTTCTAGACGAGGGTGTTTTGCTTCTTTCCTACCTGCTGCTAACGCATGTTCTCTTGAAATTCTCGCTTGCATGCATGCACGCTTGCATCTTACTAAAATCATTTCCCGGGAAAGGCATTGCCACCATGCGGTGGCTTTTAGAGCAGTGCCGGTCAAGAGCACCCTTCCATGACCTGAAGGGAGTCCTAGCAGGGTGGTTTCCACTTAATTTGGTGAAAATGTTCTTTTTCTGCAGGCTTTCGATTTTTATGGCAAAGAGGAATGGCAGAAGCAAGGGACCACATCGGAGTGACCATCTCAGAATGTTTAAGGAGGTATGTAAAATGTGAATATACATTTGTTTTGAGTTGATCTGGATTGTATAAGCTTTAGTGTGTAACTCAGTTTTTTTTCTTTTCAGCTGCCCACCTGTTCGAAGATAGTCACCATATTTGATATTTAATGATAACATATTCAACGTTAAAACCAAGTTTGTTTTGTGTAATATTTTTAAGCACCCCAGCACACACCTCGAAGCTCTCATAAAATGGTTAATAAGTTTTCAGAGCATTGTAGCAGTATAGCAGAAAAATGATCACGACATGAATGGACAGAGCAAAACGCATACGCAAGCTTACTTATTTGCTGCAAATCTTATTTTATAAATTTATTCGCAAGAAAGGAAACCAGTTTTTAATTAGCATTGCATAGCACCTTTCCTTTTCGTGTCGTCATCATTTTTGTGCAATTTCGCATATCTGCCGTCATACCGGCACTTAACTTGCCAGCATCGACGCTACCATTTCCGTGAGCTACCGACGCATGCCGTCAGCTACCGCCGTACCGACGTCTTCCAGCATGCCGTCATCCATCACCCTGCCAGCATGCAGTCATCTGCCATCATGCCATCATTAATGCCATTACCATAATCCACCATGTTGATGTTTGATGGATTCCATCAGCTCCACATTTTCAATAGGGATGCTCATTTTCATTAAGAGCTTCCTCCACCATGGAAATTTCGGAGTGACAACAGGCATGGTTAACCCTCAAACATACACCACCGACATAGGAATACCCCATAACTTCATAATTTTTGCGGTGCTTTTAACTGTTGTCCCGCATCCTGAAACGAATAGTCGATGATACACCTCACTTTTTACGAGATGACATCATAATCTGTACCGAAGCGGATGATTGCGAAAGTAGAGAAAATTCATGCGCTGAACTACAAATGCGCTACTCAGTATTGAACGAACTATTTGTCATACGGGAACGCAAGTAACACCAGAAAAAATGCAATTTTTAATAGTAGGTACTCCTTTAACGGGGCAAGCGAAACTATCACTGACGTTGCAAGGCGGCCACCGTAAGCAAGCTGCTGCCGGTTGGATAACGCTACTCGCCGTTCCTATCAGCTCCAAATGCGGCCCAGACGTGTGGCTCCGGCAGTTTACGCCTACGTGGAAGAAAACTCTCGACCTCATAAAAATGTTCTCCAACCACATTCGGAGGAGTGGCGAAGATATCGCGTGCATCTTGGTATAAAGCACACTGATTTCCAGAACATGCTTCTGGGGCATGAATTTGCACTAACACAGATTCAAGCTCAGAAGATCGAAAGCCTATACGTGCAAGCCCCACGTGTAAATACAGGACTTCCGAACCACACAAAAGCGAATGAACTTCACAGATACATCCAAATTCCTTGCTTCAATGGCATCACTATAGAGAGCTCGCAAGGACCACGCAAGACGCCTCTTCACCACACAAGGCCACCATCATCTTCACCACGACGACAGGAGATTCCTACTGGATGACGACGAGGATCATTACAGATTGATTGATTGTAGGGTTTAACGCGCCGACGCAAAGCAGGCGATGAGGCGTGCCGTAGTGGAGGGCTCCGAATTAATTTTTACCACCTGGGGATCTTTAACGTGCGCCAAAATCTCGTACACACGAGCGCTTTTGCTTTTCGCCTCCATCAGAAAAACGGCCGCCGCGGCCTGGGATGGATCCCGCGACCTTGTGCTCAGCAGCCTTAGCCACTGAGCTACCGCGGCGGGTCGATCATGACAGTCCCTAGTTTTCTTCCGACCCAGGTAAATACCAGAAGATGACTTTGGGCTGCCCACATAATGACGCCCACGTTCATCAGACAACCACCAAAGCGCTAGCAGCTACCCTGCCGCACACTGAAGAGTAAACCGTCTGACGGTTTACTCTTACCATACGACGGTTTACTCTTCCCTGATGTCACCATACACAAAGTCCGTGTATGGTGCCATCAGGGAAGCCCGACGGTTAATCGCAATGGCCGCCACTGCCACTGACACGTACGCATTTAACGCTTCACCATGACCAGGGTGATTTCTACAATCGAACTGGAATTACAAGCCATTCTTCATGGAATGAAGACAGTGATGACGTAGACATGTCCAAAAACATTGAAGGCAGTAGTATATACAGACAGCTTGGGAGCTCGCAAGACCCTAAGGGCACACCAAGTAAAACGCAACACCTCATCAGCGAAAAACGTCTCCACGAGCCGCACTGTCGAAGTTGACATAAGGTGGGTTCCCGGCCACAGCGGCAACACGGGAAATGAGAAGGCCCACCGACTCGCGAGGGGAGGCGCCTTTCTCTGACCTTTCGGAGAGAACGGCTCCTTGCCATCAATACGAGCCACAGTCAGAAGAAAACCGGGCGACACTGAAGCAAATCGACAAGGAGGAGCTCAAAATTACGATCCCGAAATTGCAACATCCCGTAGCGCGCAATATTCCGGCGGCGGCCAAAGTGCTCCTTTCCAAAGCACGCTGGCCACGCCATCACTGACTTGATATAGCGGCACGTCGGACGCCCTCTAGGCAAAAAAAAAAGAGTAAATGACACATGAGAAGCGCCTCTGCCATCAATGTCCCAGAGAACCGCCGACCTCTAGCCATGTATCTAGTCTTGCCGGGAACTGGCAGATATCCGAGACAAACACTCGCCTTTGTGAGTACAAAGCCTCAACGAATGGGTCTACCCAAAGAAGCAAGTAGAAGACACGCCGCTCGAGATTTGGGCCTTCGCCAAAGAGGCACACCTTGGGGGAAGGGCCTGAACGCGCGAATGCTGACTATCTTTCCTTCATTTCACCACCATTTTCAACGTCGGCCATAGGGCCTTCCTAATAAACTAAATTCATTCATTCATTCATTCATTCATTCATTCATTCATTCATTCATTCATTCGTTCGTAACCCAGGCATCGACAGAGACATTTTGCATGTTTTGCAAAAATTATTTTGGGGAAATATCACTTAGTAATAATTAAGGTTTCCGGCTGATTTACTCACACCATATTGCTTCGGAATATATTTATTTATTTTTCTGAGGAACGTGCCTTAGAACTACCAGGTCCTTTCACTGAAAAAAACGCATAAAATTCAAATATTCGATCCTAGTTCTATTGCTTTTTTTCGCAATTGGCAATTTTTTATGCCTTACCTATTCAAGCTATTATGCTCGCCGTATGCGAAATGGTCGCGAAATTGAGAAACCATCCGGTACCGGTAAGGTGTAATAAAATCAGTAATATTCGTAATAAAATCAGTAATATTCAAATGGGCTCCTTTTGTTTGTTAAAGGAACAATTGTACCTAATTTAATATAAAAATATCAAAATTTACGGTTTCCATTTCAGTTCTCAATGCACTGGGAAGGCTTATTGAAACATTGATTTGAAAGTCAGCAGCATCTGGTCACTTTTTCTACGTATCTCTGCGTTAATATTAGACATAACCTGTCATGACTCATTACTGTCCCCTACAGCCGGCCAATTGAGTACGTATGCATTAATTCAAGCCGGGTGAGGAGACATTTTCGGGCAAAATATTTTTCTTGGCCGTAATCCCATGACGGTAAGGTGTTTGATTTGAGCACCCTGGCTCCTGACGTCAGCTTTGGGAATCGCGCCGCTGTCGTCTGCTACACTCCGATTGTGAGCGGCAGGAGTGCCTGTCTTAATGCTTCAGTGCAATATAAAGCGTATTTTCTGTAGTTCAATTCTTTGCCAACTTCTGACACCTCCTAATAATTTTAAGCTGTGTTCCGCACAAGTTTGCAACACATGAGGAGACAGAGAACAACTTTCTTGAGAGGGTCGATCAGAAGATCGCGCGTAACTATATTTTTAGGTGCGGAGTACCGATGTCCGTCCGCGTCCGTGCGCATAGCCTTTACAATCGCAAAAAATCACAGAGGCACCAGCAGGATTCGAGCGTGTGTCTGGTAAACCAGACAGAGTTTGTGTCAGTCATCTTACCCACTGGGCTACGACCGTGTGTTAGTACCCGAGAGTCAAACGGCTGACTCTTTTGCCTGTAACGGTGCGGAGGACATTAGGACCTCCCCATTTCCGTCTGCGTCCATGCGAGCGCACAGCACCATCAAGCTAAAATCAAGCGAAATTTTATTGGAGCCGTGAATTGCAGTTTCATTTAGGGAATAATCAAGGTGCAACTCACTGCTCAAATCGAATGACGGTCGGGGCGCAAATCGGATGTCAGTCGGGGCGCAACTTGGATGTCATTTCAAGTCCCCGTACACTGCGCCCTCGCAATCATCCACTGAGTGGAGATGCTGCCATTTTTTCTAGGTTATTTGCGAGGTTCAGTGCTCATAGCTCTTCGATAAGTATTAAAAATGCGAAGGCTTCACAAAAGTATTTTTAATGTTCCTATAAAGACTAATTAATACTTCTTATGAAGACGTAGACACGGTGGACCCAGAGCGGATTTTTCTGCATTCCGCCGGTTTTCCTGCTCCTCCTCGCCAGAACGGATATTCGCTGCGCCGCCGGTGCACCAACACTCGACTCGTGCCAAAAGGATTAACCGTGTCTGCCCTGCATCATCAGTTACTGCTGTTCAGATATCGTGCGTGATGCGCCCCCTTTGTGTCATGTGACATCACCTGCATCCCCTATAAAAGACGGCATCCAGAAGTTCAGTTTTAGTGGGAATGGCGGAACCGGAGCGGAAATGCGGCATAAAACGCCATTCTTCTGCACTGCGCAGTTTGGTGTACGCTATTGTAAATCTAAGAGTGACTGCCGTGGTCTGTTGGTATTGCCGTGCCCCAAGCAGTGACATTGTATTGCATATGTGTATTGCGTATGCTCACTACTCTTCTGCGGGGATGTTAAGCTGAACCCCGGGCCCGAGATTGAGAAAATGCTGAAGGAGTCACAAAACGGTCAAACGAGTATATCTTCGGATATTGCTGCGGTAAAAGCCCAAAAAGAAAAAACGAAAAAAAATCATTTGCGATGGGAACTCGCGTTTTACTGGATTGGAAAAACTATCTGCCAGTATTGATGCCCGTGAGAAGACAGTAGCTTAGCTTGAAGCTTAAATGACTAATCTTGAGGACAGGAACAGGCGGTCCAACTTCGTCGTTTTCGGCGTACCCGCGTAGCATGAAGAAACCCGGGATATGTTGAAAGAAACAGTGCTGACTGAAATTTTTGCAATCATGCTTGAGGTAAAATGCAAATCAGGCAATTCACACGATTGGTCCGCCCGGTAGAAATCGGCCAGTTATCGTATCTTTCCAAGAATATAGCAAAAAGCAACAAATTATCTCGAACGCCCATAAGCTAAAAGGGACAGACACATTGGTTCAAAACGATTACTCAAAGGAAACGCTCCGCAATCGAAAGCTACTTTGGGATAGCGCGAACGATGAAAAGAAACAGGGAAAAAAAGTTACTTTGGTGTCCGACCAACTTATCGTCGATCGAGACACGTTTGTATGGGATGACTCCAAAAACTGAAGAACCAAAATTGGCGGTTCCCAGCCTAGTAAACAAAAACTATGACCCGGACGCCCTAACCCTAAGAAACTTCGGCTTTTAAATATTAACGCGCGGAGCATCGTAAACAAATGCGAGCAACTGAAGTCGATTCTTCATGACATTAGCCCGCACATTGTTGTGATAAGGGAGTCTTGGCTGGGTGACGAAATCACAGATGATGTTGTTTTCCCCATGTCTTATCGTGTGTATCGTCGTGACAGAAATCGTGGGGGTGGCGGTGTTGCTATCCTCGTAAGGCTTCCTTTTGATGAGACACTTTTGCATCAGATCGACAATCACGAAAGCATTACTTTAAACGTATCCTACTTTGGGCGTTCCTTCCTTATTTTTTGCTATTTGTGGTGCCCCTGATCGCCTCATTCGCCTCCTCGGTTTCTGCATGACCTACACGAGCACATGGTATCATTTAAGCATATTCCTCATGGGGGAGCCTAATTGGCTTGACATTAATTGGGACTCTCCTTTCCCTAATATCGTACAACTCCCGCATGCTTCACACTTTCTAGATATTATGATACAATAATTTGCGTCAAGCAGTAAACTATCCAACATACGTCGACGTGACCTGTGCTTTTGTACTTGACTTTACTTTTGTCAGTTTTTCATTTGAACTATTTACTGTATTCGTTGAAAATGATCTGTCTGGTCCCTGTGTGGTGTCATTTTCATGCTCTGTAGAAGGTATGTGTGCTGTTGCTAGAACTATCTGTATCCGCATCAAAGGTTTTTTGCGTGCACAGCACGAAACTGTATTAGATTTTCTAGAACGAAACCTGAACAACATTCATGGTTCTGATGTTATTCAAATGTGGGAGACATTCAAAAACTTGTATCTGCATGGTATGGATCATTTTATTCCGGGCAAGGTGGAAAAGACGTGTAAACCAACTCCTTGGGTATCTCGTGATATACATTTGAAAAGGAAATTAAAACGCCTCAAGCGAGAAGCGTGCTCTCATGACTTTATTAAACCCACCCAAGTAGCCCTCAATCAAGCCGTGGAAACTGCTAAACGTAAGTATTTTGCGCACAATCTACCCAATTTTATTAAATCTGTCCTACAAAAATTTTAGAATTTCTTGCCCAACAAAAGACAAGCCATCAAAAAACTGCACCATCGTTATTCGTTCCTCGTTGAGTAGGCGGACATCGCTGATCATTTCCACACCTATTTTCATAGTGTCTTTTCTGTAGTTAATCAGGCAATGCCCGCACCTCTTCCTGTTTGCAGAGGTAATACTGATATCATGTCCATGTCGGGTGTTTTTCAATGCTGCTTAACTTAAAAAGGAAGACATCAACTGGCCCTGATGGGATGCTGAATGCTTTTCCTTCTCGATACGCTGAAATGTTATCACATTTTCTTGTAGCAATTTTCAATGTTTCATTAACTTCTTGTGGTATACCCCCTGACTTGAAAGTTGGACACATTGCACCCCTGTTTAAAAAAGGCGACTTCATGATTCCTGGTAATTATCGTCCCATTTCCATTGCATCATCTTGTTGCAAAATTGTGGAGCGCATTATAGCTAACTACATTACTAAATTTCTTAACGACAATAGTTTGTTTTCTCCCTTCAAGCATGGCTTACGAAAAAGCTTTTCTACTGTCACCCAACTAAACTGTATTGTTCACAGTTTTGCTAGTGTCCTTGACAAGTTCGGTCAGGTTGATGTAATTTTCTCAGATTTCCATAAAGATTATAACATTGTTTCCCACGCACTTATTATGCAAAAACTACAGTCAATCGGACTTCCTGCGTTCATAACAAACTGTATTTGTTCCTATCTATCCAACCGCATGCAATCTGTCAGTGTTGAAAATAGCTGTTCCAAATCTTAACACTTGACATCTGGCGTACCGCCAGGCAGCGTACGAGGTCCCTTATTGTTTTTAATATATATCAATGATATCGTTAACCTTAACTCACCCAGTTCGAATCAGATTGTTTGCGGACAATTCTAGTCTGTTTAACAAAATAACTTGCCCCGAGGACCAAATCAAATTAAATTCGAACCTTTTTGACGTTCATACACGGTGCACAAAGTGGAATATGCAGCTAAATGCTCAAAAATCTGTCTTTATGAAAATTACCAACAAGAAAAATAGTTTGTCGATTGCCTACGAGCTCCAAGAACAGCCGTTTTTCGAGGTCAGTGCTTACAAGTATCTTGGTGTCACGATTACAAAGAAATTAAGCTGGAATGAACATGTTTCTGACATCTGTGATTCTTCATTTACCAAGCTTTGCTTTCTTAGACATAAACTCAAATTAGCTCCTCCAAGTGTTAAACCCGCTGCGGTGTCTCATCGGCTAAGGCGTTGCGCTGCTGAACACGAGGTCGCGGGTTCCATTAAAAACGCCCGTGTCTACGAGATTTGGGTGCATGTTAAAGATTCCCAGGTGGTCAAAATGAATCCGCAGCCATCCACTACTGCACGCCTCATCGCCTGCGTTGTGTCTACGTGTTAAACCTTAAAAACAACAGGCTCCTCGAAGCTTAAAACTGCTCGCATACACCTCCATGACAAGGCCAAAATTTGAATACGCATGCTCAGTCTGGGACCCGCGCACGCAAAAAAACAAAAAAAAAACATTCAGGCTCTCGAAATGATACAGCGCAAGGCTGTTCGATTTATCTACTCGAAATATCGCATGACGGACTCTCCCACTAATCTGATGAAAGAACATGGCATCCAAAGTGTGCAAGCATATCGTCAAATAGATAGACTAAAAGTTTTTAACCAACTGAAGGCTAACTACCTTTTAATTAACCCTTATCAGTATATTCAACCATTGCCGGCTCGACGTACACAGCACAGATACAGCGCATCGCTAACCCCCTGCAGTGCCAAGACAAAGGTGTTCAAATTTTCTTTCTTTCCGCACACCATATCTGAGTGGAATGACATGCGTATATCGTTTATCATAGATATGTGATCGTTTGGAAAGTTGAAGCGATGTGTCTGTGTGTGTGTTTTTTTTTACTCTTGCTGTATTTCACCCTATGTTGTCAGTGCGTTAAACTGCAGTGATTCTGCCCCTCCTGCTTGCAGTATGTCTGCAGTATGTCATAAATAAATAAATAAATAAATAAATGCTTCGCACCAAGCAGAGGGCCCATAAAACGCATCCTACACCAGGAAATAATACGGCTGCCTTTTATTTCTTTCGCTTTTGTTGACTTGTATCAGATGAATGTTTTTTTTCTTCTGTGTTCCTAACGCTTCAATGTTTCTGCATCGTCACAAGCATTTGCGGGTTAGGGGATATTTTGGAGGGTCCCACAGTTCGTGTGGATAATTTCTTTAGGCTGTAAGGCATCCAGTACTTTCTTCACGAATTGGCTTTCGTTACGGCTGCGTACAAGAAGGTGCGTATTCGTAGCGTGCGTTGTTTATTCGCATGAAAGTGCAATGAGGAGGATTGTGCTACGTCCCCGCGAAACAGCGCAGGCTACGTTGTACACAGTACTCAAACGTAGCTTTTCTGCGCTGAATTTCTATCGCAACCGTCGTTATCATGACGAACTGAGTCAACTCGAACGGTTATGGCATGATTACGATGTTGTAGGCTTGCAATATTCGCTAGCGACCGCAATAACTAAATGCGTGCCGGTTTCTAGTATCAGAAGGATGGAAACCGATGAATATGCCCAAACAGCGTTTTATTCTTTTCCACCTCTTTAAGCGTAAATAACAATTTCTGGACTACTCGAGATGACGTTCCATAAATTTAACAAAATTACTATTGCTCTCTTGAGTTCAGTTTTACTATAAGCCATGCCTGAATATGAGAAAGGTATGATTGTGGAATTGTACTGCAAATATCCCTCCAGGTGAGAACAAACAGTTTTACTGTATTTTTACCGTATACGCGCGATTAGCATTGCGTCTGTTGGGGGTGAGCGGTGGGGGGGGAAGGGGGGGGCGTGCGTGCGTACGTACGTGCGTGCGCTTGTGCGCGGGAGATTTAACATCCCCCCACCCGTGCAACATTCGGGTGTGACCTCAATCACGAGCTCTGAAAAGCAGGCAGAACTTGCTGGCCAATCGAAATTCCTCCCGGTGAAACCGCACCTGGATCAAGTTCTGGAGTTGTTTTCTGAAGTGTTGCTTTGCCGACGGTGTGGGTGCTGAATCCCGCAGTTTATGCAACGATCGAGTGTCAGGTCGGCTCCCCTCAGCACTATGCAATGAAAGCATTCTCCCTCTCTCTCCCTCTCCCTCTCTTAAACAATTAAAGTGCTCCCGTGGCACCTGATATGACGTAGTCCATTTAGGAAGTCCCAATTTCTTGTATAGGTTTTTCTCTCGTCTGGGTTAAATTTATTAAACCGGCGATTATACCTTTCGCACAACATATTAAAATTGCAGTGAGCAGCAGCCGGAACTCAATACGCCCAACTTCCGAAAGAAATGTAGGCATCACAAAGGTTCTTCAATGTGGGCACGTGACGATGGAAAAAACTTCTAAACAAACAATCCAGTTAAAGAGCATGTGCTTTCGAAACAAGGTTACCTGCAGTCGGCTTCTTCGTTTATTGGCGCAAATCCTGGCGGTCGTGGCAACTGCGCAGCACCACCGGAGCTATGCAATAAAACGAGAAAGAAGTGCTATAGAGTTAACAACAATCAAAAGAGAACTTAGAAATACGTAGCACTGAGGATTATTGACCTCAAAACACAAAACACATTATTATTATTGACCTCAAAACACATTATTGACCTCACAACCAAAATAAAAAGGTAACGACACAGGGCAGTGTGTGCGCATTTAGCGCTGTTTTTGTAAGTATTGCGCTATGTTCCGTTAGTGCTAACGCACTGCTAAAGCAGAAGTCTACGCCAAATAAATACAAGCCGGGAAAGAAATTTCAGCCGTTTACGAGCTTTTGGCTCCTGCCTTTGAAAAAAGCTTCTACGCTGTGTGGGGATCGCGACTTTCACGCGAAGCCCTTTATGGCTAGCTTCCCATCGCGGCCGGCGTGCACGAACTTTGCGGGACGAACTTTGCACCCGATAATTGTAACGTCACAGGAGCCATCTTGTTCGGCTCGAGAGATCAAGCTCTGTTCACGTGAACTAAGCGCCAGTGTGTTGAAACGTATTTCAGCATTTTTTGCGCAAGCGGTGTTCATGGGTGTTCATGGGTGTTCAAGCGGTGTTCATAGGTATGAATGTAGTGTTACAGATGCGAGCAAATACTGCTTTCGCATTTGTGTGGTTAAGCATCGCGCCGGGCGGTCGATGCGATCGTTTGTGTTCTTTGCGCCCTGTACCTTTCAGGATTAGAACAGCTTCTAGCTCTGTTGACATTTCAAGAGCGGTCACATTGCTGAGAATCTTAGCAGCTGAACCATCAAATTGTGTCACGTTATCAATGCAGTCGAGTTCGTATTCTTCATATCCTGCACGCTGCAGGGTTAGGACAATTTGGCGTGCTTTGTTGACGATAACAAGATGGTAATCATGCCGAAGTCTCTGCAGTTGTCGTTAGGATCGCGCCACAAAGGCGGTGCGATCGGAGAGCTATTTTTCTGCCGTACACTGAAGGTGCGGGGAGCTTCTTTGTGCAGCTCAGCCAGCCCGGCTTGGACCACCTGACGGAGCGTGTTTATGCTGCTGTCTACTGTTCCAGGCGAGCTGACGAGCCTGCTGAAGCGGCGCGGTGCGGCATGCCGCCACCAGCCTGGCTGAGAGAGTCGGCAGTCTCTGGTCGCTCGGCGGCCACGGGCCATCACGGATGTGCCGCCACTTGAGCAACGCTTGCTTGGGTTGGCTGGTGTGATTCTTCCCGGAGCTACCTGCCTGCAGACATCAGCGGGCGACGACCGGCACTGCTGGTACACTACCAGCGGTGGCATTGGACGAGTCGAAGCCGGCGTAGGCAACACGATGCAGTGACTAACAATTTAATCGATGAACGAACTTTCCGTCGCCTCTAGTCCTGTAGTCTGCTCTCACCGGCGTACGCAAGGAATTTAGGAGGGAGGGATGTGGGGATCGCGACTTTCACGCGAACCTCTTTCTGGCTAGCTTCCCATCGCGGCCGGCGTGCACAACGCGCCTCGCTAACGCGACGGGAACCATACGGGAGGGCGCCAGCGACCGGACGGTTCGTTGTCGCCCTGGTAGAGGCGTTGACCCTTTTCCCCTCTGCCTTACCCGAGAACCAGTTCTTCCTCGATACTAGCGTCAAGGCGAGGTCTGGTGGGTTGTCGCATAACGAGAGGACGCTCTCTTGTCTTGGGGACGCGCTAGCGCTCGGACGTTTCGGCGCGCCGGTCCGGACCTGGGGAACGCGCCACAATGGGACGCGTCCGGGCGAGCTGAGAGACTGCAACCGCTCTCGCACGAGCAGCGCTCCGCTGCTCCGGTATGCCATCGGTGAGTCCAACCATCTCTATCTCTAGCGTTGTTTAATGCCTCGCTCCCAATGTTACCGTTATGGCCTACGATAAGTCTGTATGCAGTGTATTCGATTTGCACATTGCAATAAATGCTGCCATTGATGTTTTGCGCTCGCCGCCTCCTGCCTTTGTCTGTCTCCGCAAACAACGGACCCGTCCGCAGCCGGTGCTCGCAAGGCATGTTTGCTGAGCACGGATGGCTGCGGGGTGGGAAATAACTAGTGGGTGAAATGTAGAATCCCACGGTTGTGAGCATAAATTCATCTGAGTCGTTTTCTGTCGAAAAAAAAAGCGCATAATGTTCAGGCAGCGAAGAAGACGTCTAGAGCATGGGTCAGGTACATTGTGCTTATTTGCTGAGGGTAAACGTTCCGGGTAAAAAAACAGCCGCCCTCATTGCTTTTGGTGCTATAGACATCACAACTTATTTTGAACATTGCTTTATCGACCACCCGTGACATGCCCACTCTGCACATCTTAAAAATATATTTCACCGCAGCATCTGATAAACTTTGAATGCTGCTGACAGAGCGACGATTGGAACAATAATAAAATACACAAGAATTTAGCCTCCTTACGTTTTATATAATGTACCGATGTCCGTTAATCCTATCCAAATGCGCTAAACCCTTCGATTTACATCTGCTGGCCTTGCTGTTTCAAAATTACAGTGCTACGAAATACTGAGGAAGCTTAATTATACTGCTAAACACCTTTTCCACTTGATAGGTTTCCAGATCCTACAGATATCCAAAGATGTCTGAAGAAGAACTACCAACCTTCCTTCCGTTTTCTCGCGGCTACCCGCGTCTCCAGTGGTTTTTCCACTTCCAGCGCCTTCGCCAGACTTGTTGGATCCGGTCCCTTGGCCTGACTCTTTCCCTGAACTTGCGGGCGTCGGGCTTTCTTGCAAAGGAGGAGCAGGTCCTGGACGTAGTAGAAATGTCCCCATTGATACTGACTACCACGAAGTACCTTGTTTATCTGTGTTCCGCGGTGGCTCAGTGGCAAAGCCAGTGGCTATGGCCAACAACGCGACTTCGATCCCAGCGGTTGTAGCTACTTTCCAGCCGGAGGCAAAAGGGAAATCCACCCGTGTATGGATATTTCGGCGCAGGTTAAAGCTCCCCATGTTCTCTAAACTAACGCGAAAAATACGGTACCCGTCACAGGCTGGGTGAAGCCTCAGTGCAGTAAACAATAATAATGCAATCGTAACTGCAATATTTTTGCGTCTTTCGTTTACAAGTGTGAGAGAACATCGCTGCTGCTATAAGGTTTGTGAACCTGAAGGGAAAGGAGTTTTATGAATGACGCATCATGCTGGTATCCTTGTGTCCTTGGGTCCTTGTATTGGTGTCCTTGTTCAGATGAGCCCAAAAAGATCAGTTTGCCAACAGAGTAAAATGTTGCGTACCAAAAGCATGACGTAAAGAGAGTAAGACGGACAAGTTCTCGGAGATCTCAAGTCGCGAGATTCTGCCCAAGAAATGGGTATTGCAGGGTGGTGGGGAGTACATGACAAAAGCCATTGTCCACCAGTGCACATAATCTGGCTGATATTAATATCGATGAAGGCTAAAAAACTGGCTCTGTTTCATGTAATTCAGCCCTTAGTATCATTCATCAATAATAATATTAATAATATAATAATATAATATTTTTAATAATAATATATAATAATAATATTGTCACGAAGCCAAGGACGACGCAGTTGTCTCAAAGGAGAAATAAGTTTATTGGAGCGAAGTTGTGCTCCCCTAACAACTCAAAAGAATACACAGGCGGCGAAGCAGCGGTCAACAAAGTAACTTGCGTCGGCCACCGTCGCAGAATCGGATGCCGAGGCGTCTGCTCTGCAGGCTTTAAAGTGCGAATGCACTTTATAAGCGACCCCAAACCATCCACCGCCGCCGGCGGCGGCGGCGGCGGCGTCGGCGTCCGCAGTGCTCCTCTATATTTAAAAAAGAAACAGCATCCGGCGCCAGGTTTCGATCCGAGGATTTTGCGGCCGCAGCGCGACGCTCTACCGACCAAGCCACGGACGCGACGGTGATATCAGTGTTAGTGACGCGCGTTATATCTTTAACGCATTCAAACTACGTCGTCAGCGGCGTGCGTTGGCGACTCAGCGGCGTTATAGCGGCTTGATAACTGCGTGGTGTACACGTGATACTGCAAACCCGAAGGAAGAGATGGAAGAGAAGGCGGCGAGGCGGTGGGCTGCGGGGGCCGAGCGCAAGCGCCGCAAGCGGGCCGACAACCGTGCATTCGCACTTTCACATTCTCCCCCTCGGGGAAATGCGGGGGAATTTTTTATCTTTCGGCGCGAGTGTTTCTGGAACCGTCGATTCACATCCAGGACATTGTAGATCACAGACGACTATTCTGGGCTAGCGACGTTAGGGCGAAGCAGTTTGCTTATCTGAATGTGATAGCCCGTGCGGCATAAAAATAAAGAATGGAAGACGCGCTTTGCTTGGAACGCAGACAACACAGCCGGGCGTGGCCCGGACATAAAAACAAACAATAAATAAGCAAGCCAATACATGCGTCGCCGCATTACCCCCCCTCTAAGGTTGCATCGACCCGATGCTAAAATAAAAGACACTCCGAACCAACAGAAACAAAACAAAAATAGTCCGTCATCTTCCATAGTAAGGTTTCAAGCGAACCACGTGGACGACTTCGGGCCGCGTGCGTCGTCGTGATGTTCCGGAATCACCATCGGGGATCACCTCGTAGGTAAGTTGGCCGACACGTCGTAGAATTTGTTAGGGTCCGAAATATCGTCGCAGAAGCTTCTCACTGAGTCCGCGTCGTCAGATGGGAGTCCAAACCCAAACACGGTCCCCTGGGTGGTGCTCGGCGTCGGAGGTTGTAGCGCCCGGCATCCACGAGCTGCTGGCGCGTTGTACGAACTCGAGCCAGCTGGCGGGCCTCCTTCGCACGCTGAAGGTATCTGTGAACGTCGGTGTTGAGGTCGTCGTCTTCTACGTGCGGAAGCATGGCGTCGAGCATCGTAGTTGACCGTCTTCCGTAGACAAGCCCGAATGGCGTCAGCTGCGTCGTCTCCTAGATGGCCGTGTTGCACGCAAACGTGACATACGGGATCACTTCGTCCCAAGTCTTGTTCCACATCAACGTACATTGACAGCATATCTGCGATTGTCTTGTTCAGACGTTCTGTTAGTCCGTTCGTTTGGGGGTGGTACGCCGTCGTTCTTCTGTGATCCGTGTTGCTGTAGCGTAACATTCCTTGCATCAGCTCCGCAGTAAAGGCCGTTCCGCGGTGCGTGATAAGGACTTCCGGGGCTCCATGTCGCAGCACAACTTGGCTTATGAAGAACTTTGCGACTTCCTGTGCAGTGCGGCTCCGAAGAGCGGCGGTCTCTGCGTAGCGCGTCATGTGGTGTCGCGACTACAATCCCCTTGTTCTGTGATTGTGACTTAGCAAACAGGCCTATAAGGTCCATTCCAATCTGTTGAAAGGGCCTCGACGGGACGGTGATCGGTTGCAGAAAGCCGACGGGTCTTGTCGGATGGTCTTGCCCAAGGGTTGTCGGTTCGCCTCACGAGATGGCCAGCCGCGGTCCATTTCGTTTTCTTTATTTGCACTACGGTATCTTCTACTCTAGTTTGTTCTCTGATTTATGTGGTTCGTTTCCTGTCCCTGAGTGATATTTCTAACATTATTATTTTCCTGGCACGTTGAGCCCACCTAGGTTTGCTTTCAAGTTGCTTAGTAAGGTGCCTTTCATTGCCGTATGTCGTCACCGGCAGCATGAACCGGTTGTAGATTTTTTATTTGAATGACAGAGGTAGCTTAATTTTTTTATTTGGCGTGCCTTTCGAGTGTTCCACAACCCATGCCTATTCTCCGCCGAATTTCTCAATCGTGGCTGGTGTGAGCACAAACCATTTGTCGGAGGAAGTTCTACTCTTTTACTTCTAGCGTTTAGTTTCCTAAGCTGAAGAGGACGTTTTTGGCATGCTTATTCTCCATTAGTTTAACTTTATTCCTACTTCTTTTATCCCCACGGCTGTAGTTTCTGATTTTATTTCCTAAAGCATTGTTTTCATGTGTTCTGCACTGTCACTCAGCAAGACTAGGTCGTACGCAAATTTCAAATGGCACACGTATTCCCTATTGTCTCCTAATGCTGTGTTCCCCAGTCAATCTTTCTAAATAGCTCCTCCAGACGTGCCGTGAATGGTTTTGCCGAGATTGTATCTCCCTGTAATACTGCCTTTTGGATCGGAAAGTTATCGCTTTGCTTGTGGAGGGTTCTTCTGCCTCTCTATTCCTTCTATGTTTTCTGGAAGTCTTATGTAGGTCTTAACAATTCCCTATCCCTAGCCTTTTACTGCTTCTAGCATGGCTCCAGCTAATACGTAATCAAACGCTTTCTCATATTCTATTAAAGCTAGCGGTTTAGTGTACTCTGCGGTTTGAAAACAGCGACTTTAGTGTACTAAAACGATTACAGCGGTTTAGTGTACTCTGACGATTTTTCGACCTCTAGAATGGTGCCATGGATGTGATACCTGGTTGAGTATTCTTTCGCATCCCAAGCCTGCTTTCTGGGTTGTTGGGAATACTCAGGCTGTCACCTATGTGGCTAGCTATAGCTTTAGTAAAGAGCTTGCAAACAACTGAGAGCAGGTCGAGGGCTGTTCAATTCTTGAGGTCTTTGGGATCTCCCTTCTTATGAATCAGAATAACGTTGGCGTTATTTCCAGGCTATGGGCACTATTTGAGTCTCAAGCATTGCGAAAATAGCACAGCAAGCTTTTCCAGTGCAATGTCTTCTCCCTCCTTCAAACGATGTGCGGTGATGCCGTAGCCACCTGCCGCTTCCCCTATTATCATGCCGTTAAGAGCCTTTCCTCCTTCCTCTTTAGTTACCATTGGGACAACGCAAGTTGAGCTTGTACTCTCAGTAGTTTCCCCTGGTCTAACTTAGAAGCGTTCCGGTGTAGAATTATTCTGCTACCTTATGTTACCTCGTACAGCATGTGCGCAATGTTACCTCGCTCGCTTAAAGCGCTGATATCCTAGCTTTGCCGATGACGAGCTTTCTTTTAGTCCCTTTCAAGCTTCCCTATGTTTGCAACGTTTTCCCGATGACTGGCATGTGATATGCACGACAGTCGTTTTACTTCTGTTAATCCATTTCGGCAGCTCGGCTAAGTCAGCCTTATCCGCCGTACTTGACACTTTTACGTTCTTACGCTTGGCAACTAGTTCTTTCGTTTCCTTAGTTAGTTTTCCAGGTTGTTCCCTGCATGTTGCTTCTCCTCCAGCTCCCCAATCACTGAGCGCCAACGTTAAGTAATCATTTAGCCTTTCTACACTGACTTCGTTCTGCTCGTTCGGAAGCCGGAATCTGGTTTGAAGAGTTATTTTAAACTCCTGCGATCTGCTTCAGACCTACTCAATGCGAGGTTTCTGTTGACCAGTTTCTTTCTTTCTCCTTGTAGATTCAGCTTTAGCATGTATCTGAGTATGCTATGACCGCTGCTCCGAATATTACTCATCGCCCCCATGTCTTGCACCATACCTTAGTTGTCACTCAATATTAAGCCGATTTCGTTTTTGGTTGTACCATCGCGACTTTCCCATGTCCTTTTGCTATTTCGTTTGTAGAAGTTTGTGTTCATTGACCACAAGTTACTTGTATCAGAAAATCACACCAGTTCATCTCCACGATTGTTGCGATTGTTATTTGCTTCATACCAACCTTTGCGTTAGAGTGTCCCATCACAATAGAAAACTGTGTTGTTGCCTTCTTCATTGCTGATTTGACGTCCTTGTACAAGCTGTCTACGGCTTCATCATCATAGCTGGTTGTTGGCGCACGCGCCTATACTACCTGCATAGCTTGCTTAGCTTTGTCATACAGCCGCGACTCTGTCGGTAATGCTAAAAAAGCCCCCATGGCTTCTCGCTATCCCCCTGTTTTTTGTTTTCTTTGGTGTGCACTGCAGCACAGAATATGCCCGCTAGTGAGCTCCATGAGGACTTCTTCTGTCCTTCTAACTTCACTTGCCTCTATGACATCGCACCTAATGCCCGAGAGCACCTCTAGCAGTACAGCTAAGCTCCCCTCGCTCGACAGGGTGCGTGCATTGAACTTTGCCAGGATCACGTTCCAGAGGCGGCCTGTCCGGGGCAAGAGGTTCTGGCACCCTCTGTTGTATTGTCGTCGACAACTGCTGGTGACTGACTGCTAAGAGTTGAGTTAGTCAGTCATGGGAGGTGGCGTCCAACTACTACACCAGGTTCGCAAGATCCTTCTCTGGAAAGGGAGTGCTGTCTGTGTCCCTAAGGGCCTTCCTAGCATGGTTGAACATTTCTAGTGTAGCCCCTTAGGTATCTGGGATAATGGTCACTTCGGGAGCAGGTAGCACTGCATACCTGCATGGGGTGGGCACAGCGAGCAAGACGAAAAAGAGACAGCGAGCGAAAGAAGTTTCCCGCGGACGACGTTGCCGCGCACGCCTGCGGTGGTATTGAGCCAGCATTGTCAGCTTTGCTTCTTTTGCACGTGGCTCTGAAAGAATAAGCTGAGGCACAGGCTTACTGATAGAAATCCACAGACGTCTGGCCATTGGAAAGGTAAGCCACTGCTATGCTCAACTGGCTAGATTGAAGCTCAGCTGGCCAAAAACAGCCGCTGGATGTGTATTAGTACCTTTCCTCGCATTTCGTATATTTAATACTATTCTGAGCCGAAAAACTATTTATGGAGCGCTCTGCGAATAACGGTGACCTTTTGACAGGGATGCGTAAAAGTTAGACCATTTCAGTGTGCTTGAGTAAAACAACTAAATAATTCTTGCTAAGAACAAGGGGAGCGTATTACCCAAACCGACCGCAACAAAATGATCTCAGACTATAAAATATACGTTTAATCACAGTCACGAATCGCTGTTCAATAGCCTCCCCACATTTCCCCTTGCTTATTAAGCTTACGATTGTACTTGCATTTCGTCCAGTCATGTTTATATGAAGTGTCTCCGCGAGAACTAGGCGTAGTTGCTCTTCTAGTTGGCACAACAGATGTGTCTATTGTTGCAAAAATGAATGCCCCCGAATAATGAATGTTTCGATACTCCTTGCCCTGGCTGGAAAACTTTCCTGGTATTTGGTCAGTTGGGAAGGGTGGCGCGATCAGTGTTAAGGTAAAAGAACAGTGAGCTGTGTGCTGTCAGGAAAAAAATGTTCACAAGTACAGAATCTAACTATTTCACCAATATTGCCACCTCCGTAACCTCAACCTTTAGAGTGTATTGGATGACTGATTTCGTACGTAAAACAAACCGGTACAAACACCAACGTACGCGTTCTAAAATACCCTTACAGGAATATTCAACAACAGAAAATTGTATCTCACAAATATTTCAGTTTTATAGAGGAGCTGCAAGGGGTGGGTCAGGTGGGGGGGGGGGGTGGGGGGGGGGGCGCGTGCTCAAGCTCCGCGGTTGCCAGAAAAGAAGGGTCTCAGCGCCATCCCCGCCCGCACATGTTCATGGGAAGTTAAGACTTCTTATAGTCCCACAACCAAACCGGCATGAGTTGTTCAGAGCGCGACGCTCAATACGATCAAGTTGTCTTCCCAGAGGGCACTTCCAAGAGAGAAAGAACCGTGTGAAAGTATTCTCTAAGCCTGCGAATGTTTAAGGAAATTGTATTTTTTGTTCGCCTAGCGTAGATACAATTCCGAACCGTTTAACAGCAAAATGGAAGGCAGGCTTTTGGAGTTTTCGAAGTAACCTTGTCTACTTTGAAATCCTATCACCGCCTTTGCTAAGTGGCCACAACGATTGGTGCGCCGGCGCAACCTGCTCTCGGCTCTTGCCAGAGACTATGTTCCTATTTAAAGGGAGGTACTACCGGTTTTGTTGAGTGCACGTCCTCTAGCTGATATGAAGGCCAGCGTTTTATATAGTGAGCTAACTACTGTTATCTTCGAAATAAAAAGGGTGATATAATTTTAAATTGGCACTAAACTTTCTGAAGTCTGAAATGTGGCGCCATTTAGTGTGAACCCGTGACACTAACGTACGCGGCCAAGCACTACGCCGGTTTCAATGCCTGATTCAAAAAGCGCATTATTGAATAGGCGTATTTTAGCTGTTATAGCCGTAGATAATGTTTCAAATGCCGCTTTTTGTCTCACGTGCAGCTAAAAGTAAGTTGCTGCATGGCTCACTGTCATGGGTGCCGGCATGTTTTTTAGCAAGCCACGTTTGACTGATAGATCTAACTATTCTAATTTCAAAACTTCTAGGCTGCCAACAGCCAAGCTGTTTCGTTTAAGATGTTTTAATTCATGCCCTTTTATTTGGGATAGATTAAACGCACTATACAAAAATCTGTTTGTCCATTTAAGGTCACCTCTTGTTCCCCCTGTGTTTCTTTCCTGTCCGCCATCAATAACCACGCTGCGTGTTTAAGTGGATTACAGTTGCTGTGTTCGCCAGTTTCACACAGTGAACTGTGAAGGTCATCGAAGCTTTGTGGCTCTGCCCAGGGGAATATGTCGTTTTCCATATGGGCTATTCTCCCCACATTGCATTAAACGAGATGACGGATCGTGGTGCATTTAGCTACGCGACAGGGTCGGGCCAAGACGAGGCTTTGCTGACTCTGTGATCGGTAAAGCTCTATCCCAAGTACAGGAAAGCTTGGATCTATGGGATATGAATGAAAGACTTCGAGCCTACCCAGTCGAGCGAATAATGCCAGCAGCGTTTACATACTACTGCAGTGGCCAACTGCTACGGAATGACCACAACGCAGCTCGTGTACTTGTACATGTGTGCGTGTGCGTGTGTGTGTGCGTGCGCGTGCGTGCATGTATGTGTGTGTGTGGCTTGTGCGTGCGTGTGTGTACGCGTGTGCCCGAGCGTGCGTGTGCTAGTATGCGAGTGCGTGTGCATGCGCGCGTGTGCCTGTGTGTGTGGATGTGCGTGCGTGCGTACATTCGTGTATACGTGCATGTGCGCATGCGTGTGCGTGTGCGCGTGCGTTTGTGGGCGTGTACGTGCGCGTGAGCGTGCGTGTGCCTGCGTGCGCACACGCGCGCACAAACAAAATTTTCACGATCGGGAAAGCGCAAAAAAAGGTCTTGGGTGTTAGGAACACCCCCGTCACACATCGTCACACACCTCACAGACGCGTCGGTATGTGAGGTGCGTTTTATTGTGCATGTGTCAATAATTTGCTAAATGACCTACTTTGAAAAAATTTACTCGTTTATTAGCATATAAAAGGATCCCGTGTGCGCCTCTGCAAGTTGGTTTCACTTGATTTTTAGCAAAGCAGTCCATGTTATAAATTCCCAAACGCCAGTTAGTGGGTTATATCAAGTCCAACAACACCGTTATATGAAGCAATCAATTTTAATGTGTGAGCGATACTGGTGATTCGGGGGAAAAACAACCCGAAAAACAAACTTACTTAATGCATCTGGTTGAGTATAACAGACGTTATACTGAAGTGCAGCATATTTTCATTTTATATAAGGTTGCACATAAACACAGTTTCAGTAGAATGCATTCTAGGAACTGCACCATACTGGCTCCTAAAAAGTACTGGACTATATGCGGCTACTTTGGGTCCATGACGTCTGTGGGGACGCGTGGGAGTCCTTTGTGTGTGTCTTTTCTCGTGGCCCCATTTTTACCGCGCTAGTTACCATGTTCAACTAATGTCACCAACTAGCCACATTTTTGCGTTAGTCTCCTTACCTGAACCGTCGGCCTTGTTCTTCCAATGCATTATGTCACAACCCCCCAGAAACATCCGCGCCTTCGGTTAAACGTGTTGCCATAAGTCAGTGTCGTGAGTGCGCGGTACTATCTGCATCACCTGCCAGCTCACCTGCTTGAGCTGCGGCAAAGTTTTGCGCCTTGCGCGCCGGCATTTTGCCATTCATACCAGATCCATGCGTGAAATCTGCGTACCCGTAACACTATACAGTCTACGTAGAGCTTTGACTTCGTACTAGTTCTGAGAGTGGACTAGAAAGAACTAAACCCGCCTTTCGGCGGTGTTTGATATATCGGGACATTGTTTAAAGCAGTATTTACTGGCAGCTGTCTATTCTATTCGGACTTTGCAGATGAGCTGCGTGTGCACTGTCAGTTTCTAAATCGGCATATATGCACATTGAGGTATATAAATTGTTCTGAATGACTGTACTCGTAAATTCTTCAATACGCACCCCTGCGGGGCGTCCCCGAAGCGCAAGCTACTTAGTGAAAGCCAAGCTCAGTGAAAAAATGACAAGTGAGGAAAGGTTAATGGAGAATTAAAAGGGCCTCAGTCGAGGACCCCCACGGACGTTGACAACCAACTCGCTGCGACCAATAGAGGCGTCCTGCTTCAACCTTGCCAGGCCGTTGTACCTGGCGGGCAGAGGGCTACGTTCCTGTTTACACAACTTCCAACAGTTCTCTTTTGTTCCTCTGGACACTTCTCAGACAGCTTTAGCTATACCGAATACTCTTTGAAATATCAATGGCAGTAGTTTTATTTCGTCCACATTTTTTCTAGAGACAATTTATTGTTACGCCATACTGTTATCTACATTTACTGAGAAAATATTGGTCCAGTGTGCTGTGTCCGTAATGAAATATCTAAGAATAAGTTACGAAGCATGACGTAATTATAACGCAATGGCATGGTGGGTGCCAACGGCACGTGGTTGCTGTGCCCCAAAATACCCTCTTCGAAGCAACCGAGTGGGAGGAGCTACCTGCGAGTGCTTTCGCCAGTAGCCACATTTTCACAGTTTAGGCCACATGCAGTACAAAAGAGTTGATTTTTTTTCAGCATCACTCTAAACTTTTTTCCTCCCATATACTCCATAGAGGTTCTTTTTCGCCTGTCCTCTAGTGGTCCTACTTGTAGGAGTTTTTTTACTACATGGAACAGGGAGGTTTTGTTTACCTCCTCAAAACAGGGAGTTTTTGCGTTATAGAAAGTAGGTATTTAGGGAGTGTTAAGAAATGTTCGGGAGAATTTAAGGAGGTCAAAATGGAGTATTCTTTACTTCCTGAAGGGCGTTTTTAAGTGATGTTTATGGAATTTTTAGGCGGTTGAATAGGAGCCTATTATGGATCCCTTTGGAAGTACTTATGTTAGTTTAGGGGCGTTTTTAGGAGGTTCAAGGGAAGCATTTACTTCTTTTGAATGGAGTTTGACGAAAGCTTGGGGAGTTTTGTAGGCCTTCCGAAAGGAGGTTTTCAAGGCCACAAGAGAGAATTTCTAGTTCCCTGCGGGAGTACTGATTTCACGCGGTTTTTCTCGATTTCAGGTTTATTTCAAACGAACTATCGCAGACAAGTTTACATGGTACATGGTGTACACAAGGAGGTTCCGAAATAAATACTTATGGCGACCTCATATTAGAAATCACAAGTGGTACATTGCTAAATAACACGCCAGTTAGGAATTGAAGACAGCTATACGATGCTAGTTGAACAAAACGTAGAAACAATATTACTACAAGAACTGGAAATACGCGAAAAACAAAGATACGCACAAACACAACCGCATGGTAAGTGAAATCATTATAGAATACTAGAGGATCGAGAACGCGTCAGTACTTATCAGAACTTATCAGTACGCATCAGCGCTCAGTACACAGTGAAAAAAATGGCTGCAGTGGTTTACAACAACAAAAAAAATTCAGTAGGTGGTGAAATGAGCGAGAGCTGTCTGCTAGTTGAACAAATTGTAGAAACAATAATAATACAAGAACTGGAAATACTTGAAAAACAGATAGGCACAAACACAACCGCATGGTAAATGAAATCATTATATAATACTAGAGGATCGAGAACCCGTCAGTATTTATCAGAACTTATCAGTACACATCAGTGCTAAGTACACAAAGTGAAGAAAAAATGGTTGCAGTGGTTTACAACAAAACAATTTTTCAATTTGTCGTGAAATAAGCGAGAGCTGTGCAACGATTTGATATTGAAAGGTAACAAGCATTTTGTAGGTGGTAAAGGCACAAGAGATAAATGATGTAGGAGACAGACTGCAGTGAGATGGCTATGGATAAATGAGTAATATAAAGAACGAAAAATATGCTGCGGAAAATACCAGTGCGTTTTGATAAAGACAAAAATGCGCCAAGAAAAGTGACCGAGTCTGACGGGTTAATTGCAATGATATAAAACAGAATGGGTGGTATCGCGACAGCTTCTTTAGAGTGAGAACAAAAAGCCATGAAATTCGTGTTTTTCGGATAATTTTTAGTTGATTCATTTCGCACCAGTTGCCAATATTATTTAGATAATTGTTTCAATTAGTTTGTTCATATTATTGCTTCACTGAAAGATAGCTGTATTATGAGCATACAGAACGGCCCATCAAATATTCCCTTTTCAGTAAAAAAAGAAAAAAGAAAAAGTCAGAAATATAATACGGAATTCTTTTTGACTACTATCCAATGAATACAGGATTGAAAACAAATATTAGTGAGCGATATTGATGCGATAAAAGTTAATTAGTTCTAAATCCTTCCCACGTGGTTTGGTGCAGGCAAGGTCCAAAAAGCCATGTTCCACAAACGTTAGAGCTCTGTGTGCCTTCTTGGGATATTGAATGTTGAAAACCCAGAACGATGCAAACAGACTACACAGTCCTCCCAGTAAAGATGATGCAGTCAAGACACGCTGGCCATCGATGTGGAGGCTAACTTCCCCGTTCACGGAATGCAGGCAGGGAGTCAGAGGAACATCTGCCTGAACAAGCAAAAAAGAAAAAAAAATGCCCCACACGTAAAATTCAAAACAGACACTATGGTTAAATGAACTTAATAATTCGGTACAGTAATCAAATTGTAAGGCCAGGTTCCCTGCGAATTCCAGTATCTAAATTAGGAATGCAAAGGCTTCATAAAACCAAGTGCCAGTACATTAACCGTCGTGGCTTTTGCAGCAATAAAAATGATATTACTTCCGCACAATATACTCGAGCACAACTTTAAATGACAGTGAAGATAAAATGCAAGTCTCTGTAGGTTGATAGATTAGTTTTTGTTTTTGACTGAAAAACACTTTGGTATTGCATGATATTGTTAACTGCTGTTTCTTGCTTTAAGATGCCAGCTTGCATCTATTCAAGTGAGTGGGCACACAGTTAAAGATGCAAACCCTTACACTGCCTCTCCCCTACCATGGTGGCTCACTTTCATAGAAGAAGTGGAGCTTTTGCGAGCTGGACGGCTGTTGCAAGCCGTGGCAATACTCACTTCTGCTGGAGGGGCCAACTTGGTTTCCGAATGCAGCCTTGCCTTGTACAGCACAGCCTATCCTGCCTTAAGATCTATGAAGTCATTCAACTTGATCATGTATCAGGATCTGCAGAAGAAAATCGTGTCAGCAAATAATGAATTCATGCCGGACAGGCACCCACTGTTTCAGTTATACTTGCAGATGCCTCCACCTATTTCGCTCCTGGTGTTACATCCAAAGCTAATTTGTTACGGCTTGTCTCATCAAGTATGGTCATTTGTCATAACACAGCTAGTCATACAGGAAAGTCCTTCACTGGGTCAAAAAACACTTTCTTTTTTTACAGTAGTATTAAACTAGGCGACTCAGTCATCCGTATTCTGACACCTTAATATTCTGTGTCACCGAGCTGACAAGCGTGATTGGTGCATAAGGTCATTTGTAGCCGCAACCGTTACTACAGCCTTGTTAGCTAACGTAAACCTCGTTCATGGCACCAAATTACTTGTGATTGCATGGCAACAAAAAAAAACAGCTGAAATGGAAACGCTATTCTCGCAAACTTACCAACGCTGCATGCCACACACACCTGCCTTAGTTAATTTACCGTGATTGTAGAAGTTTCCGTCACGTAAAACCACAGTGCACTTTTTGGAGCTGCAAGCCCCGTGTCAAAATCGGGTGTCAGATGAATCGAGTAATTTTTGTGTATGGTCTTACTATTGATTATGACAAATTTATTACCAACAAAAGAAGAGTGTGTGCATTGTTCTTGTAAAAAAATGATATCCTTTTTTATACCCGGCAGACTTGTGTCATGCTACGGCAAACTCTGTTCTCTTCCATAAGGGCATGAATTTCTGTTTTTAATTACGTGGCCTTAGCTGGCGACTGACGGGCCCCGATTGTATACAGACCCCTCATTATCATCCGAAAGGGAATAAAAACATTTCGGTTTCGAACCACGTCGTCGTCGTGGTCCACACTATATGCATTTAATCGTTCGATAGGCTCATAGCATCTTTTACGCATGTCACCGTTTCCTTAATAGGGTACGCTGTTAGATGTGAAGAGTCGACTCAAGCGAGCAAACAATCCCACCGAACCTACAGGGCACACTTTTCGAAGGGGGTGGCCGTCTGATCTGCGGCTTTCGCCGACCAGAGCGCTAAGAATGAGTCAGAGCCTTGAACGAAAACAACACAAAGACTTATATTTGGACAGGCAAGCCACCAGGAGCGTTAACAAATAGATATTACAAAGTAGAGCAGTTAACAAAAAAGAACACGAGCAGTTCGATGCATATGAGAGACAGAGTCCCACAATATTCACCGAACGTGCCCGACGATGCACCGCTGTCGGAGGCGATTCGGCTACCTGAGTAACCGTCACGTTGCTTTGAAACGACGCCGCGCGCGACAAACGATTTCATCTCGAATGCCCTGTTACAAACCGGCCTACAAAAGAATGCGAATGCATACCCCAAAAGCCACAAACAAGTACAATAAAACGAGTGTGCGCTTTTTTCTTTGCCCGTGCGTGTACGTTCTGTGTGCGGCACGGGTACTTCGCAGTTAACCCTATCGAAACGTTTGACAAACGCATCGACTGATGAAAGAGCACTTACCAGCGAGCTTTCCACAGCTGTCGCCGTATCCAAATGTTGTTAGCGGCCGTTCGTCGTGTGACAGGGGCACATAAAAATCTTTCCACCAAATGGCACTACTAGTCCTTCTCAAATAAGAAAAAATGATGGCCCAAGGCGAGGCGCTTGAAGCTCCGGCCGCACCAAGTCACCGGCCGCGCTGCATTGATAGCACGAAGGTTGTTTACATCCGGGCAGCAAGTCGTGCCGCCAGGGCAAGTTGAGTTGCTGCAGTCGGGTGCGTTGGCGCGCTGGCACGAGAATTTAAATTGTATATATATGCGCAAGCAAGCGAAGCAGATGAACATTGCAATTGTTTGCAACGGCGAGAAATGTCTCTTTGTTAGCAGCAGAGTTTGACAACACCTAGCGCCAAAATAAACAGATTGAAACAACACGGCCGCGCTGTCTGCTTGTGATCGCGCTGGCTGAAGCCGTATACGGGTATACGTACGGTATCGGTTTTGTAGCTGCATGCAACCGTCGCGTCCTGCTTTCTCGTTCTAATTAGCATTAGTCCACGGTTGAAGTGCTGACACAAGGAAACAACACAAGACTAACATGGCGACCGCCCGCTTGAGATGATTACCCCAGATGGGGAGTTTATTGTGGACGTGGTTGTTTACAAGGGACCGAACGCCATCTCACAAATGGTGTTATGTCGTTCTAAATCCTCCCTTTTGCTACACGGATGGGCAACGGTACTACCATGGAGGTTCGTCCACTTGTTTAGACCATGCCTAGGGAGTACATTTTTTGCTATAAGTACTTTTCAGGGCACATTACTTGATTAAAACTCCATTTCCGGCTAGTTTGCGTTTACAGATCCGGCTCTCGCCCAACGAAGTATGTATACTTTGCCTTGAACGCTATATTCTCATCATAATGCAGCGGAAATATACAACAGACTTTTTTTGTATCGACTCGAATGCGAATCGCTACAGTTAAGCATCGAAACGGAGTGTAAATGTTTCGAAATTAACCTGGATAATTACAAAAGCTTCTCCTCCGTAATAGGTTGTTGGGTGGGCCGATGGTTTCGCAAAGGGCGAACAAGCGAGGGTTTCCAGCCGGAGACTGCAGAAAAAGCATTCCCAGCATCTTAACAAACGTTTATTGTTCGAATCTGAGTTGCCAAAGCTATACAGTTGTTCCAAGGCAGTTCAAGATGCAAGACGATGCGTTTACACTCACTGCAGTTTACATTTGTGCAGTTTTATATCAACACAATATTCGAATACACAGACTACACAGAATACACAACTGTTCTCAACAATTGCAAACGTCAGTAGGGTGAACTGGCTGAGCACTGGCAGTTTGGCATGTTTCCCGCAAAATTACTTGTAGATAAGAACAATTGATTTGATACAGCAATAATGGCAGCCTTTATACTCGGAATATCTGAAGGCAACATACCCATTCCTACAAAGTACAATTCTCCAGCGTTTAAAACAGCGCACCAGCCGTACCGGAGAGAGCTTGATAGACGTGCACCGAGGTGTGGCCCGGGGAAGGTCGTCTCGGGGAGGCCATTAAGAGGGAGCTCTCGATAGCCGGCTGGATCGGTTCGGTGAGGGGGTGCGCTTCCGCTTTGGGAGCCGTGCTGCGAACACGAAGCGTCACGGTTTTAATTCGGCTGTGAACCACGTTTCGTAGGACATTTACAACGTGTATTAAGCACCTGAAGTTACATATACGAGCGTTTCGAACAGATGGTTGACATGAACTCCAACGTAGTAAGCATACAACTCTCGGTTGGAAATCTCCTGCTTGTGATTCTGTGACGGCCTGGTTCCGCAAAGATGTATCCGGTGATCAGTTAGCGCGTGGGTGAACATTGCACGTCTGCCCACGGAATCAACTTTGCAATGCACGATTATCGAGCTGAAGACCGAAGGATGAAAGAGTGCGCCTCGCTTCACGCATTAACTGCGTGACGCTGAATTCCTTAGACAGTAAACCACTACGTTTGGGAAATTGTCAACAGGGGCCCTGCAGCCAACGGGTTCCCTATGTCGGAGTTTACAGAAAGGTAACGCTAATCTCGACAAAGTATTTTGTCGTTACATTACATGAACCCGCATTGATCCTTCTGTTTATTTGCTTTTTTTTTCAATGTGAAGCGTGTAGCACCGTCAGCTGTGCGAAAGCTAATATGCACCGCCAAATGCATGGGCATCGGCAGGCGGGTAAAATGCGGCACGTGCCATCCCCCCCCCCCCTAAAGCCGCAACATCAGTTGTCCCCCCCTTCCTGACTGTTCCTCAGTCGTCCCGATGCCCCATTCATGCTTGCTTATTTTCCCGCTCACACTGAACTCCAGAAACACTCCACAATGTTCACTGCGACCCAAAAGGTAACAAAAGAAGGGGCGGGGGATGGGGGCGTTTTTGTTGGTCTTTTTTTCAGCCACAACGCAACTGGACACAGCCAATAAAACTGTAGGCCTGCCATGTAGGCGCATGCCGGGCCAAATTTCTGCTTCAAACAAAAACAGCGCTCCAGAAGGGACAGAAAGAATGAGGCTACACAGACAGCGCAGAACACCAACAAAGTGTTTATCTGCCGCTCAGCAATATAAACGAAAATGTTGCACCAAGAGCGGAAATAGAGAAGCATGAAAGATTACAAAAAAAGTTAAGGATAGACAAGAAACAGCATCTTTGCGTTATCATATTACTAGTTCGACCATTTCGCTTAGTCCTCAATAAACGCTATCTCCTTTGGAGACAAGTCAACAGAAGAACGGAAGGGGTGCTTACGCAATCAGTGCCACTCTTATAAATCCTGTATGCTTCCAGCAGCACACGCGTGCACTGATTTCCGTAGCGCTTTATCACTTTACACTGCTCAAATTCAGGAGTGCACTTGTAGGACGACACGTGCGAGGGGAGCCAGCCACCGGATTTTGCTTTGACACTGGACGCGTGCTGTATAAGCCGTACGTTCAGGCACCACCCAGTTTGGCCTACATACTGGCGGCCACAGTTCAACGGAATGAAGTAAACCACGCCGGCCCTGAACTTGGTGAAGGGTCGCACGTGGTTTATGTCACAATCTCTGTGGGAAGACGAACCATCATTAACTCGCGCACACATCTTGCTGAGTTTGTTGGGAGCCGAGAAAACCAGGCGCACACCTCCTCCTCCCCCAACGTTCTTCAGCCTTTGGCTAAAACCATGAATATAAGGCATTACAGCAGTCTTAGCATTGTCCGTTGCAGGTTCCTGTATACACGGAGTGCGCAGTTTCCGCCAAATCTTGTTGCCCACGCTCTGGAGAAGGGGTTCAGGGTACCCAGCTGAGCGCAAACAGCCCACCTGCGCCTGAAAGCTGTCACTCATGCGATGGTGGCAAGACCTGTGCAAGGCATTTTTCAAAGCTGCCGTGGCGACATTGCGCTTTACTAACTTCGAGGGAGCAGACGTAAATGGCAGCAGTGCCTTCTTTTATTTTGCTGCGTAGCTCCAGCATAAGTGCGTTTCCTCTATATGCAGCTTGATGTCCAGGAATTGGAGCTCCTGATTCTTTGGCATTTCTTTTGTCAGCTCAAACCCCATCAAATGGGTAGAGGAGGTTCTCAGCACATCGTGTACAAGTTTGCAAGTGTCGTCACCCGCAGCTTCGAACACAATCGAAAAATCATCTACAAAGCGAAACACTTTTACCACCGGTGACCCCTGTAAAGCGGCTTGTAAATGCCTATCTCAGCGGGCTAGAACAGGGTCCTTGAGTATGGGTCTCCTTCTCCTTCTTTCTGTCCCGTCTTGAGCGCTGTTTTCGTACGAAGTATGAACCAAGAAGCCCAAACACTTCCATTGCTTCAGAAAATTTCTGCCCCTGGCATTTGTCTAAGAAATTTAAAGTTCCCGCTGAGGGCGGAACATACCTACGGAGAAGAGGGCTGTTGATGTGTCCCGCTCCTGCTTTTTTTATGTTTCTGGGGTAGAGTATGCGGTAATATGATGCGGATGTAGTGCTCATCTAACGCAGAAATCGTTCCGGTCTACGCAGATATCAAAAGTTTGTCGGTGAGTGGACTTTTCGGCCAGTTACGACTGTTTTTCGCGGAGGCCACGACGGAGCGTAGCTAAGCCTAACGCCGACGGCCGCTCCTGGGCCTAACCGGCAGCGCTCCGAGACCATGCCCGAGGTGGAAATGGTAGAGGGGGTGGATATTTCCCCCGAAAAGGTGTACTGTCCAGGATGGGGTACGTCACTATCAAAGAAGAGGACATCCCGCCCCGAGTTCCCATCCTCGACGGGCACTTTACCTTCAAGTACAAGCAGCTGGGTAAGCCGCCACACAGCCGACCCGCGTTGCCCTGCAAGGCGATTGCCTGCAGCCTTGCGGCTCCCACGCTTACCAAGGGGCCAATTTCGTGTTATCATTAGTCCCAGGGATGGAATTGATGTCAAGAAAACGAGCCTGTACGCGGTCATGAGAGCCCTAACGACGGCGGCGGGAATCACTGCGGAAGCCTCCAAACAAGACCTGCTGTGCCCTAACCCGATGCAAAATATCTACGTACTAACGACGCCGGCTGTAAAAAGCGCGGAGGAATACGCCAAGGTACACCAAATAATCGTCGGCACCAAGCAACATGCAATTACTGCCTACGTAGCTGCGCCCGATGTCGTCCGCAAGGTGTCGTCCGCAACATCGACGCTTACCTCATGGACATTCAACTTAAGGAGCTTTTCGTCACCGAAAGAAATCCGTCGGTCTTCGAGGCCAAGCGTATCAAGACCTATACGACTGTCGTGCTCCTCTTTGAGGGCATGCAGGTGCCGAGAAATGTCGTCTTTGGGAGGTGCCTCGTCAAGTGCTCTCTTTACAAATGTCAAGTCGACGTGTGCTACTCGAGCGGCCAGCCGGGTCACCGAGCCGACGTCTGCATCAACCTCAAGCGGGATAATTGCAGGGGCTGCGGAGCCGAAAACCTGGGTAAAGAATACAACTGTAAACTGAAGTGTTACCAGTGTGGCGGCGGCCACGTCACCGGCGACAAGAGCTGGAAGCAGAAATTCTAAGTGCCTTTCCTCGTTCTTTAGCGACGACGTCAGATGAGTCGGGAGCGCAAACAACAGCGGTTGCAATCGCGAGACCGCTCCGACGGCGCCGATGACTTCAACCACCAGGCCGGCGGCCTCCGCAGCGCCCTCAAGGGAGGGGCGCGCTCGCCCAGTAACAGAGGCGGCAGTTCGACTGTCGACGCCGGTTCGAGGAGGTCGCAATCCAGGATGCGATCCTGTTCCGGTGCCAGGCGGAGCCGTTCGAGCCATCGGTCGCACCCCGGAGCCAACGCGGTTCGAGCAGGTCGCAGTCTAGGAGACGATCGAGATCCGGACGTGACCGTTCCAGCGAGCAAGTGCGCCTGCAGTCTCCCTCCTGGGCTGATCGAGTCCACGGCGGGCGGAAAACGCCGCCAACGTCGTCGACGTACGCCCAGGTAACGCCTAGGGCACTGCCAGAGCATATCATTAACAGGACCGACGAAGTATTGAGGGCAAACAAAGAGATTAAGGAGCAGCTCGATCAGCTCACACATGCTATCACCAACATGGCTGAAGAAAACATGAGACTTAGAGCCGAAAACGCCTCGCTTAAAACACAGAGAGATCAGCTACAGTCGCAGAGGGTAACGACCCCATCGCGCAGCACCAAGCGTACAATGTCTCCGTGCTCTCAGGGGGCCGAGGGGAAGACAAACTTGAGGCCGTCATGCAAGCCTTGAGAAGAGAATCCGAAGACCTCAATGGAATATTCCAACGTATGGCCACGACAGAGAGTACCATGGCGGCACATATACCAAGTTGTTCTGCACAATCTAACGGAGCAACAGTATTACTTCACTCGGCGATATGCCCAAACCCAAACGGACCCTGCAATGAACAGTAAAACAAGGGACTTTCACATCTGGCAGTAAAACTGCACTAGTTTCAAGCAAAGAAGAGCCACATTGCAGCAATATCTAGAATCACAACCCCCAGGTAATCCTCCTACAAGAAACGCTCTGTGGAACCCTCACAATTCCAAGATATCCAGTCGTCGCGGCTAGAGAGCAAGGAAAGACAGCGCTTGCCACGCTCGTATCTGCGCAAGTTTCATTCCAAGAGCACGTGCTCCAAATCAATTGGGCCAAGCTCGAACACATTATGATCGAAATTGTCCCCAATGTCAAATGGAGCGCACGGCTTTTCATTCTCAACGTTTACGACTCCCGGTGAGACTATAAACAACCTTTCAACACGTTAATTTCCAAGGCTGCAAAGCTAGCGAGGGACGTCCCCATTGTTATGGCAGGTGATTTTAACGCGGCGCACGAGCCCTGGGGTTACCAGAAAGACGCGGTGCAGAAGAAGGGTTCTAGGCTCCTACACGCGGTTACGGACTGCTCGTTTAACTTGATCACGGACCCCCAATTCACTACGCAGATTGGTACGTCCGTGACAAGAGATACAACACCGGACCTAATCTTCATAAAGAACATTCAGGAGGCGACCTGGCGCTATAGCCTAGAGAACTTAAGAAGTGACCATTACATCTTGGCCACTACCCTTCATATCGAAGTGCAAAAGCCCAGGCAACATGAAATCGTTGATTGGGAAGCGTTTCGCAGGATCCGTAAGGAAGACCAATCCGAAGACGAGACTCTGAAGGATCTCCTCGACAGGCCTAAAACGGGTGTCGCGACCACCACTAAAACTGTCGAGGCCCCACCAAATATCACGCAGATGGACGCGAAACTCGCGAAGCTGCTTGAGACAAGAAATTCAGTACAAGCAAGATCGCGCAAGCAACGACTCAAGAGACGACTGGGGAAGAAGGCTGCGGAACTGAACCGCAAGATAGAGGAACACGCACTCACACTCAACACTGAGAACTGAGACGAGATCTGCGCCCTCACAGATGGTCACATGCGTATGGGTGGAAAGTGGAACCTAATCAAGAAGCTCATCGACGACAAACAGTCGAAAGGCAATCAACAGCTCGCACTCGACAAACACATGCACAACCTGCGAACGTCGTGGATGACGGACGAAAATATTTTCGATAAATTAGCTAGCATCTACCTCTCTGTGGGTCAGAGCTCAGACGAAGATTACCCGGAATACCAAGAAGAGAACGAGGTTCTTGACGGTCCAATCACGGAGCCGGACGTCTGGGCGGCTCTGCAGGATCTGAAAAGCCGTTCTGCCCCAGGGCCTGATGGTGTTACGAACCGCATGCTGCGTAACCTCGACGCCAAATCGGTCAAGACGCTCACGGAAGAAGCGTACGAGGTCTGGACAACTGGCCAAGTTCCTAAAAGCTGGAAAGAAGCAACGGTCGTCATGATTCCCAAACGGGGTAAACCCTAGCGCCCGAGAACATGAGACCGATCTCGCTGACGTCTTGTGTCGCCAAAGTCGTTGAACACGTGGTCAACGCAAGGGTCTCACGTCACATCGAGCAAGAAGAAATCTTCCCGCACAACATGGTCGGCTTTAGACCCGGACTGTCCACGCAAGATTTCAAGATTTCATGTGGCTTCTCAAGAACCAAGTCCTGGAAGTGTATTCGAGAGACGTCAGGGGCATCCTAGCTCTCGACCGCACAAAAACCTTCGACACGATTCGTCACCAATACCTGCTGAAGATGATATCGAAACTCAACCTCGGAAGAAACTTTCATTCATACATAAGGTCCTTCCTCGGAGACCGGACGGCCTTCTTCAAACTCGGCCAGCTGCGGTCGAAGGAGTACGAACTCGGTCCCAGGGGCACCCCGCAGATAGCAGTACTGTCACCGCTGCTCTTCAATCTCGTTATGCGGGACATCTCCATCGAGCTGGAACGTATCCCCGGAATCAATCACGATATGCATGCGGACGACATCACGGCCTCGAACCGTGGTGGTTCGTAAGCCCAGACGGAAGAAGCCCTGCAAACGGCGCTAGACATCACAGAAGAGTACCTTCAGGACACGGGACACGCGACTAAAACTGTCGCCGGGCAAGACGGAACTCCTGCTATACCGGTCCAGCCGTAAGGGCGGAGCGGGACAACTGCACACCAATCAAGCGGCCCTTGAGCTGCGCACGAGTGACGGTTCCGTCATACCGAAAGTCGATGTCATCAGGATACTCAGTATGCTCATTCAAATTCGAGGGAACAACACCAAGACCATCGAGAACCTGACTGGTAAAACGGGAGCGACGATCCGACTCATGATGCGCGTCTCCAACCGCAGGGGCAGCCTCTCCGAGCACAACCTCCTGCGACTGTACAACTGTACAAAACCTCGTCACCTCGGCGTCCTTCTATGCACCAAAGGCCACTACGGCCGAACAAATCGCCTTATCTATCGCCATGACGGAAACCCGGTTCAAGCAAATCTACACGGATTCCTGCTCGGCGGCAAGAGCCTTCCTCAAAGGAACTATTGCCAATGAGGCAGCAAGGATTTTACAGGGAAGAAAACAAGAGACGTTCCATAACATCACATGGTTCCCGGCCCACATGGGCCACGGAGTCCACTACACCCTCCCCAACGCCAACGAGTTCCCTCACGATCGCGCGCGAGAAGCCGTCAGCCGCGGCGATCGAACAGGCCGAGCTCCCGACGCCCTCGGAGGGTTCTGAGACGCGTTACTTTCAACGAGGTAGTCACACACTACCAACTTACGCGAAAAACACTCCCGCTGGCCCACCCTGCTCTCACACACCCACAGTCAGCAGCCTTTAGAATGCTTCAGACCGGTTCCTTCCCAACCATGAGCCGGTTTAGCTTATATCTCCCGGACATTGACCCTCACTGTCCGCTCTGCGACGCAGCTTACTGTAACTTAGACCATATGTAATTGCAGTGCCCGGCGTTACAAGAGGACGCCGAACTGATCACAGAGGAAGAATGGACCATGGCGCTCCACAGCGAAGACTACAACACTCAACTCCGAGCTGTCCAGAAGGCCTGCGTTGGGGCGGAGGTCCTGAACATACCGCCACCCGCGCAGAGGCGGCCGGCGTCTACTCTGGACGGTCCTCTGGGCCGCTAGGTTAGACCTTCCGGACTCAATAAAGTTCAATGTCTGTCTGTCTGTCAGTTCCCGCCTTGGGCTATGACCTACCTTGTCCTCCCCGGATCCGCTATGCCTGGGTTCTTTACTATCAACCCTCTCACCAAACGACAGGTGCTGAGCCACCTCAAGGACTCTGTCAAATTCGTTCGAAAGGCTGGCTTCTGTACGCTTTGCTCCTGCATAACGTTGTCTTCGAATGCTGTTTCCTGGAGCCGGAACCAGATTACGGTAAATGTGATAATACGGTCCTACCTGCGGGTACCCACCCTGTTAGCAAAATAGGCAACGGGGAACACCGGAATCCACAAAATATGCATCCGTCAATGGTAGGGAGCTCAGATGCACTGCTTCGGTTTGGAACTCGGGCACTGTTCCTTCGTAAGTGGCCTTCTCAGTTCACTGCGACAATTGAAGCCGCACTTGCAGCTTCCGTTCAAACGTCAAATTATCCATTTCCCCCACGGCTCCTTCAATTCAAGCGTCTCAAATTCAATTACTCCAGCAAGATCTCAACCTAAGCCACTCCTGTACCGTAGGATAAACGGAAAGGAAACGAGCAATGTCAGGCTAGGGAACCTCGCAGCATCCGTGCGCCAAAGTGAACTTTTGCCCGTTAGAATTGCGGAGCTGTTTTAGGAAAACGCGGTGCCACAAAGAAAAACTGCACATCAGAAAATTTTCTGGACGAAACTTTGACAGTCATTTTCACGCTGCGCTTTGGTTGATGGAGAGAAAACTTTCGGAGCTGGCCGACGATCCGAATGCAAATACACTTGTACCACACCACCGAGCCACCCACCATCGAAGGAGCCTCTGCTTCGCCCTCAAATCATCCCTCGCGGGTAAACTCATCTTACCCAATGCTATTCCTGATTTAATCTCTGCCGTTTACTCCTTTCAAGAACAGTCACTTTTTGGGCGAATGACAAATTGAAGCTGTTTTATTACCAATTTGTTTTGTTTTCACTTTTCTTGCTCTTTTATATCATTATCATTTGAGGACAAACGAAATTGTTCTCCGTGCCTTCGGATTTAACATGGCTAGTTGGCACGTTAGCTTGCGGCATACAAACTTATTGGGTAACTGATTTCGTGCGCTTGTTCCAAACGGCATCATCGAACCTGCATTTTTGCTTCTGATTTGCGTAATGTATGGGCCTTTGGGTTCTAACCGGGAAGCTAGAGGCTTAACGGATGATGAATGGATGAGTAGTGAAATACAATATGAGTCGCCTTAGTTTATTCTATTCTACGCCATCTGTTGAAATGTAAACAGATGGCCATTCTATAGGTGCAGCCGCACATGCGTACACCATGAACCAGCACACGATAAAAACAATAAAACATGATAAAAACACACGATAAAAAAAATCGCGCCAATCCACCCCGTGAATGTGGTTGGAAAGCAAAGCTGTAAACAGAACCCACAACGATTACCCATGCGACGTCGCTTAAATTCAGACACGTCGCTCTACAAATAGTAAAACCAGAGAGAAGTGAAATGCACTTAACCACACCATTTATTACTTCAAAGAGATATTCTTGGTAAGTTTAAATCAATGCATGATGCATGAACGGTGGTAGCTTGAGTTGTATTGGTGTAGCACAAGAGTGGAGGAGGAGGAACAAACGTTTATTTTACATATTTAGAGCAGATGGGCGGCCGCCTTAGTCCAGGTAGCCGCGTGCTGTCGCTGCTCGGGTGGCCCGCTAGATCAGGCTTTGCTGGTCCTGCAGGTCCGAGCTGGTCAGCGCATTCCCGCTGCTCGAGAGTAGGTGTGGGGAGTGGGGAGGGGTGGTGTGGGCAGAATAATACGAGGTGGGGGGGTTGTGTCTGGGGTGTGGCAGTCACAGCAGTTATAGGTGAAACGGCTGGGAGAAATATGGGAGAGGATGGTGCCATTGTTGAATGTATTTGTTTGGAGACGTCGCCAGATGCGGGATTCTTCGTTGGTGAGTGCAGGGTGTGGGGGATGATATTCTCGGCGGGTGTGGCGATAGTGCACTAAGATATCGGAGTAGGTGGCTGGTAGCGGGTGTAGCGTGTCATTCAGGGTGTCCAAGTCGCTAGGCCTCGTCGGGAGTGCCCGGAAGTGAAGTTCGCAGGCCGCAGCACGGGCTGCTTCGTTCCCGGGGAGGGAGGCATGACCTGGGGTCCAAACGATGGTCACGTTAGGAGGTGATGCTACGGCTTGTAGAAGCTTGAGGGCAGCTAGAGGAATTCTGCCAAGGAGGTATCTTCGACAGGCTTGCTGCGAGACCGTGATAATTGTGAGGTAGTCGCACGTTGCTGTATGCATTGCTAGGGCTATTGCAGTAGCTTCCGCTGCAGATGGGGAGAGGTGGCGGTATGTGGCCGCAGTGTATAAGGGGCAGTTGGTAACGGTGACTGCTAGGGTTGAGTGGGGAGTTGAGTGAGCGACGTCGGTTTAGCGGGTGTCGTTGTCCGATGAGTACTTCTTATGTAGGTAGTGAACACAAGCGTTGCGACGTCCTTTGTTGTACTCGGGATGCATATGTCGTGGAATGGGGGTGCCTTTGATGGTGGCCCGAATGTGGGGTGGTATCGGCTGTAGTGCTTCATATGGTTCTGGTGTAGGACGGCCTAAATTCTGGAGGACTGTGTGGCCTGTGGGGGTGAGCGTAAGGCGAGAGAGTTGGCTGGTTCTTTGGGCTTCTATAAGGTCGGAGAGGGAATTATGTTGGCCAAGTTGAAGGAGCTTGTTGGTGGAAGTGAAAGCCGGTAGTCCCAGGGCTATCTTGTAGGCTCGACGGATGAGAGCATCCAGTTTGGAGTGTTCTTGGGGTCGGAGTTGGACATAGGGAGTGCCATATGTAATCCTGCTGAGCAGTAATGCTTGCACAAGTTGACACGAGTCTTGTTCTTTAAGACCGCGTTTGTGCATGCATATACGACGGATGAGGTGGGCGTGTTGCGATATTGTGCAGTGTAGTTGGGGTAGTAGTGCTCTTCCAGATCCATCGGCGTGGAAGCTTACACCCAGGATTCGTAGTGTCTTCACTTGCGGGACAGGTTCCTGGTGAATCATGACCTGAAGGTCCCGTGCCGGTTCGGGGGGTCTTCCACGGGTACGTGCACGAAGGACGAGAAGGGCTGATTTTGAGTGTTGACAGGTGAGACCACGTGGTGCTAGGTAGTTGAGGACGGTGTCCACCCCTTGTTGTAAAGCGGATTGTTGGGTGCCGGGTGATCCTTTGGTGATCCAGAAAGTAAGATCATCCGCGTAGAGAGTATGGTGAAGGTTAGGGATCCCGGAAAGCTGCTTAGGAAGGTCTAGAAGGGCGATAAGAGTGGAAACTTTTTTTATAAAATTAAAGTAAGCTCCAACACGGTGTTAGACGATCTCACCTCTCCGTCTCTGCGCCGCGGACGGAGGCAACGAGATTTGCGGCAGAGGCGCACGAGGAGGAGATAGAGGAGGAAGAAATACTTCTGTTCAGATTTCTGAACGGCCCAGAGTGCAGCCCAGGGGAGTGATTCCTTCTCTGTGGGGCCCGTATGCAGTCCGCGCGGCCTCTGTTCTGTCCACCCGCTGAAGCTGGGTATGTATAGAGGGCCTGGAGAGCAGCATCTCCCAATGCTCTTGTTGGGTAGTTGACGGAAAGAGAGGAGGGTGCTCAGGGCTAAAGTCGCACATCCCGATTACGGGGCGGAGTGTTCCTACTTCTGAGAAAAATTTACATTCAGCGTCGTAGCGATTCGGATGCATTAAGTGAAGACGCGTAGGCGGCGGGTAGGAGCCCGGATTGTATGAGCCGTAGGGCAGGTGTTCTCTGGAAAGGTCAGGGTAAGACGATGGTACGGTCTGTCTCAGAAGGCGATAATGCTAGGTTATCTCCCTGAACGTGACAAGCGGGTGACTGTCCTCGTGCAGCTCCATAGCACGGGAGGTAATAGAGCAGGCTTGTTGGGTGGGCGTATTCATTACCCCTAATTGAAGTGTGAGGAGGTGTCCAGAGTTGATTAATGGAACCGTTTGGGGAGTGGTTTTTTCGCACGCGCAGTGCAGGTCAGGATACTCAATCCGACTGGTAATTCCAGTAGGCTTCCTGGGTATCGGTGACTACCCTCAGAACCCATGGTTGAGTGAGAGCCAAGGTGATGGCTGCCTCTTCTGCTGCCGTCATTTCTTGGGCCCTAAGCGAGGTACACGCAAGGAGGTAGGTTCTGGAAGTAGCCACGATGATAGCGTATTGCTGCCCCCGATGTTTGGAGGCGTCTGTGCAGATAACTGCATGATCCCCACCGAGGGTGGTATTTAGCGCTTGAGCCCGTGCTTTTCGGTGACCCTCGTCAAGTGAGGGGTGCAATTTCTAAGCGAAGCGAGCATCCTTAGTTTCAGTCGCCAAGAGTATGGGAGTACGTCAAGCGGAGTGGAGTGACATGCCGGGCTGCCCAGCCAATCTGGTGAAGCATGCCGTTACCCACTCCTGTTCTGATTCGGTCGATGTGGTAAGAAAGATGCCCTTATATCAGGTCTTCCACCGTGTTGTGGAGCCCCGTGGTAAGCAGCCTCTGTGTTGACGCACTCATGAGAAGACCAATGACCTGCTCGACGGCCTTTCTAATCTTTATACAAAGCATCTCTACGTCCTCCTTGTAGAGAAGAAGACAGGGGGTTGACGTAAGTGACTCTCGAGGAGACAAAAGCTTCAATTAATCGAAAAGTAGCGGATTCCTTTAGGCCTCGCTTCTTGGTGGCAACTCGCCTGATCATGTGTATGATTTGATCAATGCTGTCTTTAAGTCGCTGCAAGGAGACGGCACTCTTGGTGTTAGCCTAGAGATGTAGGCCCAGGATCTTGATGCTGGGGCTTGGAGTGATGGCCTGGCCATCAAAGAGTATTTGAATGTATTCCTTGATTTGGCGTAAGGGCGGACGACAAGGAGCGGTGATTTTTTACGTGAACACTGGAGGCCACAGGCTTTAGCACATTGGCGTACTAGAAGTGAGATTCCATGCATTGGTGTGAGCTTCCTTTAATTTTAGTAACTCTTAGCACATGAGCAAGGTGCGCACAGGGCCGCTAGACGGGCGTGAGTGGTCGCGTGACGCTTTCACGTGCATTCAGCGAGAAAGCAGGAGGAAAACCCGTAGATGATCTTGGAGAGTACACCACCTATCTTCCCCGTCTTCGCGTTGGTTCGTAGCTAAATCGGGAAGACAACGGGCTTTCGCTTTGTTAGTCTATTAGTTCCAGGTTCGATTCCCGGCGGTGCTAGTAAATTCGTTTGTTTGTTCGCTGGAGTTTTCTGGTGACACCTGCGGTCGCGAAAGAACCCTTGGGGGGTAGAGGTAAAAAGCTTTGCTTTAAAATAAGAAAGAAGGACAATCACGCACGCCAACTGCAAACGCCGAATAGTCGGCAACACCTCGGAATAATACTCGTGACATCGTCATCCTCCAGTTGGGCTCCCTACAATCAGCATTTAATTTATTTATTTATTTATTTATTTATTTTTCTCTAATACTGCCGACCTTTGAAAGAAGGTCCTTGGCAGGAGTGAGCGACACAGCTTACAGATGACACGCGTAGATGAACATGTGTATGAAAGCAGTTCACTGGGGCACTGCCAGCGAACCATACAGCACCTCATCGAAATCAAGCCGGGGAGAAGCAAAATTTTACAACAGGACTGCATAACACAAGAGGTAAGCAGAAATAAATGCGTCGTTGCCTTCAACGACTAATCGCTTTTGAAACGGCATTTTAGCAACCGGCACAGGACAAGCAGTAGGAAAAGAACAAACAATGGGGTGGTAAATCGAGAGTTATTTTTTAACGCTGATAGGAACATAGAGTTTGTTTGGATGGAAAAGATTGAAGGGACACACATGCCACAATGTCTGCTCTTAGCCTATTCCACTTACGAATGGTTCTCGGAAAAAAAAAAAGTTTAAAAGGCAATCCGTTCTGCAAGAGAAGTCTTTCAGTGTTTTAGAGTGTTGTGAGCGTGTCGAACGGGCAACCACTGGTTCCATTCTGATGGGGGATGGTGTGAAATCTTCCTCATTGTCATGGCGGGCTTTTCTCTTGCACTCGGCTGCTCTGGCGGCAAATCTGGGTCCTGCCGCACGCACTGGGCATCTCAGGCGAGAACTGCTGCATCCTGCCTAGCCTGATGCATTTGTTACCCTTCGAATGATGCCAACTCTGCTCCCTTTTCGAGAACAGCTGCAAACCTAATCTTTACGAGAACACTTGGGAGGCGGGGTTTCATTGTTTATCACCCATCCTGCGGTTTCGATGCTTGTATTGTGGTTTTTTACATGAATACCGAGTTCTATGCTACGCGCCTGATTATTCTGACGCATGCGCTCTGCGTCTTGGGCGAGAACTGCTGGGTTCTGCCTGGGTTTGTTGTTTACGACACGAAATATTCCGACCAACGAGAGGCTAACAGCTTCGCTGTAAAATGAAAGTAAAGAAAAAAGTTTGGAGACACCCCCAAATTCGATTTACTTGTATTGGGTCACCGAACGGTGTTCAAGGAACGCGAATGATTTCAAAACAAAACAGTGTAAGCCAGTTTAGCAATACTTCCACTTCGATAACGTCGGCATCAGAAGTGGATGAACACGAACTTCAATCGGTACCCGATTAATGTTCTGGCATGCACTAAGATATCCATCCCACTATCAGTCGCGTTCTGCAAACCCCTATCATATTGCCCGCGACGACATGTTGTCGCGATCGAGCGCGCTCTGCGTGTCGTTCGACGATGACTGACAGCCGCTGCCTGTACTATCGTGATAAATTGAAATACGAACAACGGAGCGCGTGGCTTTCAGTACAAGCCGCTCATCCTACCGACGGGCCGCGTATGCGCAGTGCGAAGACGTTACGAGAGTTCGGGACCCACCTTGATGTGGAAAGACAGTCGCATTTCCATCGTCCGTTGGGCGCTGAGCACGAAACAATAAACAAAGGGATATACCCGCATGCGCAGTTTCCACTCGTCGCAGCAACAAAGTTAGATAACGCTTGCGCGAGCTGGCGCCGAATGCGGTGGGAAGACAAACCAAAACGCTCACACGCCGATCGGCTGTGTTTCCATATTAACGTTGGTCACAAACTCTCGTAACTTGTTCGCATTGTGCATGCGCGGGCCGCCGGGAGGATGCGCGGCATGTACGGAAAGCCACGGGCTCCGTTGTTCGTATTTAAATGCATCACGATAGTACTCGATATGCATTCGCTGCATCGGGGAAAAATGGAAAAGGAGCGGCAAAGCGCGTTCGCAGAGATATGCACTTCGCAGAGATACGCGCGCCTGTAGACGCACCGTGATTGTACCGATCAGGGAGTGTAGAATAAATTGTTTTGATTGATTGAATAGGCGTTTTAACGGCGCCGCTGCACATGCAATGATAAGCGCCGTAGTGGAGGAATCCGCATTAATTACACCCCTCACCCCCGGGGGGATCTCAACGAGCGCCGAAATCTCGAACACACGGGCATTTTTCGCTTTTCGTCTTTATCAGAAAAGCCGGCACTGCGGCCAAGAATGAATTCGCACAAAGCGAATACGATTTCGATTGTTCTGATTAAGGAAATCTTGCCGTTATGTCAGGGAAAAGTTTCGTGTTCAGACATACAGGCGGAAATGAACATGTTGAAGTTTATGTAAACCTTAAGAGCAGAAAAGAGCTTTCGTCTTTTTTTCTCCCTGATATCCCCTGGATGCCGTGGAATTTGACTGATTCGTTTTCAACGACCCTCCTTCCTTTTATCCTGCCGACGCCCATGACCGAAGGCTAAAATTTCTCGCATGTTAAGCTCACCCTTCACAGTTTGCCTAATTTTTATGCAGTGTGAAATCTTCACGCTTTCAATGAAAGACTCCACCGTTTTTTTAACCCAAAGCTCTATAAGGCCATAGCGGAAAGGGCGACTGTATCGTTGTCCGGCAATCGAGATTTGTATAGCTACCAGAACCCCTATCACCTGCGACGCATTCCATAGCGCATGCGTCAGCAAATAACTAAAATTATTGGCTGAAAGTTAAGATACTCGAGATGCGAATTTGTGCGCAGGCGAACTCTAGTCTTACGGGTGACTGCTAAAACCTACTGCGTCGCACGCAGTGATAGCCGCACAATCGAACGCATGAAAGCTGGCGATTTATTCTCGCTTTGCCTTGCATCTAGTCGCTGCGGGGAAGCGTGCCTTGTGTCTTTCGTCACACTTTCATCCTCCACTTTCGCGCTCGCTCTATCCTCAGCGGCCTCTCGCTTATCTCGCAGCGCGTCACCGCCGGGGAGCATGTCTCGCGCCGTCTTGTCTCGGCACAGACCTTCTCTAGGTGGCGTTGGCCCAGCGCCTTCCCCCTCACATTATCGCCATACTTTCCTCCTCCGCTTTTCTGCTCGTTCTATCTAGTTTGTCTTCATTGTCCCCTTCGTACGCTTGGTTACAACCACGCAGCAAGATATCTTGCTCCGTGGTTACAACGACGGGCGCCGCCTCCGTGAAACCGCTGGAAGGAGCGCTTAAGTGCTGCGCAATAAAACGTATGGCGCCCGATACGTGCACAAAACCAATATGCGCCGTCCTGACGGTTGCACTAACTGCAAGCGTGGGCATGCGCCAACCGGACGTCCACATTGACTGTGTCAGGCTTAACGTTACGCTATCAGTCCCAACATCGTCAACAGGTACAACGGTACCCGCGGCTTGTGGTACATACAATCAAACGGATATCGGCCCGCTGTCGGGGTTAAGTTAACGCTACAAAGCGTTGAGCGCGAACTGTATTCTCACGAAGGCGTTTGACCATGATTTTTTTGTTATACTAACGGAGAGAAAAAAAAACGAAAATAGAAAGGCTGGCGATTATTATTGAACACGTGATGTCAGAAGTGCCGTGGAGACAGTGCACCAGTGCTCCCTCACACAGCGGCGCCGCAGTCTCCATGGAGCCTGAGGCCTTGTTTGTCGCAGGACGACGCCCACAATACCGGCATGTCCATACAGTAATAGGGCAGTAATTCATTCGTAGTCATAACTAATGAGTGTTAAGGGGCCCTCCAAGTACATCAATTATTGCTGTGATTTGTGCTGCAGCGGTGTGTTATTAAGACGGGAAGCGCATTTTTTGGTTCGGGGCCACAAATCGGCATGACATTTGAGGATACCATAGTTCCGAGATTTTAGCGCCAAATCGCTGTTTGTAAACACGTTGCGGCCGAATGACGATCGCATAAGGCGTCGGTCTGTTAAGATAAGTTTTAATTATAGTTGGTTAAGGCACTGCCCGTGAGTGCACCTTACCACATGTTTGATGCACTTTTTAGAGTTTAAGAGACATGTACTGTCCGGAGATTTCGATGTGTGTTGCGGTTTATGACTTGCTGTTTGGAACTTCCCTGTCGCCGAATATAAATATTAAAAGCATAGTGATAAGAGAGACGAAATACCCAGTGAGTTCCCTGCCAAAATTCTATATTTGGCTTATTGAAATCCCAGAACACCTATAAACGCCATGAAACACATACTTGTACAAACTAATGAGAGGGTTAAGCGTCTTTGTCCGCTTAATTTCCACCTCCAGGTTTACCTTTTGCTCCAATGTTTATATTAATTGTACCTGTACACTTCCTAACAGCGATCAAAGAAATGAACTCCCCAAATATTGCATTCTGTGCCTTACGTTTTTAAATTACCTGAAATGAAAATTTCGACTGTAAAGGCATTGCTGTTCCTGATTAATGTAAGCCTCAACGATTTGCTTATCTTATTTTTCGGCGCGGCCGCAAAGTCAGTGTTCTTATCAGACTTCAAGATCCAGGGTCACTAACTGGGCTGAGTGTGAAAAAAAAAATGCTCATAAACTTCGGGTATCATATTGCGCCCTTCTAAGATTGCCTATTCGTTTCTGTGCACGTTAAATATCCCTAAAGCAAAGCTACCCCCCCCCCCCACGCCCTTTCGCGACATTGCCTTTCAAGACAAATAAAACATACATTTTAACGCGAAATCTCTTTCCAGGATTCTGTATTTCCTGCTCGTGTGAAAACATAACCCGGCACTTTACACGAAGCAGAACATGATAAACTCTTTTGCCCAGTTTCGCAAGGTATACAGCTTTTGGAGCCCCTTGCCACATTTAAATTCACAATATAATTGACTGCGTATCACAACATCAATGTGCTTTGGTGTGCTCTTTTCTCGTTAGCATTTATAAGAAGAAAATAAAAGTATTACATTGCCTATGCCAGTCAAGACTGTTCATTGAAATCACCTAGCAACCGAAAGATAGTGAGTGAGCGTTAACTGAGGAAACCAAGCTACACTGCCGCATGAGCATTGCCAGACATTTTTGTCTTGATTGTTAGGTAGAGTCTCTTAGTGATCTCGTCAAAGAAAAATAGGAAACCGCGAATTTTGTTGGAGCTCGTGTAGCTATTTTGAAAGGGGGTTCTTACAAATTTTCTGAGAGACGGGTGCTGTGTCTAAATTTTTTTTCTTTTTTGTAAGGGATGCCCGCAAGACACTAAACCGATACGAATGCTATTACAAATATTTTGTTTGTAAGGGCGTCTTGCTGCGGCCGACTCGGCACGACGATGTCATGGTGTTTCCAGTGGGTGGCCTTTCCGCTACGGGGACAACTTATTAAGAAAAAATGTTTCGTAGTCCAAAACCTCCGAATAAATGCGGAAACAGCTACAAAAAGTGCCCCACTTTCGGGGACAACTGCCCGAATGCAACGACGGGTTGGCAGCGGTGGGATGGCAACGTTGCAACAGTGCGCACTGTGAACTGCAGTCTTTGCGGTCACGGTTGATATCTGGTGCGTCTCAGGAGGTGATCGCCTGGTCAGTTTACGCACGGCGGTGCTCACTACTCAGCCGTTATCTCGCAGCAGCACGTCGTCGCTGCCGAGAATGTTGTCGTAAATCGTGTTTGAACCTCCCGCACAAATGTCACGTGGTTGGGATGGGCCACGCAACGGGGAGGACGCGAAGCACATCCCCAGGTTGCCTAGCTCACTCGTTCAGCACTCACTCCTGAGTGCTGCAGCGCGCTGGGGCAGCACTCACTCGTGGGTTCTCTGGACGGCAACGATAGCAAGCCTCTGCGTCGGTAGCACTAACTACGCTTCAGGAAGGGACCGCGTACTGTGGCTCAGTAGGTTAACGCACATCGTCGTCGTGCGCACGAAGGCACGAGCCGCATGACGTCATCTCGCAGCATGTCTCACTGCCTCCCCCTTACACTTTAGCCATGCGTCGCGGCGGGAGAGGGTATCGGGTGGGCTCAGCCTGCTGCCCTCTCTCTCACACTCTCGCCACACTTTCCTCTGCCGTTTTTCTTTGGTCTTCGTTCGTTCGGTTACGACGCCGATGTCAAACCACATTAGCGGCCTGCAAACGGCTGCGAACAAAAACGCCAGTCGCTGAGGGCGTTCTGCCTCAAGTTTTTCACTTTACCTGGGGACGGTAAGTGCTCACTAAGTAGAGCAAAATAGCTGTTCATGTGCATATAAAAGGATTAATATACAGGAATTGGTAGGAATATGACCCCAATAACGCTTTCTCGCAACTCACGACCCCGCACCTATTTCGTGGAAGCCCAAGACCCGGCGGCCTGTTAACAAGTGGATTAAATACGGTTTCACGAGCAATTCACTACTGTGAATGTGGATGGTCAGTGAAGCTGAGATGTCACAGAATTTTGAGCATCGTACTGCAAATAGCGGTTCCTCGATGCGTTCCAACTTGGTAGGTGGTAGGCATATTCGTTCATGGTGAAGAATTGGCGCAAGGCAGTTTTCAGACGACCAGCTCACTTGAAAATTACCGGCGTCCGTATAGCATCAGAGAGTCCGTACTAGACTCGGCCTCCCCATTACCCCCGCCGAAAAGTTAAACTCATCATGTAACAAGTACACTCTAAGAAAAAAGGTGGTCAAAAGAGAGTCCCCGGCGCCGAGACTACCTGTTACGCTTGGTGAGTCAAAACGGAGTCACAGAACATAGCCATAATTTTGGCGACCCTTTTTCGACTCGGTTCGGGGTGCAACTTTGCGGGAGAGGGGAACTCCGGCGGCCTTTCGGTCGACGGTCGCTCTCCGCTTGCGCTTGAACCCCCCTCAGCGTCGCATCACACCAGGGTTCCCTCGAGGGGAGGTGGGCGTAATTTTTTTTAATTTGCGTCGCGTATCGTAAAAAGGACCATTGCGAAAAGTTTGCAGGGTAATAGGGCGTCTGCATACTTTGCCTCCGCCAGGCGTAACGTTTTTTTTTTTTTTTCATGAGGCTAAAATATAGTCGGACGCAACTTTGATTTCAAAAATCGCACTCCTCGGTCCGAGTCACCCGAGTCGAAACTGGGTTTGTTATTCCGAGAGGGGGCTAAATGAGAAAATACTAAATGGGAAGGGCGTTTTGTAGCGGGTTGAAGCGGCACGGAAGAAACGAGAAGGTTCAAATGGGAACGGGTTCAAATGGGAACAGGCGAAATGGGAAAGGGCGAAAAGGGAAGGTCCTTTTGCGCCGGGTTTAAACGGGAGGGACCCAGCGGGAAGGATGAAATGGGATTGGGTTCAAACGGGAACCACCCGTTTAGATACCCCGGAGCAAGCAGTCGATCACCAGCAACGCGTTGTGCTCCAAGAAGCAGGCTACGCTCACGCAGTTCTTCCACCCCAATAAATTATTGTTTTCTTTCCGAGAACTGTCCTATCAATAGTGAACTGCAGGGTGGTAGGAGCTCAGCATTAGCTCGTGACTCCGTCGGCAAGATTTCTCTAATATAAGTTTTTTTTTTTTGCTTCACTTTCTATATCAAATTTTTGCTATATCGAACTATTTTACAATCCTCGCGCTGTTCGATATATGCGAGCTTTACTGTATAAGAATACATGGGTCGCGTGCAGTTACACATTCATTGGGTAGTTGTCATTTGTTGTCTGTGTGGTTTTTCTGCGCTGCAGTGTAAGTATGCATACGTGCTTTCAGGGCTAAGACCTGGCGCACAATTGTATTTGGTACCTTCTACACAATAGTCCAACCATCGACACTAGCAGCCGCGTCTTTTTTGTGTTCCTGACAAATCCTGTTATTAGCCCATAGTAATACACTTTAACCTGTATCATTTCACCTGAATATACCTTAACCTTCTCCCACGTTGCTTTCGCATTACCAGCTGTAGCTATCAACATAAATCCCTCTATAACCTATCTTAATTTGTCTCAACCGAACCTGTTCAATATTGCTCTACCGAAATGGCAACCTAATCTACCTTGCTAATAAGTGTCAATCACTTCGCAATCAATAATTAGTTTGGTTAGTTTGGTTATAAGCATTTTGGTCATCATTTATTTTTATGTGTACACAGCAGGGACGTTTTCTTCGCTTTTTGCGTTGCTTGGGCTTATTTAGAGTTCGCCTGGTGGCCGGAATCGTGAGACATTAAAGGGCTACTGAAGAGCTTTTAAAACCGGGAAAAACTCTACTTTTTACAATTGTTACATTGGTCAGTTTATGCCTATAAAATTTTTTTTCGGCATTTTTAGCTTGGGGACAGGGGTATTCGTCGTTAAAGCTGACCCGACGCACCGGCCACTGCTCCCTGCCGCATCGCCGGAAGAGCGAGAAACTCAGAGCCAGCGACCGGAATATCGTCATATTCGGAAGACGTCCAGCGACGTGCGCCGCCACTTGGATGTGTCCCACTTTTCTCAGCGAAGTTCCGAATTAAGCAGGCGTGTAAACTGCACTTTATTAATCTTTATTGTGTAGAGTTGCTTCCGCGTCGATTTTCAACCAGAATGCTACTGTGTGATTCCAAAAAGCGACTCCTAGATACCAGAGATTTCCTACACGACCGCTCGTGGCTACTACCTTCACGAGTAGTCGCGGGGCCAGCCGTGTCGTCGGGTGCTCTGTGCTTCATACGCGAAGAGACGGGCTCATGCAAATAGAGGGGTACTTCAAGTTTCTGATCCATTACTCTAAGGAGATAAGAAAATTAGTAAAACTGCAGCGCTCTGCGCTTCCCGAACTTCTTGCTCGTTTTCCCGACCAACGTTGTTGGCTGTAACGACAGCTTAACTGAGTAGGTAGACTTTCAGAAGAAATCAAGCAAGCTGAAAGCATGAAGCGTTTTCTGCGCGCGGAAGCGCTCCGCACACTCGCCGGTCGTGCATGCCCGTATGGCGCCCCAAACGGCTCGCACCACGCATGCCGCGGCAGCGACCGCTTTTCGCTGCCGTCCAGAAACGAGGCCGTCGCGAAAAGCAAGGTAAATGTGCAAGAAAGTGTGGTGAAAGATTGTGCTGGGGATTGTCATCCAATGTGATTTCGAAAGAGCTGATCGAATTTGTATCGCGATGCGGAGCGCCGACCGGTCGCGGAGCTCGTCGACGGCGCAGCAAATTAACCTGCCCGAGCACTAGATGCGGTGAGAGGCCGATGGATGGCGTTACTGCGCGCACGAATAAACACAGCTCCGATGGCTAGAATGACTATTAACATGAAAATAAAGTTCCACACGAGCGAAAGGGGATGATAGTGCTGTGAAAAATTGTGTTAAAAATCGCAATTAGCAATTGTGTAGGTAGCAGGTAGCAGCGACCAAATATCGGCCTCGGTGCTAAGCCTAAAGTTCCCAACATCCGAGGCAATCCGTGCAACCCAAGCTGGCTGGAGCTGTTTGGGAATTTGGGAAGTCGTTTTTCAAAGTTCGTCGGGGACCAGCGGGCTGCGTTTTGGTTCCTCTACCTTTCGGGGGACCACCAGCGTTCGATTCCCCTATTCTGAAACTGCGTTTGGGCAGCAATGACACGTTCCGCTGACTGGCCGCGCATCGACGCAGCACGAGCACCTCCGCCCGACGAGGCGACCAGCGGCGGCCCCTTCGCTAGCTGCTGCCTGCGCGCATCGCAGGCCGCTGCACACAGCTTGTTACCGCCTGCCCGAATGTAAAAGCAAAGTCGCACATGCGAGAAGGGGATGATGGTGTGTCGAAAAACTGTGCCAGGAATTGTGACTAGCGCTGGTGGTGAAAGCGGCGAACCGATGTCTGCACAAATTCCCTGCACCCGACAAACAGAAGTCGGCCATGAGTCGTCGGGGGAGGACCCCTTTCTAAAGCTCGCCGCGATCGAACTTGTTGCATTTATACTTCCCTCAGGCTCTCATATTCCGAGGAAAGATTGTGTGAACCCTCCATTCACCAGACGTCCTTCCGGCCCGTATCTGAACGGGAACAGAATGAGATCTTCAGGCCGAGCGGTCACCGCATCGCCGGCACTTCCGAATATGACGTCATCTGCAGCCGGCCAATGCTGAAAGGCAGCCAGCACTCTGACCGCGCCGCCGGGCAGGGGTCGTTTATTTTCACGAAAAACGATGGTTTGGGTGTATTTACACATAAAATAAACATGTTTTTAGAATTCAGCGGCAAGAAAACCATTATGTGATGCCCCCAACAAATTTTTTTTGAAAAGGTCTTCACCAGCCCTTCAAGGCTTTCACCTGAACGTGTGCTGGCCTATTGGCTCGCATCCTGGACTCACCGTAATACCGATATCCCACAGCAGTTCCGCATATGATAGCTCGTGGTGTTCAACGCGCTGATGCTATGCCTGGGCTATGAGGCACGCAGTAGTGGAGGGCTCCGGACTATTTAGACCCCCAGGGTATCTTTAACGTGCGCCGAATCGTCGAGAGACGGCGTCTTTCCTTCATTTCTCGCAATTAAATTTCTATTTCTATTATTTTCATTTATTGTTTATCACTTACTGCTGCGTAGGTAGTTTCAGGTAGTTGCATGACTGTGAGAGGTTTTACTCCCCTTCCCTAAAAAAACTATTTCCTCTGAACGGCTCTGTACGCCTCGTTTCTGCACGACCGCCCTCCCGCTTTGTTGTGGGAAAGTAAGCTGTTTTCACTTTGCACCACAGCAGTTGCGTCCTTTGATATGAAATGCACATCTTTGCACAACCCTGAAGGCGTTTTACGGCGGGTTTCTCAACAATTCTGGCAAGCCCGAAAGCAAATCGGTGCCCAATCACTTCGATGTCAACGGTGTGTATGCTGCACAGGGACGAAAGAGGTGCGGCAATAACGAGCCACCGCGGTGCAATGTCTTGCGCTAACGAAACATTGGCCATATTTAGGAAAAAAGGAACGCAGCGTGTCTAAAAACGAAGACCGGTTCGGTTAAGGTTCAGCTTGGACAGCTTTCTTTCGTTCCGATTTGGTTCCTACTCATTTAAATCACGTACCAAACCAGTTCGTGAAGCAGTTCGCAAGTTGTCAGCCTATAGGCATGACTTAGTTCGCTTTAGCAACTATAAAAACAGGTGAAGTGGAGTTGTTGATCCCCGGACACTTTCTCGCTCAGCCTGTATATCGCACCAAGAGCTAGTTTGAAGAAAGAATAATGCGGTCACTGGCAAGGTCAAAAAAAGTGTAAAGACGTTTTGGAAGATATTTCATTGTGAACCAGGAACCCGTTCGGTTTCCGAAATGGCTTTTACTTGTTGACTTGGTCAGTGGCACCAGACGAACTTTGGTCGCACCCTTGACTACAAGAAATAGTTTATGCCCCCGGCGGCCACGGAAAAAATCCGCTACCCGATGAAATGACTCTGCAACTTTGTGAATCCTATAGAGACACTTGTTCGTACCTCGTGCGATCAATTGAAACTAAACCGTTACTACCAGTATAAATCTAGGAGGGAGAGAATGCTTGGTAACTGTTTTAATATTTTCTCTACATGGTAAACGCACACGCGTAGCATAATATTTGCATGTTTTCTTATGTTGCGTATCGTTTTTCGGCGAAAACGATATCCACGCCCAGTGAAACTGCTAGCGCATTGTCTCTAAGCACATGGACTCTTCGCGTGAAACCGGCGTCTTTGTAGCATTGTAACAGGTCGAGTTCAGAATGCATTGTGGAGTTTTCTTCTCTCGTCTAAGCAGCGCGCACGATGTAAGCCATACAGCTTGAAAACATCTCCCGCACAGAATGCCTTCCCAATTGTTCTGGTTTAGCGTCTAGCAATTGGTGTCGTAGCAAAAATCCGAAACAGCTCAGCCTTCGTTCTCACTGCGACTGGAGCCAATAGGCAAGTATTTGTAGCCGCTGATTTCAGCCATTTACACGTCACGCTTTTTCCGCGTATTCTTTTATTTTCACATATAGTGGCCTCTATAGAGTTGCCTTTCACACTGGACTATAAATTACTTCGTTCCAACGCGCCACCTGCCCATATTAAAAGGCGTAGGCTTGAATGGCAGCGACACCCATTTTAAGGCATTGGGTGCAGTGGTGAAGCATTTTCCGCAGCCTCGCAGGTAAACCACGCAACCCTTCAGTTTATTTGCGTCGTGCCAAACTGCGCATGCGCACGTGGGCTAGCCTCTGCAGGCACGCGCTTTTCCTGCTTGCCTTGAGGCAGGCGCGTCGTCGGGACCCATCTTCATGAGGTCCTTCATCCGAGAGAAGAAGGACGGCTTGGATGCAGGTTCGTCTGGAAACCTCGACACCGGCTGCAGAGAACTGACCCCTTCGGCCGCAGTTCTGCGGTGTGAATAACAAGCCCATATTCGATCGATGATGATGATGATGATGATGGTTGGATGTTTATGGCGCAAGGCCAACTGGGGCAAAGAGCGCCAAAACAATAGTCATATATGAGGGGTGAAACCTTAAACACTAAGTAAAGTCAGTAAAAACAAAAGTGAAATCGCAAAACGACAATGAGCATGGCTGGTGTATAGGGCCAGATTTCATGATGCGTGATAGGAAATGAGGTTTAAAAACTTGACGTCTGACAAATACTCAAACACACGTTTCACAGAAACAATGGCATCATCACCTAGAAAAAACGATGGATGCATATTCGATCGAGCGTGATTGCAAGAACCGGAAATACGTAACCGAGAATACCACCTTTCCTCTAAGCAAAAGCGTAGATTTTAATGGTTATGGAATAAAAGCTAAAAGAAGTGGTTAAATAACGGCAAGAAATAGAGTCAATATGACAGGACAGCCACATTGCGGTAGATGCTGAGGACTACATAGACATGCCAAAGCGAAAACCTAGTTGGGCCATCTGTTGAACTTTGCGGTCGCGCCCCTGTTGGTCCCCGCCGGTAGATACACCTGGCAAGACGACTCGTATTCCATGTTTCTGGGGTCCACTCAGCTCCGGCGCTGCTGTTGACGTTCCCCAATGCGAGCTTCTTGTGAACTAGAGTACGTCAAGCAGAGTTGTGTGCTGGGCGAACTGTTCTGCCATTGATACCTCAACAAAACAGGGCGTACGTCTGGGAAAAAGAGTGTGGAGGAACTCGTGGCACTCTGTGCTGTCGTACTCTTGCAGCTGCCTAAACCGCAGTTCACTCGTGGTGGCCTTACAGTAAGAAGTCATGCTGAATGCCTTCGCTGAAGAAGATTTACACAATTACGAGGAAGACTTCAATATTTGCATAATGCAACATTTCAAGGTTGCTTATTATTGCGGCTGGTGCAGTGGGTTTAGCACTCAAACCTGGTAGCAGGTGCACCAAAAATTTCAAGAAAAGCGAGAGAACATTTCCTATGTAACGTTTCATTTTCAGAATATAAAGCAGCTCTCGCAAAAACACCCCAGCGAGCCCAAATTTTCCAACAAACTTCAGTAATCGGCATCGTTCAGTGCATTCTACAAATTTGAAATATAAAACGTTTTGCTATAGTATTCCATGTTTCAAGAGAGGGTCACGTTATGAAAAATGATTGCCATGACACTCACAACACACCAAATACTGTGTGGTATCGTGCACACCACCGCGATAGGTAATTACTGTCGTGTAAATAATTCAACGTTTGTAATCGTAATGTTTCTTGTGTAATTTTTTTACGTAATTGCTCAAAAGAGCTGTTTATGATCGGCAACAGGTACGAGGGTGTCTTGGGTACGCATTACGGTTCCATGAACGTTGACTACCTTACGTTCCCAAATAAGGTGACAAGGCAAGCTCAGGTCACATGCCCTTGCAATGCTTCTTGTTTAGAAGAGAGGTTATGAAGGGGGGAGAATACATATTCGCGAATGTCCACCTTGTCGCCTGGTTAGCTGTACTGCAAAGATAGCCGATCAAGATGCCTTAGGGGCCTGGAGTGATAAGAAAATCTCGTTTTCGTGAACCGACAGGATGTCACACGCGAATTTTTTGTCCATGCTGAATGTGCTGAATGAGGTGCGCAACTCCTCTTATGCTACACTCAGATGGCTATATGTAATTTCTTATCTCTTCGCATTGCTGCAGAGAAAAAGAGTGAAGCCGCGAGATCTTTGTTCGTGTTCCTCTTTCCATTGTTAATGCTGCGAACAATCTTGTTACATGTACGCATGGGCAAATATTTTAGTGCTATACAGGGTTTCACAGCTATCATGCACTGCGATTTTTAACAACGAGGTACTCTACAAAAGCCAGTGCATGATGTTTCCAGTACAGTAAAGTATCGGCATGTAATGTTTCGGTTAGTGAGACCAAGTAATCATTTGTAAATATTTATGTAACTGGAGAAGTAGCGTAATCCGCCTTAAAGTGCCAATGAGGCACTTGTAGGTACCCTGAAGGGGCATCTAACTGCAGTATTTTCAGCGACAAACTTATCGCGTACTCATTTATTTTGACTGATAAAAAACCGAGAGAAACACGAAAAAATTAAAGCCGTTTCACTCAACGTGAAAGCTGACGGTAGTTCAGAGAAAGTGATTCGACATGATGGGCTGTAACGTCGTTGTCCTCCACTGTTACCATCCAAAGAAATTCAAATTTCCCGCCATCGTATTGCCCACGCGCCCCCTGCCTGAAACAGCGCCAGCGGGAGTTCTTCTCTTTGTACTTTCGTATCCACCTACACGTGCCAGCGGCGCACCGTTACTTTTCCGTTACTATCGCAAAAACCAAACCAACGAGCGTTCCGAACTAAATGAACGCGGGTACTGCCGGATAATTACATATATTTGCGCCAAATATACCTGTAGTTTTTTTTACGCAAAAGAACGAGGAGATGTATGACAAGCGCCAGCGTTTCACGCGTTTGGAACGCTTATGACTATTTAAATCATTTTTCGAAGCCTCTGTGGGACGCCCTATTACGAAATGGCGAGCTCTAATTGGGCCCGTTATCTCGCAGCGTCGCCTGATTGCTGCAGTCGTTTGACATCGACCGTTACAGCGAGCGACGATGACAAGGCGAGCCACTAAAGTGCTCTGCACTAAATTCCAACGTGGCGGCGCTTCCGTCGGCATCGTTAAGCCATGACCTCGAACAGTCTCCCTCCGAGCTAGCCAAAAAAAAAATAATAATAATAATACGAGTGAGAAGAAATCCCGATCGACTTGGTGCCGTATCTGCAACAAGCGCCCTGCGAAACTTGCTGTTGCTGCTCCTTCCATGCATTACATCATCAAGGGGATGCGCTGCCTCTTCGGGCGTGTGACCGGCAAAGCAGTTGCTTTGAATCAGGTTATATAAGGGTGCTGGTTTATTAGGCAAGGGCCCTACGCTCGAATACACAAATTCCCAGGGAACTGGGGAATTTGCCGGAAGTCTTTTCTGATTGGCTTAAAATAGGAAAAGCGGTTGTGTTTGCTTTCGTCATTTTGACGTTACATGACGTTTACTGTCAACAGTTCTATATTTTACCTTATTTCTCTCTACGTGAAGTGCACAATACTTGGCTGGCAATAAAAAACTAGACTAAATGCTCCGGACATGGCAACGTAGGCCTGTCTTTGCTATTCAACAACATTAATGCCTGTAATACACGCTCTCTCTGTTATTGACTGAGAAGGCGAGACGAATTTTAAACACTGGCGGGAACAATTACGTCACGCACAGCCAACTTCAGCCTGCGTAAAAGTGACGTAATGTTACGTTACAGCTTGAAAATGGCGGCTGCTTTTGCCGCGAAATAGGGCAAAAAAGTTCGCCGACTTTCGGCGCCGCGAAGTGTCCCCGAATTTGCAGCAGGCGCAGTTTCGCATAGTGCGCGGTTTAAAGCATGTTCTCTACGGTACCGAATAATAGTTTCGACTGTTTCCAAGTCAAGGATCACGCAGCCTACAAACACCATGCACTATTTTGATTTTATATTTGGGAATAAAATCAAAAATTATTTGTCGAAGTCGAGAGAAAAATAACGAATAAAAGTGACTCTTTTGTTCATTACTGCGCTGATTGATGTCGAGCTTGGCCAGTGAGGGAATCGGCGACATCGGTGCGCTCCGCAGTTATCAGGCGTAGCGCTTCGCTGCTCTTATGTGTCATACAAGCGATGTTCGCGTCCGTTTTGTTTTTGTGATCACGCCATAAACTTGTACCATAGCAGCAGACGATGGCGTGGCGGTGGCGGCGCCGGGAAGGTGATAACGCAACAAAGATTGCATTGAAGCTGTGAGCCCAACTGTGTTACTAAAAGCAATCGAATGAAATAAATAGATGCGGTAAAAAACTTGTGCGATGCTCGACATCCGCCTTTAGCTCGCTTTTGGATCAACGTTACTCGATCTTCTTGTGGTGTTGACGCCAATTTTGACCTACAGAAATGTGTTTCTCTTGCCAGCCTCAGCTACCGTCCTAATTTTTATAGTACATACCAAGTGTTTTTGTATCTTTTGTGCACAATGTTTGATACCTTGGTTGTGATCTTTATGAGTGAAGCGTCATATTACACTGCATGTCGTCATACGTGCATCATGTCTATTATTGTTTGCCTTGTGCTTACGCAGAAAAACATGGCGAATTGCATTGTAATTTGTGCAGTCGAGAATAGGGCCTCAAGTGGGTGCGCCGTCACGTGGTATTTTTCATATTTCGCGGTCTTTATTTATCAGTCAAAGTTAAGGAGTAGGTAATTAATTCGTCGCTGAAAATACCTCCGTCAGATACCTCTCGTGTGTACCTACAAGTGATTTATTCACACTTTAATGATTTAGATACTACTTCCCGAGTTAGATAATAAAATGCAATTAATAATATCTAATTAACGAAAAACTTTAGGGCGTCTACTCGACTGCTCATTCGCGAAAAAATTCAATGCCGCTACTCCACTGCACAGGAAGCATTATGCCGTATGTTTTCTTGAAGTAACTTCATTGCTCTTTGTTAAAATATTGGTGTATGATAGCTGGGACCCCTATAACACACCTGACAGGTCTAAACTCAAGCAACGTCATGAATCCGTACACCTACCTATACCAAGCCTTATAGTGATCAACCAACAAATTTATAACAGTCATAGGTTACTTACTGAGAGTGGTGGTTGTAACTCAATTTTTCTATGTGGCAACGAATTTGGAGCCCAAGCGGCACCGCCGCGGAAGTTTTCAATGGCGTACTTACGCCGGCTGAACCCGTGCTCACACTAGGAGCACGATCGTGGTAACAGGCTTTTTTTAAGGTGCGCAGTACCTTAGGACCGCCCAACGTCCGTCCACATCCGCGTGCATAGCATTTACACTAAAAAAATCACACAGGCACCGGCAGGAGTGGAGCCTGTGTCTGGTAGACCAGACAGAGTTACTGTCAGTCGTCTTACCCATTGGGCTACGACCGTGAGTTGGTACCCGAGAGTCAAACGGCTTACTTCCTCGCCTGTAACGATGTGGAGTACTTAGGACCTCCCAATGTCCGTCCGCGTCCATCCGTGCGCACACCACCATCAAGCGAAAATAAAGCGAAATTCGATTTGAGCCGTGAGTTGCCGTATAATTTAGGGAATAATCAAGCTTCAACTCACGGCTAAAATCGAATGACGGCCGGGCGCAAATCGGATGTCACTCGGGGCGCAACTTGGATGTCATTTCGAGTCCCCGTAGTCCGCACCCTCGTCATCATCCACGGAGTGGAGATGCTGCCATTTTTTTAGAACACTCACAACTTGCACACTGACGTGTGTTTGACACGCAACAGATGATATACCAAAAGTTTTAAAATGTGATTTTGTGGCCTAAACGTTAGCCACTCGAAGGTCAATCCGAGTTCAAGTTCACTGATTGTCGGTGGCAGTGACCTGCATGGCCAACCTCTATAAGGCTGGTGTCCAGGGAAGGCGCGTTAAAACAAACGTTTCGCAGAGGCAGCTTTCCGAACTTACGCTGGCGTTTCATCCTGATTTGACTTGGGAGAGGGGGTGCCTCCGACCTTGAAAAAGGGAAACCGGAAGCCTCCTTTCCCGGCCGCTGGCTGCTCAGGCTCTTCGGCCGGAGGTGGCGAAGATGATGCATGCTGCGATGGGGGAACCAAAGCACCACCTGCCTCTTGAGGCTCGTGCACTGCGCCATCGCTGCTGTCTCCCCGTACTGAGGAATGAGTTTAACGATAAAATGTTTCAGATTCAGGTGATGTGGCGCAACGCGCCGAAGATATATACCTGGGCTATGAGGTGCGCCATAGGGAACTAGTCATATGATGCCAGACTTTGCAAAGCGTTTTCTTCAAGGAGAGTAGGAGAAGAACGATGCCATGCCTACCGAAATGAAGGTGACTGATTGAAAGGGACACGGAAGTGATTTGTAAACATTGCGGGATTCCTAGCGCAAATTGTAGTCCGGAGTACTTACATAGGACATGTTTCGACCCCTTTGAGTGCGTTTAGGCGAAGTTATTTAGTAGAAAAATCAATTCTAAAATGCTGTCCTCCTCTCTGCACCCTCGCCCATTTTCTGTGGAACTTTCGTGTGACGTCAGGAGGAGCTGACTTGGCTTGACTGCGCTGGTGCACGGCTCACCGACCTACCGACAGAGTCAGTCGGCAAAGCGTATAGTCCAACGGCCGGAGTCGAGTCGTCGCAATTCGTTCACTAAGTTGAAAATAATTAGCCACAACGTTTGTGAATGGACGAATGTGCCTGTCTTTACTTTGTCACTTTGTACACTGTATCAAGCTCCAAGTCCAGGTCGCTCCACACAAGTCCTGCACAAGCGAACATGCGACGCTTTGCTAACTGGCGCGCTAGTAGGAAAATCTGTAAGGCGGGAGAAGAATCAGCGAAGTCAATGTAGGTACTAAAGAAATGAAATCAACTGAAACTTTTCCGTACAGCGTAAAACTAGGGAGCCGGAAGCACTTTTATGCGCCGGGTGAACAAGCACAGCGGTCAGCAGCACGACCACACATCTGCGAACGCTTTTCCGTCTAAGAAATGCAATTGTTAAACGTGACATATTGTGGGAATATGTCGAACGCTTACTGCGCGAGCGCTATACAATAAATAGTCACCTAAGCTGCTTGAAATGCTAAAACTAAATAAAACTGTTACTGGTGATATATTATATACCGTATATTTCGAACAGCAGCAGCGCTCCCCACCGGGAGAGCGCTGCTGACAACTCGACCATGGTGGCCGAGTTGTCTGGAGCGCTAGGTGTTTTATTTTGCAAGTCAGAAGTTCGAATCCCCGAGGGTCTTTTTTTGTAAGTTGGTGTTTTTGTTTTCGGCGATGTGTTTCATACTGAGTCCACCATTTTTGGCCCGTAACGTGCACTGCTCCGCTAGCGAGTTCGCAGAAAGCGCGCTGACTGACACTGACGCGCTAGCGAGGTCTCCTTGGTATGCTGTTGCCAGAAGCACCGACTGCTTGAGGGCAGTCGCCACAGGCCAGAATCAGCAGTCCCTTTGCCTGGTGCGAATACGGGTTTTACGACACAGGGATGAGTGAGGAAAGCTCCAAATATGGGGGAAACGCGCGCGGAATTTGAGCATCTGCGGTTACGCGGAGGGCGCTCATCCACTGCGTAGGCCTCGGCTAGTAATCGCTACGATTTCAAGCAGTCCTGGGTGGCTTATCTTAAGGCCGAACCGCATGGAGCGTTTTTTCACGCGATTCGCGCGCGTCGGCGTTGCGCGTGCGTTTTAGATGCGACTGCATCTCGTTCACTCGCCTTGTCCATGCAGCGTCGGCGTTGTTGTCGTCCGCCCCTCCCCCATTCTGGTCGCCGCGTGAGCTGCGCTCTCCGCCGCTCCCCCCATCTTCTCTGCGATGCCCCTCTCTCGTCCACACCCCTCCCCCTGGACTATAAAAAAAGTAATAGTTAGCGGCGCCCGGTTCCGATCCCACGACACTGTGGGCGGAACGCGAAGTACATGGTGCTCTTCCCACTGCGCCACAACACGGAGACAATCAAATGCTACGAACGCGCCTTATATCCTTGACTCATTCAAACTACGTCAAGACGCTACTGATACAACGCATGATGGGGCAATTATTAACACTTGCAATAAAAGAAAAGAAGCTCCCGTTCACAGCAACAATGATGGAGTAAAGGTTGTTGCGACAGCGAAGCCCCAAGCATAGCACTTAGAGAGATTGACCAGGATTGGCCAATAAAACATAATAATAGTCATAAAACATAATAATCATACGCGTTCCCGACACGTTTCACGCGGTTTCAGAATAAATCTTGCATCTTGGGGAACAGCGCGAACTAACAGGGACACAAAAAGAAAGAAGTGGACAGGACTAGCGCTGACTTTCAACTCGATTTATTGGAAAAGACGTAACTACTTATACATACACAGAATCCTCCTCCCCCACCACGCCACGTGCCCACACCAGCCAATGACGTACTATCAAGACCAAAACACTCCACTGTTGACAACGCACATTTCTTAACACTGGAACACCTTATCGCGACGACCGCTCCAAATAACCAAATTCTTTTTCGTGCAGGACAACTGATGTTTCACTGATACAATCTCTCCCCCACTTTCTGATGTAGTATGATTCCATCAACTCTTTAGTACGCCTGTCTTTATGCTTAAACAAGATATCTGTCTCGCGGAAAAGCGGATAGCATCGGTGCTCACACGTGCGGCAATGTTCGGCCAGACGTGCGTAATCATCTTTTTTAAGCTTGTTGCGATGCTCCAATAATCGAACGTTTCACCCTGCTTCAGAATAAATCCAACGGAAACACCAAGTGAGCCCCACGATGCGTCGCATCTACACAGGGTTCCCCTGGCGGGGAGGTGGGCGCAATTTTTCCCACGCCCGCGTTGACGATTCCGCGCCCGCGGCAGCATCTGCCTTGGCTAGATTTTGACGCGCGTCGCGCGCGGCAGTGGGAGGAGCCTGGCGATTTGCGCCAGTGGGGAGGCGCGCGCCTCATGGCGGCGGTTTCGAAGCGGTCGAGACAGCCGGCTGCCTCCGCCGGGGATGTTTAGGCTTACCACCCCAGCAGATATTGAATGGGCGTTTTCACTTGCGGCGCGGATGATGTTTTATAGTACAGTTTTCGCCCACATTATAAGCTCCTTTACCGCACAAGCAACTTCGTGCGTGCCTTGGGCGGCATTTTAGAGAGCGGTTAGAAGCGGTCGCTCGAACTCCCGACACCACTTCGCTGCCGAAGCCGCCGCCATGTTGCCGCAGCCGGCCGCGGCGCGCGCAGCGTGCGGGTGGTTACGCGGCAGCGTCAGCGCGCCGGTGGCGTGCGCGGCGCGTTTTCTCGAGCAGAAAATGCTCCATGCGGTTCACGCTTTAGGCATTTTACGGCCGACAACATGGCAGAAGCGCGGTATGGCGATTATTGTGATATCGAGAATGCCCATCCAACGATAACGTCAGATGTCAAGCATGTTGTTTTACAGAAACGAAACCCAAACTTGTTTGAATGCTAATTTTGGACATCGTCCAATCACAGTGCACCTCCTCCCGACGTCACAGCCTTTAGTTTGTGCGGCCGCCGCAGACCGCGCGTGGTAGTATTGTTCTTTCGGGCTTTACGAAATAATTACCGACTTATCAACCGGATAAACGATAAAAAGTGTTTTAATTTGAGCCAGTCTACCCAGTGCAAGCAAAAGTGGGAGCTTGACAAATTCCCTTCAGTGTCCCTTTAAGGGCACAGGTTATCTTTATACGATGGTGGCGATTATGGGGAGTACCGATCGGTAGGTTTTAAATCCTCCTGCGCGCACAAGGTTCTCGTCTGCTATAATGGATGCAAGCACTACATCGCAAACCGAATTTGCTGGCTATCGTCAGTTTCGTCATCGTCTTCGTCGCACAGCTCTGTAACGACATTTCGGCAATCCTATCAGTCTTGCTCCACTGGCGAATTTCGTCGGCCCGCCGCAGCCAGTTTGTGGTAGAGAAGTTTCTTTGTGTGTCCACAGTTTTCCTTTTCAGCTGCCCGCACTTCCTGCAGGAGGTACTCGAGATCTATGAACGGCATACGACAGGTCTACAACGGGCGGTAGAAGATTCTGGCTGCGGTGGCTTGATAGCTAGAAGGAAGAAAGGGTTCTATTTTCCCGCGCAACTACGAGTACCTGATGGAGTTATGACACTGCTTTATACTGTTTATATGTAAACATAAACTATTTGGATCATCAAACTTCAGAATGAGGGCATCGTTAAATGAACGCAAAGCTCAAAGCCAGTAGTCAGGTATTGCTATGAAGGCATACGAAAGGTTTTGTTATTTTTGAGTGGTATGTTTTCTGGTGTACTTGAACAAAAGTGAAAAAAAGCGTGCTTACCGGATGGTATCCCAACCCACGACCTCCAGAATACCGATCTGATGCCTTATTAACTAGGCTACCAGGAAGGCTGTCATACCCTTCACTTTCTTGGTTATATTTCAATGTATTTTTATGCTACGATTGGGGATAGCAGCCAGCGTCACTCCCACAGCGGGGGTACACCTCACCTCACGCAGGTGGCTTGTCTTCCTGTGCTTGTCGGCCTCCGACGACTCACTCGCGCCGTCTGTGGGTTCCTCGGGCCCGGAGGGGTGCTTGGATACCCCCGCCTTCGCGGGAGGTGCACTGCTTGATTGTCGGCGGGATCTGACGATAGTGAAGTCACAGAAAGCAGTGGTTCATCACGCTTCGACTTTTCTGTTGAAGCTTCATTAACACTCTGGACAGGAAGTGAACATGCGCTCAGGCCAAAACAGGAGGACATAACGGCACTGCAATTTCGAGTGACAGCTGTCACCAACCAGCGGTTAACTTGTAACTGGCCACTTTAAGGCCAACGCGCTAGCAAACACAAACTCCAGAAAGCGGACAAGCTCCAAGTCTCTTGCACATAAGGTGGTGCAAGAATACTTTAGGAATTCACGATTATGGACGCACGCGCCGTACCAAAACGTTGAGGTAAATTCGCTAGCCTTTTTTTCATGCCCGAATGCTTGTACCGGCGTAACTCGATCCCGTTGGACATTTTCCGCACCTACAGAACTTACGGCCACCTTAGGCGGCCTTTGCACCACCGAGCAAAACTTGTGCCGATGATGGACGATCCTCTCTGTTTCGAAGTCTGCACTTCAGTCGCTTTGGCCAGCTCTGTGTCGCTGAACCGCGAAACAACGTCTGACCAAAATCAAAATAATTTGCGACCGTCCATCTCAGACGGGTTTTGACATTGTCTCTCTATTACTTCCCTGTCATTAGGACGAAAGCTTCCCTGTCGCCATCGAAAGTGCTACCCCATCGGGGAGCAGCGAGTTCGGCAACATTAACTTATCCGGAACGCACAAACCTCGGGCTCTCTGTAAGCTCTCCCGAAAAGAATACTGCCTAAATAAATAAAAAAAAAACAAGGATTCACGAGTGCACATTTTGGGGCCTTCGGGTAGCACCTTCGGACTGCGCTTTTTTAGGCCTCCTGTGGTCTGATGCGATACTTTTGTCGTCTCTGTCTCGCAGTGGCATTTATGAATGCTTTATTTTATTAGGTCGTAATGGCGCCCATAAAGGCGTGTGAACTTCGTGACGCGCAGAAATCGCCCACGTGCTTCATCGTAAAGAAGGCAGCTCTTCTGAACGCTGTGTGAAAAACTTTTGTTTTGGCGGCCATTCTCTGTGAAGAAATTGCTGCGACAGTCGCACTTTTTCTAATCAGGGTACTAGGCTACCAAAGCGCCCATGCGCTTTACGGATTTCTAATGTCTGGTGTGATAACTCTTGGCACACTTGCCTGGGCTGTTATAGCCTTTAATCTTCTCTTCCTGCTTTCTTTTTTCCCATGTTACTTTCCCCACGTCTCGGATAGTAAACTAGACTTCACATAACTGCATTTGCTTTTACGTTATGCTTCATTCCCTTTAAGTTAGAGTTTTCTTCGAACTTAAGCGTTGGAACAAACTCATCATTCCGCGCAATGAGAAGCTGAGGTACGGCCCTTTTACACACAGAATAGAAGGCCCTGTCATGCGCTCCCAACGCCATTGAAGACACCTGCCGGGTGGGACGCCTTACAAACGCTCGGTGGAGACCAGTGAGAGAGGGAACGTGTTTCCGCGAGTTCGTAGACGTTTCCATTAGCGCATGGAAAGGGTCTACCGGGATAATATCCGCCTGCTCACCCAGGCGTTCCTGTTTCTTTGGGAGCCTCTTCTGCATTCCCAAAAAAAGGGAACCAGAAGCTCTTCTTCGGCGACTCGGGAGGTGGAATGGGCATCTTGATTTTCACCGGTGAACGCAGGGTTGCGTAGTCCTGGACAGGCGGCTGCGACCCGCGCTGATTGGCGGTAGACGACGCAGAAGGCACGTCCGCCTGGTCCGCAGACTCCTCTTCGCTGTGCGGCTCCGTGGCACCCTGGGAGATGCGTTGCGAACATCTCAGCCACGTGACCGTGGGCCTCGTGAGGAGCGCCCGGCTCGACCTTGCAGAACACTCTGCCCTGCGTTGGTGGCGTGATCTCTCGTATGCTGTTAAACTCGCGCCTGAAGTTGGGAGAAGAGACGCACAGTTGACGCGCCATTCGCGAAGCTGGTTGCCGGGGGTTCACTTCGGGAGAGGTGTAAAGCCCTGCTGAGGAAACAATCTGCGGCTGGCAGTCATGAAGAGCTTTCAGTGGCAAGTTCGGAAATCCATGTGGGGTGCACCAAGTGGGCGAACGCAGCAGCGCCGGCAGAAAGAAAACGGAGAGAAGTGCCTGGCGAAGCGGGGGAGGAGGGCGCCACGCGTGGCTGTGGTCAAATCTCTTTTACTGCCTACCCTCACTCTTGTTTCATGCGTCCCCGCCAGGGAGCGCCCTTCCCGCCCTCCCCCTCCCAAGACGATGTTCCGTTCGCCGCTGATCCAAACCACGTGAACGCCGTTATCATACGTTATTCGGTTTGGACTTCACACGAGGGCTTTGAATGAGCGAGGTGGTAGACCCACCGCTGTGCTCGTTGAGAGTACCCCGTCGGTATCCCCATTTCCTCGTGTGGGCGTAGACTAGTCGTTAGGACGACGGGGATGTCGCCCCGTTTCTTGGTTACAGTCTTGGTTCGAATCTGGGTGGTGCCAGTAATTTCTTTCGTTTAGCCTGGCGTTGTCTGCTGATGGGGACGCGAAAATTTCCTCGGCCGGTAGACGTATACTGCTTCGGAATAAAGAGCTCCAGTCTTACCTTCCGCCTATTGCTTGTTATTTCCTCATTGTCAGCGGATTGCCAGTCCTCGCTGGAATGCTCTGTCCGATCGCTAGGCCCGGATCGGTGCTTCGTGGAGGCCTCTTCGGACGCCGCCCTCGGCCTTGTAGGTCCTCTCTTCTGCCGTTCGCCAGACCTGACAAATATATTTTCGATTCGCACAGTAAAGATAACGAAAGAAACGGTGTTGCTGGGTGCTAGTTCATGCCATCGTCTGCTCAAAAACTGAAAACTTCGTGAAAGTGGCACAGATACCCGAATATTAGCCTAGCACTAGCTCTAAAGACGACTCCACCTCTTCGAAGCTATCAACGCTACATTTCTTTGGCAGTACTAGACCAGTAATGTTGTGAAATATTAACACACCGACAATAACTCTAAAGAGAAAATCAGAGACATTTCACGTGAGTGGAGGGAAATTACTCAACACAAAGAATGTCGGTACCAACAAAGAGGAGCACAGGTGTTCTTAAGTAATTACAACGCTTCAATCGATGCTCCGCTTGTTCCTATTCGCTCCCAAAGGTGACGGTTAACCGTATAAATTATGCGTTACTGTTTATTCAGCTTACGATTCCGCAGCCGCTCAGGAATATATTTCGGAGATATAAATAAATTGAGTGAATCGTTCGGAAAACAGATAGGAGGCGACGGGGAACAAAACGACCGCCACTCACAAATGACTGAGACAGTACTACTAAACCGTAAACGTAAGCGCGCACTTCTTAACTCGTGCAGAAGATGTGCGGTCGTGCGTATAGCGATTGCAGGCAGGGTAGGCGACGCCTTACGTTTACCGTCAGCCCTAGGGATAAGCGTACCCTCTGGAGGTACTGGGCGAACACATCATCGGAACAAAGGCGGAGGTGGCACGTACGCGCCCTGCTTTCTGGCACTGAGCAGGACTCAACTGATTCTCAAGAATGTGCGCGGATGTCGCTCTGTCGTGTGTGCAGGTAGGTACGCCAAGTAAGGGCGCAGGATATTGATCGCCTGGCGATATTGTAATTCATCTCTCCCGTGCTCACAACATGACGCAGAAAGCACTAGCAAGAATAAAACTGATAATTACCAAGCAATAACTAAACATTTTTGGCATCTTAGAACAAAGCCTGATGGCTTTCCTCGGCAGAAAAGTAGGCTTACATTTCGCAGTTGAGCCTCTGATTGAGTTCTTGTAGCAGAGTCCTGGTGGCAGTGGTTTAAGGGGCTAGAAAACTTTGCCGATCGTCGCCTTCGAGCGCAAATATCACAAACGACGTAGATATTGCTGGTTGATTGGTCGTTATAACGTAGAACTCGTTGGGGAAACGGACACTGTGCAGGTGCACCTTTTCCCTTCTTTTACGTTTTCTGCCAATGTTGCGGCTGATGATGATGCAATCCGTGTGTGAACTAACATGCCCATTCAGAAAACATGCTCATTATTTGGGGGGGAGGGAAAAAAAAGTTGATTTAAGCCTACATACAAAAGAAAAAAAAAGTGGGTGGGATCTTTTCTTTCCAGGAGGCCGCAGGCTGGGGTCATTATCAGGGTTTTCTGTCGTGGTGCGTTGGTCCATCAGCTCCCCCATGTTCTGAAAGAGTAACAGGTACTAGTGAAGAGGGAGGGGGTGCTTCGCGTACGCGAGATTCCGTTTCTCTGCAGGTACAGGACCGCCACTTCCTGCCCGCACCCAGCGCCACCTACTGGTTCATTTCGAGCCCTTTTTATCGTTTCGAGCAACTGCTAACGAGTCACGCTGTTCGATGCCCAGTTGCCGAATGGGTAGAACCACAGGTTTTGTTGCGGAGGGCCTGAGGTAGCAGCCAAGTAGTGCAAACGTATTTGAAAGGAGTCCTGGAATATCCTCCTGGCCCTATTCTACGCTTTGTTTTCATAAATGGGGGTGGTTTAGTATCTTCTATGTAGAGGGCGCCACGTGGCAACACGTTTAATTAGCGTTGTGCTTCGCACCGCAAGTGCCTCGCTTGTAGCTACCTCCGCACGGTATATCGCTTCCCGTACAACGGGGCGACCAGATCCCGGCCAGTGGCAAGTGTAGCAGTTATGGGCAGCCGTCGTAAGAATTCTGCGGCGAGCGGCACGGTATTGCAAAGGGTGTACATACATACTAGAGATTTTTAGCTGACCGGTTTTGACGCTCCGCTATACTCCCGACGGCCCGCTAAGCACAACCTGGGCGTCAGCGGCAGAAAGACTTTTAGCTAAGCCATAACCGTATCTCCCTCGAAAGGGAATGATTCGCATCCCTGGTCGTGCCCTGTGCGTGGGCAAACCAAAACGTCATCGCAAAGTAAACATACGCATTAGAATTTGGTCGCCAAAGTAATGTAAAGTACCGTGTTTAGTTCCTTATTTAACCTTTTTAAAACGATGTAGTCTGTTACACGGTATAATGGCTCTAAATTATTTTAAAGAAGCAGCTAAATTTCGGAATTGCCATGACAAGGCTGTCTTCCTCGGCGCTGCATAGAAGCAGTCCCGCGCTTCGGTCGACGTTTTTCGCTTCCGTACTAAAGCTTGTTGAGGAGTGTTACCTTTGTAGTCTCAGTGTAGTGTGTAGTGTGTAGTAATACAGTGTAGTGTGTCCAGTTTTTTTTTCCTTTTTTTCCTTTCTTTTTTCTTTCTTTTTGTTTTTCTTCGTTCCATCCTTTTTTCTTTTGTTCTCGTTCTTTTCTTTTAATTTAGTCTGTCTGGTAATGTTACGACATCAGTTCTTGGTTTGTATTGCTCTGTTGTCATTTTGGCTCTGTAAATGCAACTCTGAGACTTGGAGATTATTTAAATTGTCTTTAGCTGCTTTCATTGTATTTTTTCTATGTAATTATGCATCGAGGGTCCCGGTGCAGTATCAACTATGGGACCCTCGTATGGATATATCTTCACATGTAACCTTCCTCTTTTACAATAAACTTCTTCTTCTTCTTCTTCTTCTTCTTCTTCTTTGCCTATTCTGAAGAGCTTTCGCGATTTCGTCGCTCGCGTTTCAACTAGAGAGACGGAGTTCGCGGGAGCGCGCTCGCATCGCGGGGCAGCCATGTTGATATTCCGCACGGTGACGTAAGCTGCCGCGACGGTCCGCTAAGAGGCCCCGGTTAGCGGGGCCCCGCTCCGGTATCGGCGCTAGCGCCTTTGCGCTCCACGCATGCGCAATGGCGCTCCCGCTAGCTATCGGATTGGAGCGGACCGTCCGAAACGGGCAGCTAAAACTCTCTACTGAGTGGCGAAATGCGATTATTTGGGCAGCTGGAGACTTCTGTACAGCAACGAGGCTGGTGGTGCTGGTAGAAGATTTCAGTTTAAATCATTGGAAAGAAAGGGTACATGAAGTGGGTTCAAACGTAGTTCTCCTGTAAGAACGCCGAAAGGTTGAGGGTTAAGGTCTGGTGTTTGAGTGAGCGCTTGCGCTTCCAAGTTTTCAAGTGGTTTAAAAGGGCGCCCCTCGCTTTTCACAAAAGCGTGAGAGTGGCGTCGACAAGAGCAATGGTTAACGGGATGGCGAGCGAGTGTTTGTGTAGGACCGAAAAGAGTTCGCACGTCCATTGTTCTGCGTCGGTGATGTCAGTGGAGACCGATCTGGGATCTTTCCGGCAGAATGACCCTGTTACGGTTTGCAGTTTTCCCGATCTTGCGCTTCAGGCGAGGTCTAAAATATTTATTGTCGGGATGTCAATAAATATTTGTTTCAGAATATCTATTGTCAAGATGTGAAAATATTTATTGTCGGAATGTATTGTCAGTATCGCGTTACCATCGCTATTTGTAAGGAGGTGGTTCGAGTTAATGTGAGGTTACATGCTACGTCGGAAGGCACTACAGCCCGTGCAATCTGGGAGACTTGATGCAGCGGGAAAAGTGATTAAACATTGCCCGTAAAAAGGCCGCAGCGTTTTCTGGAGTCCAACATATATGTGTAGTGCGGTCGCGTAACTAAAAATTGAGGTTAGGACATTGAAGCGTGGAATGTTAGGTAGTTTAAACAGGGAGTGCATTGACGCGGGGATTGGACGTTGTGGTGTATTAACACCTCCAACATGAAGAGGATAGTTTGTCAAAACCGGGTAACAAGTACTTCAACCACGCCGTGAGCGATGGGGAACCGGTTGTGGTCTTATTAGGTGGTCGGCGCCCTTTATACTGGCACCACCGTCGGCTGTAAGTGACACAACTTCCAAGCACGTAATTACAGGTTTTCGCATCCTGGACAGCGATGATGTCGACTGCGGAGGAAGGAATAGGGGGAGCTAATTTTCCATATTTACTTCCTTTGAGAGAGAGAGAGAGAAAGGACTTTATTGAGATTCCTGCAGTCGGGGACGGATCAGGCCGCGCAGGGCTTCACCGTCCCGTAGTCTTCTCCGCTCACCGCGGCGTCGGGCCGACCCCGAGGACTGCGTCCGGTCGGCGCGGGCTACTCGGAGTGCCACCGCGATCTCCCCTAGCCCTCGCTCCCGCGGGAGGAGGCCGAGAGGAGTGCGGGTTCCCCTTTCGCCGTTGCTTGCCCAGGGCAGCCTCGAGCCGCTGGATGGCCCTCAGCTGGCTTTCGCGCTCCGAGGAGCGGATCGAGTTCGTAACGTCCGGAGGGAGGATCGGCCTCCCGTCACTCGGGTCGTGCTCGTCGCATCCCCACATCAAGTGGGCCAAGTCCGCATTCACACGCGCACAAACACTGCACACCGCGTCTTCGTACATGTCCGGGCACACGTGGCGCGCGAGCGCCGGCGTTAGCACCGTTCCGGTTTGCAACTGTCGTAGAAGCACTGCCTCCCTCCTCACGAGCCCCGGGTGGGGCGGAGGGTAGACCTGCCTCTCTGTCCTGTACCAGCACAGCGTCGCACCGTACGTAGTCAGGGGTTCTGCGTCGTTGTCCTCTTCGTCGTTGCTCGAGTCTTCGTCGTCGTCGGCGTCCGTCGCTGGCGCGGCCCGGCACGCGGCGAGATCACGGGCCGCAGCGTCCGCTGCCTCGTTGACGTTTCCGTGGCCGTTGCGGAGCTCCCGTCCCATGTGGGCCGGGAACCACCGTACGGTCGTTGCGATGTTCGTGCGAGCTCCCTCCCCGATGCCGGAAAGGATGCGCATCGTCGTCCTGCACACCGTGCCCCTGGCGAAGTTGGCGATGGCCGACTTGGAGTCGCTGAACACCGTCCTCGTCCCGGGGTGGAGCAGGGCACGCTTCCCGAGCTCAGCAGTTCTCCCGTGGCGGCACGCACCGCCACCACCGCGTAGGTGTCTTCCTTGTCGCGACGTTTGGGAGCGTCCACGTACACGGCGTCGCTCCTCTCGTTGCACTCTTTGGCGAGCGCGCACGCCCGCGCCATTCTCCGTTCCGGGTTCCGTCCCGGCGCGCCGTTCTTCGGGAGCGGCGGCACCACCAAGCTGTTGGCGATATCGTCGCGCAGCGGGACCAGCTCGTCCTCCTCGTCGAAGGGGCAGCTCAGTCCCACGCGCTGCAGCAGCCTTCTGCCCGTCCGGGTCGACCACAGGCGTTCCAGTTGCGACGTTCTCTGCGCCTCGCTGATCTCCGAGAGCGTGTTGTGCACTCCCAGAGACGCGAGGGCCGCGTTGCTCGTGCTGTTGAGTAGGCCCAGAGCCGCCCGGTACGACTTGCGGATCGCCGCGTCGATCTTGGCTCGCTCCGGGGTCCGCCAGTCGTGGAATGCTCCCACGTAGGCCACCTGGCTTACCACTAACGCTTGCAGCAGGCGCAGCAGGCTCGCCTCTCTCATGCCGCGCGCGCGCGTTGCGAGTCGCTTGACGAGGCGCGTGGCGATGCCCATCTTCGTTACCAGTCGTTCTACCGTGGTGTTGTTGAAGCGGCGGCTCGCGTCGACGTGCATGCCGAGGACGCGGATGCTCGTCGCTTCGGGAATCGCCGTGCCGTCGCTCCCGCGCACCACGATGCTGCGCTCCGCTTCGGCCGACGTCTTCTTGCGGTAACGTCCCGTTGGGGGCAGGATCAGGAGCTGCGACTTTTGCGGGGCGCACCGGAGACCCGTGCCGTGCAGGCTCTCCTCAATGCCGTCCACCGCCTCCTGCAGCGCCGACTCGATGTGGCCGTCGCTGCCGCCCGGCACCCACAGCGTGATGTCGTCGGCGTAGACGGTGTAGCGCACATCGGGCAGCTCGTCCAGGCGACGGGCCACGCCGATCATTACCAAGTTGAATAGCAGCGGCGAGATCACCGAGCCCTGCGGCGTGCCGACGCTGCCCAGCTCTCGCTCCTCGAGTTGAGTTTGGCCCACCTCCAGCCGGGCCGTGCGACCGGTCAGGAAGGTCCGGATGTAATTGTAGGAACGCTGCCCCAGGCCGAGCCGGGACACTTGGGCCAGAATCGCCGAGTGCTTCACCTTGTCGAAGGCGCTCTGCAGGTCCAGGCCCAGGATGGCGCGGTTGTCCGAGGTCGGTCTCGTCGGCGGAGCCAGCACCTCGCGCTGCAGCAGCAACATCGCGTCCTGCGTTCCCAGCCGCGAGCGGAAGCCCAGCATCGGGTCGGGGTACAGGCCGTTGGTCTCGAGATACCGCTGCCACCGGTCGTTGAGGACGTGCTCCAGCACCTTCCCCACGCACGACGTGAGGGAGATGGGGCGCAGGCTCTCTATGCCCGGCGGCTTGTTGGGCTTGGGTATGAGTATTGTCTTGGCCGTCTTCCACTGCCGCGGGAGGCTGCCGGCTCGCCAGTGCTCGTTGAAGTACTTCGTGAGCGATGTTATGGCCGCGTCGCTCAGGTTGCGCAGCGCCTTGTTCGTGACGCGGTCCGGGCCCGCCGCCGACCGGCAGTTGAGGACCTGGGTGGCGCGCCGGACCTCCCACTCCTCGATGTCGCGGTCGAGCGAGGGGTTGGGCGGGCCGGCGTACTCTCCGTGCTGTTCTCTCGCGGTCTCGGGAAGGTAGCGCTCGTTGAGGCGTTTGTGACTTCCCGCTCCCCGAGCTCTTTCGTCGCCGCGTACATGATCTGCGCGAGCCGGTGTCGTTGGTATTCCTTGCTTTGGCTTTCGTCCATCAGGTGGCGGAGGAGTTTCCACGTGCCCCCTCGGTGGAGCTGGCCGTCGGCCTCGTTGCACAGCTCGAACCACTGCTGCGCGCACAGCTGGCGGCTGTACTTCTCGATCTCTCGGCCAAGCGTAGCGATTCGCTTGCGGAGGGCGCGGTTGTGCCGCTGCCACTTCCACCGTCGCTGTAGCGAGCTTCGAGCCTCCAGCATGTGCGCGAGCCGGGGGTCCATGCGCGTGGTCTCCTCGGACGTCTCCGTAACGGACGTCGCCTTCTCCGCGGCCGCGACGATATTGCGCGACCACTCTTCGATGTCCTTAATCTCGCCCAGGTCTTCGGTGCGAAACTCGTGCCAATTCGTGAGTCGGTGCTTGATGCGCCCGTCTCCGGCGTCGCCGCCGTTTCTGCCGTTGGGTCGGAGTGGGACGACGACTTCGACGATGTAGTGGTCGCTACCCAGGTTCACTCCCGTGTTCCTCCAGCTCGCCGACCGGTCGTCGGGCAGGTGGAGAAACGCCAGGTCCGGAGTGGTGTCTTTGACGACGGACGTGCCGATGCGCGTGGGATGTGCCGGGTCCGTTATGAGAACGTAGTCAGCCTCGGCGGCGTCCTCCAGCAGTTCTCGGCCCTTGACCGTCGTGGCGGCGTGGCCGAGTTCCTTGTGTCGTGCGTTGAAGTCCCCGCACGCGACGACGATGGCGCCGTCGCATGCGGAGACCGCCCCGCGTGCTCTGTGCAGTAACGTCTTGAACCTTTGTTGGTTGTGCTGCGGATTACTGTACACGTTGACCACCATCACGGTCGTGCTCGTGCTCTTGTCCTTGTGCTTGCCCGTGGCCACGGTCAGCTCGGTCGCGCACAGTTCGATCGCGCTGCCGCGGCTGCCCATGAGCGAGTCGTGTTTGATGAACGCGATGCCCTTCCGGACGAAGGTGCACACGCCCTGCGCCGCTCCGCGCCCGCAGGTGCGAGCGCTCGGCGGGCTGGCGTGCGACCTGTAGCCCGGCAGGGACACCGCGCCGGCGTCTTCGGCGTGGGTCTCCTGCACCATGATGACGTCGGGTTGTTCCGCCGGCGTCAGGGTGCGAAGGTGTTGCTGCAGGACCGCCCTCCGGCACCGAAAGCCGTTGGCGTTCCAGTGCCAGATGCGTAGCGAAGTGCGGTGGCGGGTCGTCGTCATCATGGTGGCGATACAGTGACGGTGACTTGGCTGCCGTGCTCTTGTACGACTCCTCTCGCGGGTGCCGTCAGTTGACTGAGTTGTTGTATGGCTTGTTGGAAGACTTGCTGCTGCTGCTGCTGCTGGAAGGCTTGCACCTGCCGCTGCATGACTTGCATCAGCCTGTTAGTGAGTCGTTTCTCCAGGACCTCGAGGTCTCTCCCCCAACGGTTCATCTGGCTTTCGAGTTTGCGGTAGCGGTTGTTCAGGCCGGCGTAGCCCACCGACTTGCTGCGGTCGCCGTCGATGTCCTCGTCGCACTCGTCTTCGGCGTCGTGTTCGTGTGCCGGGGATTCCCGGCGCTCGCCCACCTGCTTCGGCGGCGGTGCTGGGCGTTCCGTCGGCTTGACGGTGGCCGTCTCTGCGGGCGCAGGTTTGGACCACGTGCGCGCTCTCGGTCCCCACAGTTCTTCGAGCTTTAGGGTTAGCTGTTCGATGGTTACTCGCTGAGCCTGCACGGTGGCCTGCAGCTCTTTCACCATTTTCGTCAGTTCCACGGTCTCCGTGGAGGCACTCTCTTGCTTCGTGTCGTTGTTGCTGCGTCGCGGCGGCGGGCGGCTCGCGCTTCTCCGTCTGGATTCCGAGCGCTCGCGGCGAGCGGACTTTGAGCGCCGGCGACTCGGCGCGGCAGCTGCTCCGCCAACTGCGCCGGTCGTGATCGCCGCCCAGGTGGTGGGGCCTCTCGACGTGGCGCGACGACCGCGCGATGCGCTCCTGCTCTGCGCGTCCCCTCGCGACGCGCTCCTGCCGCGGCTGCTGCCGCGTGGCGAGGCGATTTTGGGGAATTCGTCTCTTCGAGAAAGTCGGATCTTGGGCGCCGGCGTGGCCGTTCGCGCTCGTTCCTCTTCTAGCTTCCGTTCCCACTGCCACTTGCGGACTTGATACGGGGTCTTGAACTTATGTTTGCACGAGCCCTCGCCCGTGGGGTGCGGGCCGCCGCACAGGCGACCCCGCGGCTCGCACTGGCTCTCGTGCCCGTCGCCGGGGTTCTTCAGTCCGCACGCGAAGCACACCCGAGCGTTCGGCGTGGGGCACACGTCTTTCCTGTGGCCGATTTGTCCGCAGATCTTACAGACTTCCTTGTGCTGCCGGTATAGGTAGCACCGCGTGACTACGCCGCCGTACCACACGTAGGACGGCACCTTGCTCCCGTGAAACAGGATGACGACCGCCGTCGACTGGCCGAGGCGGTGTGCGTCACCGGCGGTGGGGTTATGCTTGTTTACCACGTGGCGATAGATGTCGTCCGCGGTGTCTTCTAAGCCTACTCCTCGTATCACGCCGCGAGAGGTGTCCTCCGGCGCCGCGCGGTACGCGTAGGTCTCGTATTTTCTGCCGCCAATGGCGATCCTCTTCATGACTTCGTACTGTAGCATTCTTTCCCAGCTCGGGGTACTGATGACCAGAATATTCTGAGCGAGGTTCGGGAGCATGGTGTCTTCGCGCCCGGCTTCCTCGCCCGCCTTGGCCGCCTCGAATACGGCTCGGCGCAGGTCGGTTATCGGCGTTTTGCCTATCTCTAGGCCGCCACGTGGCCGCACGACCACACGGAATTCGTCTCTCGGCGCAAAGTTGGGCATGCGCGCCGTCTTCGCCATGCCGGCGTTGACTTTACTCGCGATCTGGGCTCGCGTGAGGGTGACGTGGCGTTGTGAAGCGTTAGGCTTACCGGCGTGTGGCGAGGCTCGCTGCGTGGAAGCTTCGAGAACACTCACTGCCTTCTTGCGACGACGCTGATGGGATACGCGGGTCCACCCCGCGTGGTCATCGTCTTCCTCCGGCTCGTCGTCGGCGCGCGGACGCTCGTTGCCGTCGACTACGTGGCCGTCGATGCCGGAGCACGTGGAAACAGTTCTCACCGTCGCACAGTCTAACACAGTCTGCACTCGCTGAGAAGAGTCCGCAGTAGACACATCCATCTCGCAGGATTCGTGGAAGAATTCCTCACCGGAGCGCCGAAGATCCGCCCGCTGGGCAGGTCCGGGCACGCCCGCGGCGGCGGCGGCGGCCGTCGACGTGGCCGACGCCATGCCCGTACTCGTCGGTTCCCTCGTTAGGCTTAGCTGGGCCGCCTCGCCTCGCCGAAGGAAAATGCTCGTAAAATCGCCAAAAATGGGCTAATCGGCCCAAATTTGGTACCTACGTGATCCTCTCGACGTTAGGAAACTCGTACGTACGATTTGGACATCAGGGGCGGGATGGTCCTCCCAAAAATCGTGGCGACGACGGAGCTGACGTGGAGTGCGTCCGCTCTGCTTGGCGATCGCAGCGCCCCTCCTTTACTTCCTTTGAAGCGTTTACTTCATTGGCGGGTCTTTTTGTCGGTTATGTTGGTCGTTTTGGTTGCTTTTCGGGGTAATAACAGTATCGAATCATTCTTTGTAAAATACAGGTTACAGGTTTGTGAACTTTAGAAGTCGGGTAGAAATAATTTACAAAACTTAGTTATTTCTTACACATCAAAAAAGTGACCAGAACAAACGTGATTGAGGCCACATAAAATAAATATTTACGCAAATTTCTACTGAGTATTGTTTTCGGGCAACCTGCTTTCGCACGCTCTTATTCATCATTTGACACAAAACGCCAGTCATGTCGTGAACATTCTGACAGGCAATATACGCAGGCACAAATTCAACTGGAGCAAACACTGTAGGTTTTTTATTGTGCGCCCCGTACTAAAAGGTGGTTTTAATGCCTGGGACCCGTGAACTAAATAATATGTAGAAGCGCTGGAACACCTGCAGCCATCGTAATAAGGTCAGCGGAAATTTCTGGAAGACTGCAAGAACGCCGCCTCTTTCACCTGCAAAATTTCGCGTGACTGTGTTCATTGAATAGCATATTTACAATATAAGAGGAATTCGGGACCAACTTATGTATTCTTAGCAGCCAACCTACGTCTTAGATCAACCCGCACAAAAATGCGCTTTTTTAACAACGATGAATGAGTTTAACATCTGTAACAGTTTAAATTGTGCGCATGCCTTCAAAACTTGCATGTTTAAAAAATATATATGTTTCTTTGTGTATGCTGTCCACCTATGTTCTCGTTTTTTCTATTTCTCACGGCGAATGCTGTAATTCTTGAAACGTAAAATAGCACTTCCTTGTGCACAGAAAACCTTCCATCCGAAACGTTTTTTCTGAAATCCCAATTATATTGTATGTCTTTTTCTTCCTAACTAGCCCCTTCAAACTTCCCATAAGGAGAATTTAGATCTGTAGATTACACAACCAATGAATTAAAACTAATAATAAGGTAGCACAACCCCCCCCCCTCCCGGTCTACCGGTCTACGTAATTAACGCCGCCCCCCCCCCCCAACAGCAACTAAAAATACAAAAAATAATGCTCTTCCACTCTTTGAAAAAAGGATGACTTTGGAAGCTGGGTGCAGCCCATGAAGTGCACGAAACAAAGCCCGTTTGTTTATTCTTTGCGCTTGAGCATACTTCTATTTCTATTTCTTGAGCATACTTCTCAGTCTATTAGCTGTGTGAAACTTGGAAGGGCCCGAGCTTTATTGTAGCGGACAAATATGGAACTCTCTGCCTCACTGCGGCGTCGTACGCATTGTTATGTTTGTGCAACACACTAACTTAATCCGCTGGACCACTGCGACGTCACGGACAGCTCGCATTGGGCGTCATCAGCAAGGGCAATAAAGCTAAATCTTCCTGTGAATGCCTTTCTGTCCCAACCTGTGTACATACATAGGATACCGGTTATGTGCGCCTGTTAGATGGGAACGAAACCGTCAAAAACGTCGCTCGCAAAGCCCTTTAAGGGGAACAAGGTGAACTTGGGCGTTACAATCGGCCAAGTTGCTGTTCATACGAAGGGATTCGCAGCTACGTGACGAGCCAGAACTTCAGGCGGCAGCGTTGAAGGCAACGTCAGTGGCTTTCTGTCGTGTTAGCGCCTAATTGTGTTTCTCGTCGGCCCGACGCTCCTTCAATACCCACTATTCTTCCTCCAAGCGAATGAGATGCGCCCCTTTCATATCGAATCAAACAAGTAACTCCTCCAGCTTTATTCCAACAGACAAACATGCGACTGTCTGTTCCCCTGGCCCGTCGTAGGCATCCTATTTTCTGTGTAACTCACGAAGATGGACCCAAACCGCTCTATTCACGAGTACGGCTGAGAGGCCGCATTGAGCCATGAGACTTCCACGTTTGAGTCTCCCACCAGCACAACGTGCGTGTTATCGGTAGCGGAATGAAGCCCAGCTGTGCGTGCATGCCACACTTTCTCTTCCCCGGACGCGTGCATGCATCAACCGCAAACCGGTGATTCGTGCTTACTTAGGCGTCAAATACACAGCCGGAAATGTCGATCCTAAAGCCTTTTAAGCTGAAGAATTATTGGCTTAAGCCGACATTCCAACCGGGAAGGTTGTTCTACATTCTTCGTTGCCATCTCTGTCTACCATTTGTTGCAACAGCACACCTTTTGCTATTTTGCTGCATGCTACGGAAAACTATGTCCTAGCGAAATTGCACTGTATTAATTATATTCAAATTCTTTAGGATGTATACTGTCACCCTTACGGGGCGGGAGCTATTCCATCAGTCCACAGTTAATTTTTCTCTCACCCCGTCATGTCTTGCAAAGACCACGAAATAAACTTCTATTCTATTCAATCTGTAGGGATCCGCACCTTCTCGGCGAGAAGGTATTTCTGGTGTGAATGGTGGTGGCTAGGCGGAATTCGAGGAGGCTACGACTTTCGGTCGTTTTTACTGCCATTCGCATTTCTGTGTATACTCGGCAATCATTTGATAACGGTGCTGCCGCCGTTGTCAGCCTACTGAAATAGCTATCCCCCACCGATGAGGTGGTGGCGATGGGAATAACAGTTGTGTAGGATGGGCTGGTGGTGGCGAGTTGGAGCCCGCAAGCGGCGCCAAATTATGGTTTCACCGAAATGAAAAGTAGGGGAATGGACATATACTGCGTTACAGTAAAAAACAAATAAATTACTAAAGTCTCACGCTTTTTTAGCGATGTTTTCACTGGCGGAAAAAAGACTACCCGCACCCGAATTGGAGAAAAATTGCCTTTGCTTTAAGTTATACAGCCTACCCTATATCTATATCTTTTGGGTCATTACATTTTGTCCTTTCGCTTGAGCTTAGAAGGGGAGGCGAAGCAGCCGATAAATCCCGAAGCAGCCAAGTGATACGAAAGGCAGAGCTTGAGCAGCGGCGGCTGACGTCTACGTGTGATATCATGGATTGTCTTAAGCGGTGTATAACATTACATCTGTCGCTTAAGAACTAATACAAATTTGCAAGACCACGAAGGTCTATCATAGAATTCAGCCAATGCCAAAAGATGAGGTTGGAAAATGGGGAAGGGCCGTGAGAGTGTCGAGTTTCTCAGAATTTCTGTAGCTCTTGACCTTGGGACGACGCACGACAGCTCGCCTCGCGAACCAGCCGTGACGCTGTTGGTGTGGTAGGTAGTGACGTGCGCGTCTAAACAGAAGGAAACACAGGCGCTGTATTACGATTTATTAACGTTATATGTTTACGGGAAAGGGCAAAGGCCATTGGTACTGGCCAAATATATAAAATAATAGGGGCTTAATATGTTAAATACTTAAAAAATTGCCGCGTATTGCTGTTGATAATGTCTACGAAATAGTATAGTCGTCCGGCGCCCATGCCAAGTAAAAGCTTCCCCTCTTTTTTACTATTCCCTTCTCGTGCCGCTCCACTCCCTTCTAGCCTCCTCCAAAGATAAACACGCTGGATGTTTGCTGAAGTCAATTTATATTTGTGGCGTTCCGCTGCTCAGCGCCGCTTGCCACGACGACAGCGGTACCATACGGCGGATGCTCCCATGAATCGAGGCACCCTACTCCAACGTTATAGAACCACGTTGTTCTAATCCACGTGCGTTCCAAGCGAAACGTTCCAAGCCCCAATCGATGCAGTTGTGCTTCACGTCGGCTCCAGCAAATACCGGTCCTCTGACGCGCCAAGTGGATGCAAGGCCATGGAACTAGCACCAATCGACAGAGATTGCCCACGTGATCACCGGGAGACCAGATTTTCCTCAGGCAAGCCATTATTTCTCATTTTACGAGCCCGGGAAATGTCGAAGCGGCGGCCGTCACCTTAACCCTAAATCAAGGGTTAGCCGGCCAGCGGCGGTTACGCAATGGCTTCCCCTTCTACGAGGAAGACGGCATATCCGGTGGAGCATTTTGCTTTTTGGCCCCGGCATTATCCAAACGCAAGTCGAAGTGGAGGGAGAAGAATTACAAGCGAGGATTTTCAATAGGGCTCCGGCTGGACGCACGTGGCCCGGAAAGCTAAGACCCAAGGCAAGCAGGCTGCGCGGCCGGCGACACCAGAGCGGCAATCTCGGTCTCGAGAAAGGAACCAGTACGCCAAACGAGTCATCGCCTCTAAGGCAAAGACGTCTAAAATGCCGAATGTGTTACCACGCGCAGACATCAAAATCGTCATCAGGCCTCGGGAAGGCCTAAACATTCCCAAGCTGCAGGTGACCGTGGCGACGGCCATTCGCGCGGCAGCGGGGGTATTTAAGGGAAGACGGCATTTGCCCGAATGTACACCAGAAAAGCATGGTGGTGAGCACCCCAGACGAGGGACGAGCCCAGGCCTACGCCAGAAATCAATTTATCCGCATTGCAGATTGAGTACACGAGGTAGGAGCATACCAAACTACGCCAGACGGCACGGGGAACGGAATAATACGAGGAGTTCCAGCGGAGGACCCGCCACCAGAAATCCACCGGAACATGGTCCACCCGCGCAACCCGCTCGCGCGCGGCGCGCCGCGCATTGGCAATACGGCAACGGGGATCGTGGCCTTTGAGGGGCTGAAGGTGCCCAATTATGGTGCTATTCAACGGTACTCCTCGGGTGCAGCCTGTGCCGCAAGCACATTGACGTGTGCAGACAGTGTGGTAGGGTCGGACACAGGAAGGAAGGATGCCCAGATCCCAGTGCTAAAGTGTGCTTCGACTGTGGCGTTAACAACCCGACCGAGGGGTCACGACTGTAAGGTCAACACCCAACAGGGGATCGCGCCTGCAAGCATCAATACAAAGTACCTTACGTGGTGACCCGGCGGCAGTGGCAAAGGAAGATGGAGGAGCAGCGTGCAAGATGGCAGCTGCCGAACCCGAATGAGTTCCCGGAAATGATTACGTCAGTGGAGAGAGCAACAACAGCTGCTACCGAGCGGAGCACGTCACGTTTCAGAAAGAACAGAAGGGGCCCAAGCGCGAGTCGCCAGCGCGGCAGATCCAAGTCACGAGAGAACGTAAGCTGCGCGGGCGCCACCAAAGCAGGAATTAGGAAGAGGGGTCCATCGCTGCATCAGAGCCCAGGGTGCCGAGCGGCGGAAGTAACAGCGGGGACAAGAAACGCGACAAGAGGGACGAGGAGATACAGCTACTCAAGAAGAATGTAGTCATGCTTACCAGAGCAAACGAGTTACTCAACAGAAAAGTCGCGGAGCTCGTGGCAGCGCTGGACAATTCCAACAAGGAAGTGATGGCGCTCAAGCTGGGTCTACCGGGACGACCCACACCGACAAAACAGTTGGTGGTGGAGCGGCAATGCGAGTGGCGACAACGGCAGCCGCCGCGTCAACAGGCTTAGCGGGCGCCGACCCCGGCCGCCGCAGCCCCTCAGGCTATGGAAGAGGAGACTGTGGAAGACGAGACGACTACGGTGGCAGCGGGATCGGTGCCCAAGAGAAGAGCCACCGAAAGCCTCAAAGAGCGGAGAATCAAGGAGAGCCTCAACAGAATGGAATAGCAACACAACGCGACAATCAGTGCATTCAACGAGCACTTTGTCAACATTGACACCGCTCCACAACAAATCATGGCGGCGCTGCAAGCGTGAGGAGGACAAGTACCAAGCCAGCAACACCACCCACCGCAAGCATGGATAGAGCAGCAACTACATCAGCTACAGCAGTAGCGACCACGCGAGGCCTCCTGGTCTGGCACTGGAATTGTAACGGCTTCGCCAGAAAGAAGGCAGTCTTCGAGCAACACCTGGAACAGACAACCGTGAGCCCCGACGCCATCGTACTGCAGGAGACACTTACCGAGAACATCAAGCTCCCAGACTACAAGGCGAGCGTCAGCCCGTCGAGCCTGCTGGACACGACCGGCAGCACCGGTAGAGGAGCCTGCACCCTGGTGAGGAAGGGCATCACTTTCCTAGAGCACGAGGTACTAGGCGTGAACAGCCTTATTGAGTACACTTTCATCGAGGTGCTAACCGGGAAGAAGAAAAGGAAGGAGAGCACATTCATCCTAAACGTCTATAGCAACCCGGCACACAGGAAACAGAAGTTCAAGGCTCTGCTCTACAAGGCTAACCGCATCGCCGGCCCAAGCAACAGACAGATCGTGTGCAGAGACTTTAACGCCCCGAACCAGGCCTGGGTTTATAGCAGGACACTGGTCAAGGTCCGGCACCTCCTGCAGCACACGACCGACCTTGAGCTGACCCTGATCACCGACCCGGCGGACCCCACGCGGATCGGCAACTCGGTCACCACAGACACGACGCCGGACCTTGCGTTCGTTCGGAGCGGAGGCAGAGACAATGCGGACACGGGGGACTTTGGCTGGCGGAACACGGGACCCGAGCTGGGCAGTGACCACTACATCGTGGAGATCGCCGTCGTCCCGCTCAGCAGCGGCGACACGGGCACCAACTCCAGCAACTGCGTCAGGACGCACAAAGTCGCCGACTGGGACGCTTTCCGAGGGTCCCTACCGGGCGAGAAGGTGGTGATCGAGGACATCGAGAAGTGGACAGCGGGGCTCATGGAGCTGGCCACGGCAGCGACCACAGAGATTGAGACGGATGCCAGTATCGAGCGAGTGGACAACCGACTGGCCCACCTATCGAGTCCAAGAAAGCCCTCCTGGCGAGGTGGAAAGCGCAATGAAAAAACAGGAAGCTCTGCAAGAAGATCGAAGATCGTGGAGCTAAACCGAGTGATCGAGGCCCACTGCAGAACACTGTGCGGCCAGCGATGGTACGAGATCTGCACAGCGGCGGACGGGCAGATGCACTGGAGCAGGACGTGGACCCTGCTGCGGCACCTCCTGGATGAAGCCAAGACCAAGTCGCACCAGCGAGACCGGCTAACCAGGATCATTCACGCAGCGGTCACGGAATGCGGGGAGGACGAGGTGAGAAGGCAGTTGGACGCCAAGTACCTGCCGGCCACTCCGACGGTGCATCTCCCGTACTACCAGGGTGCGGCCAACTCGAGCCTGGACAGAGACCTTGAGGTATGGGAGGTGCGATTGACCCTGCACGACCTCAATACCAGATCGGCGGCAGGCCCAAATCGAGTGACGAACAAGGTGATGAAGAATCTCGGCGAGTCGGCGATCGCGAGCTTGATGGACTACTACAACCGGTGCTGGCGGGCTGGGACTCTCCCCCGACTGTGGAAAACGGCCAAAACCATCCTGATCCCCAAGCCGGGCAAGCCGCCGGGCATTGGAAACCTCCGGCCCATCTTGCTCACGTCCTGCGTGGGAAAGGTGCTGGAGCAAGTCCTGATGAACAGGTGGCAGCGGTACCTGGAGGAGTCCAGGCTCTGCCCAGACACGGTCATCGACTTCAGGAGAAAGCTAGGCACCAAGGACGCTATGATTCAGCTCAAGAGCGAAATTTTGGACGACAACACCAGGACGAGGGACAACCGTGCCGCGCTCGACCTGGACCTGCAGAGCGTCTTTGATAAGGTGACGCACTTTGTGATCCTGCAGCAGGTGTCGAGGCTAAACATGCGCGAGTGATCTGACAGATACATCAGGAATTTTGTGTTGGGTCGCACGGTTGAAAAACATGCTGGCGACTTTCAGCTGCTGGAGAAGAAGCTTGGCAGCATGGGGACCCCGCAAGGGGCGGTCATTTCGCCACTGCTGTTTAACCTAGTGATGACGGGAGTGGCTGAACGCCTCTTGCGCGTCAGCGGTGTCAGGCACACCATCTACGCCGACGATATCACGCTCTGCGTCAAGGGAAGCAGCCACGCCCACATTGAAGACACGCTACATGCGCCGGTGGACGCCATCGAGGAGCAACTGGACGGCTCGGGGCTGGTGTGTTCACCGAGAAAGCCGGAGTTGCTAGTGGTGCTACCCAAGGGAGTGAGAAAGAAGAAGCGAGACCCGAGAAGGTACAGCGAGAAAATCATGATACGAACGAGCGGCAGCAAGGTGATCCCGCACGTCGAAAAAATCCAGGTGCTGGGAATGCTCCTAGAGCGAAGCAGAGCCAATGGCGAAACCATCAACCACCTAATGGTCAAAGTCAACACGGCCATACGCCGCATAAAGAGGGCATCGAGCAGAAGGGCCGGATGCATGAAGGACGCCAGCCTCACGCGGCTGGTCCAGTCCTTTGCCGTGAGCCATATTGCCTATGTTGCGGCCTTCGACAACGGGAAGGTACACGAGCGCAACAGGATCAACGTGCTCATACGAAGGGCCTACAAGGCCGCACTCGGGCTTTTCGACTGTGCAAGCACGGAGAAGCTCCTGTGACGGGGGGTGCACAACACTCTCGAGGAGATTGCAGAAGCCCAGAGAACCGCCCAGGTGGAGCTGCTCTCGGGCACGAGAACCGGCCGGCAGGTGCTCCGTAACCTAGGACTGCAGCCGAGGAGAGCGGACGAGGAGATTGCGGAAGGAGCGGAGGTACCAGAGTGTGTGCGGAGACACGTGTAAGTGTGCCCGATACGCAACAACGTAAATCCTCAGTACAACAGGGTGCGGAGGGTGGCAAGGGCCATGACCTTAATTGAGCTCCACGCCAGAGACAGCGGTTCCGTATATGTGGACGCGGCGGAGTATCAGGACAGGAGGGGCGCTTTCGCCGCGGTGGTGGCAGTGCGATGACCGGCGAGACGAAGGCAGCGGCGAACGTTTGGACACGGTCGGCGCATCAGGCCGAGGAGGTAGCCATTTCCATGTCCCTCGCCCACACCGGACGCACGACCGTGCTGAGTGATTCCAGGACCGCGGTGCGGAACTACGCCAGAGGCAGTGTGTGTGTGTGGCAGCAGTGCGGGTGCGGCGCGCGGTGAACCTAACGGACAGAGTGGAGACAATCAAGTGGTTCCCGGCCCACAGGGGAATTGACGTGCCAGCCCGAGGCAACGCAATCCACGAGACGGCCAACGAGGCGGCGCGAGGTTTCACATACCGCCCCGCCCAACCGACCGACTCGAGGAAGGAGTGGTGGTTCGAAGCCGAAGGCAGGATGACAGAGTGTAGTGAAGTGTTGAACTGGTATAGACTAGGGCGCAGGACTACGCCCCCGCCTTACCCGGGCCTGACCCGAATCGAGGGGGTCACGTTCTGGCAACTGCATACTGGGTCGTTACCCACGCCGCTGCTTATGAAACACGTGTGCTCTAGCGTACATGTGAGTGACGTGTGTCGCGTGTGTCACTCGGAAAGGGCTACTGCAGCCAACATTTTGTGGGACTGTGAACAGAATCCGAGGGAGGCACGGACAGTGACGATGATCCCGACGATGACCCCGACGAATTTTTGTGATCGTCGCGCCCAGTTGCTTGCTAGCACACAGACGCTTAAACCGTGCTGCTGCAAAAGAGAAATCATGTCAGGCTATACTGCCTCAGTCAACTCTTCCCTTGCTTCCACCTGTTCCTGCGGCATCACCAGCAGCACCCTCAATATTGTCAACATCCGATGCTCGTTCCATTCTTAAATACGTAGTACGGCAATTACAAATATTACCCATGACTCTCGCAGCATGTCTCCGCTAAATCATGCACCCACCATACCTGCAACTACACGCAAGGACACTATACTACAATGGACCTGTCGGGGCCTGCCCCAAAACGTTGGTGAACTTAAGCAACGCCTTCGCCTAGGATCACTTCGTGCATTGGCGCTACTGCTTCAGGAAGCGAACGGCCTAACCCGTATCCTTTTTCTGCTGTTTATGCGTCTCCAACAATCATTGACCACCGCCGCACCCAACCGACGTCACGGGGTAAAGCGGTGGTATAGTTCCTCACGCCCCTTCCCCAGCAAGCCATTACCTTCAAAACTGGTGCTCCCGTGGCAAGGAACTGTCGCGGTGAAAGTTCAACTCAGTCACTGTGCAGTGATCCTTGTATCCTGCTATGTGCGTTTGCATAGCGGTGATGCCCTGCCTGTTCGGTTTGGGTGGCTTTCGCACATACGAGCACAACATCCCGGTTGTCCCACCCTCATCGCCGGTGACTTTAAGGCTCCCCACCCACCCTTGGGCTAGGACATGGCGAGTGCGCGAGGTGTAAACATAATGTTAAGGTTCTGCTTCACTTTTACGGATGTCTGAATGGACTTAAAGAGAGACCGAAATTTGCGCGTTCAAGTAGCCTATGGAAGATTATCGTCCTTGAAAGGGGCGGAGCGCTGGGGGCTCAAGAACGTTCTGTACAGTTGTCATAATCATCATCAGCAGCAGCAGTAGCATCACAATCAACAACAATCATCAGCGGCATCATCAGCAGCAGTGGCATCATCTTGAGCACCAGCATCACAATAAGTATCATCGTTATCATCATCAGCAGTATCAGCAGCAGCAGCAGAAGCAGCAGAAAAATCATCATTCTTATCATCATCAGCAGCAGCAGCAGCAGAAGCAGTAGTGCGATCATTATTATCAGCAGCAGCATTAACATCATCAACAGCAGTAGCAGCAGCAGCGGCAGGGCAGAGGCCTCTCCCATAGATGTCTAATTTGCCCCGCTCCTGATTTAACTAAGACCAATGTATCCCCGACAACTTTTAATCTCTGCCGAAGTAATGGTCTACCGCCTCTTGCCACGCTTGCGTTCTCTAGGGATCCACTCTGTTACCGTTAATGACCAACGGTTATCTTGCCTTCGCCTTACATGCCCTGCCTAGGCCCATTTATTCGTGTTAATTTCTACTAATACATCTTTCACACGCGTTAAGGACATATGTCCTGACCCACTCCGCTCTCTTCTACTCCCTTAATGTTACACCTGTCATCTTCCATTGCTCGCTGAGTCGCCCTCAATTTAGGTTGAATTCTTTTAGTCAGCGCCCGAATTTCTCCTCCGTAGGTCAATACCGATACGATGCAGCTTGTATACACTTTGGTCTTCAGGGACAATTGTAGGCTGCCATACATTACCTTAGAATGCCTGCTGATTGCACGCCCCTCAATTATTCTCCTCCTAATCAGCTCTGCATCATGATTGGGATGGGGGTCACTAATTGGCCTAACTAGATATATTTGCTTACCACCTCCACTGTTTCGCCACCCATCTCAAACCGTTGTGCTCTCCCAGGGCTATCAAACACTATATTCCGCATATTTATTTAAAGGACCACAATACTACTCTGCTTGCCCACTGGGGTAATCACGCTTTGGAATCCGCCCCCGGAGTTACTTAGCAAGACGACGGCAAGAGCAGCTACTCAGGTATTATCCATTAACCCTTACGCCCACCTGTTTCCAATCCAATGTTCCCAACACCTCTTCCAGACACGTTGGGAAAAACATTGAAGAGATTTTGTCTCCTTGTCAGACGCCCTTCTTTATAGGCATTTTACTGCTCTCCTTATGAATCACGATGGTAGCCGTGGACACAATGTGTATTCTTACGTAATGCTCGTCTCCTCCCCGATTCCGCAACGCCTGCATGGCTGCTCAGGTTTAGACCAAGTCAAGTGCTTTCTCCTAATCTATGAAGGCTATCTGTGACGATTGAGTATACTCCGCCGATTTTTCTATCACGTGATCGATCGTGTGACTATGTTGTCTTGCTGAATAGTCTTTACAAAACCATGCTTACATATTAGGTTGACAGAAACCTCAGGTGACAGAAATTCGGTTAGCAATTAAAGTCTCTCATGTCCCCCTTCTTATGCATTAGGATGATATTTGCGTTCTTCGAAGATTCCCGAACATTCGCGGTCCTTAGACATTGCGTATACAGTTTTGCCATTTTTTCAAGTACAATTTGCCCGCCATCCTTCAAAAGGTCTGCTGTTACCTGATCCTCACCAGGTGCATTGCCCCTTGCATTTCTTTCAAAGCCTTCTCTACTTCCGTCGTTACTGGTAAGATGTCTCCCTCCTCTGAACTAGTTCCTCGTTCGGTATTATCCTGGATGTTGCAGCTACTGAATAGATCTGCTATAGAACTCGTCAGCAGTCGGCTCGTCCTCGGCTGTTACTGTTTTATTCCTATTTGGGATGACATTGCCTTGCTTGTGTTTATGTGCAGACATCTGATTTTTCCCCATGCCTATAGAGGCTTCTTAACTGGTTTTAAGCTGCGTCCGTTCATTACAACGTGCTCAATCATGTTCATATTATACTTCCGCATGTCAGCGCTCTTAGGCTTATTGAAGAACTTCGAAAGCTCCGCTGCTTGTATTCCTTGAACTGGGATGGAAGCTGGCATGCTTTGCCGTTTCCTAATTAAATCTTTTGTCATCTGTGAATGTTGACCTATTAATATCCTGTCTTGCGATCTTACATCCGACTTCCATTGCTCACAACGTGATAATGCCAACGCAGCACATTTGCTTGCCGAAATTTCCATTCCTCGTGCTGCCAAGAACGATGCAATGGAGTTGATTGCTCGCTGAACTGTCGACCGTAGCACACGTCTGTTACGGTAAGACTCCATATGCAGGTGTCGTCCGCGTACAACGAGATTATAACCGACTGCGGCAAGCATTTTTTCAGGCCTATAATGGAGATGTTGAACATCGTGGAGCTTATCACCCCGCCCTTGGAAACACCTCGAGTCACTCTGTACAGTGCTGAGTCGCCGCTGTGTGTTGACATGTATACATACCTATCGGAGAGGTAGACTGATACCCATGCATACTTGCGGCCTCCTATTCCTGAAGACTTCATCGCCGAGCGAATAGCATCATGCGCTACGCAGTCATAAGCTCATTTGATGTCCAGGAACACGGAAATGATGATGTTCCGCCGACACTTAGCTTGTTTTATGCTGGTTGCAAGGGCAATGACATTATCGATGCCGCTACAGCCCTTGCGGAAGCCAGACATCTGTGGCGGGTATACATTTCTGACTGTCAGATCCCAGTCCAAGCGATACAGCACCATCTTCTCCATCAGTTTGCCGACACAGCTCAGGAGGGCTCGACGGTAACACTCTATGGCCGTTGGAATTTTCCCTGGCTTTAGAACTGGCACAATGCGGGCGAGTTTTCATTTCGGCTCTAGTCGGCCGGTCTCCCATGAGCGGTTAAAAACGTTTAGAAGGCATCCTTTCCCCTTTTTGCCTAAATGCGAAAGGGTTGTATAGCTGACGTCGTCCGGACCTGGGCACCTGGAGTTTTTGATGGACGCCAGTGCACCCAACAGTTGCCATTGAGAGTAGAACGTCCACAGGAGACGGCATCGCTGGTGAATCCTCGCTCTGGGGCGAAGATGATGGTGGTACAGGTGTCGGCGCTGTGGTAATATTCTTACAGAAGACGTTAGCGACGTGTAGGTCAGTCGTGTTCGTGCTGAGTGCAATTGAGCTTAAGGGGTGCAGTTTACTTGGTGGGGCCCGCAGACTTCGAACCAGGCGCCATATTATGGAAAGCGGCTTCCTCGGGTCCAACTTCGAGCAGAAGGACTCCCATTCGCGCTTGGCAAGCTTGGCCATATGCCTCTGGATGGCCCTCTGAGCACGCCTGAAAGCTCGGATATCCTCAGGCGCTAGCGTCCGACGGGCTCGTCTTTCGGTTCGTCGATGCAATGCTCGAAGCCTCTCAAACTCTGCGTCAGCAGTGCTGTATTTGGGTGGCAAGCTCATCACTTTGGTGCTAGACTTACGAGCTCTTGACATTGTATTCACGAAGAAGTCATATGAGCTCACTGAGTCTGCACACTCATCCATCACAGTTGTAAATGCTTCCAAATTTGAACAGCGAATTACACGGTGTTGGCGGATACCCGTAAGACTATCCACTAAAATGTAGGTTGGCACGTGATCACTACCATGCCCCTCAATGTCCGCTGTCCAGCTCGTCCTAGCAATAAGTTGCGATGAGATGACCGTGACGTCAAGGGCGCTTGATAGCTTGTGCCGGAAGAAAGTCGCTCTCCAGTGTTGACGACGTTCAAGCCATGCCTTTGAGCAGTGTCAAGGAGGCGCCGCCCTTTGACAGTCGTTTATATACTGCCCCAGGAGGGGTGGTGAGCGTAAAATCAGCAGTAAAAATATGCGGGGCTGGTGTGGCGCTGATGATGCGTTCTAGGCGGTTCGTATTATATGCCACGCCAGGCGGAATGTAAGCAGCAATTATTGTGAAGCATAGACCTGTGCCCCACACAGTTGCTGCCACGTATACATTCGATACGTCTGGTGGTAAGCTATGCACCACTGAGGTGAGGTCGTTTCTCGGGGCCAGTAAAACTCTTGATATTTCTACACCAGTTTTCGACTGCACAACTGTGTACCCGGAAAGGCGTATATCGTACGACAATCTTGATTCCGAAATACAATCACGGGAAATGTGTGCTATAGAGCGCGTTTACGTAGATCAGAGAGGCGTTGTTGGAGTTCACAGGCATTCCACTGGAAAACTGTCGCTTTGTCACGAATTTCGTTACTCTTTGGGCTATCACCACACGAGTCGTAGCAGCTACCGCCATTGTGCAAGGAAAGGAGAGACATAGTTCAGGAGTGTCAAGAGCGCCGCGGCAACGGGAGACGTCAGAGGGGCGAGAAAGACGCGAACAGCCTCTACAAAAGAAGACAGCACAGAACACCAGCCCTCGGTACTTCCGTCAACTGCACGCTGCGCTGGCATAAACGTCTGACGGGCAGATTTTGAAGACCGTGCAGCAGGAGTAGGAGTCTTGGCTTGTGGCGGATGAGGCACTGCTATCAAAGCAGACGATGACGCATCTTTTGAAGAAGACGCGGGGGTTGCTCTTGGTTCCCGCTCTGGCAGAGCTTCTGCAGCAGAACGCTGCTGCTGCGGCTCGCGCCGCAGGAGCGGTAGAGCCGGGAAGTCGTCATCGACGTTGGTGGAGATGAGACCCGCAGGTGGCTGTTCTGGGTTTTCCGAGACTTTGCGCCCAGTGTGACACCGCTCTAGTAGGGCTGATTTTGCTGACTTGTAGTCAGCATGGTTTGCGGTCCTGAGTTTCAAAATCGTCTTCTGATCACGGCGGACGGAGAAGTGAAGAAATGTAGATTCGTGGGTTTTGCAGCAGTTAGGGCATTTCAGCTTGTCAGCAGAACAGGACGTACGATCATGACAGCCACCGTACTTGGAACAGCGAGGCGCGAATTGGCAAACTTCTTCCACGTGTCCGAACGTGGTCGGGTATACTTTCTGTAGTGAAAACGATTTGGACGCTCTCTAAAGCCTTGCCTAGTCTTCGGGATGACTGAACTGGCACTCTGAGGCGCAACACGGCAAAGATTTCAGGATCGGAGAGGTCCTTGGCAACACCCCTGGTTACACCCACGCCGCAGTTGATGGGCCGTGGCTCATATGCCTTCACGGGAATACCAGCAATAGAAGAGATTTTCAACAGATGCTCGGTGGCGTCGGCATTGCGTGTGTCTATTGCGAGAAGGTTGAGGTGGTAGTTTGGACTCACTTGCAGCACTCCATTTGGAGCCAGTGACTCCAATCCGTCTTTCACAGCAGGGGGATTGTAGCGCGTAATGATTTTGGATGCGTTAAATGGCTTTATGACAACGACAACGCCATGTCTCAAAAGGCTTGGGATCGTGCTGAGATAAAGAGCCCTGTATGAACGTTTCGAGGCACGACAGCGCTTCGGGGGTTGCACAGGCTGAAATGGCTCAGTTTCCTATGCTACCGTAGTGGAGTCATTAACGTACATGACAGTTTCGGAAACAGAGTCGGTGAGGCTTGACATGTCGTTCATGTCATCATTCAGAGGCTGATCAGCGGGATTCATCACAGGACTCACTTCTCCCCGGGGAAGCGACGACCCAAGATGGGTGCTGCAGGGGCTTGTTGTAGCTGCAGGTGGTTCTGAGGAGGCTGCGAACAGCGAAGCGACAGGGGAACCCGGCTTCATGCTTGGGCATGGTGGTTCACTCGGCGCTTCCGTGAGTGACGTTGATGGCGGCAAACACGAAGTCGCGCCCGTCAGAGGGAGCATATCCGATGCTTAAAATACTGCGTAACTTGATAACAGGCTCAACAAATGCCCAGTAAGACAAAAATAACAGAGATATGATCGAACTAAGCTCAACTAACTCTTCGTCTTACCCAATGGCAAAAGCATACACACGTAATATACGTGTATGCTTATATACGTAAAATTACCAGACCCATACACATGTAAAAACACACCTATGTACGAATAACAATGAATAAGTGTGCACGCTCTTGCGTATCTCCCTAAATAATATTAATAATGACACACATCAAGTAGCAGAAAAATTGCAGATACAGAAATATAACAGAACCAGATATGCATTAACGAAAGCATCTCACGCTACGCTGTGTGAAAAAGCAAAACAAACAATACACACCAACACAAGGGCACAAAGTCACAACAATTTAATCCGTGCAGTATCACGACTTCACGCAAGAAAAAAACAAAACCTAGTTTTCACATTGAGTTCATTGATCGACTTCTGTCGTACTAGCTCGTTACGGTTCCTCCTGAAATCTAGCCTAATTCGAGATGTTACCATCCGGTGGTCAGTGCACGTCACCCCTCCAGAGGACATACACATTTGTGAATGAAGGTATTCTTTATGGGCTGAATAGTCCGTTCTCGAACTCCACTAATAAGTTCCCTCTGTGTTTCCTAGAGCCCAGACCATACTTCGCAATTCCCTTGTCTCCAGCGTGCTTATCGTCTACTTTACCATGAAACTCTCACATTACTACGGTATACCGTATTTTTACTTTAGCAATGGCCGGTTGCACACTTTCATTGACGCATTCGACTAGCTGGTCGTCATGGGCGGATAGGCGCGTGGCGCTGTACCACCTTGAATTTGTACATCTTACTGAGCGTAATTACAAGACCGGGTACCTTTTCGTTAATGCTATAGTATTCGTCTATTTTGTCAGCTATATTTATATTGAACAGAAACGCCACCCCCACTTCTCTTCTGTCCATTAAACCACGGTAAGATAGGACGTGTCCATTTTCGAGCACTGTAAATGCTTCACCTGTCCTCCTAAACTCACTAGGTCTTATTACATCTCATTTATTGCCCTCTAATTTCTTGAACACCTCTATGGCCTACCAAGATTATGTTCTCGTGTTAAACGTTTCCAGGCTGAGACTTCAAGCGGCTTGTCGCGATCCAGTGATTCTTATCACCTTTTGCTGCATCAGAAGCCTGACCGCCATTACCAGCATCATCAACATCATCCACTTACAGCTAGGTCGACTGCAGGACGAAGGCCACCCCCCATCGACCACCAACCTCACCTATCCCGCGCCGCTCGAGTCTATTACTTGCCTCCGAAATTCCGGATGTGTTTCCTGCAACAAGTAATTGGCCTTACTCTTTTTAGATGCAAAGCATTGCTTAGTCGACCCTCCGTCGTACGGCGTCCCTACCTCTACCCCTCTCCACTACAGCTGTGATAACGCCGCTGTCTCTCACCTCCTCCTCTCCACACCACCTGTGCGATAGCGCGCGCTGCTCCTCCTCTCCCCTCTGCACACCAGCTGTACAAGCACGCGCATGCGCGCTGCTCCTCCTCTCCACTCCCTCTGCTCTGCAAATAAACCCGTCCGCGCTCCGCTCAGTTGCTTCTTCGTTACTGCGCCATCCGATGACTGCAAATGGGCGCCAAACTGGCTGGCACACCTTCAACCAGCGCCAGCCAGCACACTGTAAGAACCGCGAGCACCTCCGAAGACAACGCTGCACAGAGGAGAGCTCGTGACGCCGAGCGTAAACAGCAGCGTCGAGCAGCGGATTCCTCGCTCTTGAGAACGAGAAGCCGCTTTGAAACGCCAGCGGGGAGTAGCTGATCAAGATAGCGTTCGGCAACGTGACAGCGCTTCGAAACGCAAGCGTCGAGCAGTGGATTCCTCGCTTTGAGAACGAGAAGCCGCAAAACGTTCCCCACTACTCGATAAACAAAGAAGACATTTAATACGCTGCTACACGTGTCTTTACTCTAACAACCAACACGCTACTACTCCACGGCTTTGCATCCCCTCAGGGTTCCCACTTGGGAAGATGGTGTAATTTTTTTCTGGGACCATCTCTTGATATACACTCTGTTACCCTAAATGCCCACCGGTTGGCGGTTCGTCTCACTACGTGGCCGGCCCAAATCTCTTTCTTATTCCTTATTTGAACTATGATATCCTTTACTGTAGTTTGTTCTCTGATCCAGATAGCTCGTTTACTGTCGCTGAGTGCTATTCCAATCATTAGTCATCCAATGGCCCGTTCACACTATCTAAGTTTTCATGTTGTTTAGTAGGGCGCCAAGTTTCCCCTTCACATGTTACCATCAGCAGGACAAAATAGTTGGATATTCTCCTAGTTTACTCTAGGAGTAGTTTACTCGTCATTATTTGGGAGAGTTTGCCGAATGCACCGCATCCCATACTTATTCTGCGCTGGATGCTTTCTCGTGGTTGGGATCGGCAGAGCTGACCTCTCCCCCCCCCGTTACTTACATGCTTCTACTTGTTCGAGCGTTTCGTTTAACAGGCTGAACAGGGCTCAGCATGTCTATCAACATTTCAACATTACTTAGATTTATTGATGTTGTTTTTTTAGTCCTGCGCCCTTGCTTTGTCTTTAGCTCCTCAAGCATTTCTGCACATTCGCTTAGCAAGAATATGTCGCCTGCAAGCCTCAAATGACTCAAGTACTCTTCGCTTATCCGTAATCCAGTATTGTCCAGTAAAGCGTCCTGATTACCTCCTCGAGACAAGCTGTGACCATTATCCCGCTGTCGTACTCTTTTACCGATGGGAAAGTTGTCGCTTGTCTTGTGAAAGATACTCCTGCCCTTATATCCGTTGTATATGTCGTCTAGGAGTCTTTATGCAGGTTTCCTCTATCCCGCAGACTTTCAATGCTTCTAGCGCTGCTGCGGTGCTTACTGAATCAAAATCTTGTTTCTAGTCAATACATGCCATGTAAAGGGGTTCATTATACCCTGCGGATTTTTCTGTCACTTCATTTACGACGTGGATGTGATCCGGTCTCCAGTATCTTTTCCTAAACGCAGCCTGGTCTCTGGGTTGAGGAAAATCTAGGCTGTTAGTTATTCGGGTAACTAATACCTTGGTAAACAGCTCGTATATGACTGGGAGTAGGCTAATCGGTTTGTAGTTCTGAAGTTCCCTGGGTACCCCTTTCTTGTGAATCGGAATTATGTTGCTGTTCATCATGTATTGGCTCTGTTAGAGCCACTTATAGAGTCCACTGATGGGTTAGTGCTGTTCACAGTCTTGATGTGGTGTTCTTAGAGACGAGAAATCAGACTGACATTTTTTTAACGTTTGTTATCGATATTCGGTGAAACAAAAGCAGCCCAGAGTATATGCGAATCTGTAAGCAATGTGGGCACACCGCATAATCTAATATACCGTACCTTGCGACACGGCATTCGGGTCGTGTAGCCGACTCAGTCCTAGTTTAATGTTGGTAGTGCGTCGTGTCTTGGCTACTGGGGAGGTGTGTTAGGAAGCTTGACACCTAAAAGCGCACGCAGCAGAGAATTGCTTTCTAATTTAAAGCTTTTGCGAAATAAAATCGTGTGTGGATTTTGTGGTGCAAGGTGAGTAGAATTAAAAAAGTTCCATTGCGATGAAGGTATATAGCTGCCACGTTCCCCGAATTGCAGTTAATTTTCCCGAATTTTGTTGGTTCCGTGCGACTGTGCGACCGAAATGACATCTCCCGAATACGGACCATACGGACCCGTGCTTGGCCAAACCTTTCTCTCAATCTCCCTACATTGCGCAACAGCTACGTAACAATCGAATCCTATTGGCGGTGAGATGTTTGAGTGGCGCCCTCTGGCTCTGACGTCGGCTTAGGGACTCGCGCCGCTGTCGTCTGCTACGCTCCGCTTGTGAGGGGCAGCAGTGCCTGCGCTAGAAATCGCCCGCTTTGATGGTGTAATGTACTAAAAAGCATATTTTTAGTTATTCAGTTATTTGTGCCAGCTTCTGACACATCTGAATAATTTCAAGCTGTATACTCCACAAGTTTGCAACACACGAAAAGAGAGAGAACAAAGAGCATCGCTCAGAAGATCGTGTGTAACTCGTCCTTTCTAGCTTAGTTACGAGGTTCCGCGCTCAGAGTTTCTCGATAAGTATTCAAAATGCGAAGGCTTCTTTCAGTATTTCTGAGATGTTCTTACGAATACTAAGAGTCGAATGCTACGTGCCAAGCAGCGGGCCCCTACACGCGCATCTCACAGCAGGAAATAAAACTACTGTCATCTATTTCTTTCGTTGTTCTTGACTTGTGTAAGATGAATGTTTCTTTTTTTTTGTTTTTGTTTTTTTTTGTGCCCAACGCATTAATTTTTCTGCACCGTCACAAACACATTATTAGTAGGTTTGGGGATGTTTGGGAGGCTCACAAAGATATAGTGTGGATATTTTCTTCGGGCTGTATGGCATACGTTCCCTTCTTCACAACTTGGCTTTCGTCATGGCTGCGTGCAAGAAGGTGCCTGTCGGCAGCGTGCGTTGTTTATTCACATGCAAATACAAGAAGGTTTGAAGAATACCGCGATCGCGCCCCAGACAACGTTGTCCAGAGTACTCGAAGGCGGCTTTTGTGCTCCGAATTTCTATTGTAACCATCGTTATTATAACGAACTGGCTCTCAACCCGAACAATTATGAGATGATTACGGTGTTAAATGCTTTATACACTCGCTAACGAACGTAGTAAGTAGTATACGTGCGTATTTTACAAGAATCGAAGCCGATTAATATTTCCAAGCAGCTCTTAACCGTTTTCCAACCCTTCCAGGCATAAAGAACAAATCCTGGTCTACTTGGGATGGCGTTCTATGAATTAAAGAAAATTACTCTTACTCTCTTGTCTTGGACTGATCAGGACCCGGCCCACTAATCAGCTCGACTTTACTATTAAATAAATTTTTCTCCTGCTCCTCCTCAATGCAGTTTTCCTATAACGCACATCTTACTACTGGGGCGATACGGCTGTGAGAAGTGAAAACGAAATATCACCCAGGTCTGAACAAACATAGTGCTACTATATCTTTACCGTAGACGTGTCTCGTTTTGCTCAATAAACCTCCATACTGGTTAAAAGCCTGGTATAAAGCGAGCACTCGCCTATAGACACAGTACGTTATATGAAACTCAACCTACATTTTTTGCGCGCCATATAAAGTGCATGTCGGCATACTAACGTAAAGTGATGTGATATAATACTTTCGAGCGTTCGGAAAGGTTGCAAAAACTGTTTTACCTTACAAATGATTACCGGGAATCGTAATTCTTTCTGCCAAATCCGACAGCCCCGAAGGCCTGGAATTTGTTTTGGTCTTCTATTTTCGCTGTTGTCCGTTACTATCAGCTGGCTGTTCACTTTGTTCGAAAGATTGCTGAATACAGAAGCTGACGCCCAGCTCCGACTCTTCACGCTCCGCACCGGTCCGGCTTCGCAAGGAATGAGGAATGGGGCGACGCTGGCACTGTTTCTTCCATAGCGGTATCCAAAACTATACTTCAACTCACGCCTTGAGCTAGTGTATGCGATTTTAAGTCTTTTATTATGATAAAAATTTACGCACATGCGAAATCTGATGCGGAGAAGCATCAGACGTGAACCGAGCGCAAAGAAACAGCACGGAGAGCGAGCACGACTGAAGCAGACGACAAATGCGAGAATCCCTAAGCTGACGTCACGGAGGCGCGCTTCGCAGCGCCGCCCGTGGTCGCGCTCACCGCCAATAGACATCGTTTTCAGTGAAGAACTCAACAGCATTGGCGGCGATGTGCGAAAGTTGAATTGGTGGGTGCCAGCTGAATGCAAGACGAAGTTCAGCATAGTAAAGAAAAATTGCATCCATTTCCGAGCATCCATGTCTGACACAAACCATCAGTCACGTTCTTTTGGCAAGGTGTCGCGAGAGTGAACATTGTTACACTTGACAACAATCCCAGGACTTAAAATGACGGCATCAGCCCCGCCTAATATATAGCAACTGACGAGTGGCGTAGCCTGTTTGCAGTTTTAATGAATCATATCAGGTTCTACTCTATGGTGAATATATTAAAAATGCATGTACATTATTACATTTTTTTCCCACTAATTCTTCTATCGCTCCCAGGTCAGCCCTTCCTGATGACATAACAATGAACTTGGCAGGTTGGTCGAAAGGAATGGGTGTTATGTGGATGAAAATATTGGACAGATGTGATGCGATTGAAAGCGATTCAAGAGTGTGTAAGACAATTGTGGTCCTGGCAGACTATAATGACTATACTCATAATCATTTTTTGAGGCCTCCTTCAGGACGGATCGCAGTTCAGACAGTCCACTACCACATAAAACACGACTGGCGCGCAATCGTGCGTTATTGTTCCACCGACGCTGCCTGGCGGTAGTTTTAGCTTAAGCCGGTGCCTGCCCTCTGACGACGCTGTGCACCATTTTGGGTATCTTTGCAGCTTCTTCTGAGCTTTACCTCTTGTGCGGAACCTCGTGTCGTAGCTGCTGCTTAGGTAGACCACTGAGATTCTATCGCAATAGAGAGCACCACAAGTAAAAACTTGTCCAGTGATGCGATTGCCTTCGCATTACCACGGTCCTTGTACTTTCACACAGCATCATTTGCTTCTTTCTGCTACTGTGACTGGGGGTCCTGGCGAGCCCTCAAGATAATGCTACTGGAGTAAATGTCTTCCGCTGTTTTTGCAATTTATAGTCTTCATAACAAGCCTTGTTGTGTCCACTGCCGGACGAATGCCTCTCCCAAAGACCTCCAGCCACAACTATCGAGGTCCTAAAGGCCGATAGTGCGAGTGTATAGTCATTAGGGGTTTTAACACGAAGGTGTTTTATTCAGGGTTACACCTAGACTTCACTGACGTCATATCTGTTACGGAAATGACGCCAGTACTAGGAAGCAACCGGCCTGTAAAGGGTGCACCCCTGCAAACAGGGTGTTCTTGCGGGGAACCAACCTTCAGTGCTAAGGAGTACGTTGTACTTCGGGTTGTTCGTGTTTGGGTTTTATATTTTAACACAAAAGTGGTTTATGCCGTCATACTCCACGATTTCACTGACGTCATACACCTCATTGAAAGGACACCAGTACACCTTTGCCTACGCGACCCGCCAGCAGGACTCCGCTCGGCATGCACACCCACAAGGCAGCCGCCGACTCGCCAATCACGCTCAGCTGCAGATTTCGCGGCAGGTTTCACTTTTGTGTTTAACCGATTGCTATGACAGAGGAAGCAACCACAGTTTTGTAAGCAGTTCTACTCAACCATGGTTGCGAAATCCTTGTGTGATGAGGAAATGCTGTTTTTTGTCTTACAGAGCCTCACCTAGCATGGTTGAACCTATCCAGTGCAGCCTCCCGCGGTATCCGGTGATGTTATGACCGGACCAGGCAGCATTTCGGACCTGGTAATGGGATAAATGGCAGTTGCTGAGCATTCCTATGCTCAGACATTGTGGCCTGCTCCATTCATGCACATAAACTGTGATATCTACAAAGCACTCTCTTCTACATGTTGAGGAGCGGTATGAAACGGACATCTAGGTCTACTTGACACGCTTCGAAGCATCGAAACAGTAGCGTGCGAGTACAGATTTCTCAAAAGCCGCTTAACGTAAGCCCTTCTTGTAACGCAAATACCTCAGCAAGCATGTGTTTGAGGAGTAGTGGCAGGTGCGGGGACGACATGCCCGCGGCTGAAGCACCTCTTTTCGCAAGTCACTTCTTAGGAGTTTTTTGCAATTGCGATGCTCAAAATAGTCTTGCATGCGTGCGGACGAGCGGCTGTTTCCTCGCTTTGGCATCGTGGTGGTAATTTTTCCCTCACTTCGTTTTCTTATCATTGCTGTCACTATGGCTGGGGGGCTCGCCCAACACTTCAGGTTAGCTCTACATATACGCAATCCCCTCAAACTTGAGCAAGCAAATGCGCCACAGTTGCTTTTAAAAAGCGTCATATTAGTAATCACGGTATCACCGTTGCGGGTAACGGAATACCATACGTTCCACACACACGTTCTCGTGTGTGACATCATTAGGTTGTTTAATCCCGTGTCCTCGATATAAAATAGAAGCTTGCTTCCGTGGGCAACCTCTTACCTCCGCTCTCTACTCACGCTTACGGTGTTCAGTTCCTTCCCAGGCTGTACGACGCCCTGAGAGGGGGCTGCCGCGGGAATTTCCAGAGCCCTAAAAAGTACGCATGCCTAAATCATGAGGTTCTGCATATCCGGTTTGGGCACATCGACAACGGGACGATTGGTAGAATACTGACTACTGGCACCTCCCGCATGACTTACCCCACATGGCACGTAGCAGCTACTGCTTGCACGTCTGCGCTTTGCGTTGATGCAGAGAGGTCACCCCGATCTCTCAAGTTAACCATGGAAATGGCGACTCTGTAACTCTCCACTGCCCGCAACCAGTTTCCTGGACGTCCACTTGGGATACTCAGGCTTCTAGGAATTACGGCTGGTGCCCGCCATTACATGTTTGCACGCAGGCGGGAGCACGCAAGCCTTGCTCTCTCCCCAGCACCCTATAGACTTCACTGCAGCACTGACTACTAAAAAGAGAGTGCCCACAGTACACTAAGTCTGCGTATGCCACTTCATCTGCTTTACGGATAAAGATTCGTTCATGCATCACTTTCACAGCTACACTTTGCTATAGGCCAACAGCAACGGTTGCCGAACCACCCCCACCCCACCCCCCAGTGTGCCGATTTCGCATGCGCCAAAGAGCAGCCATCACGCCAGGGGGCAATCTTCGCGAACTCGGGGGTGGCACTTCCGGATGCAGAGTCTTCCGGCGGTGCGGGGTGCCCTTTCCTTTTTTATTCAGGCTAAACATGTAGGGCTGACTTGCGCGTTAGGGTGTGGCGTACGCAAAACACCTTGCAGCAAATCCAACTTAACCACGTGGTCTACTGACGATGGTGGTAGTGGCAAAATATGTAGTGATGATGATGATGCCCTCAATGTGTGTTACACGAACCCACTCGGGGGTATTGGCATAGCACTTGTACATAATATAGCACGTATCGCACTATAGCAAGCCACAATGGGAGCCAGTCAGCGTCGTCGCTCGCATCTGCACACAACGATTGTGCGGTCGCTGGCTAGCCGTCTTGGGACAGTTCGCCTTCTAGTGCGGCATGGGTAGGTCGCACGTGGCTTGCTTCACGGAAGAGCGGGGCCATATTTGTGGCGAAGCAAGACTTTATTGCTTCCACTACAGAAAACATTCAACAACCGGTTTCCTTTCGGAGCGCGCACACAATTATCTCTTCGGCTGGCGAGTGTTCCTATCTTCTGATGCACCCGCGCTCAATCTACAGAGGCAACAGCGGGGCGCGCAGGCGCAGAAGGGGTCTGTCCTGAGACGCGCGGCAGTGGTGGAGATAACGTTCCGCCACCGAACCCTGCACCCCCGCCCCCACCCACCCTTGCGCAGTGAGTGGTCCTCAGAGTGGAAGAAAATTGGTGAACCGCACCCGGCGTCGAAACCGGGCGGTGAAGGCCGCAGGCCGAGGCATCGGAGGTTGTTGCGGGTGGTGTTGCGCGCTGGGGTTTGGCGTCTCCTCAGACAGAATGTATGGCGGCTTCACTCGATCTATGTAGACACGAACGTCCTTCCCGTTGATTTGTAGGGTGAAGGTTTTGTAATCTCGACGAATGACTTGGTACGGTCCGGAGTAAGGTGGTTGGAAGGGCGCCCGGATGGTGTCGTCACGGAGAAAGGCATGTGTGCACGTTGCCAAGCCTTTAAACACGAATGGCGTCAGCTTGCCGACATGCGCAGGTCGCTCATAGTGCGTCGGAGCCGGGTGACGAAGTCTCTAGGGTCCGCACTGGTGATGTCGGGAGTTGAATTGGGGAGAAATTCCCCAGGTAGGCGAAGCGGTTCCCCGTAGACGGGCTCCGCGGGCGTGGCCTAAATATCCAGTTTGAAGGTGGCGCGCAGAGCAAGAGCGACGGCCGGGAGAGCCTCGAGCCAGGTTGAGCTAGAGCGGCACATGATGGCTGCTTTGAGCTGACGGTGCAACCGCTCGATCACCCCGTTGGCGCAAGGGGGATAACTGGTGGTCCGCAAATGCAAGAACGCGGTGGAGAGTCCGAGGAGCCTGAAGAGTTGAGATTCGAACTGCCGCCCTTGATCGGATGTGACGTGACGAGGGGTGTCGAAGCGGGATATCCAGCCGGAGAAAAAACCCGAGGCAACGTCTTCTGCGGTAATCCTTTCGAGGGGCAATACTTCAGGCCATCGAGTGTAAAGATCAGTGGCGGTGCGCCAGTAGCGGTAAGGTCCGGCCAAACGTAGCGATCAGTCCCAAGACGTGTGGAAGCGCGGATTGAGGGAAGGCTGGCGTTTTGTAACTGGTTGAAAAGGCTGTGGCGATGCGGTGAAGGCACGTAAGGCCTCGGTCGTCCGGTTGACATGTCGCAGTAGAGAGTGTCTATCGACCCAGAGACAGCAACGTGTTGGAGCTGAAGCGAATAGTCCCCCTCAAGGAGATGCTCGTATTTGTGGGGATCGCGAATTTCACGCGGACCGCTTTCTGGCTAGCTTACCATCGCGGCCGGTGTTGTACAATGCGCCTCGCTCGCGCGACGGGAGCCATACGGAAAGGCGCCAGCGACCGGGGCGTTCATTGTCGCCAGTGTGAAGGCGTTGACCCTTTTACCCTCTGCCTTATCCGAGGACCAGTTCTTCCTCAACACTAGCGCCACCGAATTATGAGGTCTGGTGCGTTGTCGCATGACGAGAGGACGCGCTCTTGTCTTGGGGATTTGGTAGTACGCGGATGTTTCGGCGCGCTGGTCCGGACCTAGGGAACGCGCCACCAAGGGACGCATTCGGGCGAGCTCGAAGACTGCACCCGCGTTCGCAAGCGCGGTGCCCCGCAGCTCCGGTATTCCATCGGTGAGTCGAGCCATCTCGATCTCTAGCGCTGTTTAACGCATCGCTCCCAATGTTACCGTTATGACCTACGATCAGTCTGTATGCAGTGTATTTGATTTGCACATTGCAATAAATGCTGCCATTGGTGTTTTGCAATTGTCGCCTTGCCTTGGTCTGTCTCCGCAAACAACGGACCCGTCCGCAGCCGGCGCTCACAAAGCATGTTTGCTGAGCGCACATGGCGGCGTGGTGGGAAATAACTAGTGTGTGAAATGCTGAATCCCATAAGTTCAACGTCCGTTTTCTGAGCGCCAGCGAGGGCGTTGGTCATCACGGGAAGCAACTCGACAGAGGAGACACGAGAGCGCGCGTCGGCGATAACACTATCCTTACCACTGACATGTTCGATGTCTGTGGTAAACTGGGCGATAAAGGACAGTTGGTTCTGCTGGACCGGTGGAAGTTTATAGCGGCGTAGGGCGGAGGCATACGTTATGGGTTTCTGGTCGATATAGATAGTGCAATGCTGTGCCTCAAGGATGTGGCGAAAGTGCTGAATGGCCTCGTAAATGACAAGAAGTTCTCTGTAGTAGGCAGGCCAAGTTGTCTCCCCCGGTGCCGTGGATGTATCGGCGGAGCTTCAAGTGGACGAGGGAGCCTTTGGGCTGGAGAGTTTCTTCGAAAAGAACGCCAAGGGACACCTGTTCTTGCCAACACGTAGCATTAGGGAGGCCCCGATGACGGTGCTAGAGGCATCGGTGAACAGTCCCAACTCCCAAGGGAGCATCTGGCCGGGGATTAGAGAGCAAAGTGGCGTTGCAGAGGGCAGCTTTGAAGACTTTGAATGCTTGTGTTAGAGCTGCTGTCCAAGTGACGGATTCGTTGCCACGTAGACCGGCCAAGGCATCGTGAAGAAGAGCCTAGTATGTGGCTGCTCTTGGCACGAAGTGCCTGTAGAAGTTGAGCATTCCAAGAAAACGGCGGAGGTCCTTTGCAGTGTTAGGCGAAAGATAGTTTGTGAGGGCCAGGATGTGATGAGGCAAGGGTCTATTCCCTTCTGAAGATACTTGGTGGCCGATGAAAGTGACGACAGGGGCGCCAAGTGTGCTTTTCTGGACGTTGACGAGTAAGCCGTGGTCGACGAGAAGCTGCAAAAGTTGGCGAAGGTGCTGGTGGTGGTCCTCTTCGTTCCGAGAGAAGACCAGTATATCGTCGAGATAGGCGAAGCAGAAATTCAGGCCACGGACAACGTCGTCGAAGAAGCGTTGAAAGGTTTGTCCCGCGTTACGCAGGACAAAACTCATTAAAGGAAATTCGAACAAGCCAAAGGGCGTGATGATTGCTGTCTTCGGGACGTCGTCCGGTTTGACAGGAATTTGAAGTAACCAGGTCCAAGACATAGACGATGGTGCTGCCGTGTAGGCGGTGGGCGAAGTCCTGTATATGATGAACGGGGTACCTGTCGGGGATAGGGCGAGCGTTGAGAGCGCGGTAATCCCCACAAGGTCACCAGCCGTTGTCCTTTTTTGGCACCATATAAAGTAGCGATGCGTATGGTCCCTCCAAGCAGCGGGCGATTCCTTCGTGAAGCATGGCTTCGAACTCAGCCTCAGCGATGCGCAGGCGGTCCGGAGCTAGGCGACGGGCGCGGCAGGAAACCGGAGGGCCGGGAATGGTACGGATGTGGTGAACGGTTGTGCGCAGCACTTCTCAACGGAGCCCGCTTGGCCGAGTTAGGTTGGGAAATTCTGCGAGGAGGGCATGGTACGGCGATTCATTTTCAACGCGAGCACTTAATTCTGGGCTGTGGGGTGTTTGTACGCTGGCCCGGCGAGGAGAAACCTTTTGTGGCGTCGATGAGGCGGTAGTGTCAACAGCCCGGCAGCAGATTCAGACTCAAAAAGTCAGACCCAATGATTGGTTCGGCTACTTGGCGACGACGAAATTTCATGCAACATCGCGGCGTCGGTTTTTCGGCTGAATGTTCAGACGGAGCGAGCTGTAGGTCTTAGTGCACGAGTGGTTCGCCGCACTGAACTCGAAGGACGTACAAAGACGTTTGTCGTGCAAGATGGCCCTTGGATAACAGCAGATGTCGGAACCACAGTCGATCAGGAACCGCCGCTTAGTGACTTGGTCAGTGAGGAAACTACGACGGCCTCCAGGGTGGCAGCTCACGGCCGTATTTACGGCCTGCTGTTGGTGTTTTCCTGCCGTTCGGCGGAACACGGTGTTTGACATTTTCGGGCCCTATCGCCGAAGCGACCATGGTAGTAGCAGCGGCCGTGTTCATTACGATGCTACGAGTCCATGTTTCGGTCGTGGCTTTGTGAACGGTTGTGGGGACGCAACTTTGGGCCTTGGTGCAGGTACCTTTGAATCGCGTGGAGCTGACGGTTCATGTCGTCGATACGGCGCACGAGCTCGGGGGTGTGGTGTTGAGAGCCGACTGCGTGGATGGTGGGTGGCAGTGATGACACGGAGACTTCGACGACGCGGTCGGCGATCTCGGAAAGTTTGTTCAGCGGTAGAGTCGACTGAACCTGGAGAATGGCCTGCACGTGTGAAGGCTAGACCTGAAGAAACAGGGTACGGAGGACGGAGTCATCGGCTCGCGTGTTGCCCGTGAGGGCATGCATATGACGCAGGAACTGCGATGGCTTGCGGTAACCGAGCTCTTCAGACTGAAACAGTTGGCGCATTTTCAGCTCTTCCAAAAGTGAAAGCCGACGGATGAGTTCTGTTTCAGGTGCAGGTAACGGTCTTCAGTTGGAGGGCTTGCGAGTATGTCGCGGAGCTCGGTCGCGTAGCGGGGTCCAGATGGGCGACGACGTTCGTAGCGCGTCCGATCTTGGGTGATACGTGCCATGTAAAATTGAGTCTCGACTTGCGGACCCACACCTCAGGCGAGTCTGCCCAAAATGGCGGAACTTGAGGGCGACGCGACAGACGTCCGGGTTGGTTCCGGCCGCGGTAGTAGCATTGTTTGCGTTGGTGGCGACCGTGGAGCTGACCGTTTGAGCAGTGCCTTGGGGGGCGTGGCGCAAGCCGGGCGGTGAAGTGTCGTCGGGCGAGTCTCGCAGAATCACAGAATCTCGCGTTAATATGTCGAGAATTTTTTCCGGAACTGGTTTTATTTTGAGACAGCAGGAACACATCCTTTATGGTTCCTGGAGCTCGCATAAACTGTCGCCCAGTCTATGTCTTGTTATGCTCCACTTCCACTCTTTACCCTAGCTCGCGTGCTATCACAGTTACAGGCGACTTACAACGGCCATGAAGACAAAATGCAGGTTTGGTTAATTTAACTGATTGTCTAGTTAGAATACAGACGCCAGTTTTCACGGAAACGTAACTGAAATAGGCCAAATAATTACAAAAAATAGAGCGGCCATGCCACCCACCAGCTCAGTTCCACACTAGAGCCTATGACGTAATATGGGCAGCCGTGCGATTGGCTGAGGCCGTCAAAATTAAGCGCAAGTTTGTCGGGGCTTACAAGGTTGCAGACGAGGGACATGCACCAAACTCTAATGCGTATGCTTTTTATAGCTGTAAAAATGATGTCATAAAAAATGCAAGGTACAAGGTTCAAACCGTAAACATGGCAGCACCAGCGAGTACTGCGCCCACATGTCCGTTATAGCTGCAACGCGGCCCGGCTCTTTGAGCTTAAGCTGGCCAACTGGCATACGCGCCACTGTCTCCTGCTATCGACCATACACAATGTTTCAAGAAAGAATTACTACAACACGTGACAAAAATAGCGAGGTACAAATCCAGACAAAAACGAAGCCAGTTTGAGAGCGGTCCTGAGCAGTGTAGTGGCGCCGTCTGGAAGGAAGAACGGTAAACGAGGCAACAATATACGTTTTGACGTTCGCTGCGGCCCTAGTCACCGTACTAACAACCGTTTCAGCCAACCTGCCCAGGATACGTCATCGCTGACGTCACGAAACCTGATTTAGCGGGATAATAACAATTTTGCGCTTAATTGTTTAATTTCTCAGTGAATACAGCATCGCTTGTTGCCGGAAAAGCTCTGGGAGAACCAGTTATTTAGAATAGGACAAACTTGTATTTTCTTCCAGGGCCCTTTAAAGGGACACTGCTGTGATTTGTAAGCAATGCTCGATTACTAGCGCAATGTTTAGGCTGGACTCTCTCGTCATGTCTCGACCACTGTCGCTGCGCTTACACAACATTATTGAGTAGAAAAATCAATTCAAATATGGTGCTGGTGATTTATTAACAAAGAATGGAAGAGAAAAGAACTGTGGATATTGTTGAACTCGACGGGAAGCTCACCCTCATACAACCAAGTCCAGGGAAGGGGAATGGGATTTCAAAGGATATCAAGAGAGAAGGGGGAAGAGAAGAGCGGTAGGAGGGACAGTCTATAAAATTCTGTCCTCCTGTGTGCATCCTCCTTGCCGTTTCTGCTATGACGGTATGTATGACGTCCAAATGACGTGGGTTCGCATGGCTGCGGCACTGCACAGCTAGCGACCCTTTCAGAGAATCAGTCGGCCCAGCGTTTAGCTGGCCGGCCGTCACCGGCTTGTCGCAATTCCTTCGCTGAGTTGAAACTAAATCAAGACACGTTTGCGCCTGGAATAATGTGCCTTTAGGTTGTTAGTTCGCAGACTCTGTCAAGTCCGAGTCGCTCCACACCAGCGCACTTGCGACGCTTCGCTGACTGGTACGCTACTAAAATATATAAGCCCAATAATTGACGGAGGGAGAATAGTAAGGTAGTAAGGTACTCAGTAGTTAAATTAGGCACCAAGCAATTAAGGAAATACAATAACTACTAAGAAATTAAAATCAACCGAAAGTTTTACCTCACACAGTAAAACCAAGGTGCGACACGCACTTTTTTGCGCTTGGTTAACTAGCACAGCAGTCTGCAGCACGACGAGACATCAGTGAACGCCTTTATACCTAAGGATTGCGGGTGCCGGAAATGAGATATTTGTGGAAATATGGGGGACGCTTACTGCAGGGGCACTATTCAAAAATATTCATCTGAGCTGCTGGAAATGCTAAAACGAAATAAAAATGTAAACATGCTAAACATTATATACTTTATATTTCCGTTCCTCTGTGGCTTATGGCTGAGTGGTCTGTAGCACAATGTATGTTGTTTTGCAATTTTAAAGTTGGGACCCACGATAGCGCTTTTTTCTCATTTGTTGAAGTTTATTCATGTGTTTTTGCCCAATATTTCCCCTGTAACGTTCATTGCGCCACGAGCATGTTCGCAGAACGCGTGCAGAGTTGTCCTGACGCGCTGCGAGTCCTCGTTGGCGGAGTGTCGCCGTAAGCACCGACTGCTTGCGGACACAGTCCCGAACAACCCGACTCTTGGCCTTATTCTAACAAGCCTCTTACGTTAGAGGCACACGCCAGGAAAGCTCGAATGTGGGGGAAAAGCGCATCGCGTTTGAGGATCTCGGATGACGGGCAGGGCGCTCATCCATCCTGTACGCCCCGGCTATTGATTATTACGATTCAAAACCATGATGGCCGGCTTATCCGACGCATTTAATCGCCGACAACATGGCAAAAGGGCAGTACGCAAATTACCGAGATATCGAGAATGCGCACCCAATAATAACGCCGAATTACAAACATCTTGTTTCACGGACCCGAAACCGAAACTGCTTTGAATTTAGACCTTGGACATTGTCCAATCACATAGCACCTCGTATCGACGTCACTGCTTCAGGTAGTTGTGACGCCGCCGACCTGGCATGTTTAAGGGGACTCCGTATCAGGATTGTCCAAGAATTTATCATTATACACATAACGGATGCTGTTCCTTACCCTTGCGTATCGAATTCAGAAATCACCAAAATTATTTGTCTCATTAGAAAAGTTCACAAAGCTGCGCTACAAATTTCTCTGGGTGCATCCACTGCCACCACCTCAGCGTTCATAATACTGTGCAACAAGTGGTGAAGGCACATCACATCAATCAGCTCCTTCGCCTCTCAACCACGTCCACGCGGTATCCGGGCATCAGACTGTTCCGAACCGTGGCTATTCCCCGTCTATCCGCGACTGCGCCCGCGTCCACCCACTTCCAAGGAACACGCATTCCAGCTACCACAGCAGTTGAAGTACGCAACGAGCGCGGGCGCTCACACAGAAATTCCCCCTCAAACCTGACATTCTGTACGTGGATGCGGCAGAATACCGCCGTCGCAAAGCCTTTTTCCTCGCAGTCATTAATAGCGCGAATGACCCACACCCCTCCCCCTCCAGACTTGGCAGTAATTAAATTACAGTAATTGAATTTCTTTCTGATGTAATGCTAATGTAATTAATTACTTTTGAGTGTTGGTAATTTAGTAATGTAATAAATTACTTCACGCCAGTAATTTCATTAAAATTACTCATTACTCTCCCAATTACGTTTGACTACGATATAAGCTGTCCGCTTCTCTTACGGTATAAAAAGTTGACCAAGAAAAGTTGACCAAGTAGAGTTCCAATGCCCAGAGAGTCTCTGGGCATTGGAACTCTCTGGGCATTGGAACTCTACGAACGCGAAGGAAACAATGCTTCGGTGACGGCGCTGCCTGCTTACACTTGCCTATTTGTTCCCTTTTAATGCGTTTCAAAGTGATTTCAAAGTAATTTCATTACTTTCGATCAGTAATAGCAATGTAAGGTCATTACTTTCCGCCATCTGTAATTTCTTATGTAATTTAATTACATTTTAGAAAATTCTAAGAAAGTAATCAGCAATGTAATTTACTACTTTTTTAAAGTAATTTTCCATCTCTGCTCTCCTCTTACCCCGATAACTCTGTAACCGCCCGCACCAGCACCCCTGCCACGGCTATGGAGGCGGCAATACCACTCGTACTAACTCGGCCAGCGAGCAGATTCCAGGAGATTCCAGCGAGCAGATATGCGTGCGCATACGTAGAAGCCCCAGAAATAATTATGAATTATAAAACAAATTTGAATCTCCATTTGTCGGTCCTTGTTACTGCTCTCCTGATAAGTTGACGTGCAGTTGAGGCAAGGTTCTTTAAAATAATAAAGAAAAACTAGAAACAATTACGCCTACCTCCCCTCGCGGGAACCCTGGTGTGATGCGACGCTGAAGGGGGTTCCATTGTGCGTTTCCGTTGGGTCGATTACTCGAATTGCGTGAGCAATCGTCGGGTAATGCAAGAGAGGGAGGGAGAGAGCAAGCGTAGAGCGGACGACGGTCGACTGAGAGACCGGCCGGAGCGTGGCACTCCGCTTATATGCGCAGCTTGCCCGAAGGAGAGGAGACCGCGGAGAGAGAGGGCGCTGCACATGCCCACAGCGCGCTTGCGCCGCGCGCAGCGCCGTCCACCGGCGGAGTGAGAGAGCGCACCGCACTGCGCGCCACAGATGTTGGGGGAGAGGGCGTGCTATCTCGGCGAGAGGAGGAGGCGCGCAGCGGTGCGGACAACAACAACGACGGACGCATGCATGAAGGACAGGGCCGCCGACAAGAGATGCTCTCAGCGTCGCATCTAATAAATTCCAGCCAAAAGCAGGCTACGGAAACGAAACCAGTGCCTTTGAAATTTGCTGGAACGATACTTTTTTATTTTTCGAAAGCACAAAGCATCAAATGACAGCCCATGTCTAAGTAGGAGTTAATCGTACTGCCCTACTCAAGCGGCGTCGAAAGAGATAGAAAAGTTGGGCTAGCAAACTAGAAAAGTAATGGCTCCAGTTGGCGCACCAAAGGACATAAATCGGCTCAAAATAAAGCGGCGCATCACGGCGATGCGCTCTTAACTTTTATTTTCTTCACAATTTTTGAAACGGTCGCTACATTCTTGACAACGCCATGGCCTACGTTTTGACGCCCTGAGCTCCTGTTTGTCAATTCAATTCTTTACTTTATTGGCGTTGACTTCTCTCCCATTGAACCATCATCCACGGGTGATGACCTAGTGCCGGTTCATATCGACAACATATTATCAAGAATGCGCACCTGCTTACTGGGCGTATCCTACAGGGCATTTTAGAAGAGCACGTTGCTCATTATACGCATCATGTTGTAATTTACACTAATAACGCGCAATATGAATCAAAATCAGCGGTTGGAATTTGTTCTTTGGATCTAGATTGGGTTTTTTCTTTTAGATTGGCTGATTAGACTGGCATACTTGAGACAGAACTACTGACAATGGCTCTGGCTATAGAAAGAATTCCTAGCTCAGTATCGCGTGTAATTTTTATAACCGACTGCCTATGCCGTCGCACTTCCGTTGTAAATTGTGAAAATTTTATTTATCTAAAAGAATATTTGAAAGCAATATTCGTCAGTCTAAATTTAACTCAGTACACAGACGAAGACAAAAGACGAAGCACAAGTGGTGACCTCTGATTCTTCCTAAAGATTTCGCCACGTTTTTCCAAATCACGTCGTATCTATACGTGTTGTGTGGGTGCCTGGACATACAGGTATTCTGCTCAATGAGAGGGAAAACTCATTAGAGGGTTTCGCTTTAGGTGGCCCAGTACTAAATGTATGTCCAAATCTCACAGCTATAAGTGTAACTCATCTTCGTAGATACTTTTTACTGAGGGGACGGTCCAACGCTGTCCTCGATAACCCAGAGTATTCTCAACTAACATTTACATGGAATTCATCGTTTTGTGTTTCCCGCCAGTTTGAAGTGGCCCTGAGAGCCATGAGAAGCCGTATTCCAAAATTAAACCTATATTTCTGCAGGTCATTATTGCCCTTAACCGACGCATGCTTGTTTCGTAATCAACCCGAAACACTAGAAAATTGTTTGAATGTCGCCAAGAAACGTTACGTTACCAGCAAAGAAACGTTACGTTACCAGTGCGGAGCAGTGGGAGATCTGTTTGCTTAGCTCCGACCCCGAAATACAGGTTAAGATCCTTTAACTGGCCAAAGATGCTTTCGCGCCCAAGGGCTGCAGGCCGCCATCTGAAGGGGAGGAATTCAGGAAGGCTCCCAGTTTCCCTTCCTCCTTTCACCCAGTTTTGGTCAAAATGAAGTTATCATCATCACCATCACTGTCCAATTCGAACCTCTTGCACGTGAAATAAAAACTTCAGTTCTTTTATTCGGTGCTAACTTAAAGCAAGCGAAGAAATTTTCCTCCACCTTCACAAATATATCATGGCTACCGGAAGACATATGCTAGCTGATTCGTACAATTATTTATCTGGCCCAGCCCCTAAAGAGCGCAGTTTTTTCTTAATCTATGATTTATTTCCCAATCTACGAACACTTCTTTGAATATATACACAAACCTCAAGCCATGCCCAATCCCCCTCAGTGGGTACCTGCCATTACCAGATGGAGGCGAAGAAAAGGAAGGAAATGGTCGTGATAGAAAATAGCGGCTGCTTAGCTCAGATAATCGTGGATATGCAAAGCGAAAACTTGGCTTAGCCTGGTTAGACCTCGGTTTCACTAAGTGAACCACCTTTGAGTTCGCCACAATCATTCCGGAGCCTGCGTTCATCTATGGTTGTGGTCACGCTTCCGGCGTTTGCCGAGCCTCACACCTATAGTCGCGGAGTGATGAGGCGCCGCTTGCCGACGGAGAATCAAGGCCTCCGGCTCCAGAACAGAGAAGACGGCCCGCACTCACTCTCGTCCCTCTCGTCCGTGGCCAATCTCGCATGCACACGGCCGCGCATGCTCACGTCGGCAGGCGCGAACCAGCTGCAGAGAGCGCATGCGCCAAGCCGGCAGCGCCCGTTGCCGTCGGCGAAGCTCGGCCCGCTAATTCACGTGATGCTTTGCCAACGATGCGGCGTAGCTGCGGCCACATGAAGGTCAAATTTACCGCGACGGCGAAACCGCTCGACGATATTAGTGACGCGTTGCTTTAATAGTGAGAGGGCTCATGCATACCACTGAACAGGTGCCACTGTAGGTGTTCTGTGATTACCATGCAAGGGATTAACGAGCTGCGTTCGGCGCTAACAACTGTTCAGAAGTTTTACCAGTGCGAGGTGCTGCTATGCACTTTGAACCGTCTGCATCAACACAACACGTAAAACATAGCTGTCCACATAGTACCGCCACGCGCGTTCCAGAATTCAGCATCAATGCCTTCGCATTGGCTACACTTAAGGAATGTTTAGGTGTCCTAAAGAATTCTTTCCAAGTGTCTTTGTACGAACACCTGCAATGAAAACATTTGACTAGTGAATTACATTCCTAATAAATGAAAGAGCCGAATAGAACCTTTTATCGAAGCAAAGTGGGCTGAGCCGGTCTGGGGAAAGGGTTTGATGTTTAAAGGGGAAGTACAGTAGGCTCTGAAAAGGGCACGGTCGTGACCTTGTCTGAGGTTCTCCGGGCAGGAAAAGCAGAAGTCTGATGTAGGTCGCTTTGGAGAAGGAAAAAAGGAAGGCACATTATCTTGGAGTGGCTCAAAATGGTAAGTTGCTCTTTTTTAGGGGCGAAGCTCCTTAAGGCGTGGGTCTGTCCATCCTCGACGTATGTATGTAGCCACCTCTAGTTTAGTTCTTGGATTGTTTACTAGATGGCGTGGCTACCTCTAGTTTAGTTCTTGGATTGTTTACTATATGGCGGTACTTGTATATGATGAAAAGATGCGCTTGGATTGTTTACTAGATGGCGTGGCTACCTCTAGTTTAGTTCTTGGATTGTTTATTAGATGGCGGGGAGCGTTGTAATAAAATCCGTTCGCTGTTGGCGCGCGCTCGGAGTCGCCCGATGGATAAGGCTGCAGATGTGCGAGCCCGCGAGGCAGAAGCGCTCCGTGAAGCTGCGCGACGCCGCCGCCAAGATCCTGCTGTACGAGAGCGGGAGGCCGAAGCGTGTCGTCTGGCTGCGCGACGACGCCGCCAAGATCCCAGCGTTCGAGAACGAGAGGCCCAAGCGTCACGGCAACGGCGCGAGGACCCTGCCGTACGCGAAGCGGCACGGCTGCGGCGCGAAGAGGATCTCCAAAACGTCAGAGAACGGGAAGCGGCGAGAAAGCGCGCGTATCGGCAGGCAGACCCCGATGCAGTGTGAGCTCGTGAGGCGTCTGCAAAACGCATCAGGCGAGCTCAGCCCCAAGGTGCCGACGCGCGGTTTAAGCGAGACTTTCTAGACGTTACGTTCGGACACAGATGTAGTGGGCGAACTTTCACTGAAGAGTCACGGTTTTACCGATGATTTCCCCTCAGGAGCTTCGCCCACTCATCATCATTCACCCCGTGGATATGCTGTGAAATGTGATATCCACATTTTTTTTTGCTTGCTTGCATGCACGAGCGACCTTCGGAGCAAAACATTCACACAGTCTAATGAATGCCTGTCGTCGTATTTTGTGTAACGACAGTATCTTTGTTGTCGTTTTTTATGGCAACATCTCCTCGCAGCAATAAGTAAAATTGCTTGGTACCAAGACTAGCACAATGGCTTTGTCTTGCAACACCTACCAATTTTTAAGAACAGTGTTGTTTAATTTCAATTTTCTCCGTTGGCGTTCGGAAAAAAATACCACAAAAAAAATTCACAGCATATCCACGGGGTGAATGATGATGAGTGGGCGAAGCTCCTGAGGGGAAATCATCGGTAAAACCGTGACTCTTCAGTGAAAGTTCGCCCACTACATCTGTGTCCGAACGTAACGTCTAGAAAGTCTCGCTTAAACCGCGCGTCGGCACCTTGGGGCTGAGCTCGCCTGATGCGTTTTGCAGACGCCTCACGAGCTCTCACTGCATCGGGGTCTGCCTGCCGATACGCGCGCTTTCTTGCCGCTTCCCGTTCTCTGACGTTTTGGAGATCCTCTTCACGCCGCAGCCGTGCCGCTTCGCGTACGGCAGGGTGCTCGCGCCGTTGCCGTGGCGCTTGGGCCTCTCGTTCTCGAACGCTGGGATCTTGGCGGCGTCGTCGCGCAGCCAGACGACACGCTTCGGCCTCCCGCTCTCGTACAGCAGGATCTTGGCGGCGGCGTCGCGCAGCTTCACGGAGCGCTTCTGCCTCGCGGGCTCGCACATCTGCAGCCTTATCCATTGGGCGACTCCGAGCGCGCGCCAACAGCGAACGGATTTTATTACAACGCTCTACGCCATCTAGTAAACAATCCAAGAACTAAACTAGAGGTAGCCACGCCATCTAGTAAACAATCCAAGAACTAAACTAGAGGTGGCTACATACATACGTCGAGGATGGACAGACCCACGCCTTAAGGAGCTTCGCCCCTAAAAAGAACTCCGGCGCGTGCCTCCCGGCGCGACCTTCGCCCAGCGGTGTGAAGGCGGAGCCTAGCTTTACATTATCGCGGCCGCCGAGTTCGAGGTCGCGAGGCCGGTTGCCGGCGGTTCTGGAGCCTGCTAACACGGCACACTTTGGGACAGATGCGAAAGCCGGCGCACAAAACGATCCGCACCTCCCTGTCATGGAGAACTTCAGCGGAAAATTTGGAAATCCATGTGGAGTGCAATAGTGCAAGAATCGAAGCTGATTAATATTCGACACAGATGTACAGCGCAAAGGAGAATGACGAGAAAGAACACAAGACAGCCGCTGCAAGAGCCGGGGAATAAAAGAGAGCGGCCACAAGCTTTGCTGTTTCTCCAACCTTGCACCACTATAGTCGGGGACAGCTTAAGTCTGAAGCGGCTTTTCAAGATCAAAGGGATTTTGTGTTCATCCGCAACCAATGCCGTCTCGCCGTTTGTGTGGCGCCTGCAACGTACGTTTGAAAGGAGAACTACTTCCAATATGGCCGCGCTTGCTTGCCGACCTCTGCTGCGCCGTCCGGTGACAACGAGGTTTCCGAGAACCAAAAGCTCTGTATGCGATTTGTGTTACAAATGTGCTGTAGTGCATCAAGGAGCCGCTTATCGTCATCTGTACCGTGTGTGTCTTGCCGCGCCATGAGCAAATCGTGGTTGAGCAAATCGTGGTTGCACTGGTGGGGTGTTTTTATGCGGAACGTCGTCACCGAACTCGATCCAAGGTAAATGTAACTGGTAGCGAAGCTTCCATAGATGCCCATACGTTCAGAAAATGGCGGCTCTTAAGCTGCTCATAGGGCATAGCGCCATCTGTGTGAGGAGGGAACACTTCCAGCGGAACAAAAAATAAACCGGATGTGACGCAAGATCCGGTAAAAAAATTACGTCATTTTAGTGACATAAGCGCGAAAATTTGACTTCAAAATAGCTTTAGCAGGCCTGTGATCGCTGAGGGCTCATGTCATTGCCATCTGACGCAAGTTGGCGAGCCCCTGGCATGTGTGCTTCAAGTCAAGGCTAGCCTAAATAGAACAGACTCGTGACTAGAGAAACGTACTTAAGCTTACTGTCGTATGATTCGCCTCGGTTTTGATAAAAACGGCTTGCATTTTCTCTGAAACTTTATTCTGTATTCATTACTTCCACTGCTGTATAAACGCAATCAGTTGTTTATCTTGATTGCAGCGGGTGGCAATCCGGGAAGCAATTACGTACCCCCCCCCCCCACTCCTTCCAAAAAAATCGCACTCCACCACTCTGCACGGCCCCCCCTTCATATCAAAAACATGCCCCCTCCTCACCGAGATACAAATTTCTACCAACGCCACTGCTGGGTTGTTTAACTGCGTCGCACATACGCAGGTTGCATGCGCGCCTTAAGAATAGATCAAGGTTATATAATGCTTGCTCGGTTTGTGTGCTTCAGTTCTAATAGAAGAAATAACGCAAAGTCATGCTATAATCAAGGCATTTGAATTTTATTCCAGGATAAACATAAAACAACTTTACCACACTGTACAAAATCAGCACGTATACAAATAACTACACAATGTTCATGAGCACTACATGCATTATGATTTCCTTTACGCGTTTAAAAATTGACTTTACCCGTAACACATAGCATTATGAGCAATGAAAGTCTCAACAGCAGAACTACTTCCAAACAAGAGAAAAGAACTAGGCACTGCATCGTGAGGCAGAAAACTGGGCCGCAGGAATGCCGATTCACGAAAGTGCAGCAAGCACACCGCAGCTGTCCCAGCGTCTTATCAATTAGACATGGGTTTCTACAGAACTTCACAAAAGATACATGCCTGCAATTTCCTGGTTGCATTGTTTAGGCAAGTGTCGCAACAGATACGTAAAAAGAGAAAAAAGGGGTCAATGCAAAAGAAAGCGACGGCAGTAAGTAAAAACACACAGCAAGAAAGATCTCAGCACGGAGCAGCACAACACAGTACTGCGATGGAAATATTGCTTGCGCATACAAGCGCGGGAAGCAGCGATCACTACAAGTGTTGTAATGCAATAGAGAAGGCACTGATCAAGATAGACAATTAAAGCGAATCGTTTGAATTCGATTGGCGCACAATATTTGTGCTATTTGAATACGCTGAGAAGTCCTAGAGTAATTTACACTTCTTGCTCCCAGCCAACCTGAGGTGAAATAAAAAGATAACTGTGATATAACAAAGCTTTAGACCCATTTTTTTTTTTTCGAAGCACCCGCCGCGTACCCTTACTATAGTTTCGCGTTACCTGTGGAAATGAGAAGAAAATGGTGCAGTGAAACGCAAGGCGTACGGGAGTTGATGTTGCAACCTTTTACAGCACATCGTTTCCGTAGGTATCGAGGAAAGCGCTCCGCTCCAACCGTTCGCAGCATCGTCCAGTAAGACACCGTGCCCGCCGGGCACGGTATTAAACGTGTCCACCCACGATACCACGCACCTTGCAACTCCACGCACAGCAATAATTAATTGAGCACCAAATTAACAAGAAAAATCGAATGCGAATGTGCACCACCAAAACATGTCAGGGGCGTTTCCTAGCAGACGAACTTTAGGCATGCCTTTCCGAACACTACAAGGACTGCATCACAGAGCAATGACATGTGCCATTCTTCAGAGGGCGCCACAAAAAGGTTTTTGAGAATGAACAAAATTTTCATCAATTATTTGCACATTGTGCCTAAATAAATGTGACTGAGAAATAAATATTGTTCGTAAAATATAAATATTGTTTTATTGTTGAATACAACTTGGTTTTTTTTATTAGTGTTTGTTCCCTCCTCACCTAGTCGCGCTTCAATCGCCACTCCCATAACCCCCCCCCCCCCCCCCCCCACACACACACACACACCCATGCTGATGTCGCTGGCAATAGGTTCTGAACCGTTTTTTGCCCGAAGCTTCGCTACCATTTATATTTACCTTGCTCGATCTCAGAACGTCGAAGCGTCGAAGCTGCATCTCTTGCTGGTGTGATTGTGAAAATTACGTCGGTGTAACGCAACCTCTGTGAGAAAATAATAGGATTTGCTTTCGTCTACGGCAGTAGCGGTGACAAGTTGCAAGCATTTTCGTTTGTGGCTGTGAGCGTCGGCTGCGCCAGAGTTTAGCGCAGGCCTACGTCTGGCCCGACGCTGACTGTGCAAACGTGTGTGGCGTGTTTTTTTGGCCGGATACGGCCGCTCGTACAGCCTTACCCGTTATTAAGACGATTGCCAAATCTTACAATGTATTGTATCTTTCCTTACTGATTCGCGCATTGCTTCAGCTTGACGGGGTACAAACAGAGCAGCGGTGTGGCGTTTTTTTTTTACCTGGCGTAAACATGTATGATTGAAGCATTATTGCAGAGACGCGCGAAGAATTAAACGTTCGTACACAATTATCCGAGACTGGGTAGCTTTAAAAAAATCAGTATGAACTGCCTTCCTGCGAGACGGGGGAATTTGGCGTTATGTGTATGCCAATGGCCATATTATGGCACATACAAAAGTATGAACGAGTGCAAGTATTGTTGAGGTAATCAAATGTGGTGGCGCTTCGTTCCTTGACTGTCATTGGCTGGTCTTAATCATCAGTAGCATTTTAAATGCAGAGCATGTCTTTAACTCACGATGTCACCCGGCGTTGTCGGCGTGCCACGGCGTCCGCTACAGCCGTTCCAGGTGCGCCCTCTCCCCCACTCCGCCTCTCCCGCATCACGCTACCCTCCTCGCTCTCAACAACAGGTCCGCACCCCTCCCCCTACACTATATAAAAAAATAATACTTACCGGCGCCTGGTTCCGATGCCACGACCCTGCGGGCGGAACGCAAGGTACATGGTGCTCTACCCACTGCGCCACAAAGCCGACACAGAATGGGAGGCGACGAACGCGCCTTATATCCTTGACTCATTCAAACTACGTCAAGAAGCTGCTGATACAACGCATTCACTACCTGTGGGCGGAACACGAGGTACATGGTGCTCTACTCACTGCGCCACAAAGTCGACACGGAATGGGAGGCTACGAACGCGCCTTCTATCCTTGACTCATTCAAACTACGTCAAGAAGCTGCTGACACAACGCATTCACTACCACCAACTCCCCAAACACTAAACGTTAACGCAATACACCCACCCCCTATGCGACGCATTTACTCGAGTCCCCCTCGCGGGGAGATGGGCCCTTTTTTAAAAGGTATAAGAGGGGTAAATAAACATCGAAACTGTATGACTGCTGGATTTTGGACCACGCCTTTGAAGTAAACCGGAAGTGTGTGGCCCCGCGACATGACCACGTATTTTATTATACATTGCCAAAAATACACATAAGTGCAGCTTTTTATTATGTCTTCTAAGCAATGGTGCGTATGCTCCCATCGCTGCACAAAGTGGCACTAGAGAAACTGACTATGCGTAGACTGAGGCTGCGGATTTTGTGTGTAGTGTGGAATTTTTCAGAAGTGCCGTGAGCTGTTAAAGTTGTTTTGGAATAGCTGAAATCGTTTCGTAGGAATGAACCAACAGTATATCTTCCCTTTATCTTCATGCAAAATTTGTCTGATGGGCTTTATGAGTTATAAAAATTTCTCTATTGCAGGTGGGTTTTGTAGTAATGGCTGTAGTTTAATTATTGCATTCTGGTGCTTGTGCAGTTTAAGTTTCAACAAAGTGGTTACATAGTGTATTGGCCGACATTGAGATTTCCAGTGTCTCTGTCATGATAGACCGTTTTTATTTTACAGAATGAAGGACATGTTTGAGCGTCTTCCCATGGACCATACTTTTAGATTCAACATCACTTCCCACTTTTAGGTGTTTTTATTGTTCCAGCAACTGTGACAAGAGCTGGAGAGCCTTCAAACAGTGAATGAAGGTGGTTTAGATTGAAGAGCTGCAGTAATAATTGCAAACACTTGTGTATCAGGTGAAATGGGTTATCTCACCCCTTCAGAATGCTATGTTGATACTTTTCAAGCAAGCACTGTTGCTTCGGGTTATGCAGCTGCAAGAAGAACAGAAAACAGCGATGCAGCCTATCGAAATGGTTTAACATCAGGCCTCCAGAGTGTCCCGTTGCTGCGTTTTGAGCACACTGTTGGTTACGGCTGTACAGACGCAGTAACAATTGGAAAAACGTGCTGACCAGGTCGCAATGGCTTTACGTCACTTCTTCAAGATGCTATGTACCTCCTTCGCAAGGCTGAACTGTTGCTTCTGAATTGAAAGCTCTGGCACGAAGTGAAAGCTTTAATGAAATACGATGGAATGTGCTTATGCCAGGCCTTCAAGCTGTGATGTCGCTGCTTTTTATGCACCCATTGTAGCTTCTGACCATAAAGTTGCCGTGAGAGTTGAAGACACTTACATAGTACATTGTAATTAGGCTCAATAAGAGGTACAAGCTCAAGGTGGTACACGGCTACGCGCCCACATCCAGCTACGATGACCAAGCAGTGGAACGCTTCTATGAAGATGTAGAATCGGCAATGGCTAAAGTAAAAACACAGTATACCGTAGTTATGGGGGACTTCAATGCAAAAGTAGGCAAGAATCAGGCTGGAGACAAGGCAGTTGGGAACTATGGTCTGGGCTGTAGAAATAGCAGGGGGGACCTACTGGTTGAGTTTGCAGAACGGAATAACCTCCGCATAATGAATACCTTCTTCTGTAAACGTGAGAGTCGGAAGTGGACCTGGAGGAGCCAGAATGGGGGGCACAAAAATGAAATAGACTTCATATTATGCGATAACCCTGGCGTCGTGCAGGATGTGGAAGTGCTCGGAAGGGTAAGGTGTAGTGACCACCGTATGGTAAGATCTGGAATTAGGCTAGATTTGTGGAGGGACCGCAGCAAGCTAGTACGAAAGAAGCCGATAAACGAGCTAACAGTAAGACGTAAAGTAGAGGAATTCAGGATCGCGCTGCAGAACCGATATTCCGCCCTTAACGAGGAAGCCGAGCCTACGACACAGGAAGCCAGCGACAACCTTACACGCATTATCACGGAGTGTGCAGTAGAAGTCGGGGGCACTATGGCTAGACAGGATACTGGTAAACTTTCACAGGAGACGAAAGATCTAATCAGGAAACGGCAAACCATGAGAATCTCCACCGCAGCTGACAGAATAAAACTAGCCGAGCTCTCGAAGTTAATCAATAAGCGTAAGACAGCTGACATACGGAAGTATAATATGGAGAGGATCGAATACGCTGTAAAGAACGGAGGTAGCCTGAAAGCAGTGAAGAGACGTCTTGGCGTGGGGAAAAATCAGATGTATGCACTTAAGGATGAGCAAGGCAATGTCATCACAAATAGGGATAAAATAGTCACAGTGGCCGAGGAGTTCTATAGGGATCTGTACAGTAGCCGGGACATACAGGATAATTCCGAACGAGAGAGTAGTTCAGAGGAGATAGAAATCCCACCAGTAACGACCGAAGAAGTTAGGAAGGCTTTGAAAGAAATGAAAGGGGGCAAAGCACCTGGTGAGGATCAGATAACAGCAGACCTCTTGAAGGATGGCGGAGAAATTGTACTTGAAAAACTGGCAAACCTGTACACGCAATGCCTAATGACCGCAATGGTACCGGAATCTTGGAAGAACGCGAACATCATCCTAATCCATAAGAAAGGCGACATGAAGGACTTGAAAAATTACAGGCCGATCAGCTTACTGTCAGTCGTCTACAAGGTATTTACCAAGGTAATCGCTAACCGAATTTCTGCAACCTTAGATTTCAGTCAACCTAAAGAACAAGCAGGGTTCCGTAAAGGTTATTCAACAATGGGCTATATTCACGCGATCAATCAGGTGATAGAGAAGTGCGCTGAGTATACTGAACCCCTATATATAGCCTTCTTAGAGAGAGAGAGCAAACATCTTTATTGAGTCCGGCAGCTGGGACGCAGCCTAGTCGTCGTGTCGGGCCGCCACTCGTCGTCGGCTCCCTACTCAAGCCTTCTTAGATTATGAGAAAGCATTTGACTCGGTCGAAACCCAAGCAGTCATTCAGGCATTACGGAACCAGGGGGTACATGAGCATTATGTAAGAATACTAGAGGATATCTACAATGGGTCTACAGCTACCATCATCCTCCATAGGGAGAGCAGTAAAATACCTATAAGGAAGGGTGTCAGACAAGGAGACACAATCTCTCCAATGTTATTCACAGCATGCTTACAAGAAGTATTCAGAACGTTGGATTGGGAACAGGTGGGAGTAAGCGTTAATGGAGAATACCTCAGTAACCCCAGATTTGCTGATGACGTTGCCTTGCTAAGTAACTCGGGGGACGAATTGCAAAGCATGCTTTCCGCACTGGGCGAACAGAGTAGAACCGTGGGCCTGAAAATTAATATGCAGAAAACTAAAGTAACGATCAATAACCTCGGGACAGCACAGCAGTTTGAGATAGGTGGCGAGGCAGTGGACGTGGTAAGCGAATATACCTACTTAGGCCAAGTTGTGACCCCAGATCCCAACCATGAGGCAGAGATAATTAGAAGGATCAGAATGGGGTGGGGTGCATATGGCAGACATTCTCAGATAATGAATAGCAGCCTACCATTGTCGCTGAAGAAGAAAGTGTATGACAGCTGCATCTTACCGGTACTCACCTACGGGGCAGAAACTTGGAGGCTCACTAACAGGGTTCAACTTAAATTGAGAACGACTCAGCGGGCAATGGAGCGGTAAATGATAGGTGTAACATTAAGGGACAAGAAGAGAGCGGAGTGGGTCAGGGAGCAAACTGGTGTTAAAGACATATTAGTAGAAATTAAGAAGAAGAAATGGACGTGGGCAGGGCATGTAATGCGAAGGCAAGATAACCGCTGGTCATTAAGGGTAACAGAGTGGATCCCTAGAGAAGGCAAGCGTTGCAGGGGACGGCAGAAAGTTAGATGGGCAGATGAGATCAAGAAGTTTGCGGGGATAAATTGGTCACAGTTGGCACAGGACCGAGGTAATTGGAGAATAATGGGAGAGGCCTTTTCCCTGCAGTGGGCGTAGATAGGCTGGTGATGATGATGGATGATGGTGATGATGATGACATAGTACATTAGAATAAATTCGTGTTACACTTTCAGGCTATGAAGTCCCTCTTTCTCTCACACACACATTGTAGTTTCTGGCCATGAAGTTGTAGTTGGAGTTGAAGATGGTTATGTAGTACGTTAGAATGAATTCATGCCACACATTCACGCTGTGAAGTCGCTGTTTCTCACGCACACACTGTTGCTTTTGGCTTTAAAGCTGCATTGGGCATTTAAAACACTGGTGCAGCAAATCAAAATGGATTCAACGTCAAGCTTTCAGGGTGCCACTTTGCTGCTGCTGGCTGGAAAGTGTGGTAAGAATAGAAACTGCTTGTGCAGCAGCCCATGACACCTTGACAAGAGGCAGTCAGAATTAAATATTTCTTCTCCCTGTTCCAGTTCGGTGCTCTGATTGGTTGCAGAAGTAGAAAAAAATAGAAATGCTTGCATGTGGATGCCGGCACATTGTTAAATAAGGGACTTAGATCTCATGTTCATACTCATAATATTGGGCCTGTTCAGTGTAGTTGTCCAAATAGGTGCAGTAAGAATTAAATGCGTTTGTATAGCCGTGCGTTCAAGTTTCGTATGGGGCAGTCAGTGCTCGTCATCACTGTTTGGTGTACATAAAGGAAGATTATTGGCTTCGGAAAGATTATCAGAAATGAAAATGCTTCCACAAAAGCTTGACATGTTGTACCGAATATTTTCTGTGTGTATCTTATTTCAAAAGCCTCATCAGCAATACAAATATCTTCACGGTAGGCTGCTGCATATAAGTGTAAAGCCAATGAAAGTTTAACGTAGCACAACCTGGAAAGTAGAACTTCGGAATGATGATTTTGTAGGTCACTATTCATTTTTTCGATAAAAGTTCGAAACAGTAATTTTCTTGGCGGCTGCTAGTGCTTAAAAGAGCCACGAAGACAAAATACATGTTGGGTTTATTAGAAAGACTGCTTAGTCCCGATAACAATGATACCAATATCATCGCAATCTTCCAATAAATAACGGAGATATTAAAGAAAATATGTGAAGCAGTCGCGACCCCCAAGCCAATTTCCCGCAACTTTTCTCTGACGTCACGGAACCTTGTTTGTGTGATTGGCGGCAGCCTAACTGACGTGTCGCGACGGCACATGACTGGACGTTTGTAATGGGGCCTGTAGTTCCATTTGACCGCATCACTTGAATGCTAAGGTGCAGTTAACGCACTGAAAATTATATTTTATTGTTGGCCTGTATGACGTCATTCTTGCTCATAACACGTCACTGTGGCGCAAAAGTTTCAAACTTTTAAATACTTCTGGCTTTTTTTTCGTTAAAAAACATCTTTTGTAGCTCTAATGGAGCTGAGTGAGATACTGAATCATAGTTGTTTAAAATTAAACGAAGTTGTATTTTCTCTTCATGGCTCCTTTAAAGGTGTTTTTCTATCACTTTACACCGCCAGTCAGGATTCTCTGCCTTATTATTCTACTGTATACCGTGGGGTGGTGATATGACACTAAAGAAACGGCGGCAGCTGTTTTATTACATCGCCGGGAAACCCCTCAGAAATCATCGCCTAGATTCAAAGCATGACACCGTATACTGTCAGTCTAAAGTACTAACTGGCGTAGAGCGTCTTGCCACTATCGTGTCTCGTGAAGTAGCAATGATTAGACTTGTAACGTTTTACATCCCGCAATTCTCTACTTGCGCCATACGGTGTTGTCGTCTTGTTTAAGCGGAATAAAATAACTCCTGTTTCTTCGCACCCACAGCTGATTTTGCAAGGCAGGACACCTTAAGCGGCATCGCGACCTCCACCCTTGTGCGTGCGTCGCCGAGGTAGGCGTTTGCAAGGCGTCACTACGTTCGAAACGGTCGCATAGAACAATACGTGGCCCGTTGATATCGCGGCCGACTTCTAAAAGGCACCGATGAATTTTCGCCACTGGTTTCCTTTTCACCCTGGGCTTACACAGTCCGTGCACTGCATCCATACATTGCGGCGAGAGAGAGAGAGAGAGAGAGAGTAAACTTTATTTGAAAATAGGAAGACGGGAATGTGGAAAGAGTTATGGGTGAAGTCCATCTTCCAGGACTCCAGTAGCAAAGGCTCCCAGCTTGGCTCTCTCTAGCAGCTCACGCTGTGTCGAAAGGTCCGAGCTGGACAGTGCTAAATCCCAGGACTCTCTGGAGGTTTGGTAGGTGTTCTGTTGCCAAATTATAGGGCAGTTCCAAACTGTGTGGAATAAGTCTGCTCGTAATTTGCATTTGTGGTATTCTTCGTTATATCTCTCTGGAAACATGAGAGACAGTCTGGATTTGTGTGGGAAAACGTTGGTTTGAAGTTTTCTTATCTTTCGTGCGTCTTCGGCATCTAACATGTGATGCGGTGCGGGCATGGTCTTTCTCGCTTGCCTTTGAGTGTAAAGCCTTTCATTAAGCGACATGAAGGGAGGAAGGGTGTAAGAGCGGTCCGTTTCCCTGCGGCTGTTGATTTGCTCGCTAGGGAGTCGGCTCTCTCATTTCCTTCAAGGCCTTCGTGTGCTGGGCTCCATAATATTCTATGTTAGCCTTATGGTTCGGCTGGTAGAATATTCCTGGTTTCTATGGGAATAAGGCCGCATATTAGATTTCTAATGGCTCTTGTAGAGTCCATGATGATGATGAGGTTTTTGTTGTTGTATTCTCCCCATCCTACAGCGAGTATCTCAAGAAGCTGAAACCGCAGCCATTGCGGCGTTTACGACGCTTGATTTAAGGTGATGATGGCTGTGGAAGATATTGTACCGGCTACATTTCTTGACAATGAGTGCACACACAAAGTGAAAAAATAGTCGCACTGCGACGAGCCCGACCGACTATAAGGACGACTATTACGGTATGTTGATTATGTTTCTCCAAGCAGAGGACGGCTAAGCGACGTGCAGCGATCGAAATTCGAACTATTCATACCCACAAATTGTGTGTATAACAGTAAAACAGTCACAGATAGCCTTGATTTAAATATAAAATACACCGGGAATAGTTTGTGCCAACAATAACCTTTGTTTGAGTGAGTAATTTTTTTCTTCTCCTGAACCAGTTTTCAATGAGGACCACTTTTTCTTTTTCCCGTGAAAACCATTCATTCTTGGGAATGAAACATATATAAACGACTTCATAATCAGATGGTTATACTGTCAGCCGCTTATATTAGTAATCATGGGTATAAACAGCTGCAATATAACGAACTGTTTTTTCTAACCGCTGAGAGTCAGGTAGCGGCCACACAACGTTTGTGGGCGGTGCTCCTGCTGCACTCTTAACCTATCATCAACTATAGTACGAGCTGCGCCCCCCCCCCTTTTGTTGCTGCTAGTGGCGCCTTTTGTATGTCTCTTTCTTTGCTTTCGTTTTTACGGGCGAGGCCGCTGCGGGACTCGCGCTGTCGGCGATTCTATCGTCGTCGTCGTCCGTGTCATGTAGTCACAGTACTAAAACACCGGGACACTCGATTCCCAACGCCTCACGCTGGAATGTAACGCGTACTACAGAACACACCGGGAAACTCGTTTTACAACGCCTTGCGCTCGAACGCTTCGTGCTTCAAGAAAAGCTGCATACGTCTACCCCCATTAGGATAGAAATTTCAATTCACGCATCACCGCCATGATGATCCTCTCAGGTGGATCATCACCACCACCTCGTATTCACCAAGTTACGCGTGTCAGTAGAGGGGATTGTGTTTAGTTTTCAGAAACAAACTTTCTTGACTGGTGGTCTTGTTGTACATGATGCCTTGCATCTCTTGTTTTATTGCTATTCAATCAGTACATCACAACAGTTGAATAATGCTCTGAAGTTTTTTTTTTTTGTGGCTGCAAATAAATTTTCTTTCTAATCAATTTTTTTTACTTGCGCGAGCTGGGTGAAAAGAAAGTGTCAGCGTTTCAACCTACAAACCGTGTCAGCGTTTCAAGTGTCAACCTACGTTTCTTGCTCTCCGTCCAGCCTATCGACTTCGTCAAGCTATGGGTGAGCGTTTTCAATACTGCTTTGCATAGCAACGCCTTTTCATTGCGGCAAATGAATAGTTGCAACTTTACTCAGTCGTAGGGGTATACCAAGTTGGCCTATCAGGAGGTGCAGGGTGCTGCTCATCTAAGGCGCTTAGCAGATACTTGAACGCTTAGGAATTCGGGTCCTCCCGACATGTACTGCCATGAAATACCGTATTTGTTCGAATATAAGGCGGTCACGATTATAAGGCGAGGGGGGAGTTGAAGGACCGAAGAAAAGGAAAAAACGTTTGCACACTAATATAAGGCGAGAGATCCCGCCAGAAACTTTATTCAAATTCCTACCTTTGAAGTTCGCGAAATTCAGCCGCGATACCACATAATCACGAGCTGTCATCATCTGAAGCATCACTGCTGTCCTTTTCACTGGTGCACTCCCGAACTTCACTGTCGTCAGTGCCGTCCAGCGAGTTGGAAATGCAGCACTTCTAGAAAGAAGCTGCCACCATAGCGTCGGGTATAGCTGCCCAAGCGTCGGCTATCCAGCGAGCCACTACCGACGGAGATGCACGCTTCAAACGGGAGGCTGCCGCTTCCCGCACACCAGCGAGGGAACACGTGGAACTGGCTGCGGCATAAAGAAAGAAATATGGCTGCAGTTTTGAACTCGGCTTGTGGATTGAAACATGCTGGATTTTCGCTGGCTGTTTTTGACTTTTTATGACTTCCCGCGACGCGCCGTTGCTCATCTCGGAGCCCGCCCTTGAATATAAGGCGGGGGTTGACTTTGAGACCGCGGTTTTCGGAAAAAACGTCGCCTTATATTCGAATAAATACGTAGATAAACCGCTGACAAGCAATGACTATCGCACAGTTAAATCCGAAATCGCTGAAAGGTGTACGCCTAAACCTACGCTCGGCTCATAATCCCCCCTGTGTAACTGAATTTTACTTCCTTTGTTGCTTTGTTTTTGTGTAAGGAGTTTTAACAACACTAGATGTTCTAATTGTGCATGTGAGGGTAAATTGATCAGTTGCGGCACTAATTAATAATTCATGTGAAATCATCTCGATTTGTTGCTCAATTCTGGACGTCAAATTGCTACAAAACACGCGGTACCGTTCCGAGCGCATTTGTTTCCCCAACATCCTTCATATACCGTGATTTACGACGAATAGGCGTTTGTGTCTCCAGAAAAGACAAAAGCAAAGGTGAAAACTATTCTGCAAAGCGTCTGACACACGCTTTCACTCTTTCCTTTGCGCCTGGAAACATTGTCAAAGGTGTAGTTATCAATATGCCGGAGTGGCACTGCGTGATTTGCTCGTCGCGGCAGTACTATCCACCTTGCGTTTCTGCTTTGCGGGTTTTTTTTTTTTTTTTGCTAAAGAGGCTGTCGCATGCGTTTATTGCTGCAACTAAAAGAAAGCAGGCAAATAGCCGCTGCATTTCTGTAATGACGTGCTTCGAGCGCTTAAAACACGCCAAGACTCGGAAAATATAAAAAATCTTTTGAGCTCGTTTTCAGGTTACAGGAGGTGCATAGAGTAGTAATATTTGGCGGATGTACTTTGTCACCCAGTATTCTATGTACTGGATGTTTTGGTTGACTATGCCTGAAAGCATCTAGGATTTAGAAAAAAAAGTTGGAAACGTATTGCAGGGCGCCGTTAGGATAGAATACAGTCGTTATACTGTGGACGTGCATCTCATGCGTACAAACAGTGGAAGAACATAGGACGTTGTTTACCCTAAACTTTGTTTGTCGGCCCCTTTCCTTTCAGATATTGAATCTGCGTTCGGAGGTAGGTGCTGTGCGATTTCCATTATTTGGCAATGGTTACAGCGTTTGGCTCACCTCATAACGTCACTCATAACGTCAGTGGGCAGCAATTTGTGATAGTTGCAAATTAAGCTCGTAATTCGCGCTGTGGCCAGCGCCTGCTTGATCTCACTATGTTGAAAGCACCTTCGTTTTCTATAGACGGCAACTTCTTAAGAGGAAGGTAGCCAGGCTTCATTTAGCTTGCAATATTTCCAGTGACGCTGGAAGAATCTTTCGCCGTGGATACTAGGTAACTTCGTTTATATCCAAGTAAAAATTACTTCGGGGCTAGGCAACAGAGGCATGATTTTCTACCATTACCGTTATCGCGGCTGCAATAATACGGGCGGATCTGGAACAGTTTTATGTGAACGGCTTTATGCAGTATCCAGAACGGTGTTCTGCAGTATCTAGCGGAGATTATCAAGCTCCGGCATGGTCCAAAAACACAAGAATGCCCTGGGCGCAGCTTACAGCCAAGCCTCGAATGCCAGAATACAGAATTACAGAACGCACCACGAGCACGAACTAAACCAAAGAACTGAAAGGATTGCATAATAACTCTACGATCATGTTGTTTTTACGTTGAGTATTTCACTTGAGCACACGATGGGCGAGAATTCATAGCTTGCAAAGTATCCACATGTAGCCCCGTTGGGCTTTTTGTCTCCTTCGATCTGACGAGACAAATAATAAAAGAAATATCAGAACCAACGTTAGAGGATGCTTTTATTGCATTTTTTGTGCACAACCTAATTGTTCATTTACCAAATTGAAAATCAAAGTAATAAGTTGTGTCCACCAATCGTGTTAAGGAGAAAAATAACTAGAAAAGTCCGGATACCCATACCACGCGATATTTAAAAATGATTGTTCTTAAGCATGCATGTTGGAAACATAAAGCTATTGCAACCCGGATACCTATCCCACACGATATCTAAGAATGTTTGTTATTAAGCATTATGTTGTAAACATAAAGCTACTGCAATATTCACTGAGAGATATTTAACGGTGTCCGCATCCCATCCCTGTCCATCGCGAACTCAGTGTTCCACAAGAACGCACGCCTTGTCACAGAGGTCCCAAATGCGATTTTTCTTATTCGGCCGTCGAATAACCATACTTCGCGTTCTGACCGTCTTGCATCTAACAGCGCTGAACCGACAAACACCGGCTAGCCATGCACCGGTTGCCCTCTTAGTGGTGGAAGTTTCATACAGTGAGCAAATTTTTAGGGGGGAAGCATCTTAGGACCTCGCTTTGTACCGGCCTTGGCGTCCATGTACACAGTGTTGCGCATGCGCGAGGGTCATTGGATTGGATTGAATTGGATTGGATTGAATTTGGGTTGGATTGAATAATATTGGATTGAAATGTATTGGATTAGATTGGATTAAATTGAATTGGATTGGATTGGATTGGATTGGATTGGAATTGTATATACTGTACACACGCGTTGTCAATCATTTACGTGGGTGAGTGCGCAATGCTAGGTGTGATTCACGGTAAGAACGATCCAGAGTGATTCACTTCGTGGAGATGCGTGAGTTTTTTTATGTCTTTTCTGGCAATGAATGCTTTGGTGCATGCGTTGTATGGTTCTGGTATACGTATATTCTTTTTCCACTAAACAAATTCCGTTAGTTCCAATCAGCGCCTGTCTTGTTACCTATACTACTCCGTGTTCGTCGGTGTAACGCAGTTTGTTGTAAGATTAGTTCTTACAAACTTGCCCAATTTTCTATTCATCTGCTCCAACCGCTTCAGCGGTTTGATCACTTTAGCGGCGGCATTGTATTACAGTTGCTCTGTTTATGTTTTTGTTTGTTGTTGTCAAAATTATCGGCTTTCGTCCTGGTCTATTCCGTTCCTGCCGTGTTCGGCCCGCACATGCTATTATATAAACGCGCTCTAGGGGCCACGGAAACCTCAAAACCCTTCGAAACAATCTGAAACTGGCGTTCCATGCCTCTACACTCTTAATAAAAAAGTTCGTAAAAGGGTAGTAACGACCGTATTTACTAACTCCATACGAAATTTACTACCCATCCGAATGGTACGTAGGCTCTGCACTATCTATCTACCCTAATTCCTAACGTTACTAATCAATACCGCGCCTTTAGTAACAGGTGCATGTGTGATGCTAACATTCATTATTGTTGCTGTACTAATTGCAAACATACACATTACGTATAGCTGCGGCAATGGGTTGGTTATATCAATAGGTGGCGCTGGGCAAAACTCCCGCAGACGTGCCGCAAATGCAGTTTTCCTAATAGCAAACTATGACAAACAAATTGCTTTAGGTGCAACTTTTTGTAATCGTTTCTTGTAATAATTTTAATCAATTAAACTTTACTTGACTTATAAAAATACACTACGGTAGAACCAGTGATGGACTTGAGGAGGCGGGAAGGGGCTGCCTCCATATTAGTTGTCTCAATGTCACGTGGCCAGCGTTCCATGGCACTCTGTCGTACTACGCCCATCTATCGCTCCCTGTGTTCACAGGGCGACGCAAAACTGAACATACAGCTGCAAAAATTATCCCACACTCCCCATACACAGCTCAAGCGGTATTGTTTAGGTCACATAGTGTGAAGTTTAAGTGCAGTATTATTACTAGATTGTTTGTTAGTACAGCATATCTGAGAAATAACGAAAAAAACTGTGGTGGGTTCATCTGCCATACTAATCAGTAAAACACGAAAGTAAATGTGCAGTGAAATCTGCAGCTGAGCATGAATTGCGGGTCAGCAGCTGTCTTGTGGGTGTGCTTGGCGAGCGACATCCTCCTGGGGGGGTCGTTTCGGCAAAGGTGTACTGGCGTCATTTCCGTGACGGATATGACGTCAATGAAATCTTGAGGTATCGCGGCATAAAACACTTTCGTGTTGAAATATAAAACCCGAAAACGAACAACCTTAAGTACAACGTACTCTTTAGTACTAAAGGTTGCTTCCCCACAAGAAGCCTGTGTGTGCAGTGGTGCACCCTTTACAGGCCACTTGCTTCGTTGTACTGGCGGCACTTCCGCGATGGATATCACGTCAGCGAAATGATTGTGTATCCGGTAATACAACACGGTCATGTAAAAAGTGGGGTGAAAGAAATCAAAGCTTAAATTAGCAGAGCTGGACCCCAGCTGACCGATAAGGCAAAGCAATGATTGGTGGAAGTAATGATTGTAAGTAATGATGTAAGTAGGATATAATGATCGTAGGTAATCATAAAGGTAATGATGGGTCACCGATAAGGCAAAGTAATGATTGCTATAATTAAAGCAGGGTAACCGAGTGGCGACCGAAAGACGCGACTAGACGTAGAGTAAAGCCAAAGCCATTCACTGACTCCATAGAGGGATGAAATCAGTAACATTATGACGCAAAATTAACTATTTCCATCGCAAGACGGGAACGGCGGAAGGAACACGGGAGGGTCCTTATCCTGCGGCCTACACAAGATGATGATGATGATGGTGAATGTGTTTATGGTGGTGGTGGTGATGATTTGCTTGTGCCACAAGTGGAATGATGGATTGGACATTGACACTTACAACTGGCTTCCCAACTTCTGGCGAAGCAGCTGTGTGTGCGGCGCGTAACTTGTCTCTCGAATGTCACGACTAACATAAAAATACGCACTTCCACATCCAACCGTAATATGTCTCTTGCCCAGTCACGAAATTACAAGAGTAATATATACGGTGGAAGAGTAAGAAGTTCCCAAACAGTGTAGACTAACAAGGGGTCACTTTGTTACCACTTCGTTTTCCAACGAGTGGTGCGAAAAATTCTTTCGGCAGAATATTTTACGCCGCTCTTCAGACATAATAGGTGTCAGGCCCGCTGAACTATTGCTTGTAGTGGTAGTTGACCATTGTGCATGTCTTAAAGATAGCGCACACGTTACTGTATTGCTGGGTTTTTGTAGGCGGAAATGAAAAATAGCTATTTCGTTTTAACGATCACGAAACAGAGATAGCGGGAGTAGCATTCAGTGCGCTGCAACAATAATTTTTTAACATTGCTATCTATTATGCATTTTTTTATAGGTGTCCAGAACCGAGCGTAAGTATAAAACTTGAAATTTTCAGAAAAGGTTTTTTTTCAGTAGCTGTTTGTTGTTGTATTATGCTTGTTCTTGTGCTTCATCCGGTTGTTCTCAAACACGAATAATGACGAAACATCGTCCTTTACGTTGTATCTTTGGATCCGGAAGGTCAATTTTTCGGTTTTAGTGTGTCACATATACACAGGCACAAGGGCTCAAGAGCTTGAGTTGGACTGAATATCAGTCTCTACAAAGGCTTATGCCAGCGTAACAGCGCACCAGGCGGCTGACTTGCCATTGTGCTGGTCCCTGATTACTTCTTCTGCCGTATTGTATGCCGCTGTTTTCCCCTGTACGGCAGTGAAAGTGTTGGGCGGAATTGCAGATCAGCGTTCAGATGCTTTGCGAATGAGTCCATGTACTCTATTCCTCTAGGTGTCGTCGAGGGAAGATATGGAATAACAAATGTAACCCGGCTGAATATATCACCCGGACGACTCTCAGGTGGTTTTGCCTTTTCAGGCAGTGCCCTTGAACAAATAACCTCCTGAGCAAGTCGATTGTTTTGGTCACACGTGTTCAAAGCTTTGCGATCACCCCCGTTTCATGCAATTCATCTGTAGTGGCACTCTTAGATATTTGCCGCTGCTTGCCAACGGTGCTGGCTTTTAACCGAGGGAACCACGGCTGGAATCTCGCCGTGAAGGTCCAGATATTTTCACATGCATGAAATACAATCATTAACGGCTAAGGAAAGGCCTCAGACCAGGAGACACAACCTCTCCAATGTTATTCACAGCATCATTACAAGAGGTATTCAGACCATTGGTTTCGGATCAGGTGGGCGTGAGGGTCAATGGATAATACCTAATTAACGTCATATTTGCTCATGGCGTTGTCTTGCTAAGTAATTGGGGAGACGAACTGCAAAATGTGATTACCAGGCTTGACAAGTAGAGTAGAATCGTGGGCCTGAAAATTAATATGCAGAAAACTAAAGTCCCCCTTAGTAACCTCGGGAGAGCACAGCCGGATCCAAGCCATGTGAAACAGATAATTACAAGGATAAGAATGGGGTGGAATGCAGGCATTCTCAGACAATGAATGGCAGCCTACAATTATTCCCGGAGAAGAAGTGTATTACAGCTGCATGTTACCGCTACTCACCTACGGTGCAGAAACTTGGAGGCTCACTAAGAGGGTTCAACTCACTAAGGGCTCACTAAGAGGACGACTCAGCGAAGATGATAGAACGGAAGATGATAGGTGTAACATTAAGGGACAAGAATAGAGCGGATTGGTCAGGGGAGAAACACGTGTTAATGACATATCAGTAGAAATAAAGAAGACATGGATGTGGGCAGGACATGTAATGCGAAGGCGAGATAACCGTTGGCCATTAAGGGTAACAGAGTGGATCCCTAGAGAAGGCAAGCGTGGCAGGTGCTGGCAGAACGTTAGATGAGCAGATGAGACCAAGACGTTTGCGCGGATACATTGGACGCAGTTAGCACATGACTGGGATAAATGGAGATCCATGGGAAAGGCCTTTTCCATGTAGTGGGTGTAGATAGGATGACGATGATGACGGATGATGAATGGATGACGGATGATAAGAACACTGCCAGCCCGGTATTCGGTGTCCTTGTACGACGGGCGTGGCGCCACCTAGAAGGGCGTGGTCTAGGAATGCATCGGTTTCCCGAGTGCATCATGAGGCTTGCTGTCCGTGCATATGCTGTATATGCTGCCCGCGAAGTCGATCCATAGTGAAGGCGATGCGTGACACTGCAAGATAGAACAATGTTGAGACGGGCTATTTCTTACCCCTTTGCTGTTCCACACGCGGAACCCGGAGATCGTTCTAGATAACCAAGATTTGGCATGGGGGCTCTGAGAAGTTGAATGCCAGTATGCGCAGCTGTAATAACTCAGAGAGAGAGAGAGAGAGAGAAAGACTTTATTGAATTGTCCTGCGGGGGGAGGTGGGCGGGAGCCACTCAGGGCCTGCCCCCTCCTTGACGTTTCCTAAGTCGTCCCCGAGACAACGCCTTGCGGGCGTCTACGAGGTCGACGCGCTGAGGGTCGTCGGGTGTGATCCCTCAGACCTCCCGTCGGCGCCTCCCTACGCTTCTGCCCTGCAAGAGCAGCCTCGAGCCGCTGGACTGCCCGGAGTTGAACATAGTGGTCAGACGAGTCCATAGCACTTGTGATATCGTCCGGCCAACGCGTTGAGGCGGTTGCCTCCACTGGATTTAGTTCACAGTCCCACAGTAGGTGGGCCAAGGTCGCGTTCGTCTTGGAACTCACTTCTTGGTCACTGCAGCTGTGTGGGATACTTTATCAAAAGCCATGATTTCTGCTCAGACTGGTGAGAAATGGTCCCTGATCAGGTCCTAATAAAGCCACAGGTAAACTCATTTGTCGCAAGCCGTACCTATGAGCGCCGGTAATTCTTCTGTTACTACTTCCTGTTTATTCAGGTCATAATGAACCATTTAAATGCCTTTTATATGGGTGACGTGAGCAAAATCACTGTAAGATTTTTCTCGTAGCTGCTGAATCGTCCGTGAGATTAGGGTGATGAATGAAAAGGTAACGAGGACGGTGTCAAACTAGACAGGCGCACACTGTGGCAGACAGGCAGAGATGCCAACAGACAGTCGGTGGCAGACAGGCGAACTAGCCCGACAGTTTTATTAGGGTGACGCTCGCATGATCTCACTGTTCGCTAGAGTAACACTTGATTTCCTTGGTTGGGGTCATTATTTGTTAACTTAGGTGCTTGAATGCCTCCAGTGTGTAGTTACCGTTTTGGCCATTTCTCCGGATGATTCTCTGCTTCCTCTGCTGAACGTTACGGTTCTGCTCGTTCAGGCTGTTCTGGTGCCATATTTAGGCTTTTTATATACGGCCTTCACCAACAAGGCAGCACTCTAGCACACTTGTTGAATTTACTTGTGCTGCAAGGCCTCTGACACTTGAGTGCACTTGAGTGAAGTGTTCCCAAAGAAACCAGCATTTCGCGGAGAACAAGAATTTTACAAAACTGACTGCCCCCGCTCTTCCTTAGTATGAGAAGCAGCGGATCAAAGAATGCTGTCAGATCCGTAGGAGATAGCCTGGCCCAGAGTTATGCGTTTGGCACTGTATGAGTAGAATGTTATATTTAAATTTTTATAAAAGCTCTACAACATGGCCGCATGTCCCCAACAGTAAAACAACGATGACCTCTCAATATTCTGCAGAAGGATCAACCTCTCGCTATATCTTGGAACTCACTTCTTGGTCACTGCAGCTGTGTGGGATACTTTATCAAAAGCCATGATTTCTGCTCAGACTGGTGAGAAATGGTCCCTGATCAGGTCCTAATAAAGCCACAGTGACCTCTCAATATTCGCCGATTGTGTTGTTTTATACCCCAAGAGGTATTGCTCCAACGACATCTGCAGCAGCGGCTTACAACACTTGACGGAATTCGCGCGTAGGAGAAGCAGACCAAACTACTCTCTCTCTCTCTCCTCTTATCTATGCCTGCATGCTGTCTTATTAAATTAGTACTCTTGCCCAAAGAGGGAGAAAATTTCACGGACAATTCTTTCGCCGGCATCTCTTCTAAAAGGGGGGGGGGGTGGCTGCGTAACATAGAAAAATAACTGGCGTTGGGTTTACAATGCTCCTGTAATGGCTCTTCTTTAAAAAGTTGGTGTGCGTTCCCGTAATATAGCATACAGGACCACAATTACGAGCACGAAAGATGGCACCAAGACCTCTGTTTCCTAGACTCCACATGAGCTCTATATGAACCGATCCGTCCTTACCGTCAATAAAGCGTTGTTGGACCACAGCCTGTTGCCCGTTCCCGATTTCGACGGAGGCATAAGAACGCACATGGTTCTACTGAAGTATTGGTCCAACGACGCCAACAATCATCAGATCACCCGATCCAGCCAATTCAATAGAATAATTCTATCAACGTGGGGTAGACATCCCTACCACGACTGTCGTCCTCCATCCTCTCCTACTTATTACTGTGAATTTGATTCTTTTTTAGGAGCAAAGCTACACTAGGTCTTATAGGACGACCATATTACCGGGTTGACTCAGTACATGTGATCTGTATGTTCACGGAAATAATGACACACAGGTGGTTTTTTCGCCTCAATTAGACAAATAGATTCCGTAAACATAATGACGCCGCATCCTCGACCTCACCAGCACAGTTATTTCCTCTGTTACGAGGGGGATCCGCACTTCCTGGTCAAACGCCACTTACTATCTACATTGAAAGAGGGTTATCGCTCCTCTGTTAGTCTCAAGGGACAGTTTCACGTCTTCCTGCTTTCTACTAAGGTTGGCAGGGAAGAGATCAGGCGTAAATAAACTCAGTTGACCGTGCAAAGTTCCTCCTCTGGGCTAGAGAGGAGCAACAATACTTGCGGATGAGCGAGTTCATTCAAAACTGATGAGAAAATAAAAAAGAATCTGCCGCAATTATTCCTAGGGGCTTAACTTTGGATAGTTTCTTTCTCCAATTCTTTCTCACTCAAAGTTAATATTTAAGCTTAATTTACTTGGTTTTCCGTCCTCCATTGTAAACTGGTTAAAATCTTATTTACACTCCCGCATGCAATTCTTCAATATCAATGGTTCTCATTCACAATGTCTTCCTGTAAACTCCGGGGTACCGCAAGGTAGTATCCTCGGACCACTACTTTTCTTGATTTATATAAATGATTTAACAAACTGCGTTAAAGAAGGCGTTACAATCAGATTATTCGCGGACGATAGCTTGTTGTCCAGCACTATTAATCCCCTTAAGGATCAGCAAGTTCTAAATGAGTCTTGAAGCAATAAATAAATGCTGCGACCGCTGGGACATGAAACTAAACGCTGACAAAACCGTATTCATGCGTATTACTAACAAAAAGCAGCCATATGAACATCAGTACACAATTAACGGCGTTCCTATCTCTCAAACCGACAGTTTCAAATACCTTGGGGTTACCGTAAATAGCGATTTAACTTGGTCTACACACATCCCTAAAATATCCGCGTCAGCTCGGAGAAAACTGGGTTTGCTGAGACATAAACTGAAACGCTCACCTTCCACCATAAAGCTTCTTGCCTACAACACAATAATAAGACCAAGTTTAGAATACGCATGCGTAGTTTGGGACCCGCATACTAAAAAAGACAATAATCTTGAAAATGTCCAAAAATTAGCTGTCCGCTTTATATACAATCGTTATCGCCGTCTTGACTCCCCAACCAATCTGATGAAAATTAACAAAATCCCAACACTGGAATCTCGAAGAAAAATAGCGAGGCTAAAATTTCTTATTCATTTAGCACAAGGAAGTTCACGACTTGATGCATCGGCCTTACTCACTCCGTTATCCTCGCGTCCCACGAGGCACTATCATTCCGCTAAGTTCGCGCCTATCTCGGTGCGCACTAACACATTTAAGTATTCCTTTTTTCCCAGGACTATAACCGACTGGCACAATCTCCCCCCTGAAATTCTTTCTTCTAGTAGCATGTTTAACTGTATTGATGAAATGTTTGATTTCTACAAAGAAGAATTTTCACATATGTAGCTAATAAGTTTGTACTGCCTTGTTCACACGTTTTCTTTTACCCGCTAGAAATTAGGTAACTGGTCTTATCACAATGTAACACCACCACTCCTGCTTAGGTGCATTCGTGGCCCGCAGTACTGTTTAAATAAATAAAAAATAAAATAAAAATAAAAACGAGCATCAACTCTCACGCGAAACACGTGGCCACTTATACGCACGCCCCCACGGCCCCCGCGGACAGATTCTTTGCGCACCATTGCTGATCGCTCACGGCATGCACACTCTCGCAAGCACATGCACGCCAAACCACACGCCGGAGCACAGCGCACACCGAGTTGGTTGGCCAACCCCACACTGGTTGCCCAACCCCACACTGCGAGCGTGTGCTACTCTGTATGTACGCACCACTTTTCTACAATACCCACAGCAACTTTCGGGTGTGCACTCCGTAGGCCTAACGTTTGGGTTTGGGGTGCACGGCGCGAATCGGTACCGGCTGATTGACGCTCGCTTCGACCGTGTTGAAATGGAGCAATCGGATAGACGCCCGCTTCATAACGCGGGGGCCCCAGGTTAGACTCCTGCAACAGGAAGCGTCCACCTCACTTCACTCACGATCATTCATTATCATCTTCAGAAAACGTTGCCTTTCCTTCAGGGCTTAATAGCGTACAACCCGATCAGTGATGACACTAAGGCTTCGCTTTATTAAACTGACTTGTCCGTCAATGCCGAGATGGGCATTACAAACTAGCCTGCAAGCAAAACAAGACAAATTGATGACACATCGTAGTGCTGGCGGCAGTTCCAGGCTATCGCTTAAGAAGAATATGTCCTCGGCATTCAGTGATAGTAGTGGCGCCTGCGCGTTGGTAAAGAAATCCTGGATTACTTCAGCGTGGTTGCTTGCGCTGGTGCCAAACATCGCATTAAACAGGCGTGGCGCACAACTTCTAAGCTAGCAGAAATCGGCCATATGCGCTGCCGTTTTGCTGCGAACTGCACATCGGCGATCTCTCGCACGATTGTTGAAGCACCCGCCAGTCCAGCTAATATGGAACCTATCCCAGCTGAGGGGGACACGGCACATCGCTGTGCTAGCACAGTCACTGTATCGCGTGGCGTGCCAGATGGAACATGATTGCGGCGACTTTCAGAAACCTTGCACGGGGCAAATAACCCAAGCACCACATGGTATCTGGCCGCTACCATGATGAGGTTTGGCGAAATCCCGTACGTTTTTTTAAAATGCAGAGCATTTCAGTAACTCACCCCTTGACGTCCGTAGTCGTAGTCCGCACCCCTCCCCCTACACTATATAAAAAAAAATACTATCCGGCGCCTGGTTTCGATCCCTCGACCCTGCGGGCGGAACGCAATGTACATGGTGCTCTACCCACTGCGCCACAAAGCCGACACAGAATGGGAGACTACGAACGCGCCTTATATCCTTGACTCATTCAAACTACGTCAAGAAGCTGCTGATACAACGCATTCACTACCACCAACTCTCCAAACTCTAAACGTTAACGCAATACACCCACCCCCTATGCGACGCATTTACTCGAGTCCCCATCGTGGGGAGATGGACCCAATTTTTTTCCTGATGCCGTTTTCTTCTATATTTAATCATCTGCCCAGCGCTTTCGCATCCACGTATAATAACTGAAGGACAAAATTGACCGGCTTTTACGATGCTGTGGAAGATTTACTCGAAACCGTCGCGGTAGTCTCACAATCTGTAATTAATTGGGAAATTGCAGAAGGCTAAGTCCATTTAGCTGTAATATCAAGTTAGTTTTACGCCGGTCCACATGCAAAGGACGTTTAACCCATAGGTATAGTAAAAATAATCATTTGGCATTGCCTAGTATGAACTTTCCAAGAGGACCGTAGCAAACGCCTGCGCCACCTCGGCATTGGGGAATTATGCAAGGAGAATGTGGCCACAAGATATAGTAACATGTCAATCACTAGGAAGCCGCCCGGTTCCTCCCTCCTCCGTGAATGCAGATGTGTCCCACTGCCGTCATCTGATAATAACACACATAAACGACCACGAGTAAAAAAAATCAAACCAAGCACCCAAGGTTTCACCTAATACAGAAAATGTCGTGGGCACACGGTTCTCTACCACAATGGGTGCACACGGTTCTCTACCACATGCACGCTTCCGGAAATCACCAAAGAGATGACAAAAAGTAGACAACTTGTTCCAAGAGGCGCGTCACATGCTCCACCGGTTAAGCTAGCTCTGTGTCCTGAAGTCTACCTTTGCTCTTCGTCACTATGGACCCAATAATTCTCGTTTTACGGCTGGGTATAAACCTCAGATCAGTCGGCTTTCAACGCGTCGTCACCAGTGTGCGAGCAAGTCGGGCTCTCTGGGCCCCCCCAGCACCACATAACCGCAGTGGTGTATTGGCCAACGTACGGGTGCTAGGGCCTATAGCAACGCTTTCCGGTCTCACGACGTTAGCCTGTCTTAACCTGCAGCTTGGTTTATAGCAGGCTCATAATTCCGTGCCACGCCGCAGGGACCACTTTTAGGGCTGCCTATCATAAGCGGTTGCAGTGGCAGGTACCGTAGCACATACCCGCAGACGGCTGTTGGCCAGCGCTTGCCAAACTGATTATTTTATCGAGTGAGGGTCCCACTCAGGGCTACAAGACCACATAGCAGCTCTTTCCCACTGACGTGTGTTAGCCAACGCTATACCAACGATTTTTTACAGATTTATAGCCGATAGGCGCAGTAGGTTACTTTGTGTCTTTTAGGTGCGCGCTATTGAGCGCACCGCAGTGAATGCGTGCGCTTCTTTTACTTTTTTGTCTTTGGGTGAGGGGGGGGGGGGGGGGGCATGCGGCGCCGTATAAGATATCAATAACCACCAAAAATTACGAGCCAGCTGGACGCCGTATTCTGCCGACGCGGATTTTTGCCTCAGTTAACCATACAATATTTTCGCATTGCCTGTTTCTATTCAGTTTCACCGAACAATACCTCTATAAAAAAATGTCGTTCCCTCATTCCCCGTGTAGCAAAAAGGTGCTAGACTAACTACGTTCTACGAGCGTAAACCTGCACGCGAAAGTCCGTGTGATCGTGTGGTGAGGAGGCCTTCTGATTACATTTTAGGGATGTTTTCTTTTTATTATAGTGTATGTGTGTCTTTTAACACCAGAGGTGTTTAAGCCGATCGACATCCGTCCGTCGCGGAGGCATGAGGTCCCCTCACGTTGCCTAGCAACCCCTGGCGCAGCTGGGCACAGCTTTGTGCTCGCTTCGCTAGCCTCACCGGCACCCGTCAAGCCGGGACATCACTGCGCAACACATGGTATAAAGGTCGTGTACAGCGGCGTCGTCCAGGCCTACGGGTCGGCTTGCGGCTCGTGAGGAGCTCACAAAAATGTACCGATGTGAAATACCGAGCGCACGTGAGCGTGCAGCCGGTCAGGAGCGCCCGGCTTCGGCCGGCTCGACTTCCGACAGCAGTCTGCCCAGCGTATACGTGGCGTGACTTCTGGCGTGCCGTTATCCTTGCCAGTTCAAGTGCGTTCCCGCCTGAAGTAGGGTATACAGACGCCGAGTTCGCGAAGCTGGTAGTCGCGACTTATATCGCGTGCTAACGCGGTCCACATTGGGAGAGATCTGAAAATATGCGGACGTGTTAAAACAAGTATCCCGTCCTACCACTCATGCAGAACGTTCAGCGGAAAGTTCAAAATCCCTCTGAGGTGCAACGTCCAGGGGCGGTATTCTCGTAACTGTCCCTTTTGAAAACGTCCCTTTTGAGTCCCTTTCATCGTGACGTACTTCCGGTTAACCTGTGGGCGTTGGCAGTAGGTTTGTTGCGCTTGCGTTACGTCACTTCCGGTTGTTTGCTTTTAGCCAATCACGGCTCGCCAAAAGAGACAATTTAGAAGGGACGCAAAAGGGACAAAACTCGAGAATACCGCCCCAGGTCTCCGAAGAAGGAAGAGGTCCCGCCAGCTGTGGTGTTTCTCCAGCCTTGCCCCACTTGTGCAAGATGCGCAAATTTTTTAAAGCGAGATTCAATTTCCCATTCATTAGTTGAAGTCATAGGCCGCAATTGCCAATTACGGCCCTTGTCTTCGCCGCCTGTAGCAGCCTGAAGGGTCTGCTGCGTTCTCTGACAGTCACCGACGCAAGCTGATGTCACTTCCTGAGCTTTGAAGGCATAGCTCTGCGGTCTCTGATTCACTCACAAACCTGAAAAACTCTATGTAAGCTGAAACGTTTTGATGCTAAATGTCAGCATATAGAAAGACGCAAATCCCGTGCTACTGCGTATTTCAGAAACAACGAAACTAATAAAGCGCATCCAGGTTATGGCTTTCAAAACGCCGTGCTAAGACTATAGAGTTAAGTGCAAATCACCCTTTTTTTTTGCAGGGATGACGAGAGCAAAGGTTTTTTTTACGCCGGCGTCGTGATATCCTTCATCGTTATCGGCTGCTTCTTTGGCCTCTCGATTGCCAAGTTCGTGTCCTCTTGGCGTGAGTACCTTTGCTTTGCATTCTATTCCAAATCCCCCTTTTTGTGTGGACGTTCCCTTCCTCCCCTGGCGCAAAAGGTTATCTAGTAGACCATTTACAGCGAGCAGTTTGGCTGACATTGAACAGATGACTCTAGCGCCCCACTCACCATGACTGACTTCTGCACTGTTTCGGTTTCTGCCGTAGTCTTCCTCCATGGTGCTCCGGGATGTGTGCAGTTAGAAATGTGGAAGTCATGGGGGAAAACTTGCGCCGTAGCAGAATGTGCCGACTGCAATCGGGACCTCAAGGTGTGAGACGAATTGCCATGGGAGTCTCAATGGCCGGAACTTTACAAAGACTATCCGTGTGTAGGGCTTCCGCAATACATCGTGTTCTGCGCAGTGAGCTACGCTGTATCCGGCTACCAAAATCCGGCTACGCTTTATCGTCATTCTCAAACTGAAGGATTTTGTTCTAGGAGCATCGACACGGCTCACTTTTAAAGCAAAACTTTGAGCCTCTACCAGCCAACAAATCTTTCGTGGCGTGCGGGACAAGAAATTCCCAACGCCGATGCGGAGAGAGAGGGCAGTTTTCACTCAGGGAGCTCAGTGTATATGGCGCCGCGAATTTACCCAACGTTCACCACTCGCTCACGCCGCCGGGCGCACCGCCGCGACCCGGCTTTGTCCTCTGCTTTAGCGTCGGTTGTTTTGGGCCTGTTTGGGCGCAGCTTCACGTCCATTCACGCTTCCTTCGCACGGCTTGATTACATTGCTCGACAGCACCTCTTAGGTAACCCGAACACGACGGAATTAAGTGGTCGTGCGGCAAAGATGCGCGCTAGATTGGTTTTCAGGGCTCGAAAACAAAATCTAGAGACCGCATAGACATCTGGCCGCTAGACAAACACTACTTTTTGCGTACTTCTTGCCAGGAATGAGACTCCGTTTTCTAAATTGGTGAATACCAATTCGGTCGTGTTTTAACAGGCATTACAAAAGCCGAAAGGAGCAACTGGTTCTGATAAATAGCGATCATAATATTTCCCTCAGCTTTCTAGCAATTCTCAAACTTACTAATCGAACTAGTTAAAATCGGTATAAATGGGAATAACTAAGCAGAGATGCCGAATTGTTTCGGTGTTCGCGCTTGTGTCGCGCGGTGGTGTAGCCCCGAGCTAGCACATCAGGATGACTAGGTTCCGTTGTCTCACCCTTCGAATGACGCTCCTCGCCGTTTCCTTTCTGCCGATGCACGCCCGGGCTACAGAGGCGGGTCCGCCGTTCTAGCCCGGCGGCGGCCGACGCATCTGCGTTCGGGACGCCGCCCCTGCGAATTCTAGGTAACGGCAGGCAGGATCTTTGGTTCAACTCTTTGTAGAGCCACGTGTGTGAATTCAAGGGGCGTCGCATGGGCAATTGTTTTGGGTGTCGTTTACACCTTCCCAACCACCTTCTAAGGGTGGATTTGAGCCAATTTTTTTTGGAACGTAACTGAATGCTGTTCGCAAGCGTAGTGTAGTGCACTCCAATCTGCCTCGGCAGACGTGTTCTGAAGCATGCGTACTGTTGTGTTTAGGAGAAACAAGTCAGCCGGGCTGTGTAAGCAGATCAGAATAGTGGCTCCCAGATTCTTTCCTAGTTTTTATTCGTGCGTATAACCTTTTTCACGCAGTAGAAAATATAACCTCGCGTTGCTCAAAGTGCACCAAACACCTTTCATCGCTCCGCGGGCGTCCACGGAGTGCCGAAGTTCAGCGCCGCCGCAAACCCATCCTCCATACTCGTGACAGGCGCAGAATCGCTGCTTCAGTAAGCATTGCGTCTTTTGGCGCAACCAGAGCTAAGCCGTAGCTGCAGTTGCCTTGCGCCGGTGACTTCAACTTCGACGTTATTTCCAATTATGTTAATATTCATGCGCGAATGAATCCGCAAATGCTCATAAGCCAAAACAGTGGCAACCAGTGGTTTATATACGCTCATTAAATCAGGAGTCGGCAACCTTTGAGGTGTAGGGCCAAGCTGCATGAAGACTACACAGCAAGGCTCGGACATCAGACAGGGAATGAGGGAGAGGCTGGGGAAAGCGGGCTTTTTGAACTGCTGCAAAGAAAAGAAGTGTAGACGTTACCTGGCTAAGTGTGGAGATGGGAAGCAATGATAACATGAAGCGACATTTCTTTTTCTCCTGTGTCCCCATTGGAGGTTAAAATTACCGTTAAAATTACAGATAGGCATACACTGGAATACACTCGCAACGCGGAAACACCGAGAAAAGTCAGGACTTTACGACTGGACGCAGTGACAACTTATTCTACTTGATAAACTCAGAATTTAGGTGCGAAGTTAACTGGAGCCACCAGAGCGTTGGATAAGCGTTGCGTTTCATTTGGGCATGCTCACTGTGGGCTCTTCCACTACGCATCCAGCTTTGCGCAAATGAGTTAAAAACGGAAAAACCAAATCGTTCACCCCTTGGTCTAACGACAACAATGATTGAGCGTGAAGCTTTCTCGTGGTTGATTTTTTGGTTGGCCAATCCCACACTCCGAGTATGTGCTACTCTGGCGGTACGAACCACGTTTCTAGGTTACCCGCAGCAACTCTGGGATGGATTTGGGGGGTACACGCGAATCGGTACCTGCTGCTTGGCGGTCTGTGAGCACTTTTTAGATGCGACGCTGAGAGGAGCATCTCTTGCCAGCGGCCCTGTCCTGCGTCCGTCGTCGTCGTCGTCCGCGTCCGCACAGCTGCGTCTCTCTTCCGCTCACCCCCCTCCCCTCTCCGATAGCGAACACTCTCGCCCAACATTTGCGGGCGCGTGGCGCAGCCCACTCTCATTCCGCCGGTGGGCGGCGCTGCGCGCTGTGCGCATGTGCAGTACTCTCTCTCTCTCCGCGGTCTCTTCGCAGCGCCGTCCTTCGACGGCGCGGGCGACCGTCGACTGAGAGACCGGCCGGAGCGTGGCACACCGCTTATGTGCGCAGCACACCCGAAGGAGAGGAGACCGCGGAGAGAAGCCTCCGTCTAAACGGCAACAACGACAACGTCTCTCATTGTGCTCAAAATTACGCCCGCATCCCCTCGCGTAGAACCGAACGATGTGATTGAAACGCAATTCACGTTCGCACGCGTTTCACGCAATTCGACTAATCCACCCAACGGAAACACCCAAAGGAACCCCCTTCAGCGTCGCATCACACCAGGGTTCCCGCGAGGGGAGGTGGGCGTAATTTTTTTCAGTGGGTGCGTGTTTTATGTGTTAAAACCCAAGATATGACGTTAGGCCTAACGTCCTAATCCTCCAAATGAGAAGTCAAGCCTAACGTCATGTGGATAACAGCCTTACAGCACGCAGAAAAACGCCACTCCTCTTGTGACGGATTCTTCGATTGCTGTCGGAGTTTCACAACGCGCGCTTCGACATTGTCGAAAAGGAGCAATCGGGTAGACGCCGGTTGCCTTAAGAGAGAGACCTACAGTTGAACACGGATATATCGAATTATTGTCTATATCGAACAGTGCAAACATCCCCTTGAAAATCACATGCAAAAGTATCGGCTGTTGTGCGCGTGCATCGAACTCCTGATCACGGGCAAATTCGATATATCGAATTCCGCGCCGAAGGTGCCCCCGAAAGTTTGCTTCCTCTGATGGGGTGGAGTTGATAATGTTGACTCATCGCAGGAGCTGCCTGGCTTGGTGAGACAGAGGCGGCGTCCGCGGCATTATGTCGCTTGAAAAGGCGTTCGGAATTCCTCGCAGTAGTTTTGAGGGCGATGCACGCATCAACGTTGACGTAAAGGTGAATGCAGCACAACCTGCCCCGGCTATTCCGGAGCGTGTCGGGTGCAAAGCGACTTCATTGCACGCCTCCAAATGGGGGAGATGTTCGGTTCGGATACTGAAGATAACGGCACTCAGTGCCTGACAGCGTTCCCAACCGCCTAGTGCAGCCGAGGTTCCGTCAGCGTTTTTCGCCTCTGTTGTGGCACAGTGTACAGCGTTGATTTTCTCATGTGTGCGTGTTTGTAATCTTGAAGACAATTTGCCGAACTTTACGACGCAGAAGAAAAAACAAGCGAAGCTCAAATACATTTCAATGATAAATAAAGTGCGGTGGTCATCATGCTGCTGTTCGGAATTTCCGTGCTTTGAGGGTCAAAACGGTAAACTACCGTTTTCCACGACTTCAGAAAACTCTCAGTGATGCGCGGAGTTGTCAGGTAATCTTCAGATAGGCGTATTTTATATATCGAATTATCGATATATCGAATTCTTTAGCGATCCCCTTGGAGTTCGATATATCCGTGTTCGACAGAACACTCTATACCGGCCACGGGAAAAGATTTTTTTTGTCGCTTCACCCACGACCATTCGGGATCATCGTCAGAGAAAATTGGTTTTCCTGCTGGGCGTAATTGCGTGCAACAGCATTAGTGAGTAGACTAAACCTTCGCTTTAAAAAGAGCCTTTACGAATCAGTCTTCACCAGAAAGGCTAAACGAATGTCCCGCGAATCCGAAAGCGAAGATTTGTATTCCTCACTAATGGCATTCAATGTCACGGCAGAACGCACCGCAGGCAAGCCAGTTTTACATAACGCATGGCAAGCGCCTCAAGAAGAAAACATTCAGTGGTCGGATTCGTGCCTGCGTCCCTCGCGCTCTGAAGCCGACGTCTATCCAGTTTCGCTATTTGGACACGGTTGAAGTGTCTTCCCATTCTAACCACGTTTGTCTTTTAAAAAATGGTTGAATTTTCTCCCACTAAATTACTCGGCTGCTCCCCGGTAAATGTTAACGAGTCAGAAGTTATAAACGGAAGGCACGGTTTGCTGATATGAGGAAAGAGCATGTGAAATTCCGCCTTATTATACGCAGCCATTTATCTTCTTGCCGCTTTGATGACGTGTTGTGAACGTAGTATTTGGCTTTACATAATTACATCCAGATTTCGTTTAGATGATTTTACGAAAGTAAGGTTGTTCTGGTATTCTTTCTAGCATACCACACTCCTTTCTTAAAAATCAATCAAGTCAGAGCTACTCGAAATGAAACCGCTTTGGGTAGAAATTTCAGAGACATTAGCTTTTCCCGGAGAACAGGGGAGGTTGCCTTTGCACGCAAGTGTATGCTGCGTGTTCGTCCCCATATTTGGTAAACATTTAAAGCGCATACAGCAAGGAATATATCAGTAAAAAAATTAAGGTAAGCCTGCACTCACGCGCAGGAATCGCATGGCGAAGCTGTAGAAAAACAATGCATTGCCAGACGCATAGTTAAGTTTGAGTATCATTGCTTATTTGAGTAGTTGCTGTGGCAATAATCTTCGTCATGTGCATCGAATACGTTGTCGTCTTCGCGTTGAGTGGTGTATGCAAATTCATCAACATTATTCAGTTTACCAGCTCAACTGGCGAAGCCAGCAGTAAGTCCCGCAAGGGTTGAACCATAGCGAAGATGCCGGATTATTCTATACGTGAGAGCTGAAGGACACATCACCACGCATTTTTATACGTTTGAGGTACTGTTTGTTTACACCTTCCGTCTTTGCTTTGCACTGTGCTAGTAGTAGTCATCGTCATATGCATCGATATCGTTCTGTTCCTCGTGCCCAGCATTATATGCCCGTCCGAGCTTGACAACACGGGAGTGTTTTCTTTTTTTTTTTTTTTTTTTTGTGAAGCCACAGCGCGTGCCGAGAATGCTCGGTGGGTGCCGCGAGCCACGCGCTCACGAGCGCTCCAAATTTTCTTGGTATTTTTTTTTTGCGACACCGAACTTGCGGTTTGTACAACAGATCCGCTGTTAACAAATGTATGGTGCAATGATTGCAATCTGGCCTGTTGGGGAACGAGGAAAGTAGCTAGGGGTAAAGGGATGGTAATGTTAGTTTTTTTTATAATGTGGGCCTTCTTCGCGGAGCGCGACAGCCCAAGGAGCAGGTTGTTCGCAGCATTTAGGGTATCGCCAATCTGAGAGAGAGGTAATACCCCGAGGCTTATGTCTGGTTTAAATGCCTTTGTGTCGCCTTTAGGATCTCAGTAAGTCGCCGAATATTTGGAATTCTCGATGGCACAGTAAGCCCGAGGTCCGTCTAGTCAAACGTGTGTGTTCTTGTATCGCCGACAGTGTTCCCGGCATTCATTTTCCTTTTCACATCTCTTGCCTCGCAGCCAAAATAATCGCCATAAATCCTTTAAGTCTTCATCATCATCACCAGCCTATCTACGCCCACTGCAAGGCAAAGGCCTCTCCCATTAATCTCCCATTACCTCGGTCCAGCGCTAACTGCGGCCAATTTATCCCCGAAACTTCTTGATGTCATCTGCCCATCTAACTTTCTGGCGCCCCTGCCACGCTTGCCTTCGCTAAAGATACACTCTGTTATCCGTAATGACCAACGGTTATCGTTCCTTCACGTTACATTCCCTGCGCACGTCCATTTCCTCTTCTTCACCTCCCATGAATATGCCAATTAACCGCTAAGTCTTAGTGGTTGTTAAATGGCAACAATGCCAGCTAAGCGTTGCATTCCTTCAACTGTCAGGTGGGAACGCCGGTAGTGCGGAGCTGGTGCCGGTGCCGGTGATGGAAGATTTCCCCGATCGGGCCGCTGCCAGCAACGATGGCCCAGTCAAGCCGCCCTTCGCCTACGCGAGGCAGCAGGAAGGCGACGCTGGCAAGCCGCCCACCGCCGCAGCAGCGGCCTAGGCCGCCTGGCATCCGGAGTTCAGCTCAGCGAAGAAATCCAAGACGCAACAAGAACCGCGGAACCGACCACACGCCCAGCAGCACTCGTCATTTGACGCGTTGCGGCGGTTTTTTTTTTTTTTTTTAACTTTTGCATGCAGCGTAAAGAGGCAGAGCTGGCCGAGTTCAATTAGAAACGCAGTCCGAGAAAATTGTGCTCTTTCGCTTTGTTGGAAAAGTACTAAAAGGTTGCTGACAACTGCATGTTTTAGGTGAAGCTTGTAATGTTTTTCTTTTTGGTATTGCACACACACATTATTTAACGCACTGTGGGGATAAGCGACTCCCTAGACCACAAATATGTTCACGTAGAAAAATGGCATTTCTGTCAAGACCGCCAACATACAGATATTTAAACCTGGATGTGTACGCAGTGCCCTTTCTTCACACGTAAAGAAGGCTTGTGTGTTTTCTTTGGTTTCTAGAACATTTAATTCGGCGTTCACTAGAAAAAGGAGGTGTTTTGATCGACTCCTATTCTTTTAGTTATATACTTTTATTTATTTACAATACCTTTAAAGGCCACACGGAAGGATGTAGGAATACAGTACTGTGACAACAAACATTAAGAGTGCATAAGTGGGAATATCAAGTATTGCTAAACCTGTTAACAAATGGCGATTTGTGCGGCAGTCTTGAATTGGGAGTGTGCCGAAATGGCAGCATTCCAGGCGTGAAGGCAGTCCCAGTCAACAGTAATTGTTGCTGATGAAAGAAACACTACATAGGCAAGTCCGACAAGAAGAAACAGACACTTTGAGGACGTAGTAAATGCCGGATGACATACATGCAGGCGGAGCAGTTATTTGGGTGATCGATATGGAAATACATTTTTAGGGGCGAAGCTCCTTAAGGCGTGGGTCTGTCCATCCTCGACGTATGTATGTAGCCACCTCTAGTTTAGTTCTTGGATAGTTTACTAGATGGCGTGGCTACCTCTAGTTTAGTTCTTGGATTGTTTACTAGATGGCGGTACTTGTATATGATTAAAAGGTTCGCTTGGATTGTTTTAGAGATGGCGTGGCTACCTCTAGTTTAGTTCTTGGATTGTTTACTAGATGGCGGGGAGCGTTGTAATAAAATTCGTTCGCTGTTGGCGCGCGCTCGGAGTCGCCCGATGGATAAGGCTGCAGATGTGCGAGCCCGCGAGGCAGAAGCGCTCCGTGAAGCTGCGCGACGCCGCCGCCAAGATCCTGCCGTACGAGAGTGGGGGGCCGAAGCGTGTCGTCTGGCTGCGCGACGACGCCGCCAAGATCCCAGCGTTCGAGAACGAGAGGCCCAAGCGTCACGGCAACGGCGCGAGGACCCTGCCGTACGCGAAGCGGCACGGCTGCGGCGCGAAGAGGATCTCCAAAACGTCAGAGAACGGGAAGCGGCGAGAAAGCGCGCGTATCGGCAGGCAGACCCCGATGCAGTGAGAGCTCGTGAGGCGTCTGCAAAACGCATCAGGCGAGCTCAGCCCCAAGGTGCCGACGCGTGGTTTAAGCGAGACTTTCTAGACGTTACGTTCAGACACAGATATAGTGGGCGAACTTTCACTGAAAAGTCACGGTTTTACCGATGATTTCCCCTCAGGAGCTTCGCCCACTCATCATCATTCACCCCGTGGATATGCTGTGAATTTTTTTTGGGACATACATTAGCTTTCTTACCACACAGAATGCGTCACTATTAAGGATTTTTTACCTGCATCCTCCTCTGTAACTTTAGGTGCGCCACAATGGTCAGTCCTGGAAAAACATTTTTTTCTTAGTGATATTAACTAACTCCCAAACTGCGTCACTCACTCATCTGTTAAACGTTTTGCAGATTACTGCGTAATGTTCTACAAAATTCACTGGCCCAGTGATTTGCTTATCCTCTGGGATGATCTACCCAATGCTTCAACTGAGCAAAAAATGTCTTATTAGAATAACAATTACTAAGTGCAAAAGCATGTGAATACCTCGGCGGCAAGACAACACGCATGCGTGTATTTTGAATGAGAATCCCCTCTCATCCATTAACTCTTTCAGATATCTTGAGCTTCATATCACAAACAATCTTTCTTGGAATACGCATGCCGACTACAGAAAAAAATACAATACCAACAGCACGCCTCGATATTTACGCCGGTACTTTTACTGTGTGCCGTCCGCTGTTGCGTTACCTTTATAAGACACTCGTTCGTCCTAAATTAGAGCGCGCCTGCAATATTTGGGACACTGGTAAAATCATGCTCACCCACTCCACCGAAGCCATCCAGGATAAGGCCGTTCGTTCCACCTGCTCGAACTATAGAACATTGATGCCAGCGTCCCTTCCACGAAATCTGTTTCTTGCCTGCCGCAGATTTCATTGGCTTTGCCTTTTCCAAAAAAAATTCACAGCATATCCACGGGGTGAATGATGATGAGTGGGCGAAGCTCATGAGAGGAAATCATCGGTAAAACCGTGACTCTTCAGTGAAAGTTCGCCCACTACATCTGTGTCCGAACGTAACGTCTAGAAAGTCTCGCTTAAACCGCGCGTCGGCACCTTGGGGCTGAGCTCGCCTGATGCGTTTTGCAGACGCCTCACGAGCTCTCACTGCATCGGGGTCTGCCTGCCGATACGCGCGCTTTCTCGCCGCTTCCCGTTCTCTGACGTGTTGGAGATCCTCTTCGCGCCGCAGCCGTGCCGCTTCGCGTACGGCAGGGTCCTCGCGCCGTTGCCGTGACGCTTGGGCCTCTCGTTCTCGAACGCTGGGATCTTGGCGGCGTCTTCGCGCAGCCAGACGACACGCTTCGGCCTCCCGCTCGCGTACGGCAGGATCTTGGCGGCGGCGTCGCGCAGCTTCACGGAGCGCTTCTGCCTCGCGGGCTCGCACATCTGCAGCCTTATCCATCGGGCGACTCTGAGCACGGGGCGGCCTCTCTCGCATCCACCGTGGTCCCACGTAATTCGCGCAAGCAGCGCCAAATCCTCCCATAGTAGTACGTGGCCTCTGAGAAACGTTGCATTAATCGCCATGGCAACGAGTGGCGAGGGGGGAAAGGGCGTTTGCTGACGTCGCGGACGCTGCTGACGTCATTTATCCCGCGGCAGCCAGGCCGTGCCGCCGCGCGCCGGCCCCTGAAACCGAAGCTCGTCCAACTTTCGCGTCTGCCGCCGGTCGCTGCCTCATGGGCTGCTCGGCAATGGCACCAGGCGCGAAAGGTGCAACTTTCGCGTCTGCCCCCGGTCGCTGCCTCATGGGCCGCTCGGCAATGGCACTGAGGCGCGAAAGTTGGACGAGCGGCGCCGATGACTCGAAATGGCCGCCGCCCGTCGTTTGTTATGTGTGCAGTAACGTGTTTAATAATTGAACGAAGAAAACGTGTAGGTAATAGTACGTTTGCTGCTGTAAAATTGTTGTCTTTGTGGCGATAATAATTGGAGTGTTGCACAAACATTATTTTTGCTTTGCATTTATTCAAAATTCATATGAGGACGTCTTTGATTCGAAATCATGAAAACACATGCACTACACCCATATATTGCACATACTATTTATGTACACAGTATTGGGCTAAGCAAAAATATGACATATGCAAATTTAGGCATACAATATTGTACAATAGGGAAAAAACGTGCTACATACACATTTACAATAACACGGTTAGGCGGGCTAGTTGGTATTCTGAATTCATGGCTGTAACTTTTGCGCAACTTTACACGGTGACAGGTACAGGTCTTCGAGTCCCTTTTTGTATCGGTCTCCGTCTAAAGTTGCGCAAAAGTTACAGCCATGAATACACATTTAGGTACACAATACTTGATTACGAAAGAAAACTTCGAAAGTTCTAGTCCCTACACAGATTTTTTTTTCGCGCACACCTCGGCGGGAGAAGAAAAGAACTTGAAAGGTCCACTTAGTATACTTATTTCTTGGGCTCACCTCGAGACAGGAATGTTCCTTAGACATTAAAAAAATTCGTTTCAGTTCAGAGACACAATAATTGGGAATCTATATGTTAAAAGAAAGCACGCACACGTATGCTTCAAGCCCTGCCTTTCGGGCGAGTTAACGCAAACTCTCAAAGAAAGCGTTGACCCGCCCATTAACCTGCATACACTTCCGAGAAATCATGTTCACACCAACAAAATGCAGCCATAAAAAACTGTTGCAACACAATGACCGCACTGTAGACAGTCTTTGCTGGATTATATCTACGTACAAAAACAATGCCCAACCATTTGCACGTCGTAGAACACAGAACACAAATCGAACGCACCCGTCTTTTCTTTTAATGGCGCGTGAATTAACAGTCTGCTTACCGGGGGTGGGAGGGAAGGCGCGCGGGGGGGGGGGGGGGGAGAAGACACCCAGAAAAAAAAAGAAGCTTTCCTGTATTTTAAGCCGCAGATATCGGCCAGGTTGTTACAAGCTACCCTCTAACTCGTGTCTGGGCAGCGCCTCTTATCTCATCCTGTCCGATACGGCATGACCATTCTAACTTCAGAACTATGGAACACCAAACCCATTCGCGATAAGATGACAAGGCGCGGGCGCGCAGTTTAGATTGAACAGCAAAGCCGGCAATCTACTTGGTTTTATTTATTTTTTAATGAGCGAAACGCTTGCAATGGCGGGTGCAGACAACGCATGTATTTCGGTTTGGTCTTCCACTGCTTCATGTGAAAATCGACTTGCATTGAACACCGCGGAGTTACGTCAGATTTTTTGGAGCTCTGAAGCAACGCTTGGCAGTAGTTTCGCCGCAAATATACGTTTCGGAGCAAGACGGGGGAGGAAAAAATGCTTAGGGCGCAGCACCTCCACGCCATCAATCGATGTGGTAGTATGTACGCCATGAAAGGCAAGAAGCGCGTACAGTTGAGCTTGCCTTCTTTGTGAGCAGGTGCGTCGTGATGACATTGGATGGATTGAGGAGAGTCACTGGAGGAAACGTCCAATGAAGTCGCAAACCGTCCTCGACTTGGGGCCCAAACCTAGACTCATGCCTGCTGCACGAAACAACAAAAAATACCTTGATAAGTATACTGAATCGACGTTCCAGCAGTTACTAAGGCAATCATCAAAAAACGGCAATGCCACCACACATTGATCTTGCGAGAAAGTGCGTGCGTGCCAAATACACGTTTACTTCTACTAAAACTTTGCATACCTGCACAGCTGGGATATATTTGCACATTAGTTTCCACTCCAAGACGAGTGACATGTCTCATTAACTTCACGTTACATGCCCGAATTATTTTGAAAACAGAAGAGTGCAATCAGTCGGCTTTTAAGGAATTCACTATAACTTGTACAAAGCTAATTTGCTTACCTGTCGTCTTTGGAGAAGGCGAGAAACTTGGTCGAACTGTACCGCCCTGTGTTGCTGCACCACAGAGCTGCGCAAGAGTGGTAACACTCCTTCCTCCGCTGCCCCATATTTAGAATACATTCGAATGAATTTTATAATGCAGCGAAACGTTCCGCCCGTGGAAGCGTTTAGGCAACCCGCGCAACCCTTCGCACGCCGGCTCGCTCACGCACGTACCGAACTGGCCCGCCGTGCGCGCCGAGAGAAAATAAAAAAATATTGGCGCCGGTGAGCTGTTGCGCATGCGTGAGGAGGTGCGGAAGCGTTGACGGTGTGGAAAGAAAGAAACATTGAGGGAAAGGGAAGGGCCACGCCGCAGCACCGTGCCGCTAGGATCGCCACAATTTGGGAAACCGAAACTAGCCAAAGTCGCCGACCAGTGCTCTGAGCGCGCGCCAACAGCGAACGGATTTTATTACAACGCTCCCCGCCATCTAGTAAACAATCCAAGAACTAAACTAGAGGTAGCCACGCCATCTAGTAAACAATCCAAGAACTAAGCTAGAGGTGGCTACATACTTTGTATTATGTTACCCGTGAGAGTCCGACCACGGCCTCCGCGAGGCCATGGTACAAGCAACGTACTCCCTAGTTAGCACGTTTAGCCCTACGAAACAACTTTCCCTTTTTCTTACGTTAACAGCCTAATTGGTTGGGAAGCCATGGGGAACAGAGATTGGTTCGGATTTTTTAAAGTGCATATTTATTTATCAAGGATAGATATTTTTCTCTCTCAAGGGACCAACTCTCATTGACCGAACGTTCCCGAAATTTTCTGAAAATTCCTCCATGAACTGCTCTAGGTCGGTCGTAATTCAAGGCTGTGCCTATTCTGGGGCCCAGTGGATGATGATGATCATGAACACAGGATAATGTGCAGCTTTGTTCTGCCCAGGGTAATGTTCCGGTTTATTTTGTGTACCGTACGATCGTATAGTTATTCTTATTCACGTCTAAAGCAACTTAAAAGGTACCAATCCACACTTGTTTACACAAATTACGCTTACAGCAGACTTAAGAGGACAGTTTTCTGTGAAGACAGAGAACTACATAACTGCTGGCCCCAGAAACCAGGAAGTTACGCCACGGAAGCCGACGAGTGGCGCCGTTGTAACAGCAGCTCGAAACAGTACATAACACTGCGATCTGTACAACAGAATAAAGCTGAGCATTATTCTTTCGTCTGGCCTACAGAATAGGAAGTGCGTTAAATCAGGAAGTATTTAAGCCACCTGGTCAAGGTGGTTGTCCAGATAATCACAACTTGATGAGTCCGGTTCTTCGGGATATAAGACTGAACGAAACAAATTACCGCATTACTGGGCGAACATCCGCGCAGCCAGTTTGGTGCTATTCCACAAGGCCCGAGTTTGAGCGGAACTCGGGCAAGGCGGAGCTGTGGTGATAATAATAGGCTCATGATAATATTTTGGGGCACGGTTAAAACGCTTGAATAAGGCGATTCGTGCTATTTGCTGACTAATGAGGGGACGTAATCGGTCCGGGGCAGCGCGTTCCAAGGTTTTTATAGGGCGTGGCGCATCTTTTATTTCAGTGCGTGCTCTCGTTTCACTGCTGCACTGGTGGCTTCTAGGGGCAAGCTAATCTAACTACTTTTTTTTCATGATACTTTTACTTGATTGATCTGTATTGCTTTACAAAGTTCATTTTATTTTTTTATTCCAGGCGTTCATATGAGCTTTCTATTCGAAATTTTCGTCCTAAGTAGTAGTTTGGGCCGTTGGTGGCGGACAGTGCAATCACGTGACTATGGCCGACTGGCAAAAAAAGAAAGCGGGTGATAGAAGCACGCCAGATTCAAAACAGTTGCTCCTCGTATTACGTTATAGGACCCTTCTGCTTTTCGACACAAAATTTCCTCGGCGCGGTCGAGCCTGCCCACGTGCTTTTACGGCGAAAGCTTGGCGATACGTATTCTTTCTAATACATTGTACTGGAGCCTTTTCCGTCGTTTTCATTTCTGTGTCTTTTGGCGTGGGTTAATTTAAACGGTCCTTATTTATTTATTTTTCTTTTCTTTCTTTATTTATTCATTTATTTATTTATTTTAGTTCACAGACCCCCATATTTTCGTTCATTCATATAGCGTACAATGCTAAGCGATATTTGGCTTGGCTAACCTCGCTTTTACCATTAAATGCATTCTATCTCTCTCTCTCTCTCTCTCTCTCTCTCTCCCTCTCTCTCTCTCTCTCTCTCTCTCTCTCTCTCTCTCTCTCTCTCTCTCTCTCTCTCTCTCTCTGCTATTACGTGTTTGCGTCGGTTTCTTCTATTTCATTTGTTCGCCTTAGTGTGAAAGCAGACTCGAACACGCCACAGCCACCCTAGAATCGGGGTTCTGCGAGGCTGGTGCGCACCTGTCCTACTCCCGTGACATCACGTTAGGACTTCACGCTGCACGTACTATTCTACAATTGTTATTTTTCAAATTCACAGTGTTAGGAATTTTTCAAACCAGAAGCGTTAGCTCATCAAATCTCCCAATTGCGAGCTGATCCCACAAGTGGCCTGTGCTGGGAAGGAAGGCATAGAAACAGGGACAACAACTTTTCAGATTTGTTTGCTTTATTTAATTTTGCTCTTAACCGCTTTTGTTCGAAGAACCTCTCCACAGCCGTTTTCTTTTTTTTTTTTTCATAGAGTTCAATCTCCTCATAACCATCTCTTCTTTCGCGTCCTTCCCACTCCCGCTTACCCTCCCTCTGGCATCACGCGGTTACTTTAATTATTAGCTCACCCCATTACTCGCTTTCCAGGCTCTGCTTCCTGCCATATGACGGTGACCCTGAACGAAACCCGTTGAAATGTGTAAAGATCGCCTCTGACAACAAGCACGCCCCGTTGATTGTATTGTAGCAGGGATAATAAACAGATGCAACAGGCCATCAAACTATCGGGGTATGCGCCGTACCGGCATCAACCATGTGGGAGAGGAAGGTAGGATTATGTCCAATCCAGACGCGAGGATTTGCGCCAAAGACGTGTCTGGGGAAGAGGATGAACCCCACAAGGTGAGTGCGCGAGAAACAAGCTGGGTTATCTCCACACTCGGACGTGCGTTCCTATCGGCTTCATCCCTGGGAATAAACCGCCTCAACCAGCTATCGGTGCGTCGACTGTCTCTTGACGGTATATGCAATATGTATAAGTTGTACTGCCAGTAACCTTTTTACAAGAAATGCGCGTCACTCAACCTATCGAGGGAGTCTGCCTGCCGCGCTGATGATAAAACGCGTAGTCATGCAAAGCCTCGCTCGAAACTGTTTTGCGAGCAGACGATAACTGGAGCGCGCGCTCCGGCTGCAGACGGATAGACGCGCGGTAGGGACCTGTGGAAGCCATGTCCGCCAAACGACCTAAAATAAAGGCGAGGACTTGGAAACACGTCTCCGCTGATCGTATTGCGCACACACCGGTTGACGGTCGACTGGTGGCGGTCGATGGTGCGGTCGCCACCAACGCTTCTGTAAAAGCTGCCCGTCGCGTAAAGCCGCAGCGCACTACACTTGCTCCTCGACGGTCATGGAGCGAAAGCCGCCTTTAGGTCGTCGCAAACGTGCATCTGTCGCCAGACGACTGCACAACCAATGCAAAGCACTTTTCGAGAGCTAAAATAAGCTCGAAATTCCTCCTTCGTTTAACACACCTGCCGGGGTAGAAATATGCTTGCTACGGCGACCATAAAAAAAAAACCCATTCCGCAGCAGCGGCCACCAGGGGCGTCCCGAGTTCAACTCGGCCGTGCAAAACCATGCCCGAGTTTGCTCCGAGTTCCAATGTCAGTCAAGCAAACCCAGCCCATTCGTGGGCGGGGAGTAGCAACCGAAGCCACACCCATCCATTGCGCCCACTTTGTGTAGGTGTAGCGTCGTATCCACGAAGCCGTCATTTCATGCCCGCTATCAGCGACAGGAACTTAGCACAAAACAAAAATGAAGTCCCCAGGCCACCGTCAGCCATATCGCGCCACAGTAGCGGGGGTGTTCGGTTCAAACTGGAGTTCACTATTGCACGAGCCCACAGGAGAGGCCAAGACGACGCGATTTTACCACGGGAGACTTCTTCAGACAGCGTGAAAACACAGTCGATGAAAAATCACAACCCTTCAACGTCTAAAACGCACTCCCCAATGCTCAAACACGCTCTTAATCGGAAAGATTTCTGATAACCGCCTGCCGCGCACACTTCTAAGCAACCGTCAACAAAAGCCATTGTCGGAAGCAGGGCGCGTTCTGTTCGCTACAGTGGACCCCTTTGATTACATGGTTTGTGCTTGCGCACAGCTGCAATGGGACTACCCTTAAGCCAAGTAGCAAACATAATTAAGCGGAAGAACAGAACACCGAGAAAAACGGACCGCCTCGCGGCAGGTGTGGCCAACAGCCAGGCTGCGGATTTCGAAGTAACAGTGGGGTTATCTATGCTAGGGAATGAGTATTGCAGATCGATTTGAGATGGGGCTGCATTCGGAAGATAGCACACGCCGCATACTTTATCAACCTAAGCGGCCCGAATACAGCGCGCTGAATATGTCAGGCGTGCTGCGCGCGATCCCCGCGGTTTCGCTCGAGGTGCATCGAATGCTCCACTATCTCTACTTTCACAACCCAGCAGCTGGAAACTCGGGAGTAGGCGGAACTCGGGCCTTCTGGAATACCACCCCGGATCAGCGCAGCTCTTCTTTCCTTCCGAACAGATGTTGCCACGATACGGCAAGCGCTGCGGTTTTTTTCGTGGTTAATGATCGGCAATTTCCCTAAGTGGGTATACTTGGCTCGACTAACGTAAGTTCGAGGCACGCGCTGAACGCTGCAGTTTTTTTTCGGGGCGGAGGGGGGGGGGGGGTGGCAGAGGGGGCCAATATTGGCTACTCTTCCTAAGTGGGTATGCTTAGCTGGACCAGCGTGCGCTCGAAGCACGCGTGCACGAGTGCACTCCATACACAAACTATTTGCTCAACAGCTTCGCTGATTGATTGATTGATTGATTGATTGATTGATTGATTGATTGATTGATTGATTAATTGATTGATTGATTGATTGATTGATTGATTGATTGATTGATTGATTGATTGATTGATTGATTGATTGATTGATTGATTGATTGATTGATTGTAGTGTTTAACGCGCCGACGCAACGCAGGAGATGAGGCACGCCGTAGTGGTGGGCTCCAGATTAATTTTGACCACCTGGGGATCTTTAACGTGCGACGAAATATGGAACACACGGGCATTTTCGCTTTTCGCCTCCATCAGAAAAGCGGCCGCCGCGGCCGTGAATCAAACCCACGACCTAATAACTTCGCTGTTAAAAAAAATCTTCACGGGGCACACATGTGTTCGTTTCAACATTGCCTTCGGCGACAATATTTTGTCTTTTGCCTTGAAGCATGCGAGTTTTACAATTATGGTACTATGTTTGTTTTGTACCAAGCTTCCTAATCTATGAGCTCTAGAGCAATCCCAGATTTGAAACTAGAGGTGCTTTGAAAGAAGGTCGGAGCTGACTAATTGTGACTCCTGCCACATTTCAGAGCCGTCATCCCTGATTCCGTAAAATATAAGGTTATCTATTCGAAAGCGATCTTCGAGTTCATCCATTTCATAAATTTCAGCCCAGCGCCTTCGCTTCGTAATGCATTAGCGACTAAAGGATAGGGCTCAGCACATTACAGCACGTCTTTCAGAGAGGGAATTACAGATTCAACTGCTGCTACCCGCGTAGCAGCATTCGCGTAAGCATTTTTTTTACTTTATTAAATCTCAGCAAAAGCGTTCATGTCTTCACTGTGGCGGCCATCGAGCTCGGCAGATATTTCAGCAATAGCAGCAAGTACACCGCTACCCGCACCACTCGGATCGAGGTGGGAATCAAGGAGGGGTGGCCGAGGGTTTCGTGCGACGTCGCTACAAAGCAGCACTTGCTTCCAAACATAACGACAATCACCAAACGTTTCACAAAGTACACATGGGCACGGGAGGAGCTGCACCCGACGGTTGCTCGAGCCTTTCGAATGAGGAGGCGGTGGTTCAGCAACCTGCACGAAAATGAAGAGTGAAGAGCGCCATCCGCTCTTCCGTACCCGCTAGCCGATGACAGGCGGAGCATGTTGCCTGTAACCTGGTACAATGGCGCTGACGTTGTCGGCGTGACTCCCCGTCTAGGGCAGCAGCGGAGGTGCCGCCATGGCTGTGCTGCCGGACACCGCACGGGTCGATACTCGGTGCTGATAGCCGATGAGCAGATGCTTGCAGCTGATGTGCAGAAGCGAGTGGTGGCGACCAAGCGCCACATATACTGAACTGCACGAGAAGGAACTGTGTGTTGAGCGCGTCCGCGTAGTTGCCGCTGAATACATGTGATGTTTTTAAAGACGATAGTCTTTCTTGGGCTACTTAAACCCAGAAATTTTGGTCTGTCTGTCTGTCTGTCTGTCTGTCTGTCTGTCTGTCTGTCTGTCTGTTTGTCTGTCTGTCTGTCTGTCTGTCTGTCTGTCTGTCTGTCTGTGACTCGATTCAGCCACCCGGCCAAAGCAAAACAAGGCCTGCGTAATAGTCGTATATAGTCACAGATAAATCTATTCGTCTAAGTCCGGTGTAATGTCCATACATGTCAACATTGTCGAAGAAGAACAAAACGTTACGCAAATATAAGACAACAAATTAATGCAGAAGTAGTGTCTGCAGTGATCCTTTATAAAAAATCATACGTTCTTGATTTTTCCGAAATGAAATACTTCATACTGCAGAAAAAAAAATTGAAGCGGCAACAGTTACGAAAGGTTCACTAGATAGGTTTCACACTCTGCTTGGAACCCGCGTGGAGTAGGGCAACGCGGTTCTATCAGCTTTGAAGTAGGGCGCCTCGCTTCACGCACGTTTCTGCCGTACGGCAGCGTTGGCATCGAGACACCCGGCCTGGACTCCATTGGTTCAAATTTAAAATGATTTAAGCAAACCTTTGGCGTCTTTACCTTGGGGCGCGACGCAAGAGGAACAACATGAGAGGTGAGCGGGAAGGCGAAGGGAGGCATTTACTTGGCAAAAGTCGATAAAGTCTATCGTCTTTTGTCGACATTTGCGAAGGAAGGAGCAGATACGCGGCCAATTATTTAAACAGCAAAAAGACTAACCCGGTGTTCTCCACGGCGCGAGTTGCTTTTCGGGCGATAGCGCTTTGCTCTTACGACATAATTTTTCTCGGCATCCGTGTGCGCTTTGTGACCGCCAACGTATTCCGGCCCATAAAGGCATAGAGCGCAAATCTGACGAATAAATAAAATAGCAAGCGGCGATGTTCTCCAGAACAAGCCTTCTGCTTGTCGGCCGCCAATTATTTCTATTCGACCGTGGGTACGCGCCGATGAGAAAGTACGACTGATATTCTCGGGTTCAAATTCTATGCCATGTTTTAAGCAGCAAGCGGGGGAATAAAAGTAATTCACCACTTAAGATTTTATCACTGCCTGGAACTGCAGCGATAAACTAAATACCCAGGGCCGTTACTGCTCTTAATCCATGCCCAAACACACATGCAACATCATCATAATCATAATAATCATCATCAGCCTTTATACGCCCACTGAAGGGCAAAGTCCTCTCCCATGGATCACCAATTACACCGATCCTGTGCTACCTGCAACCAAGTTATCCCCCCAAACTTCTTTATCTCATCTGTCCACATAACTTTCTGCCTCCCCCTTGCCACGCTTGCCTTCTCTAAGGACCCACTCTGTTACCCTTAACGACCAACAGTTTTTACATATCCAGAAATCTGGGACACGAAGCAAGGACGCCCCTGGTGGCCACGACGCGAAGCACGCGCGTTTTCAATGGGAAGAGGCTGTTTTTTGAATTTATCTAAAAATACAGGGCATAAATTGCATTTGTGAGAACGGGGAACGCTTCCAGGAATCACTGCGAACATTTTAAAGGCCACAGCACGTTTTCGCACGCAAGATTAGTTGTTCCCACAGCGAATGAAGTTTAAACAATGGGAGCCTATGGAAGCAGCTAAAATTTGGGGTCAGTTTCAGCCACAAAAACGCGCCTAGTGACAACACAGTGGCTTAAGTGCAAGTTGTGTTAACTCATATAGCTAGAGCAGGGATTTGGCTTCCCTTGCGTGCAAACGACAAGTCATCACGCGGATGATAAAGCGTTCCAAATTAACAATTTCTGAAACACAGTCACCGTTATCGCCTAGCAGCTACATAAACGCGCTCTTCCTTCAGCGCTTCTGTGTGCCGATGGCCGAGCGGTTTCGCCTCGGGCAGTTCGCGTTGGTTTCATTTTGCCGGGAAGGGATGTCGATTCCGGACCTCGGAGCTCTTTTTTTTTTTTTTTTTCATTTAAGTTTGGTTGTGAAAGGACGACATTTTTGGTGACAAACGTTTGTACGTCTACTGTACCTCGCTCGTTGGCTTTATAAATTTTGTCCACATATCCTTTGAAAGCCTATTTTCTCTGCTTATGAGAGGTGAAAGTTCGTCGCGAAATATTTTTAGCACGGTTTCAATGTTTTTTTTGTGTGTGTATATCTTAAGGTAGCTGGCTCTGATTAGTTTATTAAACGTACAGCAGTTATCAACAAAAAAGTTCAGGAATGGCAAAAAATATTACAAAGTTCAGGAATGGCAAAAAATATTACAAGTGACAGACGTCCCTGCGATAAATGTGCTAGGTAGCGCCATCTACGCAGTTCACGTGAAATAAAAATAGTTGAGGAAAGTTACAAGGGCGGCGCTAAACAACTCGTATCATGGGGGTACGTGCGAGAGGGACGATATCTCTCCGTTGTCTGCATTTTGCCTTTAGCTTTGACCGTACAGACGGAAACTATTCCCTGATGCCTGTTGTTTCATGACCCACGTGCAGCGAAGGCGCGCATGTTTTACATCTTGGTGCTGCGATCCAAATTTTCTTTTAGAGGAGTAAACAATCGTGACAGGTGACAATATTAGATGGAAGTCATGGCTAAATATCCTAACCACCTCCACTAAAGGAAAAAAAAATTGGCCGCCACCCCGCCCTGCGAACGTGAATGTCCAGCGAAGCAGTATCAAACACCGCACATGCTGATGGGGGGTGTTTTATTGTTACTTTAGAGTAATGGTAGTGATAATCGCTTTATGGTCGCTGTGGTAGACCGTCATTGGTTCTGCGACAATTTTCGCTACATTCTTATGCAACCGGGAAACACACGCGGGGTAAGGAATGTGCTCCCATTGCCGCAGGCGTGGTTATAAGCCATTTTGCGGATTGCACTTCACACGAGAGTTACGAATGAGATCGAATGGTCCTTTCGAAAGCAGCTGCAACCTAACCTTTACCGGGAACGCGTGCGAGGGTGTTTCCATTGTTCACAGGACCTCATCATCAATATTATGCGGTTTGATGTTTATTGAAACGAATTTTAAACCATCGTCGTCGGTTGACTGAGGGGTGCATATTTATGTTTAATTACTTGGTACGTCCATGTACCCCTCTCCAAATCCGAACTGCTTCGACCGTGTCGGAATGGCACAATCGCATTGGCGTCGGCTACATATCGCGAGAGACCCAGGTTCGAATCCGAACACGAGAACCGTTTTTTTTTCTTCAAATCACCAGCTATCATCACCGCTGCCACTGAAAGTTGGCTTTTCTGCAGTGCGTTTTGGGTTTACACCATGACATTTTCCCACCAACGAGAAGTATACAGATTCGTTGTAAAAAGACCGAAGGTTCGTCGAGGAAGGACCAGACTTCCCGTGGGAGCTTGTTGGAGGTAAGCCTTTCGCATGGATTAGATTTATTTTCGATTATAGATGCCCTGTAGCTAGTATTGCCTGCTCTGGCTATTATTTATGTAGCAGTTACGGTAACTTCGCGTTTCGTGCAGTGCTCTTTCTCCCCCTTTCCCTTTTTTTCAGACACATGCGTGAAAGCTTGTTCGGCAGCGTGCGACATATCGTTGTCTGCGGATCGTCCTGGTTCCCACGTGTCAAGTGTTGCGCCCACGCACACCAGACATAATCGAATTAGCAGTTATCAAGCCGCTGGCGGTTTGTGCATACTCAAGGTCTAGTCATACAAAGGGCCGGATTCTGTAAACTGGCGGCCGTCTTTGGGAATGACGGGGTTTTGGCGTTAGAAATGCGTGTTTTCCTTGGTTCGGCAGTCCTGTTATCGTAGACAGACGAAAAAAAATAGCGCCGCTCCTGACGAGAAGCAAAACGACAGCTCGAACCGACGCGACACTGGGCGCAAAAAAAAAAAAAGAAAATAGAAACAGAGAGCCATTTTGACAAGAAGGAAACGACAACAAGGAACGCGACGGTGTGGCCTTCGAGTCACTGTTATTTGCCTTTGTAAATATACCTACAAAATTTCGTCTTTTATTGCGGAGATTCTAGGTGCTTTTATCTACTTTGCGTGCAAACTGAAGCTACTCAATTTTCGTCGGTAGACGGAAATATCGCAATCCTAAACGCCATCGGCATGCTTTCTGCTAGCGCGCGAGAATTGAAAAGCAGGCGCTGGCTGTTTAACGAAGAGCCATTATAGCTGTGCTTGAACCATGATCATCTTGTCCAAACATACTTTAGTGACAATGTATAATTGATCATTTCCTGAAGCAAACGCCCCATGCAAAGACAGAAAGCGCCGAACTGTTACATGGTCCACCCCCCCCCCCCCCTCCAACTTTGATCTCAGCATATGAATGACAATTATTCACATGTTTAGTAACAGCGTAGTGCGGACAGGATGCAGAAAAAGACATTTTTTTGTGTGTTTCAAGTAAGCTCAATGAATGGGCACCCGAGTTGCTTCGTCCAGCCCTGTTACAGACTTGAGTGTGGAAGTTCCCAGTGACTATGAATAAAACCCTGTAAGTACGCGTCATTTACAAGCTATTTCCTTTTTTTTCTTTCATTTCGTTTTATAAATTATCAAAGTCATTTTTCTTTCATTTTTTCAGTCTGAAAGCTCCCCCTCAGGCTATGCTCCTGGTCGAATAATATATGCATTAAAGAAGGGAAGATAGCAGTTTGTAAACCCTGTTATTATGACATGGCTTGACATTTCATGCGTACAAACTGGTCCGATTTTCCACTTGCTATGGGAATCACATTGATTGGCAATGCGCTATGCATAGAAGGAGAAGCTGAAATTTTAAGGATGTGCAATGCCGTCAGGATTTCCATTAGGGCATGAACCTTCCATCTGCTGGGAAAAATAAAAAGAATATTGCCGCTTTTAAGAAAGTGCAAAAGTACAGTTTTAGCTGAGCGGGTTTACGGCCAGCGGAGCGCAGACGCCAGTGTGCCTGCGCCGAACGTTGAAGTCGCCAGCGGTTTCCCGGAGCGGATTTCACGCGCGCTCAACTGCCCACCCAACCGTGTCTGTGCGATATAAACGCTTCGTTTTGTTTCTAAGCTAGGGGTTATTTTTATCCTTTTTGACTGAAATAAGGGAATGTACCGGTCGGATAGGGAAAATAATTTGTCTCTGTAGAGCACCCAGTTATCACTGATGTTACGACTGTAGAAAGATGGCAGGAATGTGTCAGTGTAGAAGGTCTCGATTTTGGCGTTAATTTTGCTATAGTCACCTTTACTGTGCCACTGAACGCAAGCCGAGTGTTAAGGGTTACTTGATGAAGGTTATGATCGCAAAATCTATCTATGTGTATTACGGTACCAACTGTTTCAGAGGCGGTCGTCAGAATGCGGTCGGGGATGTTAGAACCGCGAGCGGGTTGGTTCACCATTTGAGATATAATGGCTAAGGCTAGGTTTATAAACTCAATAGACGTCTTCTTCAAGCTACTAAATTTACTATATTTCAGAAGCCGGTCAAACAAACGCAAAAAAAGCTTTAATTGAAGGTCAACGCCGGTATTGAATTGAAATTTAGCGTGCGCTGCGTCCTTGGACGAATGACAGGCACATGTGGAACAGACAAAGCTTATGTTGGTGCGCAAACTTGCAAATGGTTGAATCAAAGTGTTGATCGTTACATGTATGCATGCGAGGTAGTGGTGGGGGTACAATCGTGGTGAAACAGTGCTCACGTGTGCTCACGAGACATCGGATTTTTTCTTTAGCATTGCGATCTCCCTATCAGTGCGCGCTATTGTCGGCACGTTTAACACATTCGCCATGTGCCTCCGAGAACATTATAACTAAGAGCCTCTACCACCTCCCTCACTCTCTGGTCCCGAGAGCATGACAGCACAGTTGCATTGCATGCTACAGCCGCGCATCCACACCTAGCACAGTGGGCAGCTAGATGGACTGGCGATTGCAGTCGTTTGCAAGCGTTGTTGCACTCGAAGTCTATCAATCAAATACCGGTCAATCTGGCCGATGTAAGATGCGCCACAGGAGAATGGAATTTTATAAACAACGCCAACTGCGCATTCGGCGAATTCGCTGACATGTTTTACGCCGCAAGACCATATTGTCACGAAGACAAGGACGATGCAGTGGTGTTGAATGAGAAACACGTTTATTGGAGCGAACTTGTGCTCCCCTAACAACTCAAAAGAATACAGAGGCGGCGAAGCAGCGGTCAACAAAGTGACTTGCACAGGCGAATGTCGTCGAATCGAATGCCCCGGCGTCCGCACTGCAGGCTTTTTATCTTTTGGCGCGCGTGGTTCTCGAAACGTCGATTCGCATCGAGAACATAGTAGATCCAAGAAGATTATTCTGGGCTGTTCACGTTAGATCGGAATGCTCTTCCTATCACAACAGATAACACATGCGGCACAGAAAGAAAGAATGGAACACGCGCTTCCCTTGGCGCAGAGATAACACAGACCGGCGCAGCCGGGCGGTAAAAGAAAAACACAAATAAACAAACCCAATGTATGGTTCGCGGCATTACCCCCCCTCTAAGAGTGCATCGACCCGATGCTAACATAAGCGACAGTCCGAACAAATGAAAATAAAAGTTCGTCATCGTCCGTAGAAAGGTTTTAAGCGAACCACGTGGACGACTTCAGGCCGCGTGCGTCGTCGTGATGTGCCGGAGTCACCATCGGGGATCACTTCGTAGGTAAGTTGGCCAACACGTCGTAGAATCTGGTAGGGTCCGAAATACCTTCGCAGGAGCTTCTCACTGAGTCCGCGTCGTCGGATGGGAGTCCAAACCCACACACGATCCCCTGGTTGGTACTCGGCGTCTCGGCGTCGGAGGTTGTAGCGGCCCGCATCCACCAGCTGCTGGTCCGTTATACGAACTCGAGCGAGCTGGCGGGCCTCCTCCGCACGTTGAAGATATCCGTGGACGTCGGCGTTGAGGTCGTCGTCTTCTACGTGCGGAAGCATGGCGTCGAGCATCGTAGTCGGCCTTCTACCGTAGACAAGCTCGAACGGCGTCAGCTGTGTCGTCTCCTGGATAGCCGTGTTGTACGCAAACGTGACATACGGGAGCACTTCGTCCCAAGTCTTATGTTCAACGTCAACGTACATTGACAGCATATCTGCGATTGTCTTGTTCAGACGTTCTGTTAGTCCGTTCGTTTGGGGGTGGTACGCCGTCGTTCTTCGGTGATCCGTGTTGCTGTAGCGTAATACTCCTTGCATCAGCTCCGCAGTAAATGCCGTTCCGCGGTCTGTGATTAGGACTTCCGGGGCTCCATGTCGCAGCACAACCTGGCTTATAAAGAACTTCGCCACTTCTTGTGCAGTCCCCCTCGGAAGAGCGGCGGTCTCTGCGTAGCGCGTCATGTAGTCTGTCGCTACGACAATCCACTTGTTCTGTGATCGTGACGTAGGGAACGGGCCTAAAAGGTCCATTCCAATCTGTTGAAATGGTCTCGATGGGACGGCGATCGGTTGCAGAAGTCCGGCGGGTCTTGTCGGCGGCGTTTTTCGTCGCTGGCAGTCACGGCAGCTCCGGACGTAGTGGGTGACGTCAGAGGTAAGGCCGGGCCAGTAGTACCTCGCCTTGATTTTTCCGATAGTGCGGGCTGTGCCCAGATGTCCGGAAGACGGGTCGTCGTGGCACGCTTCCAAAATTTCGTCACGCAGGTCCGCGGGGATGACGAGAAGGTAATTCGCTCTTGTTCCGGGGCTGAAATTCTTCTTCACAAGGACGGAGTTTCTCAGGCTGAATGCTGGTAAACTGCGTTTGAAGGTCCTAGGAACGGCAACGTTGCATCCCTCGAGGTACTCGATTATGACGCGTAAGTCGGGGTCGGCACGCTGCTGGGCGGCTAGGTCGCTCTCCGTCACGATCCCGAAGAACGCGCTGTCTTCATCAGAGTCTTGTGGTGGTGGGTCGACGGGGGCGCGGGACAGGCAGTCGGCGTCGGAGTGTTTCCTGCCGGATTTATAAACGACTGTAACGTCGAACTCCTGCAGGCGCAAGCTCCACCGCCCAAGACGGCCAGAGGGGTCCTTCAAATTGGCGAGCCAACACAGCGCATGGTGGTCTGTTACAACCTTGAATGGCCTTCCATACACGTATGGGCGAAATTTTGAAATCGCCCATATAATAGCCAGGCACTCTTTCTCAGAGGCAGAATAGTTTTTCTCCTCCTTCGACAGACCACGGCTAGCATAGGCGATTACCCTTTCGCAGCCGCTTTGCTTTTGGACAAGGACGGCACCCAAGCCTATATCACTGGCGTCCGTATGCATTTCCGTTTCGGCATTTCCGTCGAAATGAGCGAGCACGGGCGGGCTTTGCAGGCGTTTTTGCAGCTCGCCGAATGCTTTTTCTTGGTCGTTTTCCCAGCTGAAAGGGGTGCTATCTTTCGTCAAGCGCGTGAGTGGCTCTGCAATGCGTGCGAAGTTTGCGACGAAGCGCCGGTAGTATGCGCACAGCCCGAGAAATCTCCGCACGCCCTTCTTGTCTTTTGGCCTTGGGAAGTTCGCAATGGCTGAAGTTTTTGCCGGGTCAGGTAGGACTCCCGCGGCGTTGACGACGTGGCCCAAGAACTTGAGTTCCCCGTATGCGAAACGGCACTTTTCAGGCTTCAGCGTCAACCCCGACGTACGAATGGCCTCGAGTACAGACTCCAACCTTGCAAGGTGTTCGTCGAAAGTCCGGGCGAATACCACTACGTCGTCGAGGTATACGAGGCAGGTGTGCCACTTAAGGCCAGCTAGCACAGTGTCCATGACTCTTTGAAACGTCGCTGGTGCTGTGCACAGCCCAAACGGCATCACCTTGAACTCGTATAGGCCGTCTGGGGTTATAAATGCAGTCTTCTCTCGGTCTCTCTCGTCCACTTCAATTTGCCAGTAGCCGGTCTTCAGGTCCATCGATGAGAAGTACTTCGCATGGCAGAGGTGGTCGAGGGCGTCGTCGATTCGGGGGAGGGGGTACACGTCCTTTTTCGTGATTTTGTTCAGTCGCCGGTAGTCAACGCAAAACCTTAATGTGCCGTCTTTTTTCTTTACGAGTACGACGGGCGCAGCCCAGGGGCTTTTCGATGGCTGTATAATGTCATCGCTCAGCATGTCGTCGACTTGAGTCCGGATGGCTTCCCGTTCGTGTGAAGAGACGCGGTACGGTGACTGTCGGGTAGGTCGGGCTCCATCTTCGGTTATTATTCGGTGCTTCGCTAGAGGGGTCTGACGTAGTTTTGCGCTCGACGAAAAACATTCGCTATAGCGACGCAGCAAAGCCAATAATTTTTTCCGTTGTTCTTGCGGTAGCGCCGGATTCACGTCGAATGGCTGCGGGAGCTTGAATGTTTCTACGGGAGTGCGTTCAAAGTCGGCGACTGCGATCACATCACTTGCTTCTTGCGTTTCTTCGAGGAACGCAATTGCAGCTCCCTTGTTTAAATGCTGGTACTCTTCGATGAAATTAGTGACCAAAACGTGAGATTGGCGTTGCTTAAAGTGCGCAATGCCTCTTGCGACGGAGACACCGCGGTCGAGAAGCAACCTTCGATCACTCTCTACGATAGCGTCGATGTCAGAAGCAGCATCCTCACAGTAGACGGCGATCATCAAGCTTGCGCGGGGTGGCAGGGTGATGTGATCGTCGGCGATCCTGACAGCAGCACGGTGATCGGGGTTCGGCTGCGGCGTCGTGGAGTGATTGGAGGAAAATGTTATCGACTTGGTCTGCAGATCAATTATTGCGCCGTTGTCCGTCAAAAAGTCCATTCCGAGAATCACGTCGCGGGAGCAGTTAGGCAGAACGACGAACGCCGCAGGGTACGTTGTGCCGTCTATGGTGACGCGCGATGTGCACGTTCCACTTGGCGTCACGAGGTGGCCTCCTGCTGTGCGTATGTGCGGACCGTCCCATCTGGTCATAACTTTCTTCAGTTTAGACGCAAATGGTCCGCTCATTACCGAATAGTCAGCTCCCGTGTCTACGAGGGCGACTACGTCAAAGCCGTCGATGGACACCTTGACGTCAGATGCAGTCGTCCTCGAGTTGCGGGTTCGTCGGGGCGTCGTATCTCTGCTTGTACGTGTTGATGGTCGGGCACTGTGCATCGTCGTTGTCGTCGTCTTCTCAACGGACGTCTTGGTCAGGTCGGGTACGCGTCGCGCCGTGTAGCTGTCGTCGTGTTCAGGAGTCTCGCTAGGGCTAGGTCGGGTCGTCGGGATGAGGGCATGTCGTGAATGATGGTCTTCAGCGAGTCGCTGCGTCGTTGGAGGGTTTTCATTTTTCCGCCGTTGTGCAACTTTACCTCCCGAAGTTGCTGCTTTTAGTTTCCCCCGCGTGGGCTGGGGGACCTTCCACGTGAGAAGTCAGCAGTGCTGCGGCGGTTTGGTGACTGAGACGGGTAGGGCGACGGTGAACGGTTGAAGCGGGATGGTCCTCGGTTGGTGTTGGAGAGGTATTCTTCGATCTCAGCAGGGCGCTGGCCGTATCGGGGGCGTGGGGCGTCGACGGAGAACCCTCGCAAACCGAGCCTCTTGTAGGGACAGCGACGGTAGATGTGGTCGGCCTCTCCGCAGTGGTAGCATAGCGGGCGATTATCGGGCGTTCGCCACACGTCGGTCTTCCTTGGCGTCTGGTATTGGTCTACAGGGCGTCGGGCGGGCGGCGTTGGACGGCGGTATGGCTCAGCCTCTTGACGACGGGTTGGAGCAGGGCGGGGTTGACGAACAGCCGAGGAGTAGGTCATGGCTTGTGGTTCGCGGGGTGCTTCCGACGGCGTAGAAGTTCCTAGTGCGTTTTGGACTTCTTCTCGGATTACGTCGGTCAGGGAAGCCACTTGAGGTTGCGGCGTCGTTGGAAAAAGCTTCCGAAGCTCCTCCCTGACCACTGCTCGGATGGTCTCTCGCAATGTATCGGAGCTTCCATTTGCAGCACCGATGGTCTCCGAGAACAGCGCGTTGACAGGGCGGTCGTACTGCCTGGTTCGAATTTCTAGCGTCTTCTCCATCGCGGCCGCCTCAGACGCGAATTCGGCCACTGTCTTCGGAGGGTTACGGACTAGACAAGCAAAAAGCTCTTGCTTCACTCCTCGCATTAGAAACCTGAGCTTCTTTTCCTCGGTCATTTCAGGGTCCGCACGACGAAAAAGTCGCTTCATCTCCTCAACGAAAATCACGACTCCTTCGTTGGGGTGCTGCGTTCGAGTTTCAAGCAAAAGCGCAGCTCGCTCTTTTCTCACCACGGTAGTGAAGGTCTTAAGGAACTCCCTCTTGAATTGAGTCCAGTCGGTCAAAGAGCTTTCATGGTTCTCGAACCAAGTTCGAGCAGCATCTTCTAAGTAAAAGAAGACATGCCGGAACGTTTCTTCATCGTCCCACCTGTTGAAGATGCGGACGCGCTCCAACTTCTCCAACCATTCTTCGGGGTCTTCAGCGGGGGCTCCCCGGAACGATGGCGGTTCTCGGGGCTGCTGCAGGATGATTGGCGACGTTGTTTCTTGCACCATGGTGTTGGTTGCAGCGTTCCTTCTCTTGGGCCCTTCTGGCAGAAGACCGAACTCGGGCGGTAAATCTTGCAGGCGGGGGCTGGCTCTTGTTGGACTGGCTTGGCGGCTTTTCGAGGTTGTAGTGGGCATGAAGGGTGCGTACCCAGCACCTCCACCAGATGTCACGAAGACAAGGACGATGCAGTGGTGTTGAATGAGAAACACGTTTATTGGAGCGAACTTGTGCTCCCCTAACAACTCAAAAGAATACAGAGGCGGCGAAGCAGCGGTCAACAAAGTGACTTGCACAGGCGAATGTCGTCGAATCGAATGCCCCGGCGTCCGCACTGCAGGCTTTTTATCTTTTGGCGCGCGTGGTTCTCGAAACGTCGATTCGCATCGAGAACATAGTAGATCCAAGAAGATTATTCTGGGCTGTTCACGTTAGATCGGAATGCTCTTCCTATCACAACAGATAACACATGCGGCACAGAAAGAAAGAATGGAACACGCGCTTCCCTTGGCGCAGAGATAACACAGACCGGCGCAGCCGGGCGGTAAAAGCAAAACACAAATAAACAAACCCAATGTATGGTTCGCGGCAATATGACGTTTTGCGTGGATTCCTTCAGCGAATTTACTTTTTTGAACATCGCCTTTAGTTTCGAAGGCGCAGAACATACCGCATAAATATTGTGCTTGCCTGCCACTTTTTCAGTATGTAAGAAACTCTGTGCGCGTACGAGAGCACTTCGAGGGCTTTTTTATCCAGTTTCGCTTTTTACTTTGGTCATGAATTTTTCTGGGGCATTTTTCGTGAAGTTTGAGCTTTCAAGCTGAGCGCCTTAAGTCCAGCGGATACACGAAGCAGGTGGTGGTTTCCGCGGCTAAAAGTGCCTCAGAATACATCATGACAAACCGAAAGGAAATGCAAAACTACACAAAAAAATCCCTCGTACCGCTCCCGTACGTGCACAGAGTTTCGCACAAACTGAAAAAATTGGCAGGCAGGCACAATATTTACGTGGCATGTTCTGTGCCTTCGAAACTAAAGGCGATGTGCGTATGATTTGTCTGTCGCACTGTTCCTGTCATTCGTCCAAGGATGCAGCGCACGCTAAATTTCAATTACAGGCCATACCAACTACCCCTACACAAGCCTTTGTTGGCTTCAACGCTGCTGTCATGCATTTCAATCGCAGTTTTTTTTATTCCGAATGTTATTTTCCAGTGTCGATAGTAAAGCTAACATGCCGCAGTCCGAGGGGATTTTCATTAAATTTAGCTGAACGGGAAGTGGCAAACATCCACGTGGCACAGCCCTCACACCTAACACTCAGGAGGAATCAGTTTTTGAAACCTCTCCCAGCCCCCCAGAAACGCCATCGTTAAGCAGCGTCGGTCGCGACAGGGTCCGGCCCTTATCATTCTCAACCTGGGCCGGAATCATTCATCATTCCACTCCGGCGCAGGCCCATCCTTCTTCTCAACGCCTACTACGGCGGAAGCTTTAAGTGCCCCATTCTGCGAAAAAGTGCCATTGTCGTTGTTCGGTACAGAAAAGGGCCGCCGCTGTAAAGATTAAATAAATAAAAAACACTTGTCTTCCTATGGGATTTCAACCCGGGCCTCCAGCGCCGCAGAAAAGCGCGTTACCAACCACGCTATCTCTGCAGTTTGCCAGCGGTGGAACAAAACTTGTTAATCCTTTCTCCATGGCACATACCCGCTTGGGGTATTGGCCAGGAATCGAGAGCTTTGAGGGGCTTATGTGCCCACTTCACAAAATTTGCAATATTTACAAAAAAATTGGCTGACGACTACGATACTCCCTAATGGGAAATCTGAGCGCATCTGTTTAGCTGGTTCGATTTTCCAAAATATGTTTGAGGCAAATAATTTCGGACAGACGTATATGTATGGTTACAGACCACTTTTATTCTTCACATATTACTCCTTCGCGGTGCGACTGCCACGCTAATCCGGACATCGCGGGAGGCAGCGAGTGGGTGTGGTCCACAGCCGCGCCGCAGACACCTCCTGGGATGCAGCGCTTTGTTTTCACATTGATATCGGTGGACGTACTACTCATTAGTGATCGCGTCATCGGCGAACACACAACGGCACGCGCTACAGCTTTCCTCTCTCCGGTGTTCTCTTCTTTCGACACACGGCGGCTCGCGGCGAACACACAACGGCACGCGCTACAGCTTTCCTATCTGCAGTGTCTTCTTATGTCGACACACGGTAGCTCGCGATGCCGCTTGCCTCGCTTCGGTGTCATCTTCGTTCTCTCCACACGCGGCGGCTCGCGCCACCGGTTTCTCTTCGGTGTCCTCTTCATTCTCTCGGTTACACAGACGCCAACGCCAACGCCGACGCCTACGCCGCCAAACCCCGGAAGCGGACGCATAAGAGCTGCGCTCTAAAATGTGAATTGGACGGCAAAAGTTGTAACATAGTGTGCGCCGCGTGACACCTGAACGTGATGGCACGTGAATACAACAGGTGCACACCAGCCCCACAGAACCCTGATTCCCGGAAAGCTGTGGCGGGCACCAAGCAGCTTGCTGACGTAAGCAGTGAATACAACAATGCGATAATGGTAACGCTAATAATGAACAGTACTTCCCCGATATATTGGTTCGGAACGTGTCGAGGCAGGCACTCCGCATTTAGCGCGTGTACGATAACCAGAAGCTGAAGCAAGAGCAGCTGCGGGCGCTCGACATCGCCTTCACTTTTTAAACAGCGGAGCTGTTTAAGCTTGCAATCAGTTCCATCCGTGCCTGGCGTCGCTCAAAACTCGGTGCAGCAAAGTGGAGAGGAGGAAAGTGCTAGGCCAAGAAGTGTGAGGGAAAATTGCGAGGAGGCAAGGAGCAGAGGAGTGCGCGCCTCAAGAAAAAAACCGCTTCCCCCGGTCGGAATGAAACCTGGGTCCCTGGCTTCATGAAACCGGCGTCTATCCGATTTCGCTATCATCGCTTTCTTGGCGCTCAGCACTTCCTTTGGGTTTGTAGAGTGGGCGTTGGCTTTGAACTTTGGCTGATTTGAAGTGAATGGGCAGACCTAAGAAAAGCGAAGTTAAAGCTAGTGTAGACCACCAGCTCCGCTGTTTCCTCAGTCTTCGCATCTCGATCGCGGAGGTGGCCGAATTTTTATCATAATCGGGTTTCAATGGCAAATGTAGTATCGCAGGCGAAAGCACGTTTCCCATAAAATATTGCATGATTGATTGATTGATTGATTGTAGGGTTTAACGCGCCGACGCAACGCAGGCGATGAAGTGCGCCGTAGTGGAGGGCTCCGGATTAATTTTGACCACCTGGGGACCTTTAAAGTGCGCCGAAATCTCGAACACACTGGCGTTTTTGCTTTTCGCCTCCATCAGAAAAGCTGCCGCTGCGGCCGGGGATCGAACCCGCGACCTGGTGCTCAGCAGCACAACGCCTTAGCTACTGAGCCACAGCGGTGGGTATTACATGATTAGAAAATGACTACAGCAGCCTCAAAATACGCGGTGTAGAAATAATAAGAGCTGTGCGCAATGTTCACAGACGCACGCGCACGCTTTTTTTATCGTTGACTGAAGTATTCAGCACGGCGGTCAGTACACCAAATCAAGGCAAATCGGCTTAGACGGGCGGGCTACGTCCACTAGCACGCGCTGAAAAAAATCAGGAAAGACATTAACATATATAATGTAGACGGCGCAGTGGAGGATCCAAATGGGATAGCAGAGGGGGACGCCCCAAGCGCCTACAAAACTAGCCCCATTGGACTGTAATTTTGGCAATGCTCTTGTAAAACGGCCTCCTAATCCCTCGCCCCTTCTTACAATGTTAATTTGCACCGCCTGGTCAATGATGTGCATTTAAGTTCAGGTCAATTCAATTCAATGATGTTTTATTATAAACACAAAAAACATTACACAATGATGCATACAGGAGGAGATCCCAAAGTCGGAGACTGCATTCAACTTTTATTTTTTCTGTATTTTTGTTAACCTTGGCGAAATTCGGGCTACGTTGATCGGAACTTTCTGCAAGCAGCCTCCACATTTCCGGCGAACATTTTTTCTAAGTGAACAGGAACACATTCCTACACCCTTGTCCCTCTCCTCAACATTTAGGAAGGCGGGGTGGTATTCTACTTGTGACGTTAGGAGGAGCATGTGTGCGTGTTTTTTGTCTAACCAGCCGTGTAACTGTAATGACATTCGATTTTGTTAACAATATCTCTGAAATAAATCTGAAGCTTGCATTTATGAAACCCATAGGCTATAGATCACAGAGTTGAACAGCCAATACACCTGCGCTGTCTGGGATCCGGCGCAGGTATCTCTCAGTGATAAGATAGAAAAAATGCAGAACAGGGCGGCAAGATTCGTCCTGAGACGTAATCAATGGTGGGAAAGCTGTACCGCTATGAAACAAGAATTGAATTGGGAGCTGCTTTCTTCACGTAGAAGAAAATTGCGATTAAAAGTTCTATATTTAATATTTAATGTTAAAACTAGAATCAACAAGGATACGTATTTACAGACGCCATATTATTTCTTAAATCAAATTGATCCTTCCTTTAAATTCAGGGAATACCGTCCCAGGGCTGGAATTTTTGCAAATTCATTTTTGTCAAAACGATACATGAGTGGAATGGGCTCTCAAATGTACAAGTGTCTGGTGTGAATGAAAACTTGATTTTTTTCGAACATGTAACCCCCCCTTGTATAACGCCTTCGGGCGCTGCAGGTATACGTTGAATAAAGAATAAAGAATAGCTAACGTACCCGTTTCTTCGCCAAAGTGTGCCTTCAACAGTTCTCGCTTCGCCTTTATTTCCATTTGTGCAGCGAACAAATTGAAAACTTGTACCCTCTCTTGGTAAAGGAAAAATAAAAGATTTGATTTTATTTGAAATTACATATTCATCGGTATGTTCTAGGTGGGGCTCCAATATACTTCAAGTAAAAATCTCACCGACTTTTCTGCATTGTGGCTGTTTTTAAAAATCCGACCATGTGAAATCAAACCCCTGCTCTCCCTCCACGCCAAATACCTATGCTTGGAAGCATTTGTTATAAAAGAATGAAAAACGAAGTAAATATGACGTGACGTTATGATAAGCGCAATGTACCAGATGACTTTCGCGTGTACTGACATCTTGCTGCGTTGCTTCGTGCCAATCGGAGCTTTACTTACTAAAGTGGGCTGTGCCTTGCAAACGGCTTAGTTTAAAGACAACACATGTGCAGAGATTTATACAAAAAAAGACGTCACTGGCGCATTTCAAACAGTAGCTATAAGCCGCTCTTCGCATCGATTCACATGCGGCAGGATTTTTTTTTCAGCGTTTACTAATTGTGGGTAATCTAAACAGCAGCTTTATTACAGTAATTAGGGTATCATTTGCTTGAAAGTGAACCGGCATAATTATAATGGAATAGCATGGTGCACAATAGCGTGCCTTTCATGTAACGAACATAGGACGCAAACTTATGCAAACCAAAAATGATGTAAACAAAAACCAGAGGTAAGGAGGTTAGGTAAATAAATAATCTGGCTTCATGTAAGTTTTCCCAAATCCTTCAACACCTCTTCAAACCGTAAGGAGGGAAAGGTTCAGTTAAGCCTGAAGCTAGCGTTGGCTTTCAGTGCAGGGATTGCTCTCGCTTCCGCCTTTGTACATATGAAAAAAAGGCGTACAGATAACAACTGCGAAGTGATTTTATTAGGTGCTTTATTTTCCCCAGATCTTGTTCCCGCTGCTGTAACCATCACCGCGTTGTCACGACTAAGTTGTCACTTATCGTTTCCTATGGAGTGCACGGCCCTGCTGGGGCGGCACTGTCCCCGTCGTGAACGGTGGCGCGGTACGATGGAAATGGACCTGGGTCTTGATACCAGCGCATACTTAACACATGTCAACAGGCGTTCCTGCCCAGCCTTTCACACTAAAAAACGAGCCGAGATTGCTTGTCGAACGTCTTTCAAAATTCATTCTTTCCACAGACTATACGCGAGTGGAACCGACTACGAGCCAGCTTGGTACTACTGCCCTACTACTGCATCCTCTGTGCGCATGTTAAAGGAAATTTAAGCTTACGTTTTCTTGCTCATATACGTATGAGGAATATATGAGCATGAGTCATAGACACCATGTCTTGTCGTTACGCTTTTCTTCTTGTTGCCGTCGGTCCTGACGCGCATAGTGCCGTTACGCTTTCATATAAGACTCGGGCAGTTTATCCGCGCATTGCGTGTGCTTGCTTGGTTGGTACTGTTGGCAGCACTCTCATGCATTATTTTTGTATTGTTCTATACTTTTTCACTCGTGTATTATCATATAATGCGCTTCCTGATGTGCCGTGCGTATGTCCGAGGTTTTCTTTTTTTTGCTACAAACTTTTTCAGGGCCCAATGCACCCTGTGTTTTCCTGTTCCGCATTGTCTAAATTTCTTGTCTCTTCTGCCCACGGCTGCCCAAGGCCTTGTTCCAATGCTGGCAGAATTCCATAAATAAATAAATAAATAAATAAACACCCCATCATCGTCGCGCTGTGTTCGTCGGCCATTGTATTATCAACTGCGATTGTGTGAGAAAGGCCATATGAAAGGATCCAACGCTTGCATCAGATAGTTCGCGCATTGAATTCGAAGCACATAAAACGGGGCGCCAAAAGGTTTTCACGGCTCCTTTGCCAGCGCAGCGCAGCAGCGGGCCGCTTCGAGACAGCTGCTGTCCGTGCAGCAAAGCGCACTACGCTGAGGAAAAGATTAGGCGTGTGTGTCAAGTACTCTTCCCTGTGTCCGTGTGTAAACCGCGCTGTCTTCTCCTAATCATGTTAAACCAACACAACCCAGATAGCCACGTTAGTGCATTTCATTTAGAGCGAAAAGAATATTGTATACAAACGAACAAAGAACCGCACACTGTAGGCTAACCCCACGCCATACGCACTTGAAACTGTAGTTCTTGTCCTTTTTCACTTTCACTTACCACTCCCCCGAAAAAAAAACTGACCCAGATCCTCCGGTTTAAAAATGAAGTTTATTTATCTGCTTTTTCCCCCGAATGCTGCCGTTAGAAGCAGGCGGTGAAACAAAACGGGTGAGGCCCAACTTCGTGCGCAAGCGCTAGCACATGCGTTTCCTTCTTTCGCGTACATCGTGCAAGGATTCCATGAAGCCGGCGCTATTGCTAGCATCTACGTTTTCATATCGGCTCTGTAAAAACTGAAGGAGGCATGCAGTGGTAGCTTAGTTAACAGAAACAAGTCGTTCGAAATCTACGTGGTGGCTGCGGGGCAAGGCCGACCGCATATTTCGGAGTAATTTCAAAGAATTCAAGCCAATTTCCAGTAATTAATTTCATTCTCCAAATTTGCCACATAATAAACGTTTACTCTCCCTCCACGTAATTCCAAAAAGGACAATTAAATTGTGAGTAATATCGAGTAATGTCAAACAATTCCAAGTAATGTCAGGTAATTCCAAATAATTTCCACCAATTCAAATTATATCCCAATAAATTCCAAGTACTTGCATGTAATTCCAAGTGAGTACAAGTAATTTGAAATTAATAAAACGAATTCTGCAGTATTTTTTCAAAGCCTCATCTAAAAAAATCAGAGGTTAATTCTGCCTGTAATTTCCTTTCCACGCTGCTTCCGGGCCTCTCAAGCACGAAAGCGATGGTTTTTAGAACCGCCGTGAATTGTCGGTTACGGAAAGCTAAAGCGCGGTCATTTCAGTAACTTCCATGCAAGCGGCGGCGGCGATAAGAAGCCTTTTTGCTAGCTTCGAAAAAGTGATAACGCCGCTCCTCCGGTCGCGGACACGAAACAAAACATAAACATACTTTCGCGGCAATATCGACTACTGGCGCGTGAATTTTGATCGGCAGGCATAGAACAGTTCGTTCCTAAGAAGGCTTCGTTTAGAATTGGTGTGGGAGACGTGGTCGATGACAAAGTCTCGTCCCGTAATCAAAGAAAATTTATGACGCGAAAATTTAAAGTCATTAGGGTCTCGTAGTGTGATACATAGCACGGGATGGACGTCGCATTAAAATAAAACATTAATTTCCGTGTCTCAGTAGGACGCGAGGCGCATAATTCAATTTTGTAGTGCGCTTGCTTCAGACTTACGGTCAAGTATTTCTATGCTGGCGATGCGGTGAAAACAAAAGATCAAGGGTTAGTGTGTGGAGAGTAGAAGTTTTGTATTCCAAATATCCCCTAGATGGGATTACTACCTACAGCATAAACTGGCCCGAGAAAATCTGAAAGACGTAGAACATGGTAGAATCCCCGACCTTTCTACCACTAGTCCCCCTTCCCTCCCCCCCTACCCGAGCGATGGGATATCCTAATGTGCATCCCCGACCTGTCGACGCAGCAGGAGCTTGCGTTCAGGGGCCAGGAGTTATTGCACTCGTATGGGACTCGTGAATAGGGTTCCACCCCGTCTCACGCCTGCGGGCGTCACCTGAAATGGGCTCAATAAAGGTTGTTTCTCCCTCTATATATATATTCTTCAGTCCCAATTGGGACTGAAGAATATATATGCAGGGTGTCTATATAGCAGGGTGACTATTAAGGACGGGTTTTAAAACCCGTCCTTAATAGTCACCCTGCTCCTGCGAATACTGAATCAGTTTCATCTCACACGATAAATTCCGTCCGACGATATTGTGGTCGTACGCAATATTTCCCGACATACGGAATACAAAAAGTGACACACGAGATAAAAAAAAACGTTGTTAATGAACGTGACAGATCAACCGAAAATAGGTTAACATTTATTTGCCCCCAAAGTTTTCAACTATAACTTCGCGCTGACAGCTTCCCTGCTACTTGGCCAGGGAATAACAAAAAGATAGAGAACAAAATCGTTTCCGTATTTAAAAACCAGCTGTGTTTCACAACGATGAGTTGACTGTGGACAGAAAATGTTTTGGGCGCTCAAGCACGCAAGACAAGAAAAATACGGCACAGGAGGACTCCAAACTAAAATTTTGCTTCCCGTAAGCGTGGAATAAATGCGGCCTGAACAGCTAGCAAACCACCGCTGCTCGATGAAAACGACCAAGAAAGATATCCCGTCGCCCGGAACTAGCGTTCTAGATATGCGCTTGTCGCCGCAGCATCTGTGGTGGCCGCGTCATTCATGATCTAGGGCCGCAGACAGCATGATGAACGCAAGGCAACAGACACAAAAAGCGACAACATATAACTATCTCTTAGCTGCCTTATCCCCGGTTAGACATCCGCCCGTGGCCCCTAATGCTATCCCTGACAAGCCGCGGCCAACTTTATATTATAGCGAAGCTGTATACCTCTACCAACCACGGTTCTTTCGTGTGCCCAGCAAAATACTCCGGCGCATGCGTCGTATGGCGCGTGCCATCGGAAAATGATTATCGCGGTGTCTCTCCTTCTGGACGCCCGAGCCAGCGGGTTCGTCTTGCGCGTGCGCCGTTATGCTGGGAGCCGTAAAACTTCAACGAAAATGAGAGCACGCGGGCGCACTTAAGAAATGAAATACAAAGAAATGTAGCGCGCCCATTGATTGCGACGCGTTCTTAGCAAAAACATGGACAAAGGGAGCGCGCTAACGCTTTCGCGTTCCACTCTTAAAGGCGAAGCTTAAACAATAAAAACATAAATAAACGAACAAAAGTAAATTAGTAAGTAATAAAGAATAAAATGAAAAGTAAAACAAATGAAAATTAAGTCATTCAAAAAATAAATAAATGAAAGTATATCAAAACAAATGAAAATACAAGCATAAAATAAAGAAAATAAATAAAAGTAAAACAAATGAATATCAATACATAAATAAATAATATGAACATAAATAAAAATCAGAAAAAAAGACAAGTAAAAGATGAAAGTAAATAAATAAAGCATAGTATAAAATAAATGAAAATAAAACCAAATTGGAAATGAGTATAAATAAATAAAGGAGGAGGAATAACATTTATTTTTTTAAGGGAAAGGGGAGGGGGAAAGGAGAGTGGGTGGTGGCCTCAGTCCAGGCCGCCTTCAGGCTCCCCAGCAGCCCTCGCCCGGGAGATCAGGTACTCCTGATCCTCGAGCTGGAAGCTGGTCAGCCTGTGCTCCCACTGCTCCAATGTAGGTGATGGAATTGGGTTGGGATGTTTGGCGCACTCCCATACGAGGTGATAGGTGGTGTTTGGTGTATTGCATGTTGTGCAGTTGTAGGGAAAAGCAGTTGGTGAAATATGATGCAAAATTGCCATGTTGTAGTAAGTCTGTGTTTGGATTCTGCGCCAGATTCGAGAGTCTTGTGTATTGAGTGATGGGTGAGGAGGAGGGTAAAGGAGGTGCTCCCGGCGATAATGATATAAGATGTCCGTGTATGTTTTTGGGACTGACTGGCTGGGCGAGGCGATTGGAGGTGTGTCGTCGGCCTCCCTTGGGAATGCCCGGTGTAAAATGTCGCGGGCAGCGGCGTGAGCCGCCTCATTCCCCGGGAGGGAGGCATGACCAGGCGTCCAAACAATGTGAATGGTCGGGAGAGTTTTGGCGTGTTTTAGTAGTGTGAGCGCATGCAGAGATATTCGTCCTGATAGGTAATGCCGGCACGCCTGTTGAGAGTCAGTAATGACTGTAATAATTTGCTTTTTGCTGGAGGTGGCCGCTAGGGCGATGGCTGTCTCTTCTGCGACATCGGTGTCGGTTGTTCGGACTGTTGCAGCTGAGATAGATGTCCCTTCGGAACCCACGACCACTGCAACGTGGGCCTGGCGGTGGGGATTTCTTGCGACGTCTGTTTAATATACATCCGGGTTGTCGGTGAATTTATTAAGTATCTTATTCTCGCCTGTCTTCTCCCTTTGTTGTATTCCGGGTGCATGTGTCTTGGAATGGGGGCTACTTTGATGTTAGTTCGTATGTTTAATGGGATCCGGGTAGGCGCGTTAGATGGTGCAGGGATGGGGTAGCCCAGTTTGTCCAGAACCACCCGGCCCGTTGGAGTTAGAGCTAGTCGATTTAGTTGGCCTGCTCGTTGCGCTTCCAGAATTTCGCTCAAGGTGTTATGGAGTCCAAGCTTGAGTAGGTTGTCTGTAGGTGTAAAGGCTGGAAGTCCCAGGGCCAGCTTATACGATTTCCGAATTGGGCATCTATTTTAGAGTGTTCCTTGGGGCGCAGTTGGACGTATGGGGTGCCGTAGGCGATGCGGCTGGTCAGAAGTGCCTGGACGATGCAGCAGGTGTCCTGTTCTTTAAGACCGCTCTGCTGGGTGCAGATCCGTCGGATTAAGTGCATCAACTGCATGACCGTGGTGTTAAGTTGTGGTAGTAAGTCGGTACCGGAGCCGTCTGCATGAAATGGCACTCCCAAAATGCGAAGTGATGTGACTTGAGGTACCGGGCTGGACGCGATGCTGACGGTTGGGTCGGGCGTTGGGTTGGGTGGTCTACCTCGTGTGCGTGCCCGAAGGACCAGTAAAGCTGACTTGGTAGGGGCGCACGCAAGGCCCCGTCTTTCCAAGTACTCCGTCACGCAGTCTATGGCCTGTTGAAGCCTGTCCTGCTGTTCTCCAGCTGATCCCGTGTTCGTCCAGATTGTAAGATCACCGGCGTAAAAGGCGTGATGTAGTTCGGGGATCTCTGAAAGCTGGGAAGGCAGTTGAAGCAGGGCAATATTAAATAGTAAGGGAGAAATAACGGAGCCTTGAGGCGTGCCTTTCGACGGTGTTGAGAATGTGCCCGTTTGTATTGGACCCAGTCGAATTTTAGCGGTACGGCCTGACAGGAACGCTCGTACAAAGTTGTACGTCGCTTCTCCGCAGTTGGTGCCTCGGAGTCCTTGGAGGATCGCGTCGTGGGTGACGTTGTCGAAGGCGCCTTGAACGTCTAAAGCCAGGATGGTACTGGGGGTGGTTTTGCTGAGGTTGTCTATAATTTGTTCTTTCAGCTGCAGCAATACGTCCTGGGTAGACAGATGGGCGCGGAATCCGAACATTGTGTGAGGGTAGAGGTTATTATCGTCAAGATGTTCTGTCAGTCTACGGTTCACCAGGTGTTCGAAGAGCTTTCCAAGGCATGATGTAAGCGAGATTGGTCGAAGGTTTTCAATGCTGATTCGTTTGTGAGGTTTCGGAATTAGCGTTATGTCGGCGTGCCTCCACTGTGGTGGTAGGGTGCCGGCTAGCCAATGTTTGTTGAAAAGTGCCAGTATGGACTCCTGCGTGTCCTCGTTCAGGTTTCGTAGAAGTTTATTGGTAATTATGTCCTTGCCTGGCGTGGTGTTACGGGTCAGACGCGCAAGTGCCCCCTGTAGCTCTTGCATTGTAAAAGGGGCGTCCATGCATGCGTTCGGTTCGCCTTGCTACGGAGGGTGATTTTGTTGCCGCTGTTCTGTGCCGAATAGTTTGTTTTGTATAGTTCGCAATAATTGGTCCGGTGGGTTTGGGTGGTTATGCACCAGGCGTTGGATCTGCTGTTGCGTCGTGGTCTTGGATGGTTTTGAGCCCAGTAGATGTCGTAGTATTTTCCACGTTCTTTTAGTGCTCAACGTGCCACTTAATTCACTACAAAATGTTCTCCAATTTTGCTTTTGCAGTGTTAGGGCATACTCTGCTGCCTCTTTGGTAATTCGAGCTATTTTTAGTTTTAGTTTTCGGTTGGTTTTTCTGGTTTTCCAGCGTTTGGTTAGTCCTCTGCGTGCAGCCCATAGATGGTCGAGGTGAGTGTCAATAACCGGTGTTTGAGTAGTCATAGTCACAGTTTTGGTGTGGCGTTGTATCACTTCCTCTATCTTTGCTGTCCAAAGTTCAAGATTTTCTTCTACAGGTGGTAAATCAGTCAAATCTTGCCGAACCGCGGGCCAGTCTGTGAGCTTGGCTTGTCCTAGGCCGCGGCGTAGGGAGCCGTGAGCCAGTGTCAGGGTGACGATATAGTGGTCGCTCCCAAGATTATCCGGTAGCCGTTGCCAATCAAATTGGGTGACATGTCGTACAAATGTAAGATCTGGAATGGTGTCCCTTGACACACTTGTTCCCAGTCTCGTAGGATAGGTAAGGTCGTTGCAAAGCACAAGCTGGAAGTTTTGTGTTGCTTGCAGCAACGCCGTTCCCTTCTTAGTTGCCTGTGGGTAGCCCCAGGAGTGATGAGGTGCGTTGAAATCCCCAAGGAACACTAAGGGGTTTGGGCCTGCGTTCTTGATTGCCTCCGCCAGAAGTGGGTTGATCTCCGTAAGGGGTTGGTTCGGTGGGCTGTATATGTTAAGGATGAATAGACCCCGCTGGCCAGGCTTCACCGGAATGATTTCTATGAAGGTATGAGCGATGGGTGAGGCGATTAAATGCTCTTGGGCCGTCAAATCTTTATTAACTAACACCGCCGTTCTGTCACTGTGATCACTCGAGTACGTTTCATACCAACGCAAGGTAGGTTGTGGCGTATCCGTTTCCTGAAGAACGAGAATTTCTGGAGGCGATGCCTGGATGTAGTTTTCTAATTGGGCTTTTTTACTTCGGAATGACCGGCAGTTCCATTGGTAGATTTTTATTTCATTTAATTTCACCGCCATTCATCAGGAGTAAATTATGATGACGGTGGAGAGTCGCTAGCGTACTGCATCATCGGAGACTACTGGGAGCCATCTTGGCGTGGCTTTTTGTGGGCTTTTTCAATGGTGGTCTCCAACTGGGTAATCCGAGATTCTAGCGACGGGAGTAATGTTTCTTGAGCTGACCGGTTTTCTAATGCTGACAGCCGCGACGCGATTTGGTTGATGAGACCGAGCATATTTTCAGTAGTTTCAGAGATTAGCTTGTTGAGGACCTGGGTGGACTCTGTTATGAGGCTCACAACTTTTGGCAGCACCTTTTCTTCCATGAATGTCTGGGCTGGCTCTGGGACGGGTGGTGGGCTAGGTTGGCGCTGTATGGAGGTTTCCAACGCCTCTATCCTCTTTTGCAAGTCGGCGTTTTGTTGTTTAATCTCCTTGAGTAGTTGTGTGAGTTCGGATGCTGGTTGTGTGTGTGGTGGTTGTGTGTCAGGCGTTATGACTGGGAGAGGGGGAAACTCTGGAGCAGCGGGAGCATTAGAAACTATAGCTGACCAGCTTACCTTCTGCGCTGTTGTTCCTTGACCAGCGGTGTGACGGGCCGTCGAAGCTTTTGGGATCGTTGGGATTAACCTCTTAGGGCAGTCCTTCCCAGCGGTGGAGTGGGCCAGATTACACAGTTTGCATGTTGGTGCACACTGATGGTCACTGGCTGGGTTGTTTAGTCCACAGTCAATGCACTTTGGTCGGTCCGGGTTTGGGCACACGTCTTGTCGGTGGCCGAGTTCTCCGCACAAGCGACACACTTGCACAGAACGTCGGAATGGGCGGCATCGGTACAGAAGGCTTCCCACTTTAACGTAAAATGGGACGTGTGGACCTTGAAAAGTCAGTAGGGCCGAGGTGGTTCGACGCATGAGGCGTGCGTGCAGGAGCAAAGGCTTGTTGGCTTGCAGCATATCCTGTAGCGTCTCAGTGCTCACTTCCGGATCAAGGCCGTGGATGACTCCCCTGCTTGTGTTCGGTGGTGGCTTCATGTACGGTTGGACTTCGTAGTCCGCTGCTCCAAGCCTGAGGGACTGGATTGCGCTTAGCGTGATGGCTTTTTCAGGATCCGGGGTGCAAGCAACAATTAGGTTGTTGGGGCTTTGTACTTGGACGACTACGTTATCGTAGAAGTCTTGCTATGGAATTTGGCTCGCCGCGGCAATGCTGTGAGAAATAGCTCTCGGTGTCCACGCTGAAACGTTCAGTCCAGTTCTCGGGCGGTACTATTTATATGAATGAAAGAAAATTGGGAATGCTACGCATTGCGCGCAAAGCTTCGCTGGTCATCCACCTTCCCATAGTGGAATGGCTCATGAATTTTTTATCTTCATCGCCGAAGCTCTTTGGGTGCTCCACGGCACAGCAGGTAGCCCGTGGGGATTCTCATTATTCCTTAAAATAAACAAACAGGCAGTAACAAGAAAAGGTACGAGCACAAGATTCCCAGATACTGCTGTGCACTCACAGCACTTTATGATAAACAAGCCGTAGTTCCCGGCCATGCCCGGGTGTGTCAGTACATATAACAATGGGTATAACACATACTGAGTACACCGGTAAGGTCGTTATTTTTCCTCAAATCTAGATTCGCCTCAGTAGGTATAGTTTAGAACAAAGTCTGAAATTACCTCGAAGACATTACCTCGAAGACATGAAATTACATCGAAGAATTTCCGAAAGAATCGTTTTAGTGTTTGAGTGAAACTGGATACCAGTACTCCTCTCCAGCACAAATATTTCAATCGTGTACAGCGGGGGACACATGGGCGGAGAGGGACGCGTCTGTGCACGCGATTCTCCGTTCCGGTAGCCGGAACGGCCCCCGCCTGGCACCCAAAACCGGCTCTCCGCATGCGTCAAACCTGCTAGATATTTTCCGCCGCGGCCACGCGTCAAACGTGTGGGCAATTAACTGGCCGGGAGCGGCAGCCAATAACAGCACGAGGCGCGGAAGCGTCATTCATGACGTTTCGCGCGGGTTTCAAACTGGAGGCTGTATTCGGTGTGTTCTCCGCTCCTGGATTTCGCGAGGTGGCTTTCTCCTGCGCCGCAGCCATGAGCAGCTCAAGGGCGGCCCGCATCGCCGAAAACGATCTGCTGATATCTCTGGTACGAGCAGAACCAAATATATGGGATCAAAAAACAACTGCGTATCGCTTTCGCCTGCCTTGCAACTGCAAAAGACCACGCTGCATAAAGTTAAGAGCAACATCTCTGAGAAGTGTCGGCATTGCAGTGTTTTTTTTTCTCCGTGTAGTCAGTGAAGGCTTTCTTTATCGTGGTTGATTCGGTGGTTTTATTAAAGTTCATGTGAAAAGAACGACCACCTAAACCATATTCTTGCCACGTTGAATGACAAAAGCATTTGTAGAAATCCAGATAATTGTCAATAATGCCTAGCATTCCTACGCCGCTAGTATTCATTGAGTTTTTTAGAGCGAGATTTGGCTATGAGTAGCCTAATACGTTGGGTTATTTTATTTTGTTTCTTTTCGGCAATGATCTAAACTGCACTATTATATTGATTAAGCGCATTCACGTGACCAATAGTGTGTTCTTCCGCAGATGACAGGCGTAGGGCTGGTTTCGTCCGTTTGCGCGATTATTTATTTGTGTTGCCGTCGTTCTTTTCCGGGATTTTTTAGTTGTGTCTTCGTTTTTCGGAATATATGTAACTATGGATTTTTTAAAATTTCGTCCCAATTTTTGTGAAATGGTTGTGCTGTGTATATGGGTGGATATTCTGTTTGACCATTTACTTCATTACGCTATTACAACGATTAAATGTGTTACTTCCGCCAGTTATGCATTTTTGTGAAACTGCAGGGCGTTACATGACTGGCTCGTCTCCTCAATTTTTTTTCCGTAATTCTAACGTTCTTTTGTTGGCTTTTTAAGTTACGTCTTCGTTTTCGAGCACATGTAGGACATAATTTTAATATGTTCACTGTTGTGATTATTTTTTTTAGTACTAAAATGTACTACAAAACCTAAAATGTTTTTCAACACTCCGTTTCGCCAATCATATCCATTTAAGCTATTAATGAATGTAATTGACCCCAATTACTTAAAGCAACAATCACCTACGAGAGGAAATCACAAGCATCGCGGGGCCCCCAGGAGAACTCCGTCAAGCGTCAATGCGACCCTTGTGCGGGCTGCCAAAGGCTCCATGCACGCACGACGGAACGGGGCGGAGCTAAGGGGCCCGACGCGTCGATGGCGTCCGCGCACCATGTGTCTCCAATTCCACCAAACGGCGGTGGGGAGCGGTTTCCGGAACGTTTACCGGCGCCGAAAACCGGCTGCGAAGACGGACATGTGTCTGGCCCTTACGGCGTCCATAGACGAAAGCACACAGAATACGCTTTTCGGCAAAGCCAACTTCCCCACGAATACTCTGTAGCTCTCAGTCTAACCGGCGATTTTTAAGGGCGAAAGCCTGAAGTGCCCCATGGCGCGAACAACCGGCGTTGTTGTTGGTGAAGTTGTTGTTGTCATCCTGCACTGAAAACGGCCGCCGCTGAAAAGAGTAAGCAAAAAACACATTTCAGAGCGATCGGGAATCAAACTTGGGTCTCCGAAGTACGAGCCGAGTGCGTTACCACCGCGCTACAACAACTTCTTTTCTTCTTTTCTCTTTATTGCCTGTCTTCGGTATACACAATACGAACACCAATAAAAAAAAAGGATTACAAAGCGCGAAAAGACGCCAGCACGTCACTTGCTAGTGTGCGATTGTTAAAAAGGCCGATGCCATGCCACACTTTCCAACACATTTAACCAGTCAGGTGGAGAAAGTTGGGCTTTATACACTTCTAAGATCTCCCGTACACTCTGGTAAAACAACTCTCTGCTCGGCCTCACATCAACATCATTATTCGAGATTTCCACATGCTATACAGGTCCAGGAACATCAAAAGATCATACGGGACGCCGCCGTTGTTTTCAACGGCCAAGGACCTGATTCCATGGCTATCCGACGGGAGACCCTTTTTTAGTGTTCTCTGCAAAACGTCCAACAGGAAAACCCCGTCCCAACAGTCTATGAACGAGTGCTCTACTGTTTCTGGCTTTTTACAAACCAAGCAGTCAGCTGGGCCTCATGTAAAAAATAAACCTTTTTGAATCATCCAAGTTTTAACAGGTAATACTCCCGCGTGTAATTTAAAAAAAAAAGACTTTACAAAGGCGGGACAGTCATTTTTTTTACGCACTGACATACATCTTCTCCTGGCCCTGCACTGTATAGGGATCTGTACAAAGGAGTCGGCAAAGGCGTGTCAAGAAAGTCTCTATACAGCTTTTTTTCTGTGCACGGTAGCCAGATATTCGAAACAACACCGTGAGAATAAAAATCTTGCCGCAAGTACCACCTCACGTAGATAACCATGAATGCCACCGTCATGGACACAGGAAGTGACAACAAATTTGGGCAAGACTCTACCTAGGCACACTTGACACACGGTGCGCAATATAGGGTTTGGCACATCACGTAGAAAAAGAAAGCGGTTCACAACCTGACGTAGAAAAAGGTTCGCAAGAGAAAGGCCCCCACAGCGCACTCGTCTAAACAGGTTGGTTCGACTTATGCGCTCCCAAGTGGAACACCAAATAAAAACAGCAAACACCCTGTGCAATCTTTGCAAATTGGCACGCGAGCAATGGAGAACCTGCATCACGTACCAAAGTTTTGACACGAAGAATAGATAACACAATCGCTCGCGTGAACACGGACAACAGCTTACCTCCCCCCTTATACACTTTATCACGGATTTCGATGGCTTGCTTTCACCAGAACGGGTCACTGTCACGATAGTTTTCGAGGGGGATGTTTAAGTACTTCACTGGTGTGTCTACCCAGCTGATACCTGCGAATGTACGCGGCTTCCACAACCAGCTGCCATGTCAGAAACCAATACACTTATCCCAATTGACGGAACTACCAGTGTAGAGGCAGAACCTTTTAGGAACACTTATACTTTCGTGGATGCTACCCGTGTCTTGGAAAAACAAAGCAATGTCGTCTGCATAAGCGAGCGCATGAACTACGCAGGACTGTAATGAAAACCCGCTGATTTTCCTATTTTGAAGGGTGTTTGCACAAAACGTTTCAAAAAACATACAGAACAGCAGCGAGGACAGCGGGCACCCCTGGCGTACACAACGGCTGACCTGAGCTGAAGCGCCTACCGACTTGTTGACCACCGAGCTTGTACTACAGTCGCTGTGCGCCATGCGTACACCATCCGTAATCATTTTTCCTACGTTGTGTGCTCAAGAATCATCAATAGCAGTTCGGGGAGGACCTTGTCGAACGCTTTTTCTAAGTCTATTTGCCATTGCTACTTCTTGCTCAAGGCTGTCAGAGCATTCCAGGATGCTACGGGCTACGTGGGTATTGGTCGTAATAGAACATACCCTTAATGCCACATGTTTGGTGTGGTCCGACTATTTCTTTCGCTACTAATTGCAGCCGAGCAGCTAAGACCTTCATTAATATCTTATAGTCGACATTTGAGAGACTGATTGGACAGTATGCTGATACATTCCGAAGTTTAATGGCATCTTCAATCTTTGGAATGAGAACTGTGCGAGATAGAGTGAAAGATGGTGGCAGTCTGTTGCTTTCGTACGCTTCGTCGTAAACTTCACCTATAACACTGCGCTAAGCGTGTCTTTAAAGGCATTGTAAAAACACGCGCCTAGGCCATCTGGGCCTGGCGTTTTACCGGCGGTTAAATCATCAATGGCAATCAAAATTTCATTAACGGTGATTGGCATCTCAAGGATACCCTTCATGTCGTCTCCTATTGTAGGCATTAAGTTCAAGAATTCGTGTCAGAAATTATCGGCGTAGAACTTGATAACAGAGAAGGGCTTCATAAAAATCCTTAAAAGCACCCTCTATCTGCGCGTGGTCACTGGTTAGCACTCCACGATTTTCAACTTCGACTATCCTATTTCTACAAGCATAGCGCTTTTCTGATGCAAGCGCGCTCTTGGTGGGCGCTTCATCTAACAGCAACCTTTCCGCCCTTGCTCTCACCAGGGCACCATGGTATTTATTCCAGTCTATAACTTCAAGCTCCGGCCTAACCCTTTTAATCTCTTCCTTATTCGACCCTGGCGACTGGCATTCTTCATTAGTAAGCGACGCGAGGTTTTTACGTAGAAGTTGTTCGCTTTGTCTCTCACGATACATCCGTGCACTTGATTTTTCTACCGCACTCAACTTTACTTGTTGTTTAAAAATTTCCCACCTAGAGGACCAGCTAGTTTTCCCATCTGGTAAACGCTGTATTTTTTTCATTTATTTCAGTTGTAAATTTTCCTCCTGGAATAATTTACTATTCATTTTCCAAAGACTTCAATTAAATGTGTTTGCTATTGGCTTGCGCCCACCATGGGTAAAAGAAACCAGGCAGTGGTCGCTAAACGACAAGGGTGTCATGCAATAATCACCGCACTCAGGCAAGTGCTCGAGCGAAACATAAATCCGATCCAAGCGGGCGTGGCTTGGGCCCTGAAAATGGGTGAATTGCACTTGTCGTGCGCCAAGCAGCGCATCCCCGACATCTTCTAAACAATAGTCTGACGCTGCCTCAAGCAACGCCGAGATCAAGTCACGGAATGCGTATCACTGGACTTGTCGCGCGCAGAGCATACACAGATAAAGTCTCCAAAGAAAAACAACTATACGTTCAGTGTCCATTAGTGCACGGATATTCTCAAAAATACTCTCCTTTCGTTCGCTCGTGTCGGCGCATACACAACTACAACACGCCAATCACGCGACAAAAATTTAAAATCGCTTACTATGAACCGCATTGCAAGACAAGCCGCGACCGATTCAATTGCAACGCCCAAACTCTGTTTAATTAACAGCCTAATCCCCCCCCCCCCCCCCACCTCCCCCCGGAAAGAGCTTGAAACACCGGGACTATTCGATTTACCGTCTCGGACTCACCGAGAATAGTCCACAGGTAGTCCGAAGATTCTCCATGAGATAGGAATACACATGAAAAACGAATGCCGGATTGCTTCTGGGGGAGTCCGCGGTGAGTCCGAGACGATAAAACGAAGAGCCCCACGGTAAATAGTCACGTGGAGCCAGGACGCTCGACTTCCGGTCTGTGAATCCTGCCAACGCCGCCTGGGCGTTGATCCTGCTTGTCTTAGGCACTATGGATCCGAACCTTAAAGAACGGTAGCCCTTGCTCTGCCGGCCTCAACGAGTGGTTACAGTTTTCTGAAGCCCTCGGGTTGCCAAGTTTTTCAACTTTTCGTCTGCCCGCATACCCCACCCTTGGTCGCGCCCTACTCTTAGCCGATTTTTGGCCGGATGGTGCGGACGCTACGGTTTGGATATTTGAGGTTTTTCTCCTTCCTAACTTACTGTCAGGGGCGGCGGAAGGGTCTTGGAACCTTTTTCAACTATTTATTGATTGCCTTTTTTTTCCCGACTTTTGCTCCGCCGGCTTTGCCGGCTAGGCTTACGACGAGGACGGTTTGTTTACGTTGCAAATGTGCGTATAACTTTGCGAGAAATGCGCTTACCGAATTGATTTATGTGTCCAAACTATCGGAGCAACCTCGCGATCAAGCGATTATAACCTTTAAGAGGCCATTATATTGCAGACATCCTAAAAGATAGAAGTGCCTGCCACAAGCACGAAAAAAATCTTGGCACCGTCGACTCCGAGAGTCAGATGAGTGGCAAACAGACGATCTTTCGGCAGAGCCTGCCTCGTTTTCACATTACGCCAGTCGCTGGCTTTGCAACCAACGACGCAGCACGGGTAATTCATGTCTGTCCAGCGGACGCGGGTGCTCGTTTCGGAACTTCGCTGCTTAATCGGAGACGGCGCGGCGGCAAGCGGCGGTCGGTAGGTAAGCCCGCACACGAATGGAGACCGGAAACGCACCATCGTGACGTCGCGTGCGGCGAGACGTCGTTAGAAAACGTACAGCGAATGGCTTTCAAATGACGCAGCCAGCGCGGACTGTGGAGTCAGCCTCATCGGCTGAGAAAGGCTGTGTTTAAAAATTGCTTACAAATTATACATAGAACGTACGGGGCTCAAGCTTGGCTCAAATGCTCCCCATAATCCGTTCTACCAGCTGTATGCATTTTATTGCCACCTTTGAAACGTGTTTCTGGGTCACTTTAAGTGCACGCGGAATTTTTTTTTGGTAAGGAGTGTCATTAAAGATGGACCTTTATTAAGATCCTGCGTCATAATAGGAATGTACTCGCAAAGTTTAAAAACTGTAGGTCCAGCACTTTTTGCTAGGCAATAATATCTCATCCTACCCGTGTTCACTTTCTTAGGAGTGTAAACTCCAAGATCCCGCTCGCTCGTTTGCGGGTTTATTAGAACAAAATCCTCAAGTAGTTCTCTGTAATCCAAAGCATATCAACTGGGTAAACACATATTGAGTAATCCGTGAAAACATGTATTCTACCCCAAACCCCCATATTGATTGTTAGGTGAAAACACTGTAAAACAGCTTTAAGACATTCGTATAGGTTGCCGATATCGGCAAACACGAGTTCGATATCTGAACGGGCCGGCGATAAAATTCGGTCAGTTGTCGGTACCTAATTCTTTCAATAGAAATCCTATTGCGCCGAAACTCCCGCTGGCCGTTCACGTGAGCAAGACGGGCTATTCCAGCTATCCTAGCCCCCAGGAAAAAAAATAATAAAAAGGATAACGCCCCTCCCCTCCCTCCTCCTTTTTTTACCGTCGCATTTATTTTGCGCAGAGCTCAACAAACGCCGTCCGACGGTGCGAAAAGCAACTTCACTCCAGACTAAGAAGTCGCCTCGGCCCCTATCAAAAGCACCAGCAGTGCTGGCATGACGGTGTGCTTCTGCAGGGGAGGTGTACGTAAAGGAGCACACACGGAAAGGCGATCGGCGATAAAGCCCGATACTGGAAACGTGAATTCTTTTTCTTATAATTTTCATTTCCCGCATCACCGAATACGTCAGCGCGGGAAGTTTGAAATCTTGAAGGTTGAGACGCCACGTGGTGCCAGCCAGCTGAACTAGAAGCTTCCTGTCCCAGATTTCTGGATATGAGATGCGACGCTGAGAGCATCTCTTGTCGGCGGCCCTGTCCTTCCTGCGTACGTCCGTTGTTGTCCGCAGCCTTTCCACTCTCCCCCTCTCCTCTCCGATAGCGAACACTCTCTCGCGAGGGGAATTGGATTGGATTCGATTGGCTTGGCTTGGCTTGGCTTGGCTTGGCTTGGCTTGGCTTGACTTGACTTGGATTGGATTTGGATTGGATTGGATTAAAGTGAATTGTGTTGTATTGTGTTGCTTAGGAGCACGATTGTGTTGCGTCATAGCCGCGGCAGACGCACTGGCGCCGGCGCGTGCCCAGGTGAGAGCGAACACACTCTCTCAACATCTGCGGGTGTGCGGCCCAGCGCGCTCTCACTCCGCCGGTGGGCGGCGCTGCGCGCGGTGCTCGCACGTGCAGTACTCTCACTCTCCGCGGTCTCCTCTCCTTCGGGCGCGCTGCGCATATAACCGGTGTGCCGCTCTCCGGCGGCCTTTCGGTCGACGGATGCTCTCCGCCTGCGCTTGAACCCCACTCAGCGTCGCATCCCACCAGGGTTCCCGTGACGGGAGGTGGGCGTAATTTTCTTGCCTTCGCATTAAATGCCTCTCCCACGTCCATTTCTTCTTCTTAATTTCTACTAATACGTCCTCAACACGCGTTTGTTCCCTGACCCACTACGCTCTCTTAATGTCCATTGCTCCCTGAGTCGTCCTCAATTTAAGTTGAACATTTTTAGTGGACCTACAAGTATCTGCCCCGTAGGTGAGTACCGGTAAGATGCAGCTGTCATGCACTTTCTGGAACATATCAGCATGAAAACTGGGCACAAATGACCCGGCTGAGTTTGTCTCGAAGCAATAGTTCAAGGACGCGTGAAACGCGCCTATGCTGGTGTGTTTACAAGCGTCAGCCTTTTCGTACAAATTCTGAGAGGGAAAGCCGCCACCCCGTCTGTAACGCTTGATGTGTGACACTTTCGCAGCTTCTGGAAAAACTATTGAAGTATTACGCTTGATATTCTTGTGGAGACGCCTTTAAAGGCAAAGTTTTTTTAACTGGAACGACTTGCTTGCACGTACTGCTGAGTCGCGCTGATTTAGAACTTAAACAAAAAAACGGAAAGTAGCAGCGCAAGTTCAGGACGGTGCGACACAAAGAGCATCAATGTACAGGTACGCGCAGAAGTACCGTATTTACTCGCATAATGATTGCACTCGCGTAATGATCGCACCCCTGAAGTTCGTCGTCAAAATACGACATTTTTATTTCCCCTGCAATGATCGCAACCTGAACTTGCCGCACCCATTTGTCGTATGTGTGCCAAGTTTGATGACGATGGTCGTGCTTACCTTAGTTTCCTCCACTTTCAAAACGGACATGGCTACGTTATCGCCGCGGACTTGATGATATTAGCGGTATCGGCAAGCATGAGTTCATTATTGGTGCTTAAGAAACTCTCACTAAATGCGCATAATTTACTCGCGAGACATATAAAAAAAACCTAAAGCGTGGCAAACTGTTCGCATGGCGACGCAGTGAAACATCCCCCTCGCGAGGGGCACGATCAAATGCAGAGCAATTCCGGGGGCGCACGACGTTAAGTAGTTTGCGTACCGTTAATGTTGTTGCACTTGTGGCAACTGCTGACGAGAGAGCGGGGCGATGAGTGCGTTCCAGCCTCGCCAAAATCCGCCTTTATCACGCCACGATCGCGCCACGCGCGCGCGATGCGGACGTCACGATCACGCCACAGATGTTGTTGATCCCGCGACGCGCGCCCCCCCCCCCCCCCCCCCCTGTTGGGCGCGAACCGACCGCGGAGAGAGCGCGCGATGCGAGCGGAGAGTAGGCGAGGAGGAGGGGGGGAGAGGGCGCACCTGCGAGCGATGCGGACTACTACGGACGCCTAGAACAGGTGACATCGTGAGTTAAAGAAATGCTCTGCATTAAAACGCGCTCGGCTTGCTGCGTCGGCAGCAGTGTCTTGATGTCCCACACTGACAGGAGCAGCCACTTATTGGTCGACCTGTTCTCACTTCGCAGCAAACTCGTGCCGGCGCGTTCCGTAATTCCGTAATTCCGGCGCGTTGTGTGATGAAAACACTGCATTTTGCGTCACTCAGTGGTCAGTCGGTGGTCGGTGGAGTTTTTATCCTGTTTTTATTGATAATTATTATGATCATAAGACTTATCGTAAACATTCGGACCTGCAACTCGCGTTTTCTGCGCTTAAACTTCTTTCGCGAAAAATTTACCTCGCGTAATGATCGCACCCCTAACTTTGTATCATATTTTTGAAAAAAAAAAGTGCGATCATTACGCGAGCAAATACGGTAAAAGCAGCACGAGAGCGGTGGCCGAACTGCATCGCTGTGCCGCGTAGGAGCACCAACGGCAACCAAGGGGCGGCGTTCTGCGGATACGCTCTAACTGCCCCCGCTCTTTTAAATGCAGAGCATTTCAGTAGCTCACGATGTCACCCGCCTTGACGTCCGTAGTCGTAGTCCGCACCCCTCCCCCTACACTATATAAAAAAAAATACTATCCGGCGCCTGGTTTCGATCCCTCGACCCTGTGGGCGGAACGCAATGTACATGGTGCTCTACCCACTGCGCCACAAAGCCGACACAGAATGGGAGACTACGAACGCACCTTATTTCCACGACTCATTGAAACTACGTCAAGAAGCTGCTGATACAACGCATTCACTACCACTATCTCCCCAAACACTAAACGTTAACGCAATACACCCACCCCCTACGCGAAACATTTACTCGAGTCCCCTCGCGGGGAGATGGGCCTAATTACGATAGCAGTGCAACGCTGGCACGTGCGGGGAGAAAAGAACAAAGAGATCAGGACTCCCGCTGGCGCAGTTTAAGGCAGGGGGTGCGCGAGCACTGCGAAGGCGGGAAATTTGAATTGCATGGGGTGGTAGCAGTAAGCGGATAACGGCGGTACAGGCCACTATGGCGAATCACTGCTCTGCATTTCCGACAGCTTTCACATTGAGTGGAACGGCTTCTAATTTTTTTCTTGTAGGCTTAATTGAAGTTGTGCTGCGCTTCAGGCCGGGCTTGACAATTTTCAAACGGCAGCGCTATGCTTTTCGTTCGCGCTGGTTACGTTGCCTCCAGCAGTGACCGAATCCGCCGCTTCTTTGTTCGCACTAACTTCGCTCGCTCGGAAGTGGGGCTTGTTGCGCTATGCAAGGCAAGTTATAAATGTCTTGTTCACAGGCGGCATAGTATTGCCTGTTTTTTTTTGGTGGGGGGGGGGGGGGTTCTGGTGGCGTACCCATGTGATTCAAGACATATATAAAGCGACAGCAAAGTGTGCCCGAATAATGTAGAAAGCACCCGAGTGGTTATGATGTCTTGCATCGCATAGGCACACCGCTAGAAACCAGCAAAACAGGCACTACTATGCCGCTTGTGAACAAGAGTTTCATAACTGCCTTTTGCTGAGCGCAACAAGACATGCTTCCCAACGGAGGAAGTTTGTGCTAACCCAGAAGAGCCGTATTCGGTCACTGCTGCCGGCAATGTGACCAGTGCCACCGGACAGCCCAGTGCTGCCATTTCAACACTGTCACGGCCGGTCTGACACGCCAGCACAGCGGCGAATAAGCGTATCAGATAGGGTGGCGGGGGCAGTGCGAGCGTCCCCGCACAACAACGCTCCTTGCTTCCCGGCGCAGCGATGGAATTCGGCCACCGCTCGCGTGCTCGGTTTACTTCAGCGCGCAACTGTACAGTGCGTCCTATTGGTCTTTATGGAGGGAATTAATATCCGGCCCTTTATTTTTTGTACAAGACCTCATACAGCACTCGAAAATAGGTCCTTTTGTCAAGGCGCTAGCATCGAGCAGTTAAGCGGAGTTTAATGAAGGTCGGCATATTGCGTCTTTCATAAAAGGCGCTAGAACAGCCTTATTTCGATAACCGGCTCCTTATATCGTCTCTGGAAAATTTTCATCCGGAAAAATTAATCCGTGAGTTAATACGAGGGAGTTATTTTAAGAGTCATTTCTGCGTAAGTAAAGGACCCACCGTATGAATTACAGTATTTTCGCGCGTATAACCCGCACCAAGAATGCGAAAATTTCAGGGGCAGAGTAGGGATGCGGGTAAAAAGCGCCGTTTGACCTTTAGTGCAACTTCATGGCAATCCGCGTTGTGCCGTGAAGCTGCTGCGCAGTAACACTGACTAGGCCTTCCATTTCAGCGACTGCGCAAGGCATACAAGGAGAAGGAAAAAAAAAACAAGGACGAGCGCACTGTAACAACTGAATTTTAGTAGCGAAATGTGACTTTGGCCTTTCAGACACTGTATTTTGCTCGCTAAATGTACGATTTTTCTGCCTACATAGTATGTGATGTGCTGCTTGCACAGTAGCTTTGGTGTAGCCGTTCCTGTGTCAAATGCGTGGGCATTACGCGAGAATTTTTTTATAGCGTAAGAGTACCGCCACAGTGGGCATTGGGCACCTCCGTTCGGACACATTCACAATCATACCGCAGGAGACCCCACAAGGCTCCGTTATTTCAACACTACTCTTCAATATCGCAATGAAGGCCATACCGCCACTACTGGAAGCGATCCCCAACCTCCGACATAGAACGTATGCAGATGATCTGACACTATGGACGCCTACAGGATCGATCGGTGCCCACGAAGAGGCCCTTCAAACTGCGATACATGTGACAACAATACCTACAAGCACGCGGTCTTGAATGTGCTCAAGAAAATCGGCTCTTTTAACACTCAGCAAAAGAACAACCAAGAGAAACGCGCAAGATATACCCGACCCGGAAGTCAAGATGAACAACCAGCCAGTCCCCAACGTCCCCTACCTCCGCATATTGGGACTAACCATTCCAAAGGATGTCTTTGGTTCCCAAACGATACTCCCCCAACAGCGGACCCTGGCACAGCTCGTGCACCTAGTACATCGCCTCTCCTATCGTCGCGTCGGCCTCACAGAAGCCGACACGCTTCGCCTCATACAAGCCATCCTCATTAGCCGGATAGCGTGGGGTGCTCCATACCGAACCCTCTAACCAGCTGAGATACTGAAACTTAACTCAGCGATCCGACAAACATACAAGACAGCCCTGGGTTTGCCTCCACAGACCTCAACTACGACACTCCTACAGCTTGGCGTCCACAACACATGGGAAGAAATCAAAGAGGCACACCACACCTCTTAAATACAACGGCTTAAACTAACTCCAACGGGTAGGGCAACGCTCTTGAAAGTACAATACTCTATACCGCCACACCACGACCAGAAAATTCGCATCCCCCTGGCTATAAGAAAAAACATTCGCGTTGCTCCGATCCCACGAAATATGCACCCCACCTACAACAAAGCACGCCGAGCAGCAAGATCCCGCAACATTCATAACCAATACCACAACCTCCCATGCACCCGATGTACGGATGCATCACCATACCCACACAAATCTGCACAAGCCTCCAGCGTGGTCAATGCCAAAGGAACTGAGCTCACTGCAGTGTCTGTTTTCACCAACTCCACATGACCAGCTGAAGAGGTTGCCATCGCCCTTGCTGCCACAACAGGCCAAGAACTTTTAACCATGATTACTGACTGCCAAGCCGCTTGCAGGAACTACCTAAAAGGACGCATATCGCAACCCGCCTTGAAAATTCTGCAACAGGCGAAACCACTCCCAGAACTGCTAATAATTTCGACTCCAGGTCACGAATCCCTCGGGGGTAACGAGGAGGCACACGCCGCTGCCCGGCTCATTCACACCAGGCCGTTTCCCACGAGGACCAGGAACCCCCATCTGAAACAACAGTTGAGCCCACCCCACTGCAAAGATACGCCGAAATACTCGACCACTAGAGGAATTCAGCGTCGCAAATACCAATTCCCTCACCCGAGCCTCTCTCGTGATGAAGCTACTACCTTCGGGAGACTAGAGACTAACTCCTACCCACATAACACCATGCTACATGACATGTATCCCACCCTACACCCTGCCACATGCAAATCCTGTCCCCAACCAGGCACCCTGTACCACATGGTATAGGCGTGCCAGCAATCCCAAACGGCCGCGCACAGACTCGCGTGTTTGATCAGGTGCACCAAGTCTTGGCTCGGGATGAGGTCGGCGTCTTCGTGTTCCGGGTGGTGGTTGTGGTACCAGTGATATGGCTCGTACCCACTCAGGGGTATTGGCCAGAAAATGAGCTCCTTACCGAAAGAAATTTATTTTTGTAGGGAAAGAAAAATATTTAAATGTTAGAATGGTCTAGCAGTAGATGACTGGAGAAATAAAAGTAAGCAGATAGGATAAATACATAAAAAAGGTAAAAACGAACACCATTGAAGGAAAATTGGAAGTAAGAAAGACGAAGAAAGAATGTGGTACAGACGAAGCAGTGAGCTAGGCTCGCATATACTTGCAGGGGAATGCAGCAGGGCCAAATTATGTCTAACAAGGCAGACGGCCTGATTCCAGGATGAATGAGTGCAACGCGCGGCAAAGATCCCCGTGGCAGAATCCCAGTTCCTTCGCCCCGAATGACAAAATAACTGTAGCAGACATCGGGAGGTTTAACCAGCTGCATGTGCTTTCTAAGTACCTTCGTCTTATAGAGGAGAACCGTTGGCAGGAGAAGAAGAAATGGTCGATCGCTTCTGGTTCTCTGCAGAAAGCGCATAGCGGCGACGGGGCCAGATTAGAGCGGTGCAAGTAATAATTTAACTTTGGGACGCGACAGCGAAAGCTAGTGAGGGTAACTTCGCAAGCTCGCGACTGGCTGCACGATCACGGCAGGAGGAGGTGCTGCTCCTTCTTCTTCTTGTTCTTCTTGTTGTGCCCTCTTCTCCGCTCCGCTGTCCGCGGCGCTGACAATGGCGTTGACGCTAACGTTGCAGGTGGCGTTACCGGCGGAGTTGCACGTGTCACTCATCGCGGCGTTACGGGAGGAGTTTTTCTCTACGGGAAGATGACGACGGTGGTTGAACGCGAAGCTATCTCGTGACGGACTCTTTGGTTGGCCAATCCCTAGGGGCATCCTGCCACAATCATCACCAGTGGTGCCTGGCCAGGCATGCGCAAAAGGGTGTGGACGCCGCACAACTGCGCCCACACAACTTCGGAGGGAACAGGCGCAACGAAAAGCTGCTTCGCATCTACAAAATTATTAATAGTATTTCTTCTGACCGGGAAGGAGGTGGTAGGCGACTGATGTTGCCCGCTGGAGTTTGTTCATTTAGACGGGCGCGTCGATCGTGCTTCTGCTGTAGATACGCATCGCTGGAAAAGGCGAGGGAAGCCGCGACGGCCTTACCCCAGTCACCAATGGAGGGTGCGAGGGGGAACTCCTCTGAGCGACCTCATGAGCCGCCTGGCTGCCTGAAGAAACCTGCCTGAAGTTGGGGGCCAGGTAGAATACGGGCGCTAATTTTCTTTTTTCTGCGTTATTTCCTTCCTTTTACTTCGGATAAACGGCTTGATCAAACCCTCTTTTGAGGACCACATATACGTCATTGGCGTAATCGTGCTTAGCTAATTAAGAAATTATAATGCGCACATTACTTCTAGACGACTCAGGTAGCATTACATCTTTATGATGGCGTCGTTTTTTTGTTGTTGTTATGATGGCGCCGTTTTTGTTTGCCAGTGCCGGGGACGCGGTTCACTTTGGAAAAGCTTCGCATGCGCTCCGTCATTTTTCACTGATTTCACCGGTTAACTTACCGCAGCTTTATGAAAGTGCGTCAACCGTATGTGTGAAGTTGCATGGAGTACCCGAAACCCGAATTCCGAGGTAGGGGGACCATTTTTTCGGACATTTGAGGACTTTTTTGTGCCCGCGAGCCGCTAGGCCTAACGAAAACTTCGGCCCCGTCCGAAGGAAGCGGTAGGCCTAGCCCGAGCCCCGGCGACGTCGAAAGCCGGACCCCAATTCATCGGTTGCTACGCAAGCGCGCAACGACCCAAGATGTCTACCGCTATGCGAGTATAAGTGGGTGGCGTAGAAAGTTCGCCGGATCAGTTCACTAGAAAGCAGGGGTGGAAAACCGCTGCCGAAAAAGTGAAGCAAGGCGGCGTAGGATTGCTAAGCCGAACGCCCGTACTCCAAGCGAGCCAAGATGGCGCCAAGGCCACGACTGACGTCAATGGTCGGGCCAACGACCTCGGTGGCGACACCGGCAACGATCTACGTCAGCAGAAGACGAAGAAACGAATAAACAAGGGCAAGCTGCTGAAGGGAACGCGTATGCCAGACCTGCCGCGCGCAGATATGAAGATCGTCATGCGGCCACGAAGAGGGCTCCGCGTAAGCGAGGTGGGCCGCGTGGAAATAAGCCGAGCTGTAACGGCGGCGGCGAAAGTCGACGCAATTGCTGCTAGAGAAGTTGTGACATGCATAAACCAACAACAGAACATCATAGTCGTGAGTAACTCGAAGAGGGAGCACGCCTACAGATACGCCATGGTGGAGCGAATCGACATTCGGGGAACGTCCCACGAAGTCAGCGCGTACGAGTCGGCCCCTCACAGAACCGTGAAAGGAGTAATACGGGGCATCCCACTGGAGGACACCGCCCAAAAAATACAAGATTTAGTCGTGCACAAGCACAACCCCGCGGCGTTGCAGGCGAAGCGCATCGGCAAGACCAGGTCGGTGGTGATCGCCTTCGAGGGACACAAAGTGCCCAACTACGTCCGGTATGGGAACCTGCTAGTTGAGTGCACCCTGCACAGGAAGCAGATTGACGTGTGCTACGCATGCGGCCGAGTGGGGCACAGGATGGACGTGTGCCCAAATCCTCAAGACAAGATTTGCCGGTGCTGCGGCAACGCCAACCCCGGAGAAGGCCACAAGTGCGTACCCAAGTGTGGCCTGTGCGGGGGAAAACATCCCGCCGCCGACAAGGCCTGCAAGGCAAGATTCAAAACGCCTTACGTCGTCCGTCGACAGCGCTGGGAACGCGTCGGGCGGAAGAAGACAACGAGGACAGAAAGCAAGGCAAAAGAGGTCCTACAGGGCGACCCCAACGTAGCGCCTCTTCGCAACGGGGCCGGTCCCAGACGCCGGTCTGCAGCAGCAACAACGGCGGCCGCCAGAGCAGCTAGCGGCCGCCGCTAGTGGGTTGACGCGGGTCGAGGTTCGAGTGGAAGATCCAGGTGCCGGACCAAGTCCCGTTCGAGATCCAGGGCCGGTTCTCGAGACCCCGGGCTGGATCGAGACTCCGGGCCGAGTCTACCGGACGACGAGGGACAACCACCGAAAAAAAGGTGGGCTGGACCGGCAGGTCTTCTGTCGCTCGGGTTAGCGAAACCGAATTCCCGCCCCTCACCCCCTCCCAACCCCTTAACCTAGGAGCTAGCCCGCAACGGGATAGCAACGAAGTAAAAGAGCCCAATAAAATCATAGAGCGAAAGAACGCTCAGATACAAGAGCAGAACGCCCAAATTAGGGCCTTAATGAGCAAAATCGATGCGCTTGCTAGCGGCAGCTCAGCAAACGCGTGACCCCAAGGTGATAACAGCACGGTGGAGAACGCCGGAGGAATGCGCAAGGAGCCGCGGAGGGACCCCCCGTCGCCCCGCTTACGGCGGGATGCCGGGGCGGCACGGCCGGCACAACCGGCGACGAGCAACCAAAAAGCAATGGACTCCGAAGAAAGACAAGCATTTCCCAAGTGAGAGGGAAGATGGCAAAGTGCGAATGCCCGAGTTTGCCCGAAGTTACCCGAAGTTACCCGATTTGATCCGGAGGGGCGCTATGTTAAAGTCTTTGGCATTCGCACGTTACGCACGTTACGTACGGCGTTGACGCTTGCGAGCCGCGTCGTTGACGAGACCTTCCGCACCTTCGTCCGCTCTACGCTTTCGTCTCGCGTCCGCTTCTCGAGCTCGGAGTTCGGCGTTCGCGGCCCGCTTCGCTCGCTTGAGTTCGGCGTCGCGAGCCCTCCTCGACGCGGCCTTGTCTTCGGTAGACGACGACGTTCCCGCGGCGACGACACCTCCAACGACGGGTGGAATGCTCGCTTCGGATCGTATTTCACTCGTTGTTTGAGGTTCCGTTGCTTGCGGAGTTGACTGCGAAGCCCGCGAAGGATCCATCTAGAACGACGAAGCGCTACGGAAACTCGACTGCTTTACGGAACCGGACGTTAGCGGCGCGCCGTCGCGCGAGCGCCCTCGAGCGTCGGAATGCGGAGCCGACGAACGAGCGTCCTCACGCGGACGGAACGCGAAGCGAACCGGCGCAGCGGCGCGCCGCCCGCAGCTACGCCGAGCAGGAGACCGTTGCTACGCCGAGACCGTTGCTACACACGCTCTCTCTCTCCTCCTCCGCGCCGTTGCTAGGGGAGAGGGGGAGCGCGGACGGCGGACGAGTGATTCAGGGTCCGCTATAAAGTGCCTTCGCACTTAAAAGCACCGTCAACCGCGAGACGGCGACAGCGGCGGCACAGATTCTAAAGGGAGGAGAGCTTACAGCGATCCTAACGGCCATCACCCAAATCAACGGGAAACTGAGCGCGATAGACGCCAGATTCGAGGCCTTCGAAGGCCAAGTGCGGACGCTGTAAATCAAACACGAACGGCTAGTGACCAAAGTAGCAACCGTTACCGCAAGGGACCACTTTGCGTCCCTGAAGAAAGAACGGGCGGAAAAAATCAAGGCATCGATCGCATGTAGGCGTGGCCACATAGAAAAATCCGAAGAAGATGAAGCAGGGACCAAATAAGAAAAAGAAGACCAACGGGTGGGACGTTACAGTAATTGATCAATGGAACTGCCGGGGGATCCGCAACAAGGAGGCGGAACTGTTACTTCACATTGACGGGCTCGAACACAAGCCCGATGTAATAGCACTACAAGAAACGAACAGGAAGCCCCGACTCCCGGGATACGTGATGTACACGGACCCGACGGAGGAAGGGACAGCGGTGCTCGTCCGCAGCAACGTGGCGCCTACTCAACACATCATGGCGCAGGGCGGATGCGAGCACACGCTCGTCGAGATTCACGCAAGAACAATGGGCAACACGGGAAATCTATACGCCATGAGCGCGTACTGCCGCCCGTCACAGAGGCAGTACGACTTTGATCGAGTAGTGAGCCAGGCGAAAAGGTTGGCGGGGAGCAGGCCGCTCCTGATCCTTGGCGACTTCAACGCCCCTCACACAACGTTGGATTTAAGTACCAATCGAAGAGGGGCGAAACTCCAGCCAACACAGTGGACGAGCTGGACGATCTCGAGCTGGACGTGGCCACCAGAAGGGGCAACAGTGCCAATAGGGACTCAACTGCGGATCGGTCGTGGCTATCGGGGGCACTGAACGTGGCCTGGAAAAACGAAGACGTGGACCTGGGCAGCGTAATCGGCATTACCATCAAGGGGCCCCAATACCGCGCCATGCTGTAGACGGCACGCGTAGCGGACTGGGACAAGATGCGAAAATACACGCACGAAATCGAAGAGGCTTCGGAGAACGATGAGGCAGCCGACAGAAAGCAAACGTACGCGGAATGGGCGAGGGATCAGAAAAAGGCCCTCGAGAAGTTCACGCAAGAAATAACGACGACGGCGCAGACACCTTTCGTGGACGCCAGGCTGGCTTACATGTGGGCTGCCCGGCACTCGGTAACGCGAAGGTGGAAGCGCCAACGTTACACAAGAAGCTGGTCAAACGTATTGCGGTCCTTTACAAACAGATTGCCGAGTACGCGGCCAAGCTATGCCGAGAGAACTGGCTGAGCACTTGCGACGGCTTGCAGGGTTAGCTATCGGCACGGAAGACGTGGTGCTTACTCAGGCACCTAATCGACCCGCTGAGCAGCAAGACCGCAACCAACCGCTACCTCACCAAGATCCTCAACACGCACAAGAGAGATGGCAGCAGGCTACCGAAAGACGTGAAGGTAAAGTACCTCAAGACCGAGCGAGGCCAGTACCCGACGCCCTAGAGGTACTGAGGCCCTGAAAACGAAGAGATGGACAGACCGTTCACCATGGCGGAACTCTAGTCGGCCATTGACGACAGCAACAAAAAGAGCGCCCCCGGCAGAGACGCGATGACGTACAAGTTGCTTGGAAACATGAGCAGAGCGGCGGCCCGCGGCCTCCTGGAACACATCAACGAAACCTGGCAGAGCTCGCGGCTGCCGAAAAAATGGAAAGAGGCAGACGTTCGATTCATCCCGAAACCCGCCAAAGCGCTGACGATTCACTACATGCGGCCCATCTTCCTTACGTCGTGCGTGGGTAAGGTGATGGAACGTATGGTCCTTCACAGACTCCAAAAACACTTGGAACAAACAACCCAAATACGCGAGACCATGTATATGCTCAAACAACACCTGGGCACCCAGGACGTCCTGATCCAACTGCAAAAACTCGTCGTCAAGAAAGCGACAGGGAACGCGGCGCGGGGGATACCCGCCCTGGACCTAAAAGGGGCCTTCGACAACGTGTCTAACGCGAGCGTTCTCTAAAATCTAAACAAAACGGGATGCGGTCGGAAGACCTTCGGCTACATCAAGGACTTCTTAACGAGAAGAACCGCGACCATCAGGATAGGGGAAGAGAAGTCGGAACGTGTCGAGCTCGGCGAGAGAGGCACCCCTTAGGGGTCAGTCTTGTCGCCCCTGCTCTTTAATCTTGCCCTCCTGCCCCTGCCCAGTCTATCTCAAACAAATCGAAGGCGTGGACCACGCGCTGTACGCCGACGATTTACGGTGTGGACGAACCGAGCCGTGTCCGATGCCTGGGTGGAGAAAGCCTTGCAGAGGGCGGCAACTACCGTACACGAATATGCAAAGACCTGGGGGCTGAGCTGCGCTCCCCAGAAATCGGAGCTGCTCATGGTGGTGCCCGGACGACCCAAGAACGAACTGCCGCTGAACGTGACCATCACCGTTGACGGCACAGCCATGAAACTGACACAACAGATCAGAATCCTGGGTCTGCTGCTGCAAAGCGACGGACGAGCGTACGCGGCCGTCATGAAGATCAAGAACACCTCGGAACAGATATGAAGCATGATCCGAAGTGTCTCTAACCGTAACAGAGGCCTGAAAGAAGACGACGCCATGCCCCTAGTGCGGGCGTTCGTCGTGTCGAGAGTGACCTACTCTGCCCCGTACTTCCAGTTAACGAAGGCAAACAGAGACGCACGGAACACGATGTTGCGTAAAGCAACCAAGCAGGTAATGGGCCTGCCGATCTACTCGTCCACGCAGAAACTGCTGGAGATGGGCGCCCACAACACGGTGGAGGAGCTGATCGAGGCTCACCTGTCCAACCAAAGGGTACGGCTAAGCCAAACAGAGCACGGCCGGGTCTTCCTGCGGAAAATAGAATGGCAGATAGCACCACTGCTAACCAAGGCAGCCCTTCCCGAGCAGAGAAAAGAGGCCATTCAAACCAAGCCACTCCCCAAGAACATGCAAACGGGGTAAGAACGAAGGGAGGCGGACCGCATGAGCCAAGGCCCTGGCTCGACAGCTGGATGAGAACCCTATGGTACTTGAGAACCCTAGGGCCTCGCTCAGAAAACATGATGACCGAGCAACGGCGGTAGCCACGTCCATCGACAAGCTGATCGTCAGCGCGTCGCTGAGGACGACAGACCCAGCCGTTGCGGAAGAAGCAGACTTGGCACGCGCACTCCTGCTACCGAGCGTGGACACCACGGTCACAGATTCGAAGTCAGCCTACGGAAGCTTCCGAAGAGGAGTCATCACTCCCGCGGCGCGAGCTATTCTTTCCAAGCACAAGCCTCTGGGACGAGCCATCGAGCTCGTGTGGGTACCGGCTCACTCGAAGGTGGAAGGCAACGCCCTCACCGACCACCACGCCCAAGAACTGTCCATCCGGGCCGAGGACGAGCCGGCTGAGCTACCGTATCCCGTGACCAGCTTTAAAGAGATTACTCAGATGTACAGAAACACGAGGTGCAAACTTCCCGAACCGCACCCACAGTTAACCAGGCAACAGCAAACGATCCTGCGGCGCATGCAGGCGGGATCACTGGCGCATCCCGTTCTGTTACACCAAATATACCCGGGTCAGCACGATACACTCTGCCCTTTCTGCATAACGGAAAGAGGCACTCTGGCACACATAATAGTCGAGTGCAAAGACCTCAAGAACCCCCCACCTCCCTTTCCCCCCAACATCCCCAATCCCCACCCCCCGAGCGATGGGAGACCTTGTTGTCCAGCCCCGCTCTGCCAACTCAGCTAGCACTGACGGCCATGGGCTAGGAGTTGCTGGAGACATATGGGTCCCGTGAATAGGCAACCACCCCATCTGGTGCCTGCGCGCACCATCATATTTTCGAGCTGAGTAAAGTTGATTTTCTCTCTCCGTATTTGTTGTCGTCGCTGTCCGACTAAAAGGCATGACTAATCTCCCTTTCCCTAATTACGTAACCACTATTAGCTTGAACGTTCTCCGCTACTTTAGTAATTAGCATGCTCAGTTTACTTTTACATGTCTCCAGTTGTGTCATTCTTTCCTTTGTGTCACCACTTATGATCGTGTCGTTGTTGTTGTTGTTGTTGTTGCGCCTTTAGGTATGGCACATACCCAACCAGGGGATCGGCCAATCAACAGAGGATGGTTAAAATGAATGGAATTCTTATTTAATCACGAGACACTTAGGCAAGATAATTTAGACCGGTTGGAAAAAGTTTTGAGAAAAAAGGAAAAATCTCGCTTGAGTCCTTTACTTCTTTTCTTGTCTTTTGTTTCCTCCTCTTCTCCCTTGTAAGCCATTTGGCATTTGGGAAGAAAGTAAACGTGCTTTGCTTCGACAGCAATTATCACGCTCACCTTATTCCTGTGGACCTTAATGTATGTCATTGCCACGTGTTTCAAAGTCTAAGGCCACAAGGCACGCACTCGACCAGCCTTTTGTTCGCTGAAGGCTCGGCCAATGTACAAGAGATGCGCGTCGCACTCGTATTCTTTAGGACTCGAGCTCCAATTCTATACCGAAATTTTCTGACTTTCTTTTCTTCTCTTTTATTTTGCTTGACAATCGGCCATGTCTCGACCATCTTTCGGCCATGTGGACGCCAGACGTCGCATTTCTGTGTAAGAAGGCGTAGAGTAGTTTCTAATAATAGGGTACGCAATCGCGGTGGCGCTATAACGAAGCCTTTGAAAAGTGCCGCATGGTTAAGCCACAGCGGTTTCGCCTTCAAAGCACGTACGCATTGTTAATCCGCTTCCCGAGGAATTTTTTTCACATCAGAATATGCGTATCGGGTTGTTGAACAAGGAATGCTGGGAGTGAATGATTTGGTAACCAGTTTTCTTTAAGCCTTGTGTGAACACATTCAAAAACAGCCCTGAAAGGAGGCGTTCAACACCGCTTCAACATTACCTAATTTGTGAATGCATTCGAACGATAACAATGTAGTATGTTGCCCATCTCATCGCACCAGAAGCGTGTACGTGGGTGCTTCTAAGGACCCAGTTTCCGGTTCGAGCACACTTGAAACACCACCACAGGGAATCGTTTCTCCAAGTTTTTTGACAGGTATGCGCGGTTGCGGCCTTCGGCATATGTAATGAAGCACCTTCCGAGCCGGCGCTCATGAGACCTTCTGGCCGATGACGTAATTTCATGCCAACAACAATACCACTTCATAAAAGTAGAAGCTACAACCGCTACAGCCACTGACATGAAAAAAAAAAAGAAATCTGGCTAGTTCAGAGCGTTGGGAGACGTTTTTGCTTAGCCAGGACGTCGAAACACAGCTCATGGTCGTTTAGCTGACCGGAGGTGGCTTTCACGGCCAGCGGCTGCAGGCAGCCATCCGAGATGAAGGTGGCGGTGGTGGACGAAAAATGAGCCGCGAGGATGTTTAAGAAGGAGAACCAGACAGCTGACCAAGCGGTACGGAAAGTCACTAGGGGGCAGTGGCTTATACACAGCAGTTAAAAAGGAGGTCAAAAAAGCAGTGACGACGAAGTGAGCAGAGAGAATGGAAGCGGAAGAAACCCTGGAGACTTATAGGACAGAGAAGCTAGAAATCAAGAAGGAAGGTTTCTGTGGCAATACGCGAGACAGTGCATTGCTCTTTGAAGCACAGACGGGGTGCCTGAGAAACCGGACCTACACGGGTATCTACAGGCAGCAGGATGAAACATGTGCGTGCTGCGGCAGTGATCGGGAAACTATAAACCATATTGTCAGGGGCTGCACAGAGATACGACCGCGCGGGGCGACGGGGAAACGGCGTTGGCTAGGGGGAGCCCCAATTTCAGAGCCATATAGGTGCCGAAGATGCGGCTGGAATGAATGTAGGGGCAAATTAGGAAAGGGATGGGTACGCAGGCGGAGTAATTGTACGGGTGAAAATTTAGAACACCGCGGGGAGAAAAACAGGGGTTGGAAGGGATGAGTTTAAAACTGGGGGAGGGGTAGATGGGGGAGGCAAATTTATTAGGTTAGCTGGAAGTAGGTCAAGTAAGTGGAATAAAAGGAGCAAGTCGATGCTGACAAGCCACGCCCTGATTCAAAGGGTCAGTCACTAATCATCATCATCATAAATGGCACGTACCCACTCAGGGGGATAGTTTTTTTTGTTCATGGAAACCAATAAGGTACGGCAAATTAGTGGAGCAGAAGAAAAGATTTCGTGTGTAGTTTTCAGAGAGAAAAAGAAATGAAGAGAAGTGGGAAAACAAGATAAATTCCAGCCTCATCGGAATAAATTTCGAAACAAATCGGAATAAATAAATTTATAGTACGCATGATTCTAGTGCGTTCATTATTTCAATTAACATTTAAGTAACGATATATTTTATTCACCCTGTGATGAGGCCGTTGTACTGCCAGTATATAGAGATATAGAAAATAGCAACAACGATGACGCTTTCAACCTTAAGATCAAATCCATTAAGTATGTATTAGATATATTATGTACTATCTTAGCCCATATTTATAATTTATCGTTGGCTTCTGGTGTCTCTCCGAGTGAAATGAAAAATGCGAAAGTCATTGTTCTTGACAAAGGGGGTCCTAATGATGTTTGAAATAATTATTGGTGCCTCTCTATTCCTCCGGTGCTTTCGAATGGTCTTGAAAAATTATTATTCCGGCGCCTTCCCAATTTCTTCAATAAATACTATGCAATAACGTCTAAGCAATTTGGTTTCAGGCCTAGAGCCTCAACAGAGTTAGCATTACTTCATCAAAAGGAAATAATTATCAGTAATATCAGAGTCCTTCAATGCTTTTCTGGTAATATGGAACGTAAACATATTACGGTTGGTATATTTGTTGACTTCTCGAAAGCTTTTGACAGGATTAATCATTCCACTCTGCTTCAGAAACTCTCTATATATGGTATTAGAAGTAAAGCCCTTGAACTAATAAGCAGCTATTTAAATAATCGCCTCCAGTATGTGCCTATTGGCAATCATCGATCAGGATATTCTACTTTAAAACACGGCGTTCCTCAGGGAAGCATCCTTGGACCATTGCTTTTTAATATATATATAAATGAGTTAGTTGAAATAGATAACGAAGTTCAGTATGTCATATATGCTGATGACACCAGCTTATTTCTTTCGGGTACTGATGCTGACCTTTTAGTATTTGTTCTGTTGTATAAATTTGGTCTGTTGTATAAATTACAGGAATGGTCCGTAAAAAATATACTGAATATTAACTCACTGAGCACTAAAACAGTATTTTTTAGAGCTGAAAATGTAAAGTACTACATCGTTGATCACGTCAGGCTGCTTGGGAATGAGTAATTGAAAGATCTAACGTTGTTGAAAGCTTAGGAGTACGGCTAAACGAATTTATGCTCTGGGACAGCCATTTCGCGCAAATCCAGACAAGCCTTGCGCGTGTAGTCAGTATTCTTCGTAAGGTGCAATGGATGCTGCGAGCGATAACTAAACTTTTGATTTACCATGCACTATGTCAGTCACATCTCAACTACTGTCATTTAGTTTGCGGGAACACAACTGCCAAAAATATGCACAAACTTTTAGTATTACATGTTCCGCATTTATCCTCTTCCATTCCCTTGTTTTCTAAATACCACGTTATTAATGTCAATAACCTTTACGACTTTCGCCTTCTCCAACTATACAAAACTAAAATGCAAAACAATGTTAATTTTCTGTCTGACAGCGCTAGCTTACACGAGAACTTAATTTCGCATTACACACTTCACCATGAACACTGGCACGTTAAACCTGCTCGCACAAATTACGGTCTCTCGATTATCGTACACTTCGCCTTTAGCGCTAAACAAATCAGATTTAGACAATTTATCCATTCGCTCTACGTCTTACGGTACCCCTCGGAAAATGTTTTTATGTTTTTACAATACAGCATGAATACCTGTATTTGATGTAATTGGTTTAAACAAATATTTTATTGCACTTGCATTTTGTCAATTTTTTTGTTCTTGCTTGATTCTTGTTTGCTTGCAATTTGTATTTAGTATTTTTTCCCCTGCCTCGTCCCTGCTGATTGTGTCGTGGGGGGTGGCAGCTCAGTCAAGCCGCGAGTACATCGGCTTTTTTTCCCGCCTTCTCAGCCATTGTACTTGACTGGAACAAAGAACTTCAACTTCAACTTCAACGGCAGAGGAGCCGTCTCTGGAATGAACAGTGGATTGCGTGACACACATCCGCATGGAATCCCCAAGACTGGCACGCGTTTTGTTTCCTTGTTCACCCCTCTCCCCCCCCCCCCCTGTTTTAGACAAAACAAAGTCATTATCCTCCCCTTCCGAACCTGTAATCAACGCTGAAACGGCCCCCGAAGTGAATTGTTAAACTAGTGTTCGCGTCTCTATTCCGTGTGGCTCCAGTAAACATACTTACTGCAATTTATCCCGAGCCTAAAGCAGTATTTACTTTTAAAGTCGGAACGATAGAAAGATACCTTGCGCTGTCTGCGGCGGCCGTGGTAAGTTCGTTGAATGCTGTATTCTTGCAATGGTATTCTTGCTACTTTTCTTTGTTCATGCATATGAGTTGCGATTGTGCAAATGATATTTTTTGAATTAAGGGAGAAAAGTTATATTTGCGACAATGATGTGTGTCTGAACGTATCTCTTGGGGGTTTTTTTGTAGAGTTGTCCACATCAGTTTTAGTTTCGGTTTCTTGCAACATGTCTTTCGTCACATCCTTGTTCGCGTAATTGGGCTTACTCAGCCGAAACACTAAACAAACAAGCATTACACTACCTAAACAAGCATTCAGCGTTTACTGAAAATGTCGAGCCGAGACGCACACATTCGAACGCCCTTCGCAGCATCGAAGACGTTGCGAAGTGAGATGCCGAAGCGAGAGGCGCTTTGGCCGCGTCTTCGTAGCCAGCCTGGCTAGTTTCTGTGTCGTAAGGGGCGCGTTCATACTAGACCCCGAGCCGGCAAATTGGGAACTGATCCTGCGAACTGTCGGTACCCATGTCACACGCGAAACCTCGTAGCGTGCCAGTGTCTGCCCGCACGCGACACAGACTCGCTCGCTCGGGGAGCAATAATGGCTGGTGCGCAACATCGCGAAAGCGGTATATGTCCCTACACAAAAGAAATCAACTCCTAAAAAAAATCCGTCCGTTTAGAATCGGAACCTGCATAGTGCGATGCGGCCTTATCATTGCGCTATACCACGGAACCAGAATAGCGGAGTCGTCGGTGGTGAAACAATAACTTAATGCTAAGGCTCGTAATAGGTACAGTGTACAAAAAAAAAATAAAGCAACATTCTTCCGGGCATAAAAGTTGCCAGTACCCGGTCTTCACTCTGCGATCGATCTCCGGTGACCCGTCGCAGGGCGAGTCAGCCGATTGCTTTTGTCGCCGCTTGGGCGAGCCGCCCAGTCAAGCCAATTCGGAATTGCCCGTGCCATACGAAGTCATAGGAAACAGGTAATGTGGTCGCAGAAGGAAACCACTAATTGCGAAATCATTTTTGGACTAAAATTCCAGTAAGCGCACTCAGAGTGCTCGAAACAGGTTCTAGTGACTGCCGACGTTATTGTGCCCACGTAATGCCACAATATTTACAAATCACTACAGAATCGCTTGATGAACATGACGATGATAATGATAACGCTGGTGAAAGTAGTGATTTTAATGACGATGGCATTGGTGGGTTCGGGGCACACCCACAAGTGCAGTGAAATCCGGGTGCTCGTGGCTATGATTACATCCTTGTCAATTTCAGCCGATTTTTTAGCTTTACCCACGACGCCCAATCATCGCCAAATGTGCGTCACTGCGTGGCAGTGAAAACTTCGCAGCAATACGCCTAATTCGACGGGCTCTATCTTCATCATGGCGATATGCGAAATGAATTCGCCCACCCTGTACACGCAGAGAAAAGTAAAAGGGTCGTAAGACGAGTCGCCGTGGTCATTCTAAACCATGTATCGTACGAAAAGAGGACCGACAACGGACGCCCTTTCTGGAGTTGTGTACAGATTACCCCCGGATGAGACGACAACTAAAGGAAGGATTTTTATACTTCCAGCACCTCCGCAGAACTGCCAAGTTACAGATGGCACACCAATGACTCATTTGTGCAATTGGTTGGCAGGTGAGAGCGTAGTTCAACATGAGCACATGAGTAAAATGACCGATAGATGAAAAGCTAAAACAGGAGAAAAAGAAGTCATCCTGAATAAACAATGTTGACGACAAACCACGTTTCACGCACTTGACAAAACTGGCGTCTATTTGCTAGACATTTTCATCGGGTGATCGTTATAACGCCGGGGTTCAATATATTGAAGCGAAGCTTTCTTGGTCTTAGTGATGCCGGTGTCGGTAACAACCATACAGTTTCTTAGTAAGTCGCGTATATGGTAAGGAACTCTGTGGTTAACAACAACACAACGGGAGGTCACATAATGATGATAATGGTGATTAGAATGATAATGATCATAAAACCAGAAAAGCGCTTCTAGTGGTCGCATTCTAACTTGGGTCCCTCGCGTTATGAATTCGACGTCTATCCTATTGGGCCGTCATCGCATTCGGGCTGCCCAGCATTTACTTGGGTTTGTTGCGCGGGCTTTGGGATTCAAAGACCACCACGCACTACACCTCTATCACATCACATTTTCTCTTGAAATAAAGCTCAAATCCCCTTCGTCTAGCGACGAGACGATGAAGGGGGGGGGGGGAACAGAAGCGTCCTGCCTTTTCGTTAAGAATTCATTTGCTGTCGTCTGAGTTTGGACATTGACTCGCAGGCGTGCACCACACGCACCGAGGACATTACCAGTGTCACACTTACTGGAATCAACACCACCCAAGCACAAGCAGCCACCGCTCTTTCCGTACCACACACCTCACCCGGTGCAATCATTCCTGATTCTCAAGCAGCACGCCGTACCTTCCTGCGCGAAAGAAAATCAAGACCAGCTCCGAGAATCCTTCTCCAACGAGCCCCTCAACGCAAGATCCGCCTGGTTTCGGCCCCTGACCACTGATTCCTTCGCGGCAATGTCATGGCCCACGCGACAGACAGAGAATTAGGCTACGGGGCACCGCGAGACGACTGGCCGCAAGCGGCTCATCACCTAGTAACCTACCAAGGCATCACACAGCACTACAAGTTGGGTAGTGTTACGAATGGGCCAGCGCCGCAGTACTTCCCCGCATCACTCCTCGGCTGTGCGGCGAAGCCACTCGTGCGCCTTCGAAAACAGGCGCAATCATGTCGGTGACAAGTAGCGACAAGCCTCGTCAGACGCTTCGCTCTCTGCGCATTCGGCGGTTGCCGGCGGCTGAACTTCGGCGGCTGCCTGCGTGGCTCGTCTCCACGCTCTTCAAGGACACAGAGGCCCCGTCGATCGCAACGGAGTCCTCCTCTCTCCCCTCTCTCGGACTCAACGTGCGCGGAGGCTACCGACGACTAACGAACACTGGAAAGAGCGTTGCGTGTGTCTGTGACGTTTGTGCGTGTTCCAGCCTGTTGGCGTTTTGACCGTTATCGCTTTTGGGTATAAATAGAGCTGCCCAAGCGTTGTAAACCATTCCTGTTAGAGCAGCGAATCGATGTTGTCGCTCTGCTCGAGTCCTGTATTGTAACCTCGCCCGTCGGGGCTATGTTCTTTGGCTTCGGCTCACCTCTCGCTATGAAGTAAACAGTTACGTTAGCCTACGGCTTCTGGACTTCTTCACGGCTGCAACAGCGGCTGGCCGCTCGCATCATACACGCTACCACTCGTATGTCGGAGGCCACGGAGCTCGGATCGGGTGCCCCCGCCCGGTCACAACAACTGGTTGGCAGCGGTGGGATGGCAACTTCTTAACACTGAAGCCAGCGGTGCGAGACCCAACACCACGGACGTCAAGGCGGCTTCGGACTTCGCAGAATTCACGGCGGTCAAGGGTGAGTGCGGGACTTGTCTTCACTGAGTTTTACCAGGCTTCTGAGGATAGCTGGTAGGGCGTGTGTTTTTGTCGCGTGGGTTATTCGCGCAAAACATTTTTGGAGCAGTGGGAAAGCAGTACTCTAGACCGGCCATGAATTTGAAAGCGTTGAAAAAACCGCAGTTGTTGGAGCTTGCAAAAGAGTTGCGCTTGGATGTTACGGACGCGGTGAGAAAGCCAGAGCTGATACAGGCTACACTCGCTGTTGGTGCTGACGATGAGGAGCTGTCGGAATGCATTGAGCGGATCAATGGCAGGGAGACCGCGAAACGTCAGGCCACCGAGGCAGAGGCTAAACGTCAGGCTGCAGAGGCTGAGCGCCAGCGTGAGGAACGCGAGGAGACAAAGCGAGAACAGGAGCTAGAAAGGCAGAAACGAGAGCAGGAACGCGAGGAAAGAAAGCGAGTAGAGGAGCTCGAGTGGCAGAAACAAGAGCAGGAACGCAAGCTCAAGCACGAGGCAAAGATGCGATGGTACGACCTCGAGTTCGAGCGCCTTGAACAGGAAGCAAAGAGGCTCGAAAAAGAGAGACTCCAACGGGAGAACAAGCACCTAGAGCATGAAATTCAAATCGAGCAGGAAGACGTGAAGCCTGAGTTAGAATTGTTGCTCGAGAAAGACCTCGTTGTCGAGGAAAGCACCGTGCCAGCGCTGCCAGTAGCGGACGCTCTGGAGCGCGAGTCGGAGGTGACGGTTGCAGCCGAGCAGAGCGTCTAGGTTGCTGAGAGAGATAACGACGGCGCATTGGCTCAGACTGTCAGCAGAGGCGGCAGAGGGCAGTGCGTGTCCACTGAGTGCGATAATGTGTCGGCGTTTGTTTCGGAGATCTCGGCGGAGTGTTCGGAGGGTTCCAATACGCGGGAGCAGTGCTGCCACTGCTACTGATTTATCAGTAGATCTGCTGATGTTGTTCAATTTCTGCTGATTTAGTGATAAGAGTGCAAAATCTACTGATTTTTTTGCTTTCTGCACATCAGGTTACCGAAAGCTACCACAATTTTGACCTCAGCTCGAGTTAATCAGGGCGTCGCCATTTTTCCGAGAACCTATTCTGATTGGCTTTTCGTCAAGAACTGAAAGCCAACCAAAAAAAAGAATTGGCTCCAATCCACGCTGGAAGGTGGTTGGAAAGCAAAGCTTTAAACGACACCCACAGCCATTGCCTTTGAAAAGTCACTTGAATTCACACACGTGGCTCTACAAAGAGTGAAACCAGAGATTTTGCCAGCCATTACTTTGAATTCGCGGGGGCGGCGGCGGCGTCCCGAACGCAACAGCATCGTCGGCCACGGCCGGGCTAGAGCGGCGGACGCCGCCGCCTCGCCGCTGTAGCACGGCCCTGAGGCGGGAGAAACAAAACGGAGAGGAGCGTCTTTCGGAGGGTGAGACAGCGTAACCTAGCCATCCTTATGTGCTAGCTTGTGGCTACACCACCGCGCGAAACAAGCGCAGACACCGAAACGATTCGGCGTGTGAGCTTTTAAAGGGGCCCTGAAAGGCATTTTGAGCACACTAAATGAACTAGCGCAATCGTTAGATAGGGTCGTCAACATCATCTGTGCCAAGTATTACTCTTTTACGCGCAGCGGAAAGCTCACACTTTTGTTGCAAAGTTTGTCGCTTTTTTCTCACCCTTTCCTTCGTGTTTTTGGACGCCGCCATCTTCACATGTCTACATCATCGATTCCCATATGTTCGTCATGAGCTAGACATCCTGCTATTGGGCGGCTTTTTCACGCACTTCCGGCAAAGAGATGAGTCGTCTGCTCAGCATCGGCTCGCCCGCTGATCTGCCAGCGGAGTGCCGGAGTGTTGGACATTTTACGACAAACGAAACAAGTGTAAACAAACGCTTAACCGTTTGTATTGAATGCAACACGGCCATAGCACGACATGGATTTTATGTTACATGAGTACGTACCATAAAGAAAGCCCCGTGGCACTTCTTTGGTGCAATCGCAGAGAACGCCCTGAGCCGAATGCCAGGGTTTGACGCGTACATTTTATTCAACTCCAAAACAATCCAGAGATGCGTTTCGAACGAACGCAACGTCACAACATGCGTTGCAAGTCTGAACCGCGATTGACAGACGATGGGTTGCCTCCTCCTGCCCGTCGTAAATTCGGCACTCACCTCACACCCGGTTTACGTGGACGAACAGCAAGTCACAACTCTGGCGTGCAAGCGAGAAGGCTTTTAGCCAGGCACACTACACATACCCTATGCGAGGTTGAGTCGTACGTCGTTCGAGAAAGATAATCCAGACCATGGGAAGCACTATCCACCCGCAGAAGTACAATGTCGCATTTCATCGCGAAACGAACGCGTCCACAACACACAGGAGGCGATGCACACACACACACAGCTTTGGTCACTGCATTGGCTTAGCTGCAAGCTTCGTTCGGACAATCAGCGATGCTACGACGATGCAGAACTGCATGAGGACGACGTGCTAACCACTTCACGTATTTAAAAACACAGGGGCAAAGAACTAGGTTAATCGGAAGCAAAAAATATGTCCTCCATTATAGTGCCTGAAATATACTGGCTAGTGTGCCGAGGGCGGACTCCAGGCGGGCGCCGGGAGCGATGTACGCGGCCGGCTGCAGCTTGGGGCGCTGCCGTGCGGGAGTGTGCGCGTTCGTTCGGCCCGAGCAGATCGCGCGGTTACCTCCGAGCTGCGGCGCAGACGACAGCGGCAGAACTTTCCATTCCCGCTTGCGACGAAAGCGAGCGAATGCGACGGAAATTCTGTCGCGCGACGAAAATTTGTCCCGACCATTCGACAAAAACGATCGTCGCGCGACAAAGCGACGGAATTCCTGCCGCTTTCCCTCGCTTTCGTCGCAAGTGCGAACGGGCCTTTATGCGCAATCACATAAAACAAGCTCTTGCTTATCGCCTGAGCATACGGTTGATATCTGACTACGTTACACTGTGCTTGCCAGTGTATTTAAACGATGTCACTAGGTTTGAAACGTACGCGCTCGGCGTGCAGCTTTAAACGCAAGCGGCCTCACATACGCACGCTATTTTGCTGCTAATAGAGTTTTAGTACAGCGTTTGTGGTCTTTGCATACGCTAAACGCTAAATTTTTGCATCCCGCTACGTAAACACTGTGAGGGAAGTTTTAGTAGAGCGGTAGAGCGTCTAATCAGTTTCGCGTAGCGACACACTAATGCATACGGCGCCATCTGTCAAATGTTTTCCGAAATGTCTCGCCGGCTCATCTGCTATCGGAGTGCCGGAGTGTTTGGACATTTTACGACTATCCAAACAAGTGCAAACATACGCTTTCCCGTCAGTGTTGAATGCAACACATGGGTGCAGCTTGTCAGAACACGGGTTCTCGCTGATCGAGTGCGGCGTTGGTTTGCTCTGCGCCTTCCCGTTCATCGCCGCTGATAAAGCGATCCAATCCGGCGCGTTTTGTGCACGGGTTCTGTGTCGGCATGTGTGTCGGTTTAAAATGTCCTTTTTCACATGCCGCCGGTAGTAGGAATTACAACCGCCGCAAAATAACACCCGGCACCAGCGGGTTCACATCTGAGACCGCGCTTTTTGGATAAACAGTGCGCGGTGCACCAAAGGGAACGAGCGCACGATTCTCCCCGCGCGGCTGCGAATTCGCCGCCGATACCAACGGCAGCTACGTACACCGCGAAAGGGCAAGGCCAGGCCGCACACATGCGGCCAGGTCCTTCGTTCCCTTTTCCAGCCTTTAGAGGAGTGTCCATGGGGTCAACAAAGATGAAAAAGCCGAAAGAGCTGGCCCGTAGCAGACGGCAGTCTGTGGGAGCGCAATAGCGGAAGTTCGTCACCGCTGCGGAGCGGAGCATCATGGGAGGGGAGGCCAACAGCGAAGAAACAGTTGAAAGGAGGAGGAAATACGGCGCGACGATAATGCGCGGTTTTTGATTTACGATTTCTCAGCTAATACTCATCGCTTTAACAAAATTCTTGCAGGAGGAGATTGCTAATACATTGCTTTATTTGGTTACATGTACATCCATGTATCGGCGGAAGGCATTTCAGGACCCCTTTAAGTGATTCCCATTTATACTTATTTAAGCAAGTTATTTCAGTAAGTTTTAGAATTGCGAGAAAGCTGAGGGAACTTTTATAATCGCTATTTATCAGAACCAGTTTCTCCTTTTGCCTTTTGTAATACCTCTTAAAACAATAGGTATTCACCAATTTAGAAAACGGGGCCCCATTCGTGGCAAGCTGTGGGCAAAAGGTAGCGTTTCTCTAGCGGCCAGATGCCCGTATGTGGTTCCCGCCCTGCAAACCAATCCTTAAAGTATGTTTGCCGCACGGCCACTTAATCCACTGGGGTGCGGGTTACCCTGGTGGTGCTGTCGAACAAGTTAATCAAGCCGTGCAAAGGCAGCGCGCAATGGACGCGAAGCTGCGCCAAAATAGGCCCAAAAACAACCGTCGCTAAAGCAGACGACAAAGCCGTACCGCGACCGCCGCCGCCGGCGAGCAGGCACTTTCGCGCGGGGAACGCTGGGTAAATTCGCCGTGCCATCTACAGTGTGCTCCGTGGATGAACCCCCTCCCCCCGCCGCCGCCTCCGCCGCGTTAAGAGTTTGTTGTCCCGCACGCTACGAAAGAACCGTTGGCTGGCAGAGCTAGAAAGCTTTGCTTTAACAATGTAGTTTCCGATACGATTTCATTGCGAACCCCTCAAAATTCAGTAGGAACGAAGCAAATGCGTGTTTTATTGTAACAAATGTAATTAATATAAGGGGTATAAATAAAGGATATAAGGGGTATTCCGGTCAGTTTAATGAAACTCACCGGAATTAACCTAATACAAACCGACGACAGTACCCGCAGTACACAGTTCAGCTGTTTGCGACGCCGACGCGCACAAAGCATATAGTACCCGAAAAGAAATAAAAAGAAAAGAACCATAGTTGCATTTGCGTATCTTCCCCCTACGCGGCGCCACCATACACGTGCGCGTGCACGATTTGGCTAACGAGCGTTAAAAAAGAAGTTTGAAATGGAAAGTTGCTCTTTCTTACTTGTTTTGAATAGAAAAATCTGCTGATTTCTGCTGAATTTTGAGCCAAATTTTAATGATTTCTGCTGATTTTTCAAGCAAAAATCTACTACTACTTTTTCTTTGCTTGTGGCAGCACTGCGCGGGAGGCCTTGGGAACGGCTACCGGCGTGAACGTGAACATTTCGCGAGATAGTGAGGTTTCGCTGGAGTGCGTAAGCCATGAGGCTACCGAAAGGCAACACGAGTCCGTTGAAACGGAGGTTGTTTCTTCGGACAGCGGCAGTTCAGAAGAGACCTACGTTGTGGCAAAGCCTGCTGCCGAGGCAGCGAATGGTTTGCACGGCTCAGTTGGGAGTAATCACGATCTCGCCACTGAGCCAGCCGATTCTGTTCTTTCACCAGCTCAGGTAACTGACCTCGAGCAACGGCCAGCCGAGCTCGTAGAGATTCAGGCGTCTGGGGCGGCTGAGCCGTCTTTTGAGACAGGGCAGCTTGGATCTAGTGTAGCCTTGACAGCCGCAACACAGAACGAAAACACCCTTCGGTGTTTGCTTGCTGAGGCTGTCGCCGAAAGCGCTAGGGACGACGAGGTAGTCACTGTACGAAGCTACCCGGTGTCCAAAGAGCTCGTCATGCCCGTGTCACTCCCAGCTGATTCTCCCGACATAGGCCCATATGGGCTAAGCTAGTTGAGGTTGCGGTGGCGCCTGTGGCTGAGCCGAAGTCGGGAACCGATCAGCCTAGAGGAGAGAACGTAAACACGTTCCGATGTTCGCTTGACGAACGCGTTCGTAAAAAGGCGAGCAAGAAGGATAGAGGGAAAACCTCTGCGCGCACTTGCGGTGCGTGTTTCAGTGCAGGCACGCGAAGGGACGAAGCCGTGAGCTCGCATCGCGCCAGGGGGACGCCGCCTCCAAAAAGGAGTGCACGCCTTACGTTCGAACGCTGGAAAATCTCGCTCGCTTCTCCGCGCGCTCGGCCTTTGTCGAAAACAACGGCCGGTGTCATTTCACGCGGTCGCAGCAGCGTTGAGGGAACGGCTGCAGACGTGAACGTGAACACTTCGCGAGATAGCGACGTTTCGCAGGAATGCGTAAACGATGAGCTTTCCGAGACGCCGCACGAATCCGCTGAAACGGAGGTTGTTCCTTCGGACGGTAGTGCGGAAACGAGCGATGTAGTGGCAAAGCCTGCAGCCGAGGCAGCGAACGGTTTGCACGGTTCATTTGGGAGAATGACAATTTCGCCACTGAGCAAGCCGATTCCGTTGTGCCACCAGCTCAGGTAGCTTACCTCGAGCGACGGCCAGCCGAGCTCGTAGAGATTCAGGTGTCGCGGGCGGCTGAGCCGTCTTTTGAGAATCAGACAGAGCAGCCTGGTTGTAGTGTAGTTCTGGCAGTGAGGAAGCAGAACGGGAACACGCTTCGGGCTTCGCGTGCTGAGGCTGCCGCCGTGAACGCGAGGGACAACGAGGTAGTGACTGTACGAAGCTACCCGGTGTCTAAAGAGCTCGTCGTGCCCGTGTCACTCCCAGCTGGTGCTCCCGATGATAGGCCAATATCGGCTGAGCTAGTTGAGGTTCCGGAGTCTCCTGTGGCTGAGCCGAAGTCTGGAACCGACCAGCCTAGAGGAGAGAACGCAAACGCGTTCCGGCGTTTGCTTGCCGAACGCGTTCGCGAAAAGGCGAGCAAGAAGGATAGAGGGAAAACTTCCGCGCGTTCTTGTGGCGCGCGTTTCAGGGCGGGCACGCCGAGAGGCACAGCAGTGAGCTCGCTTCGCGCCAAGGGAACGCCGCCTCCAAAAAGGAGTGCGCGCCTCTCGTTTGAACGTTGGAAAATCTCGTTCGCTCCTCCGCGCGCTCGACTGTTGTCGAAGCGAACGGCCGGTGTCCTCTCACGCGGTCGCAGCAGCGTTCAGAGAACGGGTGCACCTAACGTGCGGTACAAGAAGGGGAAAACTCGGAGCAATGATGAGAGCTCGAATCGCAGCTCTCAGCGCGAGAAGTGGCTTGTAGACGCCTGACTTTCTCTATTTCATTGTTTTTCCTGGAGCAGGTTTCGCCCTTTACGATTGCATTTTTTTGTGTGTGGGACATTTCCATTCACGCGAAATGTCAACTTTCAGGTTTGTTCACGTGTCTAAAGTACTGCTGGGCAAAAATATAACTATAGTAGATAGTTATTAGCGTATTTTATCGCAACTAAAAGCCTGGTAGATCTTCAGTGTGGATTTGTCTTCGCACTTGCCGGCGATGCGGTTGTGTCTTCCTGTGTTGTTCTGTTGCTTGCCTGACCAAGCCCGAGACGTTCTTGGGGAGCCACTACTCGTTCAGTGACCCTCCCGGTGAAGCTCCAGCACAGTGTCGTACAGCCCAGGCCTGGAGTCGAGCGTCTGCCGAAAACTTCACTTCGACAGCATCCCTCCGGACAACGGTTGCAGACCCTTATCCATCGGGATCTCGGACCCCCGGCGGAGAAGCTGTTACGAATGGGCCAGCGCCGCAGTACTTCCCCGCATCACTCCTCGGCTGTGCGGCGAAGCCACTCGTGCGCCTTCGAAAACAGGCGCAATCATGTCGGTGACAAGTAGCGACAAGCCTCGTCAGACGCTTCGCTCTCTGCGCATTCGGCGGCTGCCGGCGGCTGAACTTCGGCGGCTGCCTGCGTGGCTCGTCTCCACGCTCTTCAAGGACACAGAGGCCCCGTCGAACGCAACGGAGTCCTCCTCTCTCCCCTCTCTCGGACTCAACGTGCGCGGAGGCTACCGACGACTAACGAACACTGGAAAGAGCGTTGCGTGTGTCTGTGACGTTTGTGCGTGTTCCAGCCTGTTGGCGTTTTGACCGTTATCGCTTTTGGGTATAAATAGAGCTGCCCAAGCGTTGTAAACCATTCCTGTTGGAGCAGCGAATCGATGTCGCTCTGCTCGAGTCCTGTATTGTAACCTCGCCCGTCGGGGCATTGTTCTTTGGCTTCGGCTGACCTCTCGCTATGAAGTAAACAGTTACGTTAGCCTACGGCTTCTGGTCTTCTTCACGGCTGCAACAGCGTCTGGCCGCTCGCATCATACACGCTACCACTCGTATGTCGGAGGCCACGGAGCTCGGATCGGGTGCCCCCGCCCGGTCGCAACAGTAGGCAAAGGTTGGGTACCAACGAGTCACTCATCATGAAACAGGAACATAAACACGGACTTCTGCGAACAAACGCATTCCCACACCTATCTAAACTTCACGCCAACAATCTCACCCCCAACAGTGCACCTGCCCACACTGCAATGAGATCTGTACCCTCTACCACGTGGGATGGGCCTGCCGAATAATCTCATCAGTCCTGCCATTTTCCTCCCTTCCCGAGAGCAGTGGGAGAGAGAACTGGCCAGTTCCAGCAGAGATACTCAGCTGCGGCTGGTGAACGTGTGGAGAAGGCAGAAAGGTGTAACACGATCCTGAAATAAGGAATCCGACCACGTGCTCTTTGTTAGGCGCGAAGCATTTTAGGACGTCGCTTTTTCCGGGGCTTGGCGTCCATGTTCATAGTGTTGCGCACGCGCGAGGAGCATTGGATTGGCTTGGATTGGATCGAATTTGATTAGATTGGATTTGGATTTGATTGGATTGAAATAGATTGGATTGGATTGGATTGGATTAAGTTGAATTTTATCGTATTGGAATTGTATATAATGTACACACGCGTGGTAACTTATTTACATGCGCGAGTTGGCAATGCCATGGGTGATTTACGGTAGGAACGATCATCAGTGCTTCTCCGACTCGTCATGATTCACTTCGTGGAAATGCGCGAATTCTTTATTTTTTTTTTTTTTTTTTTTTGCGGAATGAAGTACATTCTCTCTCGGGCAGTTTTCGCTTGTTGAGGTTCGCAGCGCCCTCTATCTATCGGCGTCCCTGGCGCCTGCGTATCTAATTTCCTCCGGCTCATCGGGGCAACCGTTCTCTAGTCAAAATAAGTTGCCGATTTTACTGTTTTATATACCTCCTCTTCTGTCGTAATAAGGACACCACGTTAACTGAGTACTCAAGCTTTAGTGGTAATCCCCCTTGTCGGATGGCTGATGATTGTGTTTCTTTTATTTTTGTGACCAATATTAATGGATTTTTTCACGCAAACAGTATTGAAGTGATCTCTGGCAAACGATTTTAGGTTGCTAAAAACTTTAGCTTCCTATTGTACCTTTGTTCGTGCATCATTTTATCGCCGCCTGTTACGTAAGTCATGAACAATGCCCGCAATCAGGTCATTTTGAACCTCAATATACGTACTTTTTAGAGCGTTAGGAATGTTTTGGCGCACGGGCTACTATCTTGCTGAAATTCGTGCAAAATTATTTTCTGCTGGTCGGATGTGGGGTTGCGTCGATTGATGATTTAGCAGATTCTATTAGGAGCATCTCGTTGCGTTGGATAAAAAAGAGAGAAATAAAAAAATCGAAATAGACAGCCCCAAAAGAAATAATGGAAGGTACTACAAAAAAAAAAATCTCCAGAACACCTTAAAGGTGAATGCAAAAAAATCTTGAGAGAGACAAGCAGGGAAGCAGACCTAATTTCTGTTGTGTCCAAACACGCTATCATCAGCATCGTCTCACCCACGCATCGTTTGGTGTCATCATCGTATCCCTGGCCTCGCGCTATCCAAATTATCATCGGAGTTCGTTGGTTCTGCTGGCAGCTTGGTAAAGACTGCCGGAATAAACGCCGCCCTGCCTTAGGTCTGCTTCCCTGCTTTTTCCCTCTCAATATATATATATGTAAACTGAAGATGACTCCAAGAGGTTGTGGTTGGTTTTGTGAAACGTACCAACGCGAGGGATTGTCCGATGACCAGTTCTGAAAAACTTAGACAAGAGGGATTGTTTTGTTTCTGGGAGCTTTAATGGCAATGGGGCCCTGTGGTCAGCGTGGTAAGAGGCAGGGAGAAAGGAAGGCGTCCTCAATGACGAGATGGGCATATGTCTTCATTTTCGTCTTTTAGTCGCTACTAAGCGTGTCCTTTGCTGAAAGACCAGCCAACTAGATTTTGAAAAACAGCGAGAAGAACAAACACACCCGAACTCATCGCTGTGTTTCTCTTTTAAGTATTATGTGTTGTTTTTAGTAATGAATTTGTACAAAACAGTGCAGTTCGTCTTCTAGTTTACTTTGCGCATTCGCGACGATTGCACTCGGTGGAACAGGAGGAGAAGGAGGAGGAAATAGAAGCGACGCGCCTCGCAGTGCGCGCGCAGAGGCTGCCGCCGTTCGAGGCCCCGCGAGCAGTTCTTGCCGGCCGGAGGCGGAGCTCCGAGGTCCCTGCCCGCGGATCCTGCGGCTGAGCTCGGACTCGTACGGGCGGACGAGGCCCTTCCCCTCCACTTCGGGCAGCGGACGACAGCGGCACCGCCGCCCACATCTAAGCCAAGGTAACCGGCGTCTCCTTCTTCCAGGCTCCTCAGAGGGGAACATCGAGAAGCGGGGCGGGGGGTAGTGCACCAGCTGGGACGAGTACGATGTGGAACGTCGCGAAAACCTGCGCAGAGAAAAAGGCGCCAGGCAGTGATGACCGCTACAACATTGATTCTTAACAAACGTTAACACCAGTAAAATGCCTATAATGAAAGCATAGTGTAACGTTACTGTTACTGAGTGTATGATCAGTCGGCGGTCAGTCAGCGAAGTATCATTGCTTCCTACTTTTTTTTTCTGTTATGTGCAATGCCACAGCTCATTGTGCTTATTGTACGTCGACCCGCCGCAATGGATCAGTGTCTAAGGCGTTCTACTGCTGAGCACGAGATCGCAGGTTCGATTCCCGGCCACTGCGGCCGATTTTATTATGGAGGCGAAAAGCAAGAACGCCCGTGTGGGCGAGATTTCGGCGCACGTAAAGATCCCTAGGTGGTCAAAATTAATCCGGAGCCCTCCACACGGCGCGCCGCATCGTTTGCGTTGCGTCGGCGCGTTAAACCCCACAATAATAATAAATATTGTACGTCGCTTTGCCGTGGTTTGTCGGCCTAGCACGTTTTCCTGGTTACTGATGGTTATTGTGTATACAGTACGACAGTGCTCGCGGAGACCTAAAGTCTATTATCAAGGCAAACGTGAGGATGACCGTCAGACATTTATCCCGGCAGTCGCCTCTAATTGGCTAAGCACGCTAGCCGGAGATTATATCGGATAAATATTCCCAAAAAATACGTGTTTGTAGCTGCCCCTGTGGTGCTGTGGCTTTGAAACGAGAACGTTCAGGTTCGTGTAAGACACTGCGAGGTTTTTTTTTTTTACTTTCAGAATTTATTCGATAATCGTAATGTTGTTATTGCTAATACACGTTGTTTTCTGTGTCGCCAGGCTAGGTTAAATTAGGTTTGTTGCCGTTGGGCTGAATTTGGGTAGGTTTTACAGCGTTCGGTTAGGTTATGCTGTATTAGGTTACGTTGTGACGTAATACTATTCAGCGAATTTTAGGCTAGTCAGCTTTTATAGAAGCTGCCGTATGAATTTCTCGGTGGTAATTCTCATTCTCACGGCTGCCGTGAGACCATAAGCAGCCATCTAAAAAAGTGGCCACGCATCTGCTCCTTTCCTTGTAAATGTCGTCAAAAGACCAGTCTTTGTAGACATTTGCCAAGGAAATGCCACCCTTTGCTTTCCCTCTCACGTCTCATGCTGTTTTTGTACCGTCGGGCCATCCCAAGGTAAACACGCTAAAGGTTTCCGCAAGGCGATTTGAATTCACCGCGTTCTACAGCTACAGGCCGGGTTCCTCTATGCCAGCGCGGCAGTACGGAGGAAACGCGCGTGAATGGAGGCGGCCGACTACAAGGTTTATAGAACCGCGTGGCCGTGCTACACGTGCGTTCCAAGCAGAACGTGGAAACTAGTTAGTGGAACCTTTCGTTGCTGTTGCCACGTGATTTTTCATATGCCGCCAGGAGGAGGCGGTTTTCTGCAGTAGATGTAGATTATCATTTGCTATCGAAAAACCAAGCATCCATTAATTTTTAATAAAGGAACACTGTAAATATCCCTTGTGTACTAATTTTCTGTCTTATATTTGCGTAATGTCTTGTTCTTGTTCAAAAAAGTTAGCAAGAATGAACATATAAACGGGGCTTAGACGTTTACATTTGGCTGTGAGTATATAAGACTATTGCGCAGTGTCAATTTTACTTCGGCCGGGTGGCTCCATCGAGTCACAGACGGACAGACGCAGGCAGACAGACAGACAGCCAGACAGACCAAAATGTCTGGGTTTAAGTTGCCCAAGAAAGACTATCGTCTTTAAAACCTTCGCTGTGGACGTTTTCCGCCACAAGGCGGGGTTCCGCTTACCACTTGACGTCAAATTTACCGAAGCAACCATACTTCCGTCTCGAATGCCTTTTAGATGCGACTGCATCTCATTCACTCGCCTTGTCCCTGCATCCGGCATTGTCGTCGGCCCCTCCCCCATTCTCCTCGCCGCGCGGGCTGCGCTCTCCGCCGCTCACACCCTCTCCTCTCCGATAGCGAACACTCTCTCGCGAGGGGCATTGGATTGGATTCGATTGGATTGGATTGGATTGGATTTGGATTAAAGTGGATTGTGTTGGATTGTGTTGCGTCATAGCCGCGGCAGACGCACTGGCGCCGGCGCGTCCCCTCACCGTTATGCGCGCTATAAAACGCGGTTCCTGCGCCGCTCTTCTCCATCGTTCCAGCGCCGTTCCTCCGCTGTCCAACGCTGCAACGTGAACCCCCTATGCGTCGCATCTACACAGGGGTTCCCGCGAGGGGAGGTGGGAGTTTTTTTATTACAAGAACAGTGTGTCAAAGCATTTTTCGGGTTTAAGCCGACCGCCTATATTCATAAAACTCGTATAAATCGCAACTACGAATGAGAAAATGTGCGCCTGAATGGCCCAGCCGCCGTATACCATTCCGCTTTTCGCTACATGTCCGTTTTAAGTGCGATGCACTTCTTAAGCGACCCTGAACCTGCGTCCACCGGCGATGTCCGCATAGCATACCCACGTGGGGGATTGGCCAGGAATCTCCTCGTCTTCCTTTGCAAGGGGGGAGATGGGGATTGGCCAGGAATCTCCTCGTCTTCCTTGGCAACGGGGGGAGATGGGCGCGCGCTGCCTGGCCGCTGACATGGCACATACCCACGTGGGGGATTGGCCAGGAATCGTGCGTGAGAAGGGCTAATGCACCCGCTTAAAGGAGTACTGACACGAAATTTCAAAGCTGAGATCCGCTCTAGCAATCAAGTACAACGACAACACAAATAGGTGTCTGTGAATAAATGCATCTTTCTTTCTTTGTAGTTGTGTGTGTGTGTGTGGCACTTTCACATTCTTCCCCTCGGGGAAATGCCGGGAATTTTTTCTTGCCCCAATATTATTTTTTCCGGGCATTTTATTGTCGCGCTTATTTCATTTCATTTGCTAGGCAGAGCATTCGATTTTATTTTATAGCCAGAGAAGTTTTTGTCGGTGGCCCTGGAAAATTGTTTCTCAGCTGGTTAGCGGTAAATGTGCAAGGATAATGGAAAACGGGTGGCGAAATCTTAGAATCTTTGTAAGATGCGGCAAGAAAGTTTCCAACGTGATGCAGCTTAGGGAAGAATAAGCTGGCACATAATTGTCTTGTCGAAAATGTCGATAAAAGATTGGGATGATGATGTGGTTGGAGTTTGATAAAAAAATGTGATAAAATTCAGCCAATTTTCTAAATTAACATTTTTACGCTTCTCGTATGGATTGTTACATTTTCCATCAGCAGATTTGAGTATATGTAGCCACAATTGAGGTATATTATGGTTTTACATTTGATTTCTTCTTGCCAATGACGTGCACCATTTAATTGACTCAATGCCTTCACTTCCCCAAATTTGCATTGCGTTGTGCACTGTTCGTCTGTTCACATATTTCTTGACTCCCTTCTGTAAGGGCACCGTAATAAGTACACATATTGTAAGGCGCGCACCAGTAGTCTTGGGGAACGTCTTTATTAGGCGAGCCTTGTCCATTGCACAACCCGAACGGCATTACGTTAAACTCGTAAAGACCGTCAGGCGTGGCAAATGCTGTTTTTTCTTTGTCTTGTTCGTGCATAGGTATTTGCCAATACCCCGATCTCAGGTCTAGACTTGAAAAGTATTCTGCACCTTGCAAAGTGTCTAGAGCATCATCGATGCGAGGCATCGGGTATACATCTTTGCGGGTGATGTTATTTAGCGCCCGATAATCGACACAAAACCGCACGGAACCATCCTTCTTTTGGACTAAAACAACAGGTGACGACCATGAACTCGTTGAAGGACGGACTATCTTGTTTTTGAGCATATCGTCGACTTGTTCCTGAATGATTTTTCGCTCCTTTGGTGAGACGCGATATGGGCGGCGGCGAATAATGCAAGAACCATCTGTTTCTATTCGGTGGGTGGCTGCGGATGTTTGCCGCAAAACGGAGGAGGAGGCGGAGTCAAATAGGGTTTCGTGCTTGGCCAGAAGATCCAATAGTGTTTTCTTTTGCTCCGGTGTGAGATCAGAACTGATAGTATCATCAATGGCGTGCGATGGTGATTTATGACCGGCCGAGCATTCTGCAGATGAAATAGACTGAAGGAAATGACGCTCACTGCTTCGTCGCGCGGAACAGAAGCAATGGTCGCGCCTTGAGGTAATAAAATAGTCTCGGTCGAAGTATTCTGTGCGACCAGAAGAGCAGTTCCACGAGAAAACCGTATTAGGCAGGGGGGTACAAGAAGACCGCGAAGAGAGAACTTTCCGGTAGGAGTAATAAACACATCGCCATCGAGAATTTCGGCACAGTGAACGGAGAGCATAGCTTCTTGTCCAGGAGGCAGAGAAAAATCGCAGGAGGCGGCCACCAGTCGTAGTTCTGGGGAATAAGAAACACTGGCCAGGTCAGTGTCGGCCATACGAAGCAAGGGTGCTTTGCACGAGATCACAGCAGACGCCGATTTAAGAAAGTCCCAACCCAATATCATCTGATGAACACATGAAGGTAGTACTGCGAGCTGAATGTGATGTCGAATGCCGGCAATGGTAACACGGGCTGACAGACTCCGGAAGGTTGGATCATGGCGTTGTTAGCACCACGTAGAGAGGGACCAGGGTAGGGGGTTCGTACTTTACGCAATTTGAAACACACGTCTTCCCGAATTATAGAAATACTAGCACCAGTGTCGACAAGAGCTTCCACATCAATTCCTTCAACAACAACAGATAATGTGTTTGATGGCCGATCAGGGGGACTTCTAGAAATCCATCGCAACGCAGTTTCGCCCCCAGAAACTGCAGTTTCTAGTTTTCCGTGTGGTAGTTGGCGCCCTGGGAGGCCGGACGAAGCGGCGAGACAGAGCGGCGGCGGGAGGCGGACGGCGAACGTCTTCTCGGGACCCGGGGGCTGCGTTGCTGATCCGGGTGGTCGTTAGGCGAGGGAAAACGTCTGGCGTCGTGGAACCGTTGGGAGTAGTATTGGTAGGATGGCTGACGGCTGCCTTGTGGGATGGTGGAGTAGGCGAGTCTTTCGTCTTGTTGGCGCCGTCTACAGAAGCGGGAGACATGCCCCCGGATGCCGCAATAGAAGCAGATCCATGGGTCGCGGAAGATGCCAAGCCGGGTAGCCGTACGCAAACTGCGGAGGAACAGCAGGTGGCACTGGGTAAGGATTGACATGGCCTGGATGCGAAGGGACAGGCGGTCGACTGACAGGAGCAGAGACAGTTGCCAGAGGGGAACATGCAGGTTCAGGGAGAGGTGCCGTCAGAACTGGAGCACTGGGAGCAAAAGGCAGTGGAGCCACCAAGGCGGGGTCAGAGACTGGGTGAACGTCCGTTCTAGGTTCTGAGGGAGGCACAAGGGAAGCCAGTTCCTGCTTGATTAGTTCACGCAGACCCGGTATGGAGGCCTCACGGCGTGGTTCGGACAAACCGTGCGATGTCTGCACTGCCAGTTCCTCGCGGATGATCGAATGTATCAAATAGCGCAAATCGGCTTCGTCCGTCGAGGCGCGGCTATCCCACTGGATTGGCTGCCGACGTAGTGACTGAAGGTCATCGAGGAGCTGGCACGTCGTGACAATCTGGTTAATGGTGGTAGGGTTTTGTGCGGCCAGCGCGTTAAATGCCAAGGGGGAAATTCCTTTGAGGACATGGCGCACTCGGCTTTCCTCCGTCATGTCTGTATCCGCACAGCGGCATAAGGCGATGACGTCCTCAATGTACGACGTGTAGGACTCACCAGGTCGTTGCACGCGCTCGTCCAATTTCTTCTTGGCGGCTTCGGTACGCATAGATGATGCACCGAAGACTCGGCGCAGCTCCGATGTGAACCGCTGCCAGTCAGGCAAGTCGCGCTCATTGTTGTGGTACCATGTCTCTGCTATTAGGTCAAGGTAAAAGCCGACGTGCCTCCGCTTGAGGCAATCGTCCCATCGATTGAAGGAGCTAACTCGCTCGTAATGATCAAGCCAATCCTCCACGTCCTCATGGGGAAGCCCAGTAAAAGACCGGGGTTCGCGCTGCCGGCAGGTTATTGTCCAGGCTGGCGCCGATAAATTCGCCGAGGGAGCACCCATGGCGGTGTTCACATCGGTAGGGCCACCTTGCGTCATAGTGATTGCTTGCGCCTTGCGCCGACCTGAGCGGAGCTCCAGGGGTAGGCCGGGGGTCGAGGTACACGGGATCGAAGGAGGTTACCTCCACCACTTGTAAGGCGTGCACCAGTAGTCTTGGGGAACGTCTTTATTAGGCGAGCCTTGTCCTACGTGACAGGGAGCGAGCCCCAGAGAACAACCAAGACGGGCGTTGACGATGATAGACAACTGATGACGATGATGAAGCATGATTGCATGTGGAAGACAGGCCTCCGGTGTACGAGTCCACTGGCGCATACCCTTCTGCTAGTACTTCGCACATACCGTTTGTGTACAACTACCGGGGGATTGTCCGGACGCACATTCCTCTGGTGTCGGGGCACTAACCAGCGCTTACAATATTTTAATTAGAGTAAATTTTCAGTACTTTCGTTTTTTTTTAAAGATTGCCTTCGATCGCTTATCTCTATTCACACTTTTGCAACGATTACACCTGCGAACTTTAGAAATTATATATTTTTGTGAAAATTATGGCGTTGCATGGTTGGTTCGTTTGTTGAGCTTTTGATTCCGGTTTTCGTTTTTTTTTTTCGGGCATTATTTCCGCATTTGCTCCGTGAGTGCGCAGTGTAAAGTACAGCTTTCATTTTATTGCTCAATTTCTATAATTGTATGTTTAGTTCTTGGTTTCTGTTTTCTCTTTTTTAATGGCGTGTTCGGTTGGCCGCTCCGGTCCTCTGGCTCGGAGTCGCCAGATGCCAAGGCAGCTCGCAATCAGAGCGCGAGAGGCAGCGTACCAACCGAATGCATCGGCAATCTCGGATCAGCGCGCCTGTAGTGCCACTGTGCAGCCAGCCCGGGAAGCCGCCGGTTAAAGCCACGGCCGCGCTGGAGGAGCGGCGAGCGCGCATGCGCGCTTGCGCGCTCGCCGCTCCTCCAGTCCGGCCGTGGTAAAGCGCTTCATTTTGTGTCACGTCACACGTCCTCCCGGCCAGATCACGCCACACTCTCACTTCGAGTCAGAGGGGTCGGGAGCGCTCCGAGTCGGAGGCTGACGCTCCGAAAGAACCAACCGGAGGTTGTTGGAGTGTTAAAATTCTACCTACCGAATGCGCAGCCGCTTTTCAGAGCACTCCAGAGCGCTCGCAAATGCCCAACGGACTACGCCATAAGATTCCCTTCGATAAATTAACTCTATTTACGCAATCGAGCTACGAGCCGTTGTGTTGATTTCACAGATTATCCCATTTCCTCAAAAGCCGGGCGTTGCGAGGTTGGTCCGTTTTCACGATTTTTTAGGCGCGAATGCACTTTATAAGCGACCCTGAATTCCGGTGACCGCCGTCCGTCCACATAGCAACAGCTGCGGGTGCGCGCGCTCCTCGTCTTCCTTGGCAACGGGGGGAGATGGGCGACATGGCACATACCCACGTGGGGGATTGGCCAGGAATCTCCTCGTCTTCCTTGGCAACGGGGGGAGATGGGCGCGCGCTGCCTGGCCGCTGCCATGGCACATACCCACGTGGGGGATTGGCCAGGAATCGGGCGTGAGAAGGGCTAATGCACCCGCTTAAAGGAGTACTGACACGAAATTTCAAAGCTGAGATCCGCTCTAGCAATCAAGTACAACGACAACACAAATAGGTGTCTGTGAATAAATGCATCTTTCTTTCTTTGTAGTTGTGTGTGTGTGTGTGTGATCTCTCTTTCGCGAACATTACCGAACCGCGCAAATTCAACTCCTGCATTCGCACTTTCACATTCTTCCCCTCGGGGAAATGCGGGGAAATTTTTTAGATGCAACGCTGAGAGCATCTCTTGTCGGCGGCCCTGTCCTTCCTGCGTGCGTCCGTCATCGTCGGCGTCCGCACTCTCCTCCGCTCACCCCCTCTCCTCTCCGATAGCGAACACTCTCACGCGAGGAGCATTGGAATGGATTGGATTGGATTTGATTGCATTGGATTGGCTTGGATTGGATTGGATTTGGATTGGATTGGATTAAAGTGGATTGTGTTGGATTGTGTTGCGTCATAGCCGCGGCAGACGCACTGGCGCTAGCGCGTGCCCAGGTCAGAGCGAACACTCTCTCTCAACATCTGCGGGTGTGCGGCCCAGCGCGCTCTCACTCCGCCGGTGGGCGACGCTCCACGCGGTGCTGCGCATGTGCAGTACTCTCTCTCTCTCCGCGGTTTCCTCTCCTTCGGGTGCTCTGCGCATATAACCGGTTTGCCGCTCTCCGGCAGCCTTTCGGTCGACGGTTGCTCTCTGATTGCGCTTGAACCCCTCTCAGCGTCGCATCACAGCAGGGTTCCCGCGAAAGGAGGTGGGCGTAATTTTTTTGTGTTCAGCTGCGTGCGGTACACATTTTTATTTTTGGGCTTAATTGCTATATTTTTTTTTTAAATTTCTCACTCTCAAAGTTCCTTCCGCACATTCTCTCTATTTAGGCAATTAATCTGTAATTCATTCTGTAAGCGTCGCGGATATGGCATTTTTGTGCAAATTCATGGCGTTGCTATATTGGTCCATTCGCACAATTTTCGCCGTTCTTCGGTTTTCCATTGGGGGCTAACGTATTCTCTTCTTTTTGTTATGCCGCTATGTACGGTACAATGTGTTGGAATATTTGTTTTTATTTTAGGTTTTTCTTTTTCTATTTACGGTTCTCAAAATTTTCTAAAGTTGTATAAGCATTTATTCCGCTAATTGCGCTAGCTACGCATTTTTGTATAAAGCAGCGCGTTTCACAGGTGCCCCATTTTCACGTTTCTTTAATAATATTAGAGTTCGCCCTTCCTGGATTTTTTATTTTCCTCGTTTTCTGAGGGTAGAGTGTAAGGTACATATTATTTTATTATTTTCTGCGTTAAGTTTTTAATCATTTAGCTTCTGCGTTTTCCAATTTTTTATTTGTAATATTTCTTGAACCAATTAATACCGTTTTCGATATTATAGTCTCTTAGTCAGTTTCCACAAGTGAGCTATTTCGCTCAAATTCAGCGCCTTTAACAACTCTGGATGTGGGAAGTTCGATTAAGGATGTTTTCGAATTAACATAGGTTACAACCGCTTTCTGTAACCGTACACCTCCCGTAGGTACGCATACACGACGCACCTGTTACAACAGCAGAAGAGATGGGAAATCAAAATGTAGAACGGAAACTTGCCTCAACGAAAAAATCGGTGCACCGAGGTGTCCGACAAAAAAACTGAGAAAAGCTTCGCCAATAAGAGAGCACTGTGCCAGCAGTAGACATGGCAGATGCGGGTCGCGAACCTTTGAAACCTCTTTATCTACCTACCCGCGCTGCTGATCCCAAGGACGCGGGTTCGATTCCCGGCACCCCAGCGGCTTTTCTGATGGAAGCGAAAAGCGGAAGCGCTCCAGGTGTTCGAGATTTCGGTGCACGTTGGAGATCCCCAGTGGTCGAAACTAACCCTCAGCCCTCCACTCAGCCCTCCTCATCGCCTGTGTAGCGCCGGCGCGTAAAACCTCGTAATCTAACCTTTATCTACCTGTTTCTATCCTAAACTGGTTGCAGTTAAATTACTCAAGGGTTTTCAAAGTTTGGCGCAAGCACTCACACACACGCACGTACACATACACACACGCACACACGCACGCACACGAAGATACTCAAACACATGAGTACGCCCCGCCACCCGCACGCACGCACACGAATACACACGCAAGTTCGAACGCCCTATCGCACACGCACCCACTCAAAACCACTCACGCACGGACACACGCACGACACAGACACGCGCACATACATGCACGAACACAAACTGACACGTACAGCCACATGTACTGTACTGCCACATGTACGTACAGCCACATGTACATGGCTGTACTGACACGTACAGCCAACACACACACGCGCCTCACACCCGCAGGCACACACAGGCACATGCATACAGATGAACACAAGCACACACACATATACACACACACTCACGCACGCACGCACCCATTCAGGCACACACACATACGCCCACGTACACACGCGAACGCACACACACAGACGAACGCAGGCACCTTCGCAAGCACACACTCACGCATGCACAAACATGCATGCCTGCACGCGCACATGCACACAGAAACGCTAACTCACACACACGGTTGCACGCACGCCTGCGCACAGGCACGCATGACACACACATGCACACACACGCAGGTACCCATGCACACGCTCACACGAAAGCACGAACACGCAGAGCACACACACACACTTTCACACCCACGCACGCACGCACGCACACACAAACGCAAGCGTGCGCACACGCACGCAGCTAACAGGCACGCCCACAAACGAGCACACACGAACACAAACGCAGGTGCACGCACATACGCACCCATACGCACTCCCGCAGACACACATGTGTAATATGCCGCACACATGTAACATGGTTATTGCCACACACATTTCCGAATTAGCCTATGGAGCAATACCTAAGTACGAGCGCTTTACCGGACGATCTTAAAAAATCACGCCATATCCACGGAATGAATGATAAGTGGGGCGAAGCTCGAGAGGGGGAGATCATCGGTTACCGTAACTCTCCAGTGAAAGCTCGCCCATTACATCATTAACAAAGACGTAAGACTGTGTGCGTACATTGTACAAATCAACTTTTATTTTCTGAGTCAATGCTCCTAGGCCCAGACCTGCTGAAAGACCCCGCGCCATCGAGGATTACCCCGCACCTTACCACAATTTGTCACGTAGGATGGGACACAACGGTAAAGAAAGAACTTTTATTTAGGGCGAACTTGTGCCCGAACAAGACGAGAGGAAACGAGCAAAGGTCCTTGCGTCTCGTTCGATCTCCGAGAACGACTGCCTGCGTTCGTGGCGTGATCTCTTGCGTGATCTCCCCCTCGCAGTGCACGTGCGCTCGCGCCTCCGTTGACGAACACAGACAAGCTCGCGCTCCCGGTGCCGAGTTTGCGCTGCCGGTTGCAGCCGGTTCTTGCGCGTGCAACGCGGCCCACTTTGCGACATCTCCGAAAGCATGCGGCGGTCACGTACCACGAGACACAAGGGATGGACAGACCCATGGCTTTAGGAGCTTCGCCCCTAAAAAACGTTCAGACGATGTTCAACTCGTGCCAGCGCCGTCGTCACAACTAGTTAGGACGGAAGTTATGGCTGACGCATAGGATTTTAGGTGTCACGTGGACACACCCTAATCAGTGCTTTGCATTCACAGAGTTTAGCAAGAAATATTACTGCCGCGGTGTGATCATGCTATCGAACGGTGGCTCGTTTGACTGAGCCCTTTCGTCCCTGGCCAATTTGATTTCGTACTTCCCCCCGCGGGTGAGTCCCTGCATGCCTGCGTGTGTTTGAGAAGACGTGTGTATGCCTGTGAGTGTGACTGTTCGCGCATGCGTGTGTCCGTGCGTGTTTTTAGATGCAGAGCATTTGATTCACTCGCCTTGTCCCTCCGGCGTCGTCGTCGTCGGCGTTGTCCACCCCGCCCCCATTCTCCTCGCCGCGCCAGCTGCGCTCTCCGCCGCTCACCCCCTCTCCTCTCCGATAGCGAACACTCTCTCGCGAGGGGCATTGGATTGGATTCGATTGTATTGGCTTGGATTGGCTTGGCTTGACTTGGCTTGGATTGGATTAAAGTGGATTGTGTTGCGTCATAGCCGCGGCACGTTGCGTCATAGCCGCGGCAGACGCGCTGGGGCCGGCGCATGTGCAGTACTCTCTCTTCAGCGGTTTCCTCTCCTTCGGGCGCGCTGCGCATATAACCGCACTGATCTCCACTTAGTTGCTGGATGGCGCTTCGCCGTTGTCGCGGCCGGGCGCGCGCACGGCCACCGGAAGTTCAACGGCTCGTCCCGGAAGTCAGGCGTCTGCTACGCTTCTCAACCGCTGATAAGCGTCCCCATTGGCGCATTTTGTTTTCACTTTATAGCATTTTGGCTGTACACATCGCGTTCAGATCGCCACTTATGCTATACCGAAATATGGGACGTTAATATGAAGCAGAATTTGATTGCAAAGGAGAACGAAAGTGTCACTTGGGTCTTGGTTTGAGAGGAGACGACGCATCTCTAACGGGATTTATGCTAAAAATTTATGCTAGGAATTTATGCTAGAAAGAAAACAACTTGGGCACGGCGTGAAGCTGTAGCCGATTTCGTGCGCCCGTTCTGTAAAAACAGTTGTCAGTAAAGTCGTCACTGCAGAGCCTGCTGCCTGGGGATGGATAGCTAGTTACACGGGCACAGTTAACCACGGCTAAGCAAACCGCGGTTAGACAAAACCGCAGTTTGCTGCGTTACACGACAGACGAAACTGCGGTTACGTCGCTAACCATGGTTAACGCAAACTGAGCTTGGCCACCTCAGTTCGGTGACGCTAACCGCAGTTTCCGCAGCCGCAGGGCTCAAAATCGCACAATTCAGTTCGGACGCAAGTGGCGGCGCATCAGCGGAGGCGAAAAAAAAAATCACCTGGCGTTCGGAAGAGACGAAGGTTCTCAAACAGCGGGCGCCCCAAAGCTGTCCCCAAGACGCGCTTGCGTTCTTTGCATCGCTCTCGCAATCAGCGCGACTGCCTGTCAGCAGCGGCTCGTTTCCCGATCCGCCCGATCAACACGACAAAAGCCCTGCTAAATTTGTAAATTCCGCGCGTCGCCCGCTAAAACTGGATATAGCAGGCAATCTTGAAGCGTTTTCAGCAATCGGAAACGATCGGCGCGCGCATCGGCCGTGCCTGTAAACACGCCGGCGCGCCTGCCCGCACGGCACTGCTCGCGGCTAGAACCGGCACAGACCACGGCAGCAACAGCTTATCGCATCGCCGCTCTTTGAAATCAATCTGATCGCAGAAAAGAACACTAATGCCCGCATTAGTGCATGTATGCATGCATTGTGTATGCCTCTGCGTGCGTGTATGAGTGTTTGTGTGTACCTGTGTGCGTGCTTCGGTGTGTGCATATGGGCGTGTGTGTCTGAACTGGTGTGTGTGCGTGCGTGCGTGTGTGTTAGTGTGGGAGGGTACGCGTCTGTGTGCGTGCGTGTGCTTGCAGGTGTTTGCCTGCTGCCTGTACGTGTATGCGTGTGTTGCTACGTCCGTGTGCCTGTGGGTATCAGTGCGCGCGTGTGGTAGGTGTTTGCGTGTGTGTGCGCGTATATGTGCGGGCGTGTACGCGGTAGTGTGTACGTACGTGCACGTACGTGCGCGTGTGTACGTATCCACATGCATGCGCGGCGTGTGTATGTTCGCGAGCGTGTACGTACGTGCCTGCGTGTGTGTGTGTGTGGACGTGTCTGTGTGTGCGTGCCTGCGTATGTGTACATGCATTCGTTCGTGCGGGTGTGTGCGCGCGTGCGGACGCCCCTGCGTTCGTTTCTGTGAGTGTCTGCGCGTGAGTGAGTGCGGCCGTGCGTCGGAGTACGCGAATGCGGGTGCGGCAATGAGGGTTGGCGCATTCGTGCATGAGCATGTGCTTGCCCGTGTGCGTGTGTCCGTAGGAGTGTGCGCGTGCGTGTGTGTGAGTGTGTGAGTGTGTTCGTCAGTGCGCCTGTGTGTGTTTGCGTGCGTTATTGCGGGCATGCATGCAAACAGTCAGTGCGTATGCGTGCGAGTGTGCGTATGTGCGTGCGTGTAAGCTTTTGCCTGTCTGCGTGTGCGCGTGCGGGAGTGCGGAAGTGTATGTGCGTGCGAGCATTAGTGCATGGTGGTGTGCGTTCTTGCGTGCACGCGTGCCTCGATGTGTCCGTGTGAATACGTGCATGTATGTGGTGTGCTGTGCGTGCTCTTCTGCGCGTGCGTGTGTGTGCGTGTGTACTTGTTGGCTGGTGGGTGGTCATGCGCGTGTTTTCCACATTTTGTGTGCGTGTGTGCTTTGTTTTGTGCGTGTGCGTGCGTGTGCTTCCGTGTATACATGTGAGAGCTTGCCTGAGTGTGTTCGTGTGGGTGTGCGGGCGTGTGCCTAAACGCTTGCGTGTGTGCATGTGCATACGTGACATGCGTGCGTGGTTGTGTGCACGTGGTGTGGGTTTGTTTGCGTGTGAGTGAGCGCTTTGGGTGCATGTGCATTTGCGTGTGTGGCTGCGCGTGCTTGTGTGCGCGTGCGTCCCTGTGTGTACGTGTGTGCCTGTGCGTTTACGTGCGTGCGAGTATGCGTGTGTCCGTGTCAATGTGTGAACGTGAGTTCGTACGTGGGCGTGTGTTCCCGCGCCTGTGTATGCGTGTCTTCGCGTACGTGTGTGTACCGGTGTTACCGTGTGCACGTGTATGTTTACTTTGCGTGCGTTATAAGCGTGTGTGTACGAGCGTGCGTGCATGCGTACGTGTGTGTGGTGCGGTCGCGTGCGTGCGTGTATATGCGTGTGCGCGCGTGCGCATGCGTGGAGTGTTCGCGTGTTTGTGTGCCTACGAGTGTGCGCGACTGAGTGTGTGTCTGTTTGCGTATGTGCGTGTGCCTGTACTTATAAGCTTGTGTGTATGTTTGCCACGTGTACGCGTGTTTCTGCTTGTGTTTGATAGTGTGCGTGTGTGCCTGTGCGTGTTCATGCGTGTGTGCAGGCGTGTGAGTGTGCGTGTTTGTGCGTGCCGTTCTATGAGTCCGTGTGGATACGCGTGTGTGCGTACATGACTGCGTACGTGTGCGTGTGAGCGTGCGTCTGTGTGCGTGTGGGTTGGTGTTCGTGTGTGCGCGTGTCCGTTTTTGTGAGCTGGCGTGCCGGTGTTCGCGTGTGTACGTGGGGGTCTTTGTGCTTGCCGGCGCGTACATGCGTGTGCGCGCATGTGCGTGTTTGTGCGTATATGTGTGCGTGTGCGCGGGCGTGTGTTTGTGCGTGCACACGTGCACGTGGGGTGCATGTATGCGTAAGTGTGAGTGCGTCTGTGTGTCACTATGCGTGCTTGGGTGTGTTTTCGTGGAATTTGTGCGTGTGCGCATGTGCATATAGTGCGCGCATGTGCAGCTTCGCCTGTGTGCGAATATACGTGAGATGGCGTGCTTGCGTGCTTCTGTGTTGCTTGTGCGCGTGCTTTTGCGTGTTTCTGCGCGATAGTACGTGTGTGAGTGCGTGCATGCGTGCTCCTAGTTGCGTGAGCATGTGTGCATGTGTGGGCTTGCGCGTGCGTGCGTGTGCGTGTGTGCGCGTGCGTGTGAGTGTGCGTGTGTGTGTGCGAGCGTGTGTGCGTGTGCGGGTGCATGGGTACGGGCTTGCGTGTGCGTGCCCGTGTGCGTGCGTGCGAGTGTGCGTGCGCGTGCTTGTGCGTGTGCTGCGTGCGTGCTTGTGCGTGCTTGTGCGTGCGTGTGCGTGCGTGCGTACGTGCGTGATGTTTGTCCTGCGCACTTGCACGTGGGGTGCATGTATGCGTGGGTGTGAGTGTGTCGGTGTGTGACTGTGCGTGCTTGGGTGTGTTTTCGTGGAATGTGTACGTGTGCCCATGTGAATATAGTGCGTGATTGCGTATGTACAGCTTCGCATGTGTGCGAATATACGTGGGTCGGCTTGCTTGCGTGCTTCAGTTAGTGTGTGTGCTTTTGCGTGTTTTTGTGCGGCAGTGCGTGTGTATGCGTGTGTTGCTCCTAGTTGCGTGAGCGTGTGTCCGTGTGTGTGGGCTTGCATGTGCTAGCGCGTGTGCGTGCGTGTGCGCATGCGTGCGAGCATGCGAGTGTGCGTGCGCATGCGTGCGTGCGTGCGTGTGCAGGCGTGCGCGTGTGTGCAAGTGTGTGGGTCTGCGTGTGCGTGCTCGTGAGTGTGCGTGCGTGCGTGCCCATGTGCGTGCGTGTGTGTGCGTGTGTTGTGTGTGTGTGTGTGTGTGTGTGTGTGTGTGTGTGTGTGTGTGTGTGTGTGTGTGTGTGTGTGTGTACGTGCTTGGGGGCGTCTGATAATGTATACGTTTGCGTGTGTGCCTGTAATTGCACGCAAGTTAGCGTGTGTGTTTGCGTGGGCGTGCGTGTACGTGTTCATAATTTCAGCCCCCCCTTCATCAATGAGTACTGTCCTTAGATACCGCCTGTCTCCCAAGCAGCTGTGGCAGAAATAAACTGATGCACTGGTCATCCTTACAAATCGCGAAAAGTAAAACGTAAGTTCGATTTCAAGTGCTTGAAACACACTAATCGCTTGCTTTGTACGCTGTAAAATCCTCAAGACTTCAGTGACACCGCTTCACCGAAAGAAAAATCGAAACCTAAGTTCACTTTTCAAGACAGCGGTTCAAAAGTATTGCACACCCGTATTTTCATTCATGTCAACACTGTCACAGATATATAGCGACGCAATCATCGTCTTCATCAGCGCCGTCGTCATCAGCCAAATTGGCCATCTCGAGCTTAGAACACGCTCGACACGCGGTCTGGAGTGGTACCCTGTTCCATGGCCTTGGCCCTCGCAACCCGTCGCAACCCTAATAAACGCGGGCTCGGCCACAGCACCTCGTCGACCGCCTGCAGATACACCTAGGGGAATGGTGTTAATTCAAGGAAATAGCTAAATTCGGCACTCCCATGGGCATAAAGGAAAGACTGGGGCACAAGAAAACAAAGCGCCATATATAATGCCCATGGCGAACAATTACAACGGAAGTTCTGGTTCAATAAATACTAGGGAAAATTAAAGTGACCAGCCAGCAAACGCATCAGACAAAAATACACCGTCTCTTCAAAATTGTGACGGCTTCTCTAACGCGTAATTTAGACGGGTCGATGATACTTCCAAATAAAAAATCGAAGCCACCTTGGCCGTAGAGAAAGCCCAGAGTACTATCCTTCGAAAGATTAGGCACATGTGAAAAATTTGGAGTACGTGAAAAGCAATGCCAAAGGACACGGAGAAAAAGCATGCGCTGCCGCAAGAAAAAAAAGCTAAAGGAGGTTGGTGGACAAAGCTAACATAGACAAGTTTAATTTCTCAACACAGATCGCAGTCACTGGCAGGAATTCGTGCGTGTAATAATTACACGCTGGGGAGCATTCAACAAGCTCTTCATAGCAATGATAAGCGCGCTACCTTCGTCACGATGTCAATAAATACATTACTGCCTACACTTTGAAATGACCAATGAGATAGGAAGAAAGCAACCGGTCGGATAGGAAACGAGTGTCTTAGCGCAGTTAAACATTAAGCTGCAGTACTACGTAGACCTCATTGAAAGAAAATGACTTTGGCAGGGCATGAAATGCGGAGAAATAGCAACAGGTGAACCGTTTAGGAATGGGTATGGCCAGTTTTGGTTTTCGGAGTATAGGCGCGTTCTCACGCGCCTATACAGCAGCAACTAGCCCCAGTGTCGCAATATTAACAGACGGGCTAGCGAGAGGTGAGGCATTTGAACCTCCTATCGTTGTCCTGTTGCTTTTACTGTTGAACTATCAGGTCACCGTCGACGAAGCAGGGATGCAGCTTTTTCCACAGTCGACAGCGATTACGGCATCCTATATTTCTAGCTGCTTTAGCCTCTTCGGCCGCCGCGTTCTTTCTCGGTCTTCCCCGCCCGCGACTAGGGCCTGTACAGGCGGGGACTTAATTTTGCAGACCTAGCGAGCGCGTGGCAAAAGACACCGATGCGCGCTCTGGAGGCCCGGCGCCTGTTGTCGAGACGGCGCGGCGCACATGCGCGTCCTGGTTTAGCCGCAGGCACGCCGATTTTCTCGCTTCTTGCAGCGGTGCTGAGATGCTCACTGAAGCAGCGCAGAGTGACGCCTTTGTAGCATTCCTTTCTTCCCGATGGCACATTTGCGTCCTAGCGTGACGATTGCGCGGGCTACGGCGCTCCTCGCGCCCTGATAAACACTTGCATTAAATGTTTTCTTTGTTTGTTTTTGGCTTTAGCTTTTACAGATGATGAAATTAGTGGCTTGGGAACGGCGACCCTGAAGGAAACCTGCAGGAAGCACAATCACACGGTGCCGCGCTACTTACGATGGAATGCCAGCGATATGTATCACGAACCTTTTATTCACGTTGCTCGTTTCGGAAACTATTTGGCCACTGGACTTATCTTTCAGCTCACTTAACGATGCCGATAAAGTGGGCGATTTGCATGTTTCATAAAAGGAATCCTGTTTTATTTTGTTGTCTTCTTCCTTACTTAAGAAATGTTGGAAAGACATACCCATATAAGTTTTGTGTTGGTTCTGCGCGTCGGCATTATTCAAAATGGCACTTCGGGTTCCCATCGAAGAACGCCATAACTTTATTCGCTACTTGTCGCCGTAATATTAACCGCTACTTAGGGCCTTCCGAATGTATTTGTCACTAATGAAAGGGTGTTCAACCACTTAAAAACAATCATCTTGCCCTCCTATTTCGTTGTTCACGTTGTCCTTCCTCTCATCTGGGCATCTGCAACGTAGCCCTTTTCTGATGGCGGCGAAAAGCAAAAATGCTCGAGTGTGTTCGGGATTTCGGCTCATGTTAAACACCCCCAGGTAATCAGAATCCGGAGCTTTCAACTACGGCCCGCCTAATCGCCTGTGTAGCGTCGGTGCGTTAAAACCTCAGAATCAGTCAAATCAAGCCGACCTTAACGAATTGCTCCGGCCTTGGAGCAATTCATCCCTGTAGGCATGAATTCGTCGGCTAGAAGAATGTGTTGGCCTATTAGTAACCCGCCAAACTCCTTGTCAAAAGTAGCGAATAATTTTCAGGTGTTCAATGAGAACATGAGGTGCCATTTTTACGAATGCGACGGGCAGAGGGAACAGACAATTTATGTGACTACGTATTTCTATCATTTTTAACTAAGGAAGTAGGAAGCAAAAGAAAACTAAATTTCTTTTATAACACTTGCAAATCGCCTACTTTATCGGCAGCGGAGAGCAAGCTGAAATATATGTTCAGTGGCCAAATTACAAAATAAACGAGGTGAATAAAGGTTCGCTATTCATTTAGCTTGCATTTCGTTGTCGGTAGCGCGGCACCGTGAAACTGTGCTTCGTACGCGCTTGATTTGGCTACGCTGTTCGCAAGCCGCTAGTCTCATCGTCTATAAACGATAAAGCACGAAAACGACCCGCCGCGGTGGCTCAGTGGCTAAGGCGTTGCGCTGCTGAGCACGAGGTCGCGGGTTCGATTCCCGGCCGCGGCGGCCGCTTTTCTGATGGAGGCGAAAAGCAAAAACGCCCGTGTGTACGAGATTTCGGCGCACGTTAAAGATCCCCAGGTGGTCAAAATTAATCCGGAGCCCTCCACTACGGCGCGCCTCATCGCCTGCGTTGCGTCGGCGCGTTAAACCCCACAATCAAATCAATAAAGCACGAAGCAAGCAAAACATCCCTTGCAAGTGTTTATCAAGATGAGAGGAGCACTTGCTCCAAAGCCGGCGCAATTGTCATATTAGGCCCAAAATGAGCCATCGGCGCGATAAGAATGCTACAAAGCCGTCGCTGTGTTGTTCTTGAGGGACCATTGCAGTACCGCTGCAGGAAGCGAGAAAATCGGCGTACCTGCGAGTAAAACAGGACGCGCATGCTCGCCGGGCCGGTCTCGACAACAGGCGCCAGGCCTCCAGAGTGCGCATCGGAGGCTTATGCCGCGCGCTCGCATGCTCTGCAAAATTAGGTCCCCGCCTGTACGTCGTCAACTATAGTGATGTGGAAGGAAGCTACAGCATCTTCCCGGTGATGCATACTAGGCGCGTCCGGGACGGTCTAGGTTGCGCAGCCTTTTCCCGCCGCTTGCCTTCGGTGCTGCTGTTTCACTTACACTGCGCGCGCTCCTAGTTTCTCTGACTCTTTGTGCCTCACCATATTTTTAAGGGCGGAGTACCTTAGGACCGCACAATGTCCGTCCGCGTTCATGCGCATAGCATTTAAAATAGCAAAAAATGAAACACAGTTACCTGCAGGATTCGACCCTGTGTCTTGTAGACCGGACACCAGTGGCGGTCCCAAGGGGGGGGGGGGGGGGGCGAAGGGGGCGGTCGCCCCCCCCCCCTAAAGAGGTCCTCAGTTTCTTATTTTTAGTTTTTTTTAAGCATTCCACTTGCGCGAAGTTAAATCCCAGCGGGTTGCACCGCATACGCGCACACGCCTCCATGGTTATCACCACCTCCGCAGAATTGGCGCAAGGAGGGAAGCGATTCTTAATTCGCCTGCCCCCCCCCCCAAAAAAAAAAATCGCCCCCCCCAAACCGATCTCTGGGACCGCTACTGCCGGACACTGACAGATAGTGTCAGTGGTTTTACCCATTGGGCTACGACCGTGAGTTAGCACCCGAGAGTAAAATGGCCAACTCCATCACCTGTAACGGTGCGGAGTACCTTAGGACCTCTCAATGTCCGTTCGCGTCCATCCGTGCGCGCACCACCGTCAAGCGAAAATCAAGCGAAGTTTGATTTGAGCCGCGAGTTGCAGTTTCATTTAGGGAATAATCAAGGTGCAACTCACGGCTCAAATAGAATAACGGTCGGGGCGCAAATCGGATGTCACTTGGGGCGCAACTTGGATGTCATTTGGAGTCCCCGTGCTCCGCACCCTCGCCATCATCCACGAAGAGGAGATGCTGCCATTTTTATTCCACCCACCAACACGATTTCTAAAAAAAATCAGAGCCCTTCCACCCCGTGAAGAGCTATGGAAAGCAAAGCTGCGGTGCCGACCCTCCACGTGAGGTTTGACTGTGTCGTAGTCCAAGGGGTGCAGAAGTAAAACACGTTTGTAATTTGCGATTGAGCATTGTTCCTCGTTATTAACTGAAAGTCCAGTCCTGTCCAGTCACTGCTCCTCGCGCATGCTCAGCACGCCTCTTCACGAGCCACGTGAAACGGGTATCAAGCGGCTCCGGCGCAGCGTCAGACTTGGCTACCGCGCAATTGAGGCGCAAACCTGTGCACGCGCCGGCGCCAGTGCGTCTGCCGCGGCTATGACGCAACACAATCCAACACAATCAACTTTAATTCAATACAATCCAATCCAATCCAATACAATCCAAGCCAAGCCAAGCCAAGCCAAGCCAAGCCAATCGAATCGAATCCAATCCAAGGCCCTTCGCGCTTGTGCAGAACGGCTCCTCACGGCACACGCGAAACTGCTCAAACTCGGCCGGTGTAGCTTACGCTACAAAACACACAGGAATCGTGGGTAGAAATTTAATATAGCGCGGGTATGGTAATCACAGCGCATGCTGTATGAAGGCCCAAGGACCTTTTTAATTCTGTATGATTTTTTCCATGCCCCGGGGGTGTGACGCCCAGTTTTACGCTTCCGGGGATTTGAGTGGGCTCCGCAACGAGGCGCTACCCTCGCTAGCGATTCCTGTCTACATCGCTATGGGACCGGAGACGATCTGCTGGATCCTAGCCATTTACAGCTTTGCTGTAAAAGACATCTGAGGCTTTACACAAAAGAAAAAAAACACAACCAATGTAATTCTTGCAAAAATAAGCTTTCGGATTGCATCGTTTGCGTAGTCTGTGCTTTCACTCGTGATGGCTTGGTTTAGAAGTGTTAAAGCCATTTTTTGCCTTCTCGTCAGATGACCACACAACTGCCGCCTTTCGGCGTTCAGGCGCAGCGTACCTACGAAGTCGATGGCATTTCCTTTTGTAGCCGACTTGGTGCTGACGCACTGTTAATAAACTTAGGGACACGCAATGAATTTCGACGTGCCGGGATAGGAATAGCCGGAAGTCCATGGGTGGTTTCTCTCGTCCGAAGTGTATATGAATGTGTCTATCATTATCAGGGTGATCCTCATAACGATAACAACTATGATTATTATGAGCTGATAAGGAAATTGGGTTGGCACACAAGGATAAATATTCCACGGTGAGTTGGCTTTCAATAAACATGAACCAATGAAATAAATGGAGTAAAGGTTTGGTTCGTTGTTTCGTGCTTCGATGCGCCGATGTTCTGGCGTGTCATCTAGAAGCCTTCCGATGGTCTGCGTTGGTGCCTGATGGTTGCGGCACTGATGACACGACGATGAGAGTTGTTGAGTGTTTTTAAAACTGTATATTTAAGCGAGAGACATATACAGGATATCTACAGACTGAAGTAGACAGAGTAGGAAATAAAGTGGGTTTCTAGGTCAGCTAAGACATTGTGCCCGCGGCACCCCCGTCAGTGACGGACCCTGACCTAAGACTACCCAAGTGGTGAGATCCTCCCTAGCCTGACCTGGCTAGCCCGACAATACGCCGCCCGTGCATAGCATATTAAAACCCTGAGGATTCGACCCCGAGACCTCATATTTCGTGGTTTTAATGGGTCAACTAGTCTCCACCCCCCGATACACAGGCCAATCAACATCCCTTGGCGATATGATTGGGCGCGTTACTACATCCGGGTTTAAACCGCGGTGGGCAACGCCCGCCGTAACCCTGAGACATAGGTCACCCTCTCTCAAAGAAGGAAGAAGGAAAATATCAAAAGCAAACCAAACAAACACATAAAACACTCAAAAGCCCGCGGGGACACGTGCAAGCGGCCGGGAACAAGCTCCTACGAACGCGGCCTGCGCCGCCCGTTCCCACGATTCTCGTCTAAGGCCGGACAGCCACTCCACGCCAGCCGAAACCCATAACCACCCGTCTTAACGACCCGGCCCGTCCCTAAGATTCTCCGCCATTGACAGGCGATGCCCGGTTAATTGGACCGTGGGGCAGAAACAGCGCATAGGGAGAAAAGGACACGGCGGCCGGCTCAGGTGTCGCCTCTGCCGCGCCCATCCCGGGCCGCTACACGCACACCCTCGCACGCCTTCATTCCGCGGGTGGACGGGCCAACAAAAGGAAAGCTATCGCCATAAATGGCCACTGTCTAACCACAGTTGACAGCTCCACGCTCCCTCGTCTCCAGCCACTCGATGGACCAAATGGTTCTAGAGGCCGAGGCCGATCCACACGGCGGTCCAAAACGATTATTTGGACCGCGGTCCGCGCATCACCAGTTCGCGCGGACCGCCTTTGGACCGCGCAGGACCGCGGTCTTCGCGGTCCAAATATTCGCCGAGGTTTTTCGGTCCGCGGTCTCGACGGCGGACCGCGACATCAATCAGCCTGGTCTGACAGCTCCCGCGCCGCGTGGGCGGAGCTGGTTCCAGTTGCGCCAATAGAGAACGTCGCGGGCAGCGCGGTTGATTCGAAGCGCTCGAAGGAGCCGCACCGAAGGAATTCGTCTGGACAACGAATGTTGTCCGGCAACACAGTGTTTTTAGCCAAATCTAATCCTATTTTCGGCTCAAAAAAAAAAAAAGCCAGTCGTTTTGTCGTCTGCTTTTCCGCGCCTCGGCCGCCACTGCAGCGCAGTTCCGAGAAACTGCGGCGGGCGCACATGTCCCTGCTTTTATGACCGTACGCACAGCGGGCGGCCCCTCCCCTTTGTCGGACTTGGATCCCGACCCAATGTTTCAGGCACCCTAGCTCTGTGTTCTCCGAAAATAAAATAAAGAATGCTTTCTCTTTTTTCGAGGGGTTCGGGAGGCGACCCAGGCACTGTAGCAGACGGTCGCGAGAGTTCCGCACGCCACAACTTGATTCTGCAGTCCCAGCTCTTTTCGACACATCCACTCCTTAAACCAGCACGACCTTTTCGGAAGCGTAGTAGTCTTCTTCATCAACGTACAAAGCTAACGCCATAGCGGCCAAACGACGCTTGCGCTCCTTTTCCATTTAGACTGCTCCAAAATGCGCGCGGAACCGCGAAACCAAGCGCAAAATATACATAAAACATGCGCGGCGCGGGCGCGAGCCGTTCGTATGGGTTCCTGAGTTCGTCTGGTTGGGAGCACTGTGGTGGAGAGTGTAGCTGGTTGGACCGCTCTGTCGTCTGCTACGGCGGTCCGCCGTGTGGATGCTCTCTGCGCTGCATCGGACCGTGAAGGGCCGTGACGTGGAATCACGTGACCGATTGGACCGCGGACTCGGTCCGTCGTGTGGATCGGCCTTGAACGAAAACGCGGTGGGCCCCGAGCCAGCTGCCGCCATGCCCCCGGAATGCCATTTGAGTCGCCTGGCTACCAATGTTTTCCGACGGCTGCACCACTCACTCCGGCCGAAACAACGCGACAACGCAGCTGCGGCCCCACACAATGTCTCCTCCCGCGAGCGGCGTGACCCAGAGACTGCTTGCTCTAACGAGTTGGCTGCCATAAAGTCATTCATTCCCACTTCCCGGAACCGCCGCTCCCTCCGCGTGCGGCACATACTGCGTCGCTGGTGCCTGGAACCCTTACAAATGTATAACGATGGGGCAAGGCGCGAAAAAATGAAGTGTTCAACCTTATATAGGCGCATTTATTCATTGCTAACGCGTATAAAACTACCCTAGAGCATTCCTTGGTTTTGATTGATTGATTGATTGATTGATTATGGCGTTTAACCCGCCGACGCTACGGTGATGCCCGCCGTAGTGAGGGCTCCGGACTAATTGAGACCCTCTGGGGATATTTAACGTGCGCCGAAATCTCGAGCACATGTGCACGGATGTTCTGCCTTTCGCTTCCATCAGAAAAGCGGCCGGGAATCGAACCCGCGTCCGTGGGCTCGGCAGCACAAAGCCTTAGCCAGTGAGCCACCGCGGCGAGTCGCTAGAACGTTCAAAATCTCAGTGTGACCCTCGCGTGAAAAGGAGACGCTGACGGCTTCTTTCTTTTTCAGATGGGGGAGAAATCGGAGATGTCGTCGGTCCAGAGCGCATGGTAAGGACGATATCTTCGTGAATGCCTTCTTTGCTTTGTGTAGCACATAAACCTTTCCCGCTAGATACATGAATGGAAGGAAAAGGGTAAACATTATTTACCCTTAAAGGTGCAATATAACGCAAAGGTGCAAGCAACGTTTGAGTTGAGAGTCGATTACTTTACCTAAGATCGCTATATGCTCGCCGCCTAGCCAGCCGTATTCATGGGAAAGGTTGACAAGTTACAATATCAAGTTACAATATAAGTTACAAGTTACACATTGTTACAATATCACACGTTGTGTGGTCATGCTCAAGTATTCGCGGGGAAGCGATGCGGGCGATTCTCTTTGAGAACAGCAATAGCAGGTTGGCCGTTTTCACGAAAGGTCGCCAAGTCTGCCTGATCTCAAGTGTCGCATTAACAGTGTGCTTCAGTTTTGTACACCCCCGAGCTGAATCATGGCATGATCCCACAGACGGCCAAGCTTTCATTTACGACTGAGTGCCCCAGGTCTTGTACGTGCAGTTCGGAGGCTCCCCGAACATAAATACTATTCTTTCGTATTCCTCCAACACGTTCGTTAAATTTGCAACATCTGTGACATTACTTACGCAAAACTCGGCTCCCCCGTTACATGACCTGTAACGACACGGTGAGGAATAGAAAGCGGGTTTACTGTGCGCTTCCGTTGCTTTTGCAGACAGGTACATGCAGAAGTATTAACGCTCGCCATTACGTTGACGCGCTCGACATGTAGCAAGCGCGCCAACGGAGTCAGCGGCGAGAAATGCGGCAATCTCGCAACACTTACTTATAAACGACAAAATGGCTGCCGTTGCTGGCAAAGTTGCGCTACTATAGTGAACTAGAATACTTGGATAGTGGGAAATGCGGGGCCTTCCCCACACAGCGCCCTTGAAGCCGAACATGTTAACCGCAGCGCGTGGCGCTGGTGTGCAACGCCCGAGGAGATCCCGACTCTGCGCGCGTTGCCGCTATGCTGCTGTGTAGGGATTCACGCTCGGTTTTGATGTTTCTTAAGCCGCTGCACATGATATTTTTGTGTGTGTAATTCCAGGAGCGGCCTAGCCGGCGTTACGCTGATCTTTACACGTTCTTGGTTATTTCGTTCGTTTGTAATTTGGAGAGGGCATATGCTTGCGGCGGTCTCGTATTTCCGAAGGGCCATGGCCCATGCAGTTTCAAAGAATAGGACAATAGCGTGTTGTGCGACTGTACCCCTAATACATTTATGTGATTGCTACAAAGATTTGATATTTTTTATTTGTTTTAGCCTGCTTGTATTAGTTGAATTCCTAGCTGTTTCATACTATCTTACGTCCGCAATACGGGGGCTGCACGTTTTATGAACTTGTGCTCTGTAATATGGTAATTGTGTTATGTCAATGGATGGCCAGCGTACCGACGAACTGTACAGTTTTAAAATGATCACGCTATAAAGTGTGCCGTATGGTGCTTTTCTGAGAATTACAGTTGCGAACGTTGATGCTTTTCGCTCGAGTGAAGTTATTAAAAACATATCGTGGGTGTTGTGCGGATTAGTGCACTGGAAGGAACCGGCCTAGGTGGCACGCATTTTCTCAGGCCCGGGCGGGGATCGGCCTCCAGCAAGTTTTTTTTTTTTCAGGCCGTGCTGGCCTGGGCGCAAGCATGCATGCAGTGGCTGAGGCCCGGCAGTCGTGTGCCGCTGATTCATGACTGTTGATACCAAAAAGATTGCTCATTGAATGAGGTTAAATGAAAAAAAGACATCGAGGTGCGAAGTCACAACAGCTCCGATGAAAATATATTTCGCCGATACTCCTGAAATTCCTTTTCTGTGTCCGTATATATATTTACAAAGCTCGGTCGAAGTTTAAAGATTTAAGTCCAATATACTCGCTCTATGTTACGTTTTCAGGTTGAAAACACGAAACGTTTTCGGAGTCATGTGTATAGTCTGCTGGACGGGGGCTTATATATCAAAACACTTTGACAGTTTCAAGTTTATTTTAATAAATTTTTTTCGGGGGCGGGTGGGGCTGGGGCTTATATTCAAAAACATTTTTCGGGCTCGGGCAGGCTTATAATAAAAAAATTGTCGGGCTCGGAACGGGCCTGGGAACTGCGGCCTGTGCAGTGCTCTAGCGTGCATCAAATTTGAAAAAAAAGAAAACAAGACGGAAAAAAACGCATCACGCTGTTCCTTCGGCTGGCAAAACACGACAGAAACGTTAGCAAACAAAGCAAACGCTAGCCTCCATCACTAAAGAACGACACATGCGGTCTGCTTGGTTTGCCAAATTGGTTGAAAAAATGAAGAGTACATACGCATGACGTAGCTGTACTTTAACATAAGAGCCTTGATTCATTACTAAAGCATTCGCAAAGCTATTGAAACGCGCATTCGGCGCACCATGGATGAATTTACACAAAAATAGAACTGCTGCCCCTCGAACAGAGTCCACAACGAACGCTGCAGGTTGCGTTATACTTTTGCTTTCTTTCTCTGTGTTTTTTTTAGTGCAAATGCACTTCTTAAGCGAGCCTGAAGCGTCCGCCGCCGTCCGCATAGCAACAGCTGCGGGTGCGCGCGCTCCTCGTCTTCCTTGGCAACGGGGGGAGATAAGCGCGCGCTGCCTGGCCGCTGACATGGCACATACCCACGTGGGGGATTGGCCAGGAATCGGGCGTGAGAAGGGCATATGCACCCGCTTAAAGGAGTACTGACACGAAATTTCAAAGCTGAGATCCGCTCTAGCAATCAAGTACAACGACAACACAAATAGGTGTCTGTGAATAAATGCATCTTTTTTTCTTTGTAGTTGTGTGTGTGTGTGTGATCTCTCCTTCGCGAACATTACCGAACCGCGCAAATTCAACTCGTGCATTCGCACTTTCACATTCTTCCCCTCGGGGAAATGCGGGGAAATTTTTTGTGTTTTGTATGTTTTCTCCCACGCGCGACGTTCGCGCGCATTACCGGGACCCGTTCGGCATTGCCCGCGAGCTCCTGTGGGTTGGCGCTTTCGTGTGGTACTGATTATTCTTCTCCGTAGCTGTTCTTGCTTCAAGCGCACCGAGCTTTTCTTTTGCATTTCCATTTCGACTCTCAGATGTGGTTTCAGTTCTGCTCCTCCCTTCGTGTTCCTAGTCTGCTATAGTTAAGCGCTCCGCACGTTCGTTGTGCGTGCGAGCGCGTGGGCGCACACACAGTGGTAATTATTTAAAGTTCCGAAAACGAACCCCTACAATGAACAGGTGACACAATGACATTGTCTCCCCGCTGTTGAGCCGCTGCACATGATCCTTACAGAAAATCAAAACGAGCTAGCAGCCGCACATGATATTGGTTTGTGAAATTGTAAGAGCAGCCTAGCAGGAACCACAGTTGTTTGAATGTTCTTGCTTCTTTGTTTTAATTCTTTGTAACGTGGATGTAACTTACTAAATGTAAATACTGTGTAATTATTTTATGTTTATGGGTGTTCAGTGTGCAAAAAAGTGCGCCGTTTTAAAATTGTCGCGCAGTAAAATGATGCCGTGTGGCTTGGTGCTTTTCTGAAAATTGCGGCCGCGAATCCTGTATTTGCACGCCTTTCGATGACTTGACTGAAGTTTTAAGACATCTGTCATGTATTCTGCGTGGGTAAAATTTGGAAAAAGACAACGTAAGCGTTTATTATACACACGACGCTGTTTTCTCAGTATGCAAAACTCAATTGATAGAAAAATCATCAAAAAAGGAAGGCAAAAGCACAAACATAGACGTACGCTGGCCAGCCTAAAGTGCGCCACTCATGCCTCAGTTGACACAACACGATATAAAATTATCAAACAAATGAAGAAAAAAGTATCCCCACGCTAGCCTCGATTGCTAAAGCAGGGCGTGCGCGCTCTGCTCGGTTGTCTAAATGTGATGAAAAAAGGAGTAAACCGTAAATACACGACGTAGGTACCTTTCCCCTAAAAACCTTGGTACATTAATAGCATTTTCTACTATTTTTACACTAAAAAAGAACTGTAGCTCCTCGGAGACTGCCCCGACGCAAGCCTGCCCGCTGCTTAACGTGGCGAAAAAGCGCTCGGGCGGGGCACGCGAGCGCCACCGCGTGGGGTTGACACTAAGTGCCTCACTCGGTGGCGGCCGCTTTTTCCACTACGCATGTATTCTAGTTTACTATAGGCGCTACTCTGGACACCTAGTAGCGCAAGTGCACCTAACCAGGTTACCTACAAACACTGGTTAGGATTTCAACGGTGCAGTGCTATATATGTCACAGATCTAAGGGTCCGTTAAGCTGGCGCCTTTGTTCTCACTCGTTGCAGCGTAAGTTCAGGTTTTTACTACAGGTAACTGAGACTGCAAAGTCGCGCCGGCAAAGGCCCGCACGAACCGCACATTGTAGAGCCTGGAGTCAGCGGTAGCGAGGGCGGAAGTATTGGGAGCGGCTGTTAAAACTCTAGATCTTGTCGCTCATTAGCTGTGTCACAATGGTTGCAATATGGGTTGTAAAATTTGCAAAATTTCACAACCACGTGAAAAATTTGGGGACGCTTCAAAGTTATTTTCCACGATTTCTTCATTGATTGCGAACGTAGCCGCCGTTACGCTGCTCCAGTTGTCGCAATGGTTGTAATATGGGTTGTAAAATTTGTAACATTTTACAACCCATAAACAATTGGTTGCAAAATTTGTAAACTTCTACAACCAATTGTTAAATCTTGGGATGCTTTAACATTATCATCAATGATTTTGCGTTAATTTGGGAAGGTGGGCATCGTTACGCTAGTCCCGCTTCTGTTTAAGCATCTAGCAATCGGCGCCTCACGTGTGTAGATGGGACATATCCTAACATCTCCTTTATGAGCGTGTCGCAATGATTACGTTCGTTCAACGCACAGCGTTAATGACCGAGTTTCTCGTAAAAGCCGTGATGCTAAAAAGCCGTGATAAAAAGCATAATGACCGAGTTTCGCATAAAAAAAAAGGTCGGCGATAGTGTCCCTAGATAAGATTACAGAATATCCGCACTCTTTTCTCACATTGTTCCGTGTCACTGCCATCATCATTGTCAGTTCGCATCACGTGACATCGGTTTACTCTGCGACGGTTCATGGGCGGCGCCATTTTGCTCTTTATGCGTTATAGGTGCGTCGCTCACAGCATCTCTTGTCGGCGGCCCTGTCCTTCCTGCGTGCGTCCGTTGTTGTCCGCAGCCACTCCCCCTCTCCTCTCCGATAGCGAACACTCTCTCGCGAGGGGCATGGAGGAAGAAAAATGTTAGGAGGGAGCATGACGTCAGGCGGCACAGCTTTGGCAAGCCAACCTCCTCTGACGCCGCATTCTCCTCTCCTCGGGCTCCTCCCGCGCAATGCATTATGGAAGATGCACCACTCTCAGTCTCGCGGTAGCATTTAGTGGATCCGGCTGGCTGCCGGTGGAAGAGGAGGCGAGTGGTGTTGCCGAAGGCGCCGTACGCGATTTTTCGCCAGCGTTGCGCTCCCACCCTCGTATCGCTCGCATCGTGGAAGTACTGTCGCTGTTCAAAGCGAAACGATACGTAGATCCCATGCTCACGGAGCACCTTCACGAGCTGCGAGCCGAATTTGACGCTTACCGCTGGAACCCCGACCGGCTTTGCTCGAACGCGCCGCTGTAAACATTCACAAGCACGGAGCGGCCTACGGGTGCGTGGTGTTTACCAGGTGTACTTTGACGATTGCGTTTCCAATTTTGCTGGGAGTTATCGCGCCACCTTTCCTTTACATCATAGCGCTGTAACGAGTGTCCCATCACCTGAGAGGTTGTGCGAGAAGCTTTGGTTTCGCTCGCGGGCGCATTTGCATACATTCGCCTTATCCGTGCTCCGGCATGGTGGCACGTTGTACATGCCACAATTGTCGTGACGATGTCTGTTTTGCGTTGCTGTCTCCTTCAGTGAATTAGAAAAGAAAAGGTGCAGAACCACTGACGTTGGGTGCGGGCGCGGGAAGAACAAATCATTTTCCGCCTCGCGTCACAGGCAGAACGCGGGTTGGTTGTCCGAGTACTGCTCAATCCGTGCGATAGGTATATGGGTAACGAACGCTAAATTACGCCTGGGAGGTGAAAATATAAAATTACCCGAATCAAGGAAGTGAGGTGTGTTGTCGTACTCTGACATCTCCGCTTTTGCACTGCGGCGGAACACGACACTTCGACTGCGGTGCACTTCGACGGATCCCAGAGCTCAATAAATAAAGATGTTTTCTGTCTCTCCCGTCGGAACACTTTGCCTGCACGATCAGCCCGCTGCGCGTTTAGGGTTGCAGGCAGCGCTGCGCGCAACGCCCAGACGGGGACTTGTCCCCGAAACCCGAATACCCGGACGGCCCGGCCGCCCGGCAACCAAACGGAACGACGCAGCATAGCGCGGGCAGGCGGGCGGCCGCGTGAGGCGCAAAGAACTACCGCTTGCCAATCACGTGAGGCAGGGCATCTCCCATCAGTCTTTCCTTTTTATTTTTTATGACTAGGCTTCACGATAGTCACGTGACGCTCCCTCCTAAACTTTTCTTTCCTCCATGGCGAGGGGCATTGGATTGGATTCGATTGGATTGGCTTGGCTTGGATTGGCTTGACTTGGATTGGATTGGATTGAAGTGGATTGTGTTGCGTCATAGCACGGCACTTGCTCTCTCCGCGGTCTCCTCTCCTTCAGGCGCGCTGCGCATATAACCGGTGTGCCACTCTCCGGCGGCCTTTCGGTCGACAGTTGCTCTCCGCTTGCGCTTGAACCCCCTCAGCGTCGCATCACACCAGGGTTCCCGTGAGGGGAGGGGGGCGTAATTTTTGGTCAGTCAACGGTGGTTGCCTTCTTAGCGTGCCCTCACTGCTCTGAGCCTACGCGCGACTTGCCTCCTTACGAAGGCGAATCCAAGAAAACTAGTTTAGCAGCATTTCAGCAGCAGAAGTGTGGCGGGGATACCGTTTTCTGGCATCTTCGGCAGGGTTAACAGACGACCCTGTCGAAGTTGGCGGCGAGGCCGTGGGTGCGCTAATCTCGCCACACTGATAAACGCCAAAATGGCCACTGTTGCTGACCAAGTGGTGCTACTCTGATACCGTATCTACTGACGACATGGACCCTGAGCGAGAAACCCGCTGTGCCATTTTGCGGCATCCATGGAAACTTTCGGGATTGTAACGCGCTGCCTTGCCTTCTGCTTTGTGTTTGTGGCTTTCTCTTTAAAGTGGCTCTCGAATGCGTTGATTGCTCCAAAAGAAGGAAAGCCGGCCAATAGCCGCTACACCGCTGTAATGACGTAATTCCAACGATCGAAGAACGCCAAGGCCGGGAAAGAGAGGAAAAGATATTTCATGGGCACGAAGCAATAAGTTTTTGGGTGATGTACTCTGCGATACCTATATCAAAGTACTGGTCGGGTTGGTTGACTACGTTCTCGAAGCATTAGGATTAGCATTAGGAAGCATAAACGTTTGGCCTGCCGGTCTGTCTGTCTGTGACAGGTAAGACAACCCTTGCGGAAGTATAAGGCATAGGCAGAACCGTTGCAATAAATCAAACAAGTAGCGGGAAGCGTACATGGTCTTCTGTGCAGGGCCAGAGAAACTTCAGGCGTGCCGGTGGAAAGATGCCCGTACATCACAGGCAGAAACTACATATTTAAACCTTCAATACACGTCAGATGCCAACAAGATGCGCGTTCTCCCACTAGATGGCGTGTGAGCTGCGCTATCGGGGAAAATTGAGTCCAATTGAGAACATCGACAGTGTATGAACCATGGGAGGGACGAGAAATGAGGGCGAGGAGGGGGGAAACGGAAGAGCAAGGGAGAAGAGCGGGCTAGGCCACCGGGGCTTCAAAAAGTGTCATATTGCAACGAAGTTTTCAGGGAATCGAGTTTTTTTTTAATTTTCTGCCGCCCACCGCCGCAGACAACTGCTGGTCCCGTCCCACGCAGCTAACGAAGAAAAACTGCGTTTAAATTAGGTAATACAAGAGAATCTTATTTTCTCCAGAAGAAACGGGAAGGTCGTCCGGGCTAACAGCTGCTGAAGACAGGTTGACAGTGGCCCGGAAACACTCACTTGGCCCGGATCAAGAAAAAAAATCGCTCTTAACGAAAGCAAATGAGAGTAGATCCATGGTACGTAGTTGTACAACACAATAAGATGAATTCGAAGCGTTATACAAGATTTACGGTTTCAAAATTCACACTTCGTACAAATTAACACAAAAAGACAATTCTGTACACAGGAAGACACGAAAAACAGCAATAGCACATAAATACAAAACACCGGGAATGATTGCAACAGTGAGGGAAACTACAAGTTTACGAAGCATTGCCGCAACTGTTTGCGGGAAAAGCAATCTGTATGTCTATGTTCGTTTAGAATGGTTGGAATGTTGAAGTGCAGAGCATTGTATTTATAATTTTATTTATACTTTATATTGATCAGTATCGATATATTTATTTCAATATATATCATTATCAATATATTTATCAATATTTATTATTTTATGATGATATTTGTAATTATATTTGTAAGACAATCCACGCTCTGCTTAAAACGGGCTGCTTTATGTCGGTGAAGGTAGCTTCCGTAAGTGTTTTCACAAAAAGCAATTACGGAAAGTTCACCTTCGGAGCAAGCAAAAGCCGTGGCTTAAAAATGCTACATGGAAGGGAGGGTTGGAAAGGGGACTATATCAAAGGTTGAAGTCTTGCCCGTAGCTTTGGCTAATGACATTTATTTATTTGTCGCTTTTTGCTCAGGTCGGCGCATTTAATCAGATAAACGTACAATAAACGCTCTTAATATCGCAAGACACGGTACGCATCGCTATCACTTCCGTCCTCGAGCATTTGTCAGAGAAGTCATTTTAGTGATTAGCTTTAACTTTAAAAACAAGCAGCGCTTTTCGGAGTGTGGTTCTTTTCTCCAGTTGGAATTAGGAATACGTAAAGAAACAGCAAACCATAAATATATAAGTGCATCAAAGGATAACAAATTGTGTTGTCATAGGTAAAACTCTCCAGCAGCCTGTTTATTTGTATAATGAAGGTGCGAAGAAAACAAATTAGAATAAAACAATTTAAGTTGCTTCAAACACCTCAGTTCAATCTTCGGCAGTTTACACTCGGTGGAAAGAACGCAACAATGCGCAGATTGAAATAATTGATAAGCTGGTTTTTAACATTTGGGTATTTAAAACAAAAATGAGCCAGTCAGCCAGCTAAGGTTGGTTTTGGGGTCAGCGAAGTGTCTTTTCTTTGAATGCATCGGCGTTAACTGACTTTGGCGTACCGACATGCCACGACGCTTTTGCGAGTGCAGTGCGCATGGTTTGTGACGACGTGCGCGCGTGATTGCAGGGAAGACTTGGTGGTGGAGAATCCGAACCGAGCCAAGCTAGAGGCGTGCCTGCTGACCACGATCATGCTCGTGGTTCTGTGCATTTTCGCTCTCCTCACCTACGTCTACATCCAGCTGCAGCCTGCAAGTGAGACTGGATGTTGTGTTAACAATATTGCCACTTGGCCAGAGTCCTACTCTGTCGTAACGACACTCACAGACACAGACATACAGCGCGATGGACACGCACATGCGCACCCACAAAGACACTTACACACATACATAACCATATATATCTTCGTTGTACGAACAGGTAGGCGGTTCGTTTTTATTAAAGGTCACTTATGAGTTTTTGATCATGCAAAAGACACCCGCGGTTCTCTAGTAGGCCCCGGTGGCATTGTGCCAATCCGGTTGTTGCGAGCAGCTATGTGATGTTATTCACCGCCTTGTTTTACAGCAAAGCTGTAAATGGCTAGGATCCAGCACATCGTCTCCGGTCCCAGGGCGATGTAGACAGGAATCGCTAGCGAGTGTAGCGCCCCGTTGCGGAGCCCACTCAAATCCCCGGAAGCGTAAAACTGGGCGTCACACCCCCGGGGCATGGAAAAAATCATACAGAATTAAAAAGGTCCTTGGGCCTTCATAGAGCATGCGCTGTGATTACAATAACCGCGCTATAATAAATTTCTACCCACGATTCCTGCGTGTTTTGTAGCGTAAGCTACACTGGCCGAGGTTGAGCAGTTTCGCGTGTGCCGTGAGGAGCCGTTCTGCGCAAGCGCGAAGGGCCTTGGATTGGATTCGATTGGCTTGGCTTGGCTTGGCTTAGATTGTATTAGATTGGATTGTATTGAATTAAAGTTGTGTTGGATTGTGTTGCGTCATAGCCGCGGCAGACGCACTGGTGCCGGCGCGTGCACAGGTGTGCGCCTCAATTGCGCGGTAGCCAAGTCTGACGCTGCGCCGGAGCCGCTTGATACCCGTTTCACGTGGCTCGTGAAGAGGCGTGCTGAGCATGCGCGAGGAGCAGTAACTGGACAGGACTGGACTTTCAGTTAATAACCAGGAACAATGCTCAATCGCAAATTACAAACGTGTTTTACTTCGCGCACCCCTTGGACTACGACCCAGTCACACCTCACGTGGAGGCTCGGCACCACAGCTTTGCTGGCCATCCCTCTTCACGGGGTGGAAGGGCTCTGATTTTTTGTTTGGAGAACCATTGCGGATATTTCTGAACGCAATTTGTGCGAATTGCCCGATACGAAAATCGCTCGCAGTTAAAGCGTTCTGTCGTAAAATGTTTCCGCAGTGCACTGAACTTTATTAAAAGGCATTGTTGATCGCATCATTGCTTGATAACCCATTGACCGATGTGCAGATAACGTTCACAGCCGGCCGGCTTTCTGGAGAACGAACTTCCATGACAAGCCTGCAGATCGGCAGTTTGGTGAGTGCTGTCCACTGTGGTTGCCATGAACGCTTAACGCATGTCTCTGATGGACGGCAAAGTGCGTTGATCCCTTTTTTTTGCGCGAAGCAACACAAACCAGGTTATGAAACCGTGAAAGTAGTCCCTGTCGCCGTGGTGGTTGTTTCACAATTTGAGCTTGAGGGGAAGGGGAATTGGTCAGCCTCCGAATACGGGAGGTCGCGAGCTCACCCGGATTAAACTGTTTGTTCCACCTGGGCGAGTGTACGCTCTAGTGCCGAGGTGGCCAGAGCGGATTCCCAATGCTCAGTGGTGGGGAAGTGAAAAAGAGTCTGGTCATGTGGAAAGAAGACAGGGTGGTCGCGGTAAAAGGGACGTCACGGCTGTTACTCGTGGCGGAAAGGGGATAAGGAGGTGAGTGATTTGATTATGGGTCTCTGTCTGAAGGCGGCGATAGACATAGGTTTGATTTACACTTAAGAGACGGGTGGGTAGGAGGATATAGTTTCTGTTGTTCGTGTAGTGGGAAAAGGTGGAGATGTAGGCAGTCCGGCGGTGCCGAAGGGATGCAAGCGTAGTCCGGAGTTCCTGCGGGGCCTAGCCTTGCAGAGGGAAGTGGCCGGTTGTGGAAAGCGCGGGCTGCGGCGTGGACCACTTAATTCCCACCAAGACCAGAGTAGTCACATGGTAGTCAGGGGTCCAGAGGATTGTTACTTCGGTCTTTGATAAGACGCAGAAGAATGGGAAGAGGTTGAGGGGGAGCCACAGAGGATTGATTCCATTGGCATGCTTGCTGGGGATCGGTGGTGACGGTCACTAAGGGCGGTGTACGGAGGCGATGGTCGTGGCGTGAGCGGCATCGTGGGCTTCTACTGTGAAAAACTCGGGGACAACATTCTGTGGCAATGGAGAGGGAGCTACGAGGGTTGGGGGAGCTAACTGATCTGTGTTACTGCGTCCAAGTGCTCCCCCATAACCTGGTTTCAGTTTCGGCGCGACAGATACGCATTTGCTACAGTGACTACATTTCAACGCATGAGCTCCGTGGTTGAGTGCGCTGCACCACTGCTGAGCATGTAGCCATATTGGTGTCAGCTTTCCCACGCCTCATTTGTTTCTCAACATAAGCCACCGCTTTTACTGGAGCACTACGGCGGCCGACTTAACAGTGGACGATACTATCCAACTCGGTATCGTCCACCATAGGCTGGCAAAACAGAATTCACTCAAACTCAATCACATTTTTTTTTTCATCTACGCTGTACTCAATCAAACTCAGACTCAAAGAGCTCGTCTCTTCACAAAATCACCCGTACTCACTCATCAAATACTCATTTGTAATCATAGTCACTTCTACTCAAACTCATTTGTCCTCACAAGTATTCGTACTCAATCTGTACTCATGAGTACTGAATCTGTACTCATGAGTACTCACTCTGTACTCAAGAGTACTCAATTTGTACTCATGAGTACTCAGTCTTCTGAACTCATGAGTAATACTCATTCTGCACCCATGAGTACTACTCATTCTGCACTCATGAGTACTACTTATCTGCACACATGAGTACTCAATTTGTATTACTCACGAATAATCAACGTATCTCTACTGTTAGCTAGGTCGTAACTCGAATGAAAGACTAGATATAAAAAAATAAAATGTTTTATTGATTAGAAAAACACAGGTTACATATAGATCAGGACAGAGGAAGAAAACGTCTGACGCGGTGCACTGTCGTAGGGCGACTTACTGCGCGAAGGCACGAACAAGAGAGCGAAACGGAACGTAAGCAATCGCGTTGCGTCTGGCATCTCCTCTTGTTCTCAGGAATAAAAGAACAAAGTCTGGGCCGGGTCGGGCTCAGGGGAGCTCGGGGCTTGTCGGTGCGGTCATGGCCGTAAACTGCGGCTTCCTGCGTGTCTTCGGGTGGCAGCTTTTGTCATCTGTTTTCGTTTCCGGGCGCGATGATACTCTCGTAATCGTGCTCCGAATCGTAATTGTGCCTGCCCCAAGGTACAATGAAGCGTTCGCGTAGATTGACGTCCGTTCGTATTCAGATCACTGTCCGCTTATTCACAGATTCTCGATGCTGGCGTTTGTTTTTGAACGGATAGGGTGTTCGTCTCGTTGAGTTTCGGTGAATTTCAAATCTGCTTGATTTCATTGCGTGTGTGCCGTGGGATTCACTTCGTCAGACCTGAACGTGACAGTGTTTACGGCTTTGCGTTAGTCGCGCCGCTTCCGTCGGCGATTGTTTTCGTGTAGCCCGTCACGTGCTTGATGCATGTGGGGGCGTAGACGTCCGGTTTGTCCGGTGGCGAGCTGCGCTGTGTAGGGATGGCATACTTCGGCGCGTTGAGGACTTTGCTTGAATTGACGTGTGCGTTGCGTATGGTGCGGGAGCCGTTTAGCTTATCGTTTAGTGTGCGGTAGCGTGGACGTTTCGTAGGGTGGCATGGCTGATGGGTCAAAGTCGTTGTGGCTCCGTGCTCGCAGTCGCCGTGGTTATTTTCGAAGTAAAACCGTTGTGGTGGGGAAGCGCGCGTACTTCGTGCCGTCCGTTCGGTCCCACATTCCTTGGCCTTGCAAGCGTGACTTCATCGTTAGGGCATTCGATGCCTTAGTCTGGATCGGGTTCATTCGCTGCTGTTCGTGCCGTGTCCGTGTCGTCGCTCAAGCCCTCGTCTTTTGCCCGTTGTTTCGAGAATGCTATAGCCGCTATCTCTCCCATACAAGCAGGCTCCGTTCGTCCCGAGTCCGCTTGCTCGCGGTTGCGTCCTCTTGTACGGAATGGTGTTTGTCGTGTGAGTCTCGTTCGGAGCGCGGGCGCCGAATCCTGTTTATTCTGTCTCGGACATTCCGCATGCGCTGGCCGTGTCGTTGCTCGTTGACGGACCTACCTCCACGAGTGTTATGCCGTTCGTCCGCTGGACTCGGGCTGGAGCAGCGGGTGTCGGAGAACTCATACGTTCCGGTAGGGTTGAACCGCATCCGCTGGGTCTTTTGTTGCTTGTGGCAAGGTGATTTCTGTGGTTGTAACATTCGCTGGCCAAGTCCGGATAGCAGCAGTGGGAGCGGAGGATGTCGCGAATAGCAGTTTCCTCCGTGTGTGCTGGCTTGGTGGCGTTCCGTGCGCAGTACATTTCGTTCGCGGGGGTCAGCTCCACTGGTTCAAGTTGGATGTCGTTCGTCGCCTCTGCTGCGTTTCGTGCGCTGTGCGCCTCGCTTTATGTAGGAAACTCCCATATAATTGGTGTGCGGTCGTTCGCCACGTATGGTGCATTTCGGCCGCCGTGCGTCTTGTTCGCTTGTCGTGGCCATATCCACCAATCCGGATGTGGTGTCGTTGGTTGCGTGGACCGGCGCCGGGACAGCACGTGTCAAAAATGTACGTACTGGCTCCGTTGCGTTCCGTGCTCTCAGCGTTCCGTTTATGTACGTCTGTACCGGAAGAGCGGGTGCCGGGAACGTGGTGCCTTCTGGCTCGTGCACGCTGCGTACGTTGCGCGTCTCGTTGCTCATTGCTGGAATGACCTGCCGCTGGGCGATGTAGCTCGTGGGCGATGTAGCAGAGCAACGTCTGTTGGGGATCTCACCAGAAATACACTGACCTTCGATGCGTTTCCGTAATCGTGGCGATTACCTGGGAAAGGTCCGGTGAGCACGCAATCAAAATTTTGCATGCGTCGTCTTATTCGTGTGCGTGCCGTTGTGCATTCTGCCTGTGTACGGATGTCGTGCAGTCCAGGCACCTTCTCTCAAACAGCGCCGCTTGCAGGGTAATCCGCCGTTGTCGGAGGCAGCCTGAAGTAGCGTTGGCACATTCGTTCGTTTGGAGAGATGGCGACGTTCTTCGTTGTCCTCTAGAAGGCGCAAGATGATGTCGTCCTTACGGCCAGAGCAGGGTAGCCCTCGTTATCGTAGTGCGCTCACCAACTGCTGTTTCTTCGCAGAGCATAGGACGTAGCTTTCCGTTGCAGTCAGCAGTGTGTCGACCACCGCTGGCGTGGAGTGCGTCGGTGCCCCATGTCTGCGTGCTGCACTCTCGTAGTCGTGGTGCGGTTCGTCCACGTTGTTCGTCTCCTCGTCTGTCCGTCCTCTCATGGCCTCAAGTCCTGGTCCTTTCGACTGCAACATCTTAGCTAGGTCGTGGCTCGCATTAAAGGCTAAACAGAAAAAATAAAATGTTTAACTAATTAGGAATACTGAGATTACGTATACACCAGGACACAGGAGCCCGGGAAGAAAACGTCTTACACGGTGCATTGCCCCACTACGCGAAGGCTTCCCACTACGCGAAGGCACGTACACGGGAGAGACCGAAACGGAACTAACGCACTCGCGTGCGCCTGGCGTCTCTTCGTATTCTCAGGAAGGAAGCACCAGAGTCTGGGGCGCTTCGTGCTCTCATGGGGCTAGGGGCTTCTCGGCGCTGCTGTGATCGTAAATTTCGGTTTTCTGCGTGTTTTGTGGCGGCAGCTTTTCTCTACAGTTTTCGTTTCTCGGTAGGCTGAAATTCTCCGAATCAGCGGAGCTTACTTACAGTACTCACTTGTACTCAATATGCACTCACCTGTATTTTCTTGTGCTTAATCGGCGCTCACATTTGATCGTATTCACAAATGCTTCTACTATTTTTTTAAAGGAATCAACCACTTGAATTCACTCGCTGAACTCCGTCAATGGAGTCCACTAAGTCACAAAAGTGCAGCGACTACGATTCCGCACTTAGTGCACTAAAAATTGAATATTAAGAAATGTTCGGTGGATTGCGGTGCGTTTTAATGTTGTAGTAAACGTGACTTATTCATATCAAATCCACATTTACCATATTTTAGACATCATCAGTTTACCAACTGTAAAATTTTCCTCCCCACCAATTTTGTTTTGTGAAGGGCAATGATACTAGACCACCCGAGACACGCTCACACATAACTTAGAAGGAGCGCTGGCAGCAACTGCAGTGTCAAGAAATCACCCGCCATCGTGGGTAGTTACTCGGAGTCATTTTCGACCGCGTCGTAGGCCCCCCGTCACAAAATTAAATGTATGGTTTGCCCGTGCTGCGAAAAGAAACTGCATATCAATTCAAAACGCCACATAGCGAAAAGTTTGCTGAAGTGCATAAAAGACAGAAATCTCTCGCGTCGGGACAAACCTGAACAGTTCAGCACTTGGAGTTGTACCTTAGAGGGCTACTGACACAAAATTTTCAAGGGGAGATAACGTCGGGGATAGATTGGGGTAAACACACATGCATCATCTGCAAAATATCAGCGGCAAATACAGCCTAGAACAAATTTAAAATCATAAAATCAATTTTAAAGTGTGCGAAACGCAACCGAGCAGCCAGCGGAGGACCTTCCGCAATCGACATTGCCTCGATATTTTGTAAATAAACAACGTCCATACACGTCACGAGTTTGTGTTGGCCGCTTCCGCACTGCCGGCGTTTTTCGCCGGCTCGCCGCTCCAATCGGAGGTCGGAGCTTCTGCTCTCGAGCAACGAATGACCCCATCGTTGGCGGTAGAGGGGCGGTGATTTCGTCGGCTCATCGGGCAGCTGGCCGCGATCTAAGTTCTACAGCGATTCCATTCACTCCATTTTTATTGCTTTTTATTACACTGGACGCGAAAAGACACCGGGGACACCTAAAGAGCACTCAGCGAGCCGCACTGTCGCTGCGCGGGCGGATGAATGAATGTGAACATTTATTAACTGATATATTATAGAGAGGTAGCTTGGAGGTGGCGGCCACGGCGGCGAAGTTGTGCAGGCCGGTGCAGGTAGCTCGAACGATAGCTTGTTACTGCTGCAATAAATGGGACCCAAGTCCTAAACATGGCAGCACATATGAGAAAGGAGTTAATGATTCGATGGCGGGTTGCATTAACAACCGTCGTCTGTATCGGCTGCGAGAGCGGCAATCCAATATCCGCCGCAGTGCTAAGCCGAACGCATCTGTAGGCGGACATACAGGCATACCGGGCGGCTGCTCCCAGCGCTATCTTCCCATCCACTGTCTCGAGCGTCGCGCGTGGTTCCTAGCCGCGGCAGAACTTTGTACTCCCAGCGCCTGCGTCACGTGCACGGTCGCTTTTTAATTAAGCGGCTCACGAGATCAATGCGTGGGGGCATTCGCAGAAACTGCCGGCGACGTGGATTCGACAGTGCTACGGCAGCTCTGCTCTGTGATATCTGTCCGACCGTCACTTGGTCAGCTTTGTTCACACAAAATCTCGCGTTTCGCGGCGGCCGCTGAACCCGAAACTGCGACTGGCCGCATTGAAAACGCCTCTAATAAACAACCGCCGCACTCTGTGAGTGAATTCGGTTTCCACAAGTGATAAGTACGTCATTATATAGCTGCTCATCGCAACAAAAAAAAACCGAGATGCAAAATTGTTGTGTGAGTGCCCTTTTAAGGTAGCACTCGTATCACTAATTTTCGGTCGATCGCCAACACAGCCCGCTACAAGCATCAGATAAACATCAGCAACAATTACCGCACCAAACATATCTTCTGTAAGAAAATGCAACAGCAGCCCAACAACTTCTTGAAAGCATATTTTGAGGTATCCACCCAGCTGCAAGACCAGGATTTTGACTTCCTGCACAGCGTCCGGGCAGGGCGATGACGCAGAAATCGCAAACTGAGAAATAATTAGCCGCTTCCAGTTTGTCGAAACGAGAGACAGCTTCTCTTCCTTCAACATAAACGCACAATTTGAGGCCCAACGAAGCAAGATAGAGGTATTGCGAAATGGGTCGACAACGGGCGGCAGTATCTGTCTTCACAAAGACAACAGATCACGTCGACAATACCCCTATTTCGCTCGTCCATTCCACTGCGTCGGAAGATGCGGTTCTAGCAGAACGCCAGCTGCAGCCGCTGGTGTTTCCCAGTCGTCTTTCAAGGGCCACCCCACAGGTGTAAAACCCCAATTATTTAATGATACGTGACTCCGCAATTTAATATCAGTAACAACTAAGCTTGACACCCGTCACGCGCGGATTGCAAGGTGCTGAAAGGCAATGTGTGTATCAGCTCCGCTATGGTTTTACATACATTGCTTGATTGGCTTTCTTATCGGGCTGGTGCTGCTGTCACGCTTTGGTTTATAAAGAAAGAGGCACGGGCGACTGCAATACTTCGCGCTACGCAGCGTGAAGTTTCAAGTTTCACGGCGCGAGGCCTCCCTCCCTGATGTGTTTACCTCTTGGATAAGGCTTGCGTATTCCTAACGGGGCGCAGGGAAAGGCGTCAAGGTGGCGCGCCGCTTCTTTCTTTCTCTCCAGGGATGCTGTCACGGGGCTAGGAAAGGAGATGCCTCTCACTGGTCGATGGCGTGGGTTAACCGAGGTCAGCAAAACAAACAAACAAAAAAGCGGATTTTCAGCCGCCTTGTGCCGTCGGTTGCACTATAGAGGCTAGAAGGTTTTCCTAGTGTCGGGAAGGGGCGCGCCGAAGCGAAATAGTCTGCAATGATCCAGAGTAGATGGCGCCACGGCTCGCTGGCGCGCGGCTCTCGTGGGCGTCTGCGCGCTTTTGTGCGGCTGTTGGCGTGCGAGCATATTTTTTTGCCGCTCACTACCCGTGCTCCGCAAACACACGAAAAAGAATCATGTGATTATATACAGTCACGATGGCGATCTTGTGAGTTTGACAAGCGCACTTTACGCGACCACGGCTTGGGTGCGCAAACCTCATCGGAAGGGGTAGTTTGATTGTGGGGATTAACGCGCCGAAACTGCGCCGTAGTGGAGCGCTCCCGATTAATTTTGACCACCTGGGGATCTTTAACGTGCGCCGAAATCTCGAACACGCGGGGGTTTTCGCTTTTCGCCTTCCTCAGAAAAGCGGCCGCCGCGGCCAGAAATTAAACCCGCGTCCTTGTGCTCAGCAGCACAACGCTTTAGCCATGCACTAAGCCACTGCAGAGAGTGGAAGGGGCAGTTTTGCCTTTATCGGCCCTGTACGCGTGGTTCCAGCCACCCTGAGTAGTAATTAAAATATTACTACTATTAAAAACATAGCAGAAGCAACGAGTTATGAAATACAGCTTCAAGTTTCCCATACGAAAACTATCACCCAACAACCCCAAACATAACATAATTCAAGATTATCAATGAGCATTTATTGCAGCGTTACAAATTGAAACTTCAAAAACCACACTTTTTGAAAATTTAACACATCTTCCCATCTTTGGGAGCAAAGCAAGGAACAGATACATAATTTAACAGTCACATTTTCGTGCGAAAAACAAAAAAATACATACGAGCACAGAACATTTTACACTCCAAAAAAGTATGCACGACGGTGCGTGTACAAGGCTTTGCTGAACTGCAGACGTTTTCATTGGCATCGCCTCATTTTCAGAAGTTTTTGTTTTTGCCTCTGAGCGCTCCTGTCCATGTTCTTTGCTTTGCGAAAAAGTGGAATCGGGTCAGGGCATAGAACTTATGTCCCTCGTAACATTCCTTCCGTGTTCGCTGCACCCAACTTCTTTCAGCTGAGCTCCGTGCAAAAACTGCAAAAAGTCCACCATGCTTTCAGCATGAAGATCATTTCTGCTGAAGAGCACGGTAAAGGTGTTTTCAAGATTCCTAACGAGCTCCTCGACTGGCTTGGAAGAGTAAATTAACCCAGTATGGTCAAATTCACGTGTAAAAGAAGCATTCTCATTGCACTCTGCTTGAACAGGCAAAATACAAAGAGAAGCGCATTCAAGGCACGAAGACCTTTTGAGGGATTTTCTCACAACATAGCCCGCTATGTAAAAGACAAGGCGGCTGTCACTGTGCTTTTTAATGCAGCTTTTGTGATAAAGCAGCCCTCGTGTTCGCAACACATATTCTGCACGCTCCAAGTTGCCATCATCCAAAACCTCGTCAATTACCGCTATGTGGGCTGACTTTTCCCTACCAAGGTCAGATGGCCCCAAAAGTGCCGTGACAACTTCCTCGGGAGAGTTCCCATTCTTAGGTGACCGTGCTAGGCTGTAGAATGACAGACGGTTGATTATTATCAAGAACTACTCCGGTGATGGATGGTCATTGCATCCGAAAGACTGCCTTACAATCCCGAACACATTTTCCATTTTGTCTTGGCTAAAATTAGCCGTTAAGAGATATTTAAAACCAAGAGAGCTACTCAAGTAGCAAAGGAGTGACAGCGTGCTTTTCAAAGCCACACGCAGCCCACGGGCAGTTCCTGGACTCAAAAACCCGCCACCATGCTCAGCAGCGTGCTGTTCCCGCTTTGCCAGGAATTCAATAAAATCGTCGAGAGACTGCGCACTCGGTGAGTTAGGTCGGAGGCCTTTCGATGGTGTTCTAGAAGACATGACAAAAATCAGCTTCTCCATGAGTTTTACAAGCTCTTCTGTAGGTTGGACTGCTCGGAATGTTTTGTTCAAGTGTTCTTTAAAGAAGAAAAGCCCCTTTAAGACTTCTTCACTGAACAACTAAGAAGCTAACTTTACCCGCATTTTCTCAAAAGACTTCGGTTGAATGTCAGACTTGGTAATGCGTGGCATAACTTTCAGTGTCAGAGAGTTTTGGTCCTCTTTCCAGGCTTCCTTAATTACATCGGCGTGGGCATGACCAGTTGGAATTTGAAAACCTTTTGACACAAAAGCATTTCGCACACATTTCACCAAGTGAGGAAAGTCGGAGATAAAATGTAGGCTTCTTGTTGCGTCCACTGGATGGGGAACTTTGCACGTTATTTCTTTGATGGATGCTGCAGAGGTAAAAAACTTGTTACTTAGGGCAACTGAGCAGGCTCAATGGGATTCAATACAAGTGTCGTGATACAAATTGGCCTACCTTTGATCCCAAACAGTTTCCATAAACTTCGATTCCAAGGAGCCCCATCACTGGTCGAGTAGTCGACGAAAAGGCCAGACTTCTCAGTTAGAATTGCGGCCTCCAGAAGAATCTTCGAAAGAATGTTCGCCTTCACGTTTCTCTTGGAAGCCAAAACCCCTAGGATCTGAGTCCAGTTCCCTGGAAAAGGAAATATAAGGGCTTTGTTAAGTACAACAACTTTGCGAAGAGAATTGCTTGTGCAGTACAATATAGTTCCAAAGTATAAAGTATTAAAACATGAAAAAGATTATATTATCATCCCATGCTCTACAGAGAACTCACCCTGGAAAGGCTGAAACATGATGGCAAGGCCGTGGTCACTCACTGTAGTCTCGTTGCTTTCAGTAAATGGGCCGAGGTCCATAAAGCCGCTCAGTTCTCCAGAGGTCTTGACACTGATATTCTCTGAGAGTTTTATTTCATCGAACACAAGACCGCCATGGCAGCTGTGTGCACCCATGCCTTCAGTCTTCTTCTTCAGTGCCTCGAAAACGCTGGCATTTAAACCAAACGAACTCTTAAAGCCAGCCATGTGTCGGTCTAAACAGGACTTGCTGGGCAGAGCCAGTGTCTCATGCCTCCTCACGTGCTCATAAAGCTTGGGGCTCTTTATGCGCATGAGTATACACGCCAAAACCCCGGGTTGGTCGTACACCATGCCCCTGGTCGACTTTCTGGAGGCAGCATCAAAGCATCTTTTCACAGAAAGGCGTTGTTTGGGAGGCAGACCTTCGATCCTTTCATCCAAGGTTGAACTAGCGATATTCTGGTTCATTATCCTAAGGTCTTCCAGGCTTCTGCGTGCCTTTCTCAGCTTTCTTTTCGTTCAGAACAACTCTAGCGACTTTCTGCCCAACCGCTGTTTGAAGCTTGTGCTGCGTTTCTTCTTCAGCCTCTACATTTGATTCTGCACTAGCTTCCTAGTGTATTTACAGCGCAAACAGGGTTTCCCGTCGGAGCTGCTCACCTGGCAGTTCTTTGCGAAGTGGGCTGCACCAAACTTCACACACCGGCCACTTACTACTGGCTCAATGCCACATCCTGGGCAAAGTCTCAGTCCATCGGCCTTCTTGAGGGCCTCGGCAGCGTCACACTCGTTATTTACGAGAAGTTCATCTGTCTTAATGCCGCGGCAGAACACGGTGCAAAGAAATGGGTTTTCTTGCGCCGCGGTGGCTTCTGTGCACGCTGAAATCGTGACGTGTTTCATAACACGCAAGTCGCTCGGTTCTGAGCTCGTGTGCCAGGCGAAACACAGGGCGGTAGGCTCACTTGGCAAGACAACCTTGCTGCACAATGGGGACAGCAAAATGATGTCCCCAAGCAGCTTGGGTGGCTGCGGCGTTTCCTTCGGGCAGACATCCATCTCAACGACTACAGCGAAATCGGTGTTGGAAGCACTTCGTTTCGCCGGTGCGGCTTCGGTGTTACCGAAGTCTCTAGCTTTCCTTTTTTTCGGCAACTGCTTCGTGAAATACGAGGGAGCATCAGGGAATATAGTAGGGACGGCGTCCTCCGTAAGCGCTGGACGTTCACGGTCAAGTTGCACAGTTTCTCCATTGATTATGTGCGTAAACGTTTTCCGGATAAATCGTTCATCGAAGTGGCGCGAACAGACAACACAGGTGTTATCCAAAACTTTGTCCTCACGCTTGATAATTCTTGCCCATTCCTTCAAGCGAGCAGGGTCGGTTGGAGCACTGAACAACGATACCTTTTGTGTTGACGACTTGTATCCACCTTTACAAAGCGGCACGAAACACGTTCTTGCCTTTTTAGATGGCATTATGGCGCACACAACGGTTCAAAACGCCGCCTCACATCGTGTCTTCGCACACTGCGAAGAAACAAGGAGCACACCAATAACGCACGCGCTAACCACACCGAAGAAAGGTACACGTTTACGCGCCCTCGACTGCTACACCAGCCGCCGCTGACAGCGCGCCACCGACACCCAGCGCCACCACCCGGCCGCCGTTCCACTCATTCAAACTGCTTTCAGCGGCGCCGGGGTAAGAGACGCCCCCTCCGGACACTAGGAAAACCTTCTAGCCTCTATAGTTGCACACCCTTTCTTTTAACTTTCACGCTCGCGCTTCCGCTGCCGGCGCGCCAGCGAGGCGGCTCAGCGAAGAGGGGAAAAAAATCGCCCTTCTGATGGATTTCTGACGCCACGCTCTGGTGTTTTTTTTTTAAATGCAGAGCATTTCTTTAGCTCACGATGTCACCCGGCGTTGTCGGCGTGCCTCGGCGTCCGCAACAGCCGTTCCAGGTGCGCCCTCTCCCCCACTCGTCCTCTCCCACCCGCCGCGGTGGCTCAGTGGCTAAGGCGTTGCGCTGCTGAGCACAAGGTCGCGAGTTCGATTACCGGCCGCGGCGGCCGCTTTTCTGATGGAGGCGAAAAGGAAAAACGCCCGTGTGTACGAGATTTCGGCGCACGATAAAGATCCCCAGGTGGTCAAAATTAATCCGGAGCCCTCCACTACGGTCCACTAGTTTGTATCTTTAGTTTGTTTTTCTCTAGAACGGTCAGGATAAGGCAAAGGTAGGGTCTATCTCTGAAGGTGATAATGCTGGTTTATGTCCCTGAACCAGGCAAGCGGGTGACTGTCCTCGTGAAGCTCCATAGCACGGGGGGTAAAAGCGCAGGCTTGTTGGTGGGCGCATCGTTGCCCTCCATGGAAGTGTGAGCGGGTGTCCGGATGAGCTGAATGGAACCATTTGGGGAGTGGGTTTTTCGCACACGCAGTGCACGTCGGGACACCCAGCCCTACTGGTAGTTCCGGTAGGCTTGTTGGGAATCGGTGACTGCCTCCCGAACCCCGGGTTGTGTGAGAGCCAAGGCGATGGTTGCCTCTTCTGCGGCCATCATGTCTTGGGTCTTGAGTGAGGCACACCCAAGGAGGTTGGTTCTGGAGTGTGATGGCTTACTACTGCGCTCGATGTTGGGAGGCGTCAGTGTAGATAACTGCATGGTTCCCACAGAGGGTGGTATTGAGCGCTTGAGCCTGTGCTTGTCGGGGACCCTCGTCGTTTGAGGGGTTCATATTTCCAAGCAAAGGAAGCATCTTTCGTTCTTGTCGCCAAGAGTGCGGGAGTACATCAAGCGAAGTGACGTTCTGTGCTGCCCAGCCAATCAGGTGAAGGATGCGGCGACCCACATTTCTGCTCATTCAGAGCTTCTGATTAGAAAGATGCCCCTCTATCAACTCTTCAACAGTGTTGTGGAGCCCCGTGCTAAGGATCCTCTCTGTGGACACACTCAGGGGAAGACCAATGGTCTGCTCAACAGCCTTTGTAATCTTTACATAAAGCATATTTATGTACTCGTAGCCGAGAAGACAGGGGGATGAGGGAAGTGGTTCTCGAGGAGAGAAAAGCTTGAACTAATCGAAAGGTATCGGATTCCTTGAGGCCTCGCTTCTTGGTGGCAACTCGCCTGATCATGAGTATGAGTTGATTGATGGTGTGTTTGAGCGCTGCAACGATACGTCACTCTTGGTGTTGGCCTGGAGATGTAGGCCCAGGATCTTGATGCTGGGGCTTGGAGTGATGGCCTCGTCACCAACGAGTATTTGAATGTGTTCCTTGATGTGTCGTTTGGCGTGAGGGCGGACGGCAAGGAGCTGTGATTTTTTACGTGAACACTGGAGGCCACAGGCTTTAGCACATTGGTGTACGACAAGTGAGATGCCATCCATTGGTGTGAGATTTTTTTGTAACTCCTATAGCACACGCGCAAGGCGCGCACAGAGTCACTAAACGTGCCGTGGACAGAGCGCACAGTAGCTTGTGAGGTCGCGTGGCGCTATCACGTGGCATTTAGCAAGAATGCAGGGCGTAAACCCGTAGATGTGCTTGGTGAGTCCACCACCTGTCTTCCTCGTCTCCGCTAAGGCTAGTAGCTAAATTGGTAAGACAACGGGCTCTCGCGTTGTTACGCTATTAGTTCCAGGTTCGATTCCTGGCGGTGACAATAAATTGTTTTATTTGTTCGCTGGAGGTTTCTGTTGACACCAACGGGCGTGAAAGAACCCTCGGGGGGTAGAGCTATAAAGCTTTGCTTTAAAAGTGCGGTGGCCTCGTGTCGTTATGTGCAATCCACATGTTTTACGAGACGTTCCAATACGCGAGCTTAAGCGACAATCCCGGCGTCTGGCGTTGGCGTTCATTATTTCAAAACGATTCCTTCACGAGGCCTCCCACAGTGCGAGCATATACTCGGCAGTAGTTGCTAGCGAGGAATGGTCACCCCGCGTGTAAACAGTTGTGAAGGTAGGGGAATAACAACCACCGAAATTCACCGTCATCGTCAGCCCCCTCATTACACGGTGGCATAAACCAGAAGCGGCGAATGGGGTTGCCACTCCAAAGTAAAGCCATTCGAATGCAAAACGCTCCTCCAGCGGCAAGATGCCAGAGCTCTTCGACAAAATATGCGAGCATAAATAAAGCGTCGCATGCGTTCAACTAGATATTATGATGTCCGATTCACAATTCACAGACGTGCTTAGGTGACCCGGATATTTTATTTCCATTGCTGGGCAAATTCCGCCGCCGCGCTTGCACGGTGGGGCTATATGCTCACTCGTAAATGACACTACACGAGACCGTACTACTAGTGAACCTGAGCAAAATGGTTCAAAACGGGAACCTAATAAAACCATATGGGCGCACGTACATTAGCCAAATTGTCGCTTGAATAATCACAGCGGAATGATACGGACAATTTCGGTGAGACAAACGTTACAAACCACGCAGTCGGTTTGACGCGAGTTACGTAAATTAACTGCAACTGTGGAAATGAGCGGTTCGCCTCACGAACCGACTACACAGCGTGACATGCGTCTACAAAAACGTCTGAAGACCGAAAAAGACGGGTCTTCAGTACGCGCAGTGCGTGCATTGTTAGCAGCCTCCACCGCCTATCCCTTAAAACAACTGGAAGGCAGCAAGCGCAATGAAGCCGCCACGCGTTCAGAGGCCGCGTCAACAAAAATAACTGCGGCAGTCAACAAGTGCCATACGAGAAGAGCAACCGCGGCCGCGTTTCCCTCCGGGCCCTCACCCCCTCGTTTTTCCCTCTTCACCGAGACCCCTTTGCGAGCGACCGCCGAAAAACGCATATAGCGCCAAACAGGGACCGGGAAAGGAGGGAGGTGCAGTTTTCGTTGTATAATTTTACCATCCTCGACAGTTAAGCTGCACAGCGGCACCGCTAAATGTTTGCGCCTTGTACACGCGCGCCCGGATTCGAGCTCGTGATAAAACTTGTTCGCACTACTGTACTCACGAGTGCATATACTCAGGAGTACAAGCACTCGCCAAACCAGTGTTCATGAGTATTGTACTCATGAGTACTCAAACTCATGAGTACTCATACTCATGAATACTGTACTCATGAGTAGTGTACTCATGAGTACTGTACTCACGAGTAGTGGACTTACCCCTGTACTCACTCGCCATGATACTCACTTTTTTTCTGGGTGTGTACTCGCTCATCATCGTACTCACTCGTAAGTTTGAGTACAAATGAGTACAAATGAGTGTACTCACAAGTGAGTACGCCGACCTATGTCGTCCACAAATGACGTAAATTCTGTAAGGGCTGCAGCTTTCAGGGCACGCACTGTTATGTAAACTCTTCTAGAGTTGAAAACTGTGCACCACCGCCGACATGTATACCGTGCTTACATAGCCCGAGCGCGCTACACCCAAAGATCAGCACGCACGCACTGAGGGAAGTCAAATCCCACTTGGATCGCTTTGAGCGTGTTAGATTAAAACTATCATACCACGGCACTCTTCTCTTTCCGTAACTTTAGGTGCTCTTGCGGTCGTTTTACGCTTTGGGGTCTTTAGGGTAGCACCCGAAACATCCGCTTTGAGTGGTGTGACAGTGCGTTCGTTGAAGCCGGCAAGCTGGCCAACCGAACGAATGTGCATACTACGGAGCCCGAGTTGAATCAGTCTTGCTTGGGGGTACACGTTGCAGACCCCTTGACTCGTTTGTTTCGACAGCTTGTGGTTCTCAAGCATCTTGAAATTGCACTGCGGCGAATGAAGGGGCGAACTACCTGACGGAAAGAAAGCTGCCGTCGACGACAACGCCATGGTTTTTTTTTTCTGCAGAGGCCCTCTGTCACGCTTAGTAATTGCTTACTAAATTTTGCCTGGAACAATTTTAAGTGAAGAATAAGAGACATTTGTTTATTGCCCTTTAAACATCGATCCGCTTGAAAATACACCGGATAAATTTACATCCTCTTCCGGCAATTCCGAAGGACAGCGGCGTGAAGTTACCATGCCTCTTTAAAATTTAAAAATACTTTCGTGTATAATTTTTCCCGCGCGCAATAAATTGGCATTAAGAAGAACTGCGAGTTGGGCTTGCTGGGATAGGCTCATGATGGGACACAGCGCAAAACAAAACTTGGACAAGAAAGGCTACGGGACGAAGGGCTTCGTCCCGTAGTCTTTCTCGTCTCCAAGTTCTGTTTCCGATCATAAATAAATTGGTTTTGCGATCTTGATGCAGCTACGAAACTAACCCGTATTTGAAATGTCATATTTCGATAAATCACTTGCGATCGTTGTTTTCTATCCGTGTAATGCCTTGTTTATGTTATGACGACGGTAATGCGATCCGCACGCTTATGGGCGCCATTTTGTTAACTGTGTTGTACATAACGCCTGTGCGATCTCTAGTGTATTGCGAAGTGTATTGGATGAATAAAAGATAATGCAAGTTCCTTTGCGCGAAATTGCACATTGTAATACAGGACGTGGCTTCACAAAATAATATCGCAAAGTCATTAATGGATAAAGACAACCGTGCTCTAGAGAAATACAGAAACAAGATTTACCGCAGCAAAAGACACGGATGGTGAAAAGGACGGGATGGGCGCTACCTGGTAACTTGATTTTAATTGAAAAACCCCCATGCATATACACATTCGGCGTAATCACACACGTGTGCTAAAAAAACGCATGCGGTGAAGGCACACATAAACAAACATCAAAGAGAGAAACATCTTTATTGACCGGCAAAAAGACGCGGCCTAAACGTCACGCTGGACGGCCACCCGGCGCTCGCTACCTACTCGCACCCAGCCTCCGAGGAGACAGTGCTGTCGGCCGCTGGCGCTCGAGGGCCTCCAGCGCTTGCTGGACGGCCTCGCGCTGTGCGTGGTAGTCCACACTCGCCACCGCACTCGCTAGGCGCGGCGGCAACGCGTCTGAAACACCGTCCTCCACCTTGCAGTTCCACAGCATGTGCGCCATAGTGGCTCGGTCCTCGCCACACACCGCACACACGTCACTCGCGTACAACTCCGGGAACACATGTTTCGCCACCACCGGTGTCCACACCGCTCGCGTCTGTAGCTGCCGCAGCGTCACCGCCTCCCGTCTCGTGAGCTTACGGTGGGGCGGCGGGTACGTCCGCCTGCCCTCCCGGTACCAATCCAACACGTCCTTGTACGAGGCGATCGGCACCACCTCGTCGTCGTCCTCCGCAGGTCGGGGGATCGGTCTCGCGCCGCGGCTGGTGAGCGCGCGCGCCGCCCGGTCCGCCTCCTCGTTGCGGTTCTCGCCCGTGCTCACCGGGCCCATATGTGTCGGAAACCATTTCACCGTCACCGGCACCACTCTGTGTCCTAGGGCCCCGCACACCCTCGCTCGCCGCGCACGGGGACACGTTGTCCGTCGCAAAGTTCACGATCGCACTCCGCCAGTCGCTTATCACCGTCGTACACCTCGGGTTCGTCAGCGCCAGCGCATTGGCCAGCTCCTCCGCATGCTCCAGGCTCCGCGCCCGCACGCTGCCCGCCGGGCACAGCTTCCCGGAGGTCGCCGCGACCACGGCTGCCGCGTACGTGCCCGGGCGGTCCGAGTACCTCGCCACGTCGACGTAGAAGGCTCCGTTGTCCGACGCGTGCGTGGCCGTGAGAGCTTCCGCCCTCGCCAGTCGACGCTCTCGGTCCACCTCGGGATGCATGTGTCTCGGGATCGGCGGCACCTGCAACGAGCGGAGCAGCCCGCACGGCAACGGCGACCAAACGTTATCAAGGAACGTGCACTCTTTTGTGTAGATTAGAACCGGTGGCACTCTCACGCAGTTACCTCCCTTTCGCTTGATGAAGAAGCCTTCCGCTACTTCACGTGCTGTGACACCCAGACTTCGTTTCAGAACTGTTGTTTCGTCCTATTCTGGTAGACAGTGCAGTCGGACAGCAAGTGTGATCCGGTCCCATTTTTCATTGAGAGAGCGTGCTCTCGTGGTCGCTCATTCACACATCGACCAGTTTGGCCGATGTACACTTTGCCGCAATCCCACGGTATGTCGTCGACAACACCTTCAATGCGGTTTACGAAAAGTTTAACATGCTTCGTGACGCATGCTTTGGGACGTTTTTTTGTAGCGTCGGTTCGCGCGCATGGTGTGCCAAGTTTAAGCGGTGCTAAAAACACAACCGGGACCTTATACCTCGCGGCGACCAACTTTAATTATGTGAGACTCGGTGCGCGTAACGTATATCAGGGCTTCTTTGTGTAAAGCCTCTGCGTGAGCTCTTTTGAAGAGTTTTAGGGGCGAAGTTCCTCTTGCCCGGGCCCTGTATCGTCCCTCGTTGCTGCTGTATACGGCACGGCACATTAATGATAATTGTGGCAGGATCCCCCTAGGGATTGGCCAACCAAAGATTAGCCGAAGAGGACAAAACGTTCAACGCGTTCGTTGCTACCCAACAAGGAAAAGAGGAAGAAGAGGTTGTCGTTCTTCGCCTGCGAGCTCAAGACACGTACAGGGGGTACACGACACAAGGCGCTGTGCAAAAGGCGACGGCCAAGGTGGCTAAAATATCACACACCGAATTCGCCAACTTACCAATGGAGATTCTCATCGTCCAAAGTAACCCTTACATAACAACCACAAACATCGACGTCGTGGACGGGCTTTTCAACGGAGCGGTGGAAAGCTCGACGTGTCGAGTCTTTATATGATGTGCGGGTGAATGTTTCACGTTTTTACCGGTAAGCATTTTTGCTTCGCCCCTCTCATTATCATTCACTTCGTGGAGATGGCGGGTTTTTTTTTTCTTGTGAAGCAAAGCCTCTGCCACGACAGTGAGCATTGAGCGTGGGAAGCTTGCGGCTTCTAGTCTGGTCATCTCATGGCCAAAACATTTTTCTATAGCATGCTCACAAGACTTGTAGGGCACAGATTAGAGTCACAAAGCCGCTTTAGCTCGCTTTACCGTCTTGGAATGTGCCGAATCGTAAGGCAGCAGTTCCCTGGGCGGCTCATGGTGAATATTCCCAACAAACGTGGTCATCTAAAAAGCTAAGGTTAATGTCTAAAAGCTAAGGGCTACTGTAAATGGGTAGCTCCTGAGTAAAAGTTAACGCTCCCCATTCGGATTAAAAACCTATAAAATATCAATCACTGTGCTGGCGTAGGCGCCTTGTCTTTTTTCAGGAGGACGAGAAAATTGTCAACTATTTTCTAAAAATATTAAAAACCATGCCAGAGGTAAATGGTTTACGGACTTACGTCACGGAAATTTTCAGAGTTAAAATAACCTTGTCACAGTAAATGGTCACAGACTTATGTCACAGTCGACAATTGCTAAAAAATGCTGCGCAGTACTGGCGCTACGCACGAGCCGATGCCAATGCCTTCCTTTTGAATTAAAAGCTTGTCGTCAAAGGAGATGAACGTTGCACTTAGGTAGAATTCAAGTAGAACCAAAATGTTTGTGACGGAAATTCCTGCTGCATTTTGGAAGGCTATATCACCATTTGCCTCAATGCATTCAACAATTGCGGGCAACAGTGCACTGTTCGGTACGGAATAAAACAAATCTTCTACATCAATCGAGAAGGCGGAGCCGATGTGGGTGTTGCCCCGCAGCGCACTGATTACCCTGGTAGAATTCCTGGTATCAAATGGGTCATTTATACACAAACCGCAAAGATGCTTCATAAGGTAGCGACTGACCAGTGCTTGCCAAGAATCTTTCTCGCTCACAATTGTCCTGAAGGGGATACCAACTTTAGCATTCTGGCCACGAAGGAAACCGTTAGGCAGTTTTGCTTGCTGTCCCCATTGCCCTTAGCAAGTCTGGTAAGTTCAAAGCTCTTACAAAGGGCTACAGCCTTATTCACCTGCTTGGCGGCACTCAAGTTTGTCGGAATAAAGTTCTTGTTCACGGCCAGCCTGGTCTTCTCATTGAACACCTGGCCGTCCTAACCTACCCCAGCACTGTGTTTAGACCTTTTCAATCGAGATGGGAAGGGTTTAACTTACCCATGATCTACTCCAGTTTTTAGACGTTAACCTTAGCTTTTTAGATGACCACGTTTGTTGGGAATATTCACCATGAACCGCCCCGGGAACTGCTGCCTTACGATTCGGCACATTCCAAGACGGTAAAGCGAGCTATAGCGTCTTCGTGCGTCCACTCTGCGCTCTACAAGTCATGTGAGCATGCTATTGAAAAATGTTTTGGCCATCAGATGACCAGACTAAAAGCCGCAGGCTTCCCGCGCAATGCTCACTGTCGTGGCAGAGGCTTTGCTTCGCAAAACAAAAACTCTTCAAAAGAGCTCACGCAGAGGCTTCATACAAAGAAGCAGCCCTTATATACCTTACGCGCACCGAGTCACACATAATCTAAAGTTGGTCGCCGCGAAGTATAAAGGCGAAACCACATGCAACGGTTTGGTCGCGTCTTACGGCCGTCTGCGGCGCCTGGCGCCGACGCGGAACGGGCGTTGGAGAGGGCGAGCAACCACAAGAGACGCGCGAAGAGCGCTTCTCCGATCCAAGTTGCCAGACTTACTTTGGTAAAGGCAGCATCGTTCTGTTTAAGTCATCCCTAATAAACTGAAGAATAATCAAAACTTCAACAAACAAAACACGTTAAATTGATGTTCTATTAAATAAAGTGCTAAAGAGCCGCCAAATAAAGAGCCGCTATGTTGCGTGCGGAGGGGGACCGGAAATTGAGGATAGCAACATCCGGCGCAGACGCCGAAAACGGACCGAAAATCGGGGATGCGCAGACACCGGCGCTCCGAGCGCGCTGCTGTGTATTTGGTGGCGCGCGCTGAACGCGCGTCGCCGCGGACGGTCTCCAAACGCGACCAAAACGTCGCATGTGGTTGCGCCTTAAGGTCCCGGTTGTGTTTTTAGCACCGCTTAAACTTGGCACAGCATGCGCGCGAAGCGACGCTACAAAGAAACGTCCCAAAACATACGTCACGAAGCATGGTAAACCATTCGTACACTGCATTGAAGGTGTTGTTGGCGAGATGCCGTTGGATTGCGGCAAAGTATACATCGGCCATACTGGTCGATGTGTGAACGAGCGACTACGAGAGCACGCCCTCTCCATGAAAAACGGGACCAGATCACACTTGCCGTCCGACTGCAAAGAATGTCACTGTGTACCCGAATTGCACAAAACAAAAATTCTGAACCGAAGTCGGGTCGTCACGGCACGTGAAGTAGCAGAAGCCTTCTACATCAAGCGAAACGGAGTTAACTGCGTGAGTGTGCAATCGCTTATCTACGCGAAAGAGTGCGCGTTCCTTGACAACTTTCTTGATGTTTGTTGATGTGTGCCTTCACCGGATGCCTGTTAGTTTTTTTTTTAGCACACGTGTGTGATTACGCCGAAATGCCGTCTTTTCAATAAAAATCCAGTTGCGAGTTATTAGCGCCAGTCCCGTTCTTTTCACCGGCTGCGCTAAAAATTATTTCTGTAACATGAACCAACTCGCTCAGCGACACATCTCACTGATGCCATAGAGACATGTTATTATTGGGTAAAACAGTTTTCTATCACAAGATAGGCGTCTTTTTATCAATTTATGCAAGCTAGTTCGCTTGCTTTCACAAGGGTACGGCAGTGCACAATGTTGTTTAATTTGCATTGTCCTTTATGGGTGTGCTGTGCATACGTGTAATTTGGGGTGTGCATCTTCACACACTGTCTTAACTGTCAGTGTTGGACAACAAACGAAGTCGCGCTGGGTAATGCGACTCATTGCAGCGTACCGCCTGATGGGCTGGGTGAACTGGTCGTCAACTCGTTGCCGTGGTTTTTCGGAATGGGCGTGCGGAGGGCGCCTCATCGAAGCGTCAAGTCTGGCAGTGTACGAGACCGCCGAGATGGCAGGGGAAGCCTATGCAAAGGAGTACCTCGTGGAGCTGATAGACCGTAAGTGCAACCTTGGTTTCTTTTCGTTCTGGCCTGGTATGATTGTTATAACATAACTAGTTTTCTTTGAGTTGCATTGAAATGCCTAAAACACGAGAGCTGTAAATGCAAAGCGGTGAGATTTTATTGCTTTTCTTTCCTTTTCTTGCAATCGCAATATGTTGAAAGGAATCGAAAGTCTGTCATTGTTCTCATATTTAATGTTCGTTTCTCGCGCATTAAGATCTGGCATGACCCGCCCATTTAACGCACTCCTTGCCATGTAAGCGGTGGATCACATTTTGTCAAACACAATTTTTCGATTCGCCGGGCCTGCTGTTGAAGTTTGCACATTATTCGTAGTTTTAGGGGCGAAGCTCCTAAAGCCATGGGTCTGTCCATCCCTTGTGCCTCGTGGTACGTGACCGCCGCATGCTTTCGGAGATGTCGCAAAGTGGGCCGCGTTGCACGCGCAAGAACCGGCTGCAACCGGCAGCGCAAACTCGGCACCGGGAGTGCGAGCTTGCCTGTGTTCGCCAACGGAGGCGCGAGCGCACGTGCACTGCGAGGGGGAGATCACGCAAGAGATCACGCCACGAACGCAGGCAGTCGTTCTCGGAGATCGAACGAGACGCAAAGACCTTTGCTCGTTTCCTCTCGTCTTGTTCGGGCACAAGATCGCCCTAAATAAAAGTTCTTTCTTTACCGTTGTGTCCCATCCTACGTGACAAATTGTGGTGGAGGTGCGGGGTAGTCCTCGATGGCGCGGGGTCTTTCACCAGGTCTGGGCCTGGGAGCATTGACTCCGAAAATAAAAGTTGATTTGTACAATGTACGCACACAGTCTTACGTCTTTCTTAATGATGTAATGGGCGAACTTTCACGGAAGAGTTACGGTTACCGATGATCTCCCCCTCTCGAGTTTCGCCCCACTTATCATCATTCATTCCGTGGATATGGCGTGATTTTTTTTCCCACCCCTCTCCACAGAAAATTTGACATTTTTATTCAAATGGAGGCTGATTAGGTGAACTTCACCGATTCACTGATGACGAAGGAACAAAATTCACTGATGACGAACATAGGTTCAGAAGTTAAGCAAGCGTTTCGTATTTGCCTGTTGTTTTGTTCCTGACAATGATTTTCCACCAAAAATATTACGAGTATGTCTGTATGCAGTTAATATCTCATTGGTGCCAATCGTGCTCGAAAGGCTGACTACCCCTTTGATGTAAAGTTTTAACTGTCGGGTTGATTTTACAACGTAGCGGTCTTTCAGCGTTTTCGTGTCCATTCCCTAGCATTTTCGGCAGGTTCCCCAGCACTTTCCTGTGCGTTGGAAAAAAATATAGTTCCGTCTTAGCTCGGCTAACCTTCGATATGCATAGCAAAAGCTTAGCTTAATCTGGTTGAGTCGTGCTTTCGCTTGGTTAACCTTCGATGTAGCTGTATTGCCGACCACGGCTCGAGATCGTTCGATCCCGTGCAACGCTCACAGGTGGAGGCTCGGCCTCGCTTTCATTCTCTGCGAACGCGGCGCAAAACGAGTCCCATTATCCGAGACCACGAAGAGGCGCATGTATGGAAGGCAGCGGTTTCGGGCGCATGCTGGTCCGCTGAGCGGCCGCTCCCGTAGCGGCCGCCGCCGTTAAATCGCAAAACGACTTAGAACGGGGCTTTGTGCGCAGCACCGACATCAAGCCCGGCAAATCAAGCGATGCGCTGCGAGGGGTGTGTCTCCGGGGGTGTGTCTCCGGTTAAAAGGTCACCCTGCGCATCTTCAACAAAATCACTGGACGAAATTGGTTAAGCTTTGGTTTAAAAACACTTTCAGATATGTGATTAAACGCAAGAATTGAACTCGGATTGAGTAAAATACATCACCGAGTTGCGCTGATTTGGCTTCGTCGTAGAGAGCAAGGGGTGGTGCGCATCTGCCATAAGCTGGTTTTGAAGACTCTCAGCGTCCCCCCCTCCCCCCCCCCTTCCCCCTCAATGCGGATGTACTGGGGTGAGTCAGGGAAACGATTGGCCCTTTCGATCGAGCGGCATCGGCAGGGCCGCAAGAACCTGGTTCGGTAGTCTGCGATATGCGTTTTGACGAGGAGACCAGGTGTCGTTAGTAGGAGCGTCCGAACCAGGAGCCGCCACGGGTAAAGAACGGCGAAGATTGAGCTGGCGAGGCCGACCGTAATCGGCAAGACAGGGTGACGCGTGTCGAGGATCTTAAAACGCGAATGAGAGACGCAAGTACCGTGCTGCCAAAGCGAAAAAGTAGTGACACTTGCATTCCGTAGTGGTTTGACCGCGTAGCCCTGAAGGAGTGCATATACCTTTTTATGTTTTAACAGCGAAGCTGTTTAGCAAATCGCAAATTTTCGTGCCCACAGTTGAACATCAAATGATGCCAGGGGTACATTCAAAGACGTGTGGCGTGCGGCACCACCGCTCACCACCCGTTTCAATTTGGCGCCGCAGCGTCCTGGAAGCAGACGACGCACCTCCGTTGCTATAGCGACGGGGCGCATGCGCAGAGAGCAGTGGAAGTGCGATCAAGTGCGAAACATCCCCCTCGCGAGGGGCACGATCAAATGCAGAGCATTTCCGGGGGCGCACGACGTTAAGTAATTTGCGTTACGTTAATGTTGTTGCACTTGTGGCAACTCCTGACGAGAGAGCGCTCGTCAGCAGCAATTTGAATGAGTCAACGATATAAGACGCGTTCGTAGCGTCCCAATCTGTGTCGGCGTTGTGGCGCAGTGGGTAGAGCACCACGTACATTGCGTTCCGCCCGCAGGGTCGAAGGATCGAAACCTGGCGCCGGATAGTATTTTCTTTTATATAGTGTAGGGGGAGGGTTGCGGACTACGACTACGGACGTCAACGCGGATGACATCGTGAGTTACTGAAACGATCTGCATTTAAAACCGCAAACAGCGCACGTGACATTCAGGAGACTTTGTGGATAAGAGAGTTGTGTCAGTTAAGGAGTGGGATAGGTTGTCCTCTTGGTCATCCGCAAGCTGGCTCTGAGCTCGGGTAGCGACTTCAAAACACACGACGACGTCGCGGCCGTGAAGCGTTATGTCCAGCCACAGTATAGATCGCGCAGCTTCCTCAAACATTTAAAATCGTCTTCATCATTTCAGGTCCCAGTAACTATAAAAAACGGCGTATAACTAATTTGCTGCTTGCCTTGCCAGCCATGCCCGCAGGGCGCAATAGCATTGATATTCCACCACTAAGACGCGTGTTTCTTTGATGTTCCGGTCCCATGGGGTTACTTCCATCAGCCTGAAATGCATCAAGAAATAAGGATTCTTACAGGCAAAATCCTTTCGTCTAGTTAGAAAGTAAAATAAACTAAAGAGGGGGAGGTGATAATCGCCAAAATTTTGACTGCGCACAACTTTTATTTGGAGCTCTCAGCAAATATCGTGGCATATCATTTGTTGTCTGTAAGTCCCTACTCCCGGCAATTTGGTTGGATTCGTTTATTCATCAGTTTGTTTAAGAGTACAAGGTCAGAATAATAAATATTACTGAAACCTTAATGCTGGCGTCGCCTTAGTCTTCGCAACATCGCTTGGAAAGGCTGGGTGCATGAGCCCTGCGCCCTGTTTAGTTTAGAACCAGTTAGAACGCTGCTGGCTTTTTAGAACCAGTTTTTCCTGCCGACGGCCATGAAGATGCAGCCGTTAGCACAGTGGCCAGGGGAACAATTTTCAGCCGTCGTTTTCGAGTAACACTGGGAACCGCCATTGATTCACGGGCAGACGTATCGGCATCCTAAAGAATGGTTAAAAAAGGGAAGTCGCTGGACTAGTAGTAGTCATAGTCCTTTGCTCCGTTATCCTCATGTCCCCAATTGCAAAAATTACGTGCGCGGAAGCGCTTGACGACAGCGCTGGAGTTTGTTTTCTTTTTTTTTTTTTTTTTTGCGAAGCCACTGCGCGAGCCTGGACTCTGCGGTTGCCGCGAGCGCTCGGCATTTTCTCACCCCTCGTGGTGAGTGAGTGAGTGAAATAACTTTATTGGGGGTCCGGCGATGACGCGAGCTCGTCGCGCACCCGGCTAGTCCCACGTCGGACAGGCAGGTCTAGCCGACCGTTCCGGTCGCGGGCACACCGGACTGCCAAGACTTGCTTGTCAAGATCGGGGCTACGCAGAAGAGAGTCCCACTCCTCCTTGCTGAACTTCGGGTATGCGGACCCGCGCTCCCAGAACATGTAAGCTAGACTAGAGGACTCTCCGCAGGACGGGAAGGCGTCGTCGCGATATACGTCGGGGTAAATTTCGTGTATAACTGCCAGACAAGGACATGTGCTGGTCTGTAATTGTCTAAGGGAAACGGCCTGCGCCCTATTCAACTTGGGGTGAGGGGGGGGGGGGGGGGGAAGACCCTTCTAGACATGTAGAATTTCGTCACCTCGTTATAAGTAGCGAGAGCGTCCCTGTGGTCGTAAGAGGGAGGGGAGTCAGCTCTCCTTACCGAGGAAGCGCGGTCAGTGAGGTTGCGCGCAGCCTCCTGAGCAGACTCATTGAGGTTCGGGGGAGCACCCGCGACAGATCCTACATAAGTCGGAAACCAGTGAATTGAATTATGCGTGAGAGCATCTGGGCTCCAAACGCTAAGAAGGCGAGCAGCTTGCTCAGCTATGCGACCATTCTGAAAAGCCCTGACTGCCGTTTTGGAATCACTGTAGATCTCAGACCCACGACCGCCAAGCAGGGCGAGGTTCGATGGCGACTTGCTCGGCGACTTAGGGGTCTGAAGTGCGAATGGAAGCGCTGTTACAAATATTGCCGCTGCAGTCGACGACAACGATGGCAAAGGTCTTCCCATTTCTGTACTCCGCGGCGTCAACGAAGCTTGCTTTAATGTTTTTTCTTGATCTGTTTGAGGATCGCTACTGCTCTCGCCTTGCGTCTGCCCTCGTTGTTGACAGGATGTACGTTTCGGGGCACAGAGGCCACTAGGAACGTCTCTCGAATGCACGTAGAGATCGGGGTACTGCTCCTCGAGGATACTGTGGAAGGGTAACCTAGCTTTTCGAGGATACGTTTGCCTGCTGCTGTGGTGTTCAGGCGAGCGAGTTGCGCGCGCGTTCTTAGGCTTCGGCAAACTCCTCGGCGGTGTTGTGTACCCCCAGCTTGAGGACATCCTCTGTATGGTGCCTGATGGGTAATCAGAGAGCCGTTTTGACTACTTTACGGATGAGAGCGTTGAGCTTGTCTCCTTCCGCGATGAGCCAGTTGTGCATAGAAATTGCGTCCGTGAAGTGGCGCAGTACGAAGGCATTGATAAGCCTGAGGAGATTGTCCTCCTTCATGCCTCGGTGTCGGTTTGTGATTCTGCGAACGAGGTTGAAAGAGTTTTCCGTCTTTGCGATGATTTTGTGGAGAGCCGTTCGATTCCCGCGATTGAATTCGACAAACATGCCCAGGACTCGAATAACGTCGATCTTGGTGGGAAACAAAAGCGCTCAAAAAACAAGGACGAAGGAAGACGTAGACAGCACGGCGCTTCTGTCGTGCTGTCTGCGTCTTGCTTCGTCCTTGTTTTTTGAGCGCTTTTGTTTCCCACCAAGATGAACACATACCAACTAGGCCAACTTTCCCTTCTTCTGCAGTACATCTCGAATAACGTCGACCCTGAGTATCAGCCACCCGTCACTGGTGCGAAGAGGGATGTTGCTTTGGCAGACCGGCTTCCAGCCCTTCGGTCTGCCTCCCTTCTCTTTTCTGTAAAGCAGAAGCTCCGATTTAGCGGGCGAACACCGAAATCTGGTGGGGCGGAGGTACTGCTCGGTCACATCGATCGCCTCCTGCATAGCTTCAACTCTTCCGCCTCGTGGTTTTTGTCGGATATTTTTTTATATGCAGAGCAGTTCAGTAACTCACGATGTCACCCGCGTTGACGTCCGTAGTCGTAGTCCGCACCCCTCCCCCTACACCATATAAAAAAAAATACTATCCGGCGTCTGGTTTCGATCCCTCGACCCTGCGGGTGGAACGCAATGTACATGGTGCTCTACCCACTGCGCCACAAAGCCGACATAGAATGGGACGCTACGAACGCGCCTTATATCGTTGACTCATTTAAATTACTCGCTCGTCAGCAGTAATTTAAATTACTGCTGACGAGCGCTCTCGTCAGCAGTTGCCACAAGGGCAACAACATTAACGTAACGCAAACTACTTAACGTCGTGCGCCCCCGGAAATGGTCTGCATTTGATCGTGCCCCTCGCGAGGGGGATTTTAACATTGCGTTTTGCTACAGCCTGTGCGCGTTCCGGGAACCCCCGGCGGTCGCCGCGGGGCATTCGCTCGCGAGCACTGGGCATTGTGTTATTTTTTTCCCTACAACACCGAACATACGCCTTGTAAAACAGCTCCGCTGCTAAAACGGGATATCTACTTCTGAAGAACGAGACCTTTGTTCTCTGATAACTTCGGAACTTTAACTAGCCTTTCCGGACGACGTTGAGACGAAACATGGGTAACGAGACATAATACAAACATCTGCTTCATTACTGTTGAGGCTATCAACCCATTTACCATTTGAACGTCAATGAATCATATACATGTGCTGTTGCAGTTCTTAAACCGTAGCGTATTTCCATTTCATTGTTTCTTTGCTCCGCAGTAACTTGAATGCCGAATTTGGCCATCTTTTTTTTCAGGAGGTGATGCAGCTCACGTGCTTCCGCCTACAGGAGACATAGCCGCCGTCGCAGATGACAATTACACCATTCCGGATAATAATGTGCCCCGCCTTTCACAGTTCTTAAAAATGTGCCGCCAAGGTAAGACGCGGCCTATCAAATAAATCTCAATGTCTGCCAGGGCGCTGCGATTTGCTTCGCGTTTCCCAGTATTGCTGTTTAATGCGGTAGCGCAGCTACGAAGAATGACTGGTGCTGCATCGGAAGGTGTAATCTGCCCATTAATTTTTAAATCGTCTGCGGAGGGTTCACCAGGGAAACGGATGCCATGTCCAGAAACATATGAATGGGTTTCATGATACGCCTGTGTGATTGGCTGGCGTGCAGCGGGGACCTGGCGGTACAATAGCGGGGTTCCATGGCTGTGCCCGCCTACGTGATTATTATGAATGTTATTTTGAAGTGCACTGGGGATTTTACGCCGCGTCATTCGGGCTTCCTAATGTTTATTCCGACGGACGCGAGGAAAAGCTAGTCATATAACGCAACAGGAAAGCCAACTATATTTGTTTAAACCTGTCGCAAAAAACAACTAATGCCTCGACAAGAAAAAGACGAATTGTGCATGGTTGTGGTCAGCACGACGCTTTATCGTGTCAGTTTGTTTTGGCTGGAAGTGCATTGGCAACGATGTACAATTGAGTCTGTTGTCTCTACCGGACATCCAGGTGCGCTTCTAGAAGAAGGGCAGATGTGTCTGACGCCTGCGACGCGTGACGCCTTCAAATGTTGTGACATTACGAAGTAGCGTTATCCACAGTGATCTGTATGTGAAGAACTGGCATAATAGCCAGTGACACCTACGTCACGCATTGCAATGATACACTAAAGTTGCCTAAGTTTTAAGTAAACATCGCGCTAGGTATAACTGAGCCAGGTGTACGGAGATGTGGGACTGGCCTAATTGCCGCTGTCAACAAGTTATGAGACTCTAGTTTCAAGCCACCCGAGTTGTGCTAGAAGTGCAGTGCTCAAATGGTACCAAGGGGAATGGCGTTCTGTGTGGTACTAATGACCATGGAGGGGCTCGGCGCAGCCCCAAACCGAAGTAATCGAATTTCCAACGCCTTCAATCATGGAAAGGCCACGACCTCTTCATCTCCAGGTCCCCACTCACGGCGAACGCGATGCCGCACAACTGCCTGAGGCATTTAAGAGGTCGCAAAAGAGAAAAGGGTGTGGTTCAATCTAATCAAGAGGCCACAGTGCGAGCAGCTGGCCTTTCATGTGGCGCAGCTTCATGTCGTCTCAAGTTTAACTCTTTCGTGACCCCGCCTTAGGCCACCGTTCACGGGTGAAAAATGATTTTCAAACCTCTTGCAAAATCTAGAAACGGCGCTATTCGGACAACTGACGCCACCTGGCGTGTCCATTGGAAACCGCTTTTTCAGTTCTATGTCCTTTAGCAAGAAATGGGGAGGGATTCACTCGGCCACTGATTTCGCCTCAACACAGAAAAATGGTTTGTTTAGTGGTTGCACGGTGGCAAAGAGTGAGCATCGGTTGTGTTCATCATTTTCCTCTCGTCCTGTTGTGCGTTCGCTGTCGATTCATGAGGCCACTGATTTCGCCAATCCCTAAACAAGGACTGACCATTTGCTGGTTCAGTCACCAAGCTTAAGCTTCTTAGGCGTGTGCTCCCGCAACACCCAATTTTCTCGAAAGGAAACCGAACGCGAGAAAACAGTTAATGGCTACATCTAATACACTCATTGCATTTTCCCTTGCTCCTTTCTACGTTTCCCAATTTTAAGCAAGGGTGCTATGTGAGAGTGCTAAAAATATACCCCAGCGGGCTGCTCTATTTTTAATTAAATAATTGCTTAGAGCTTAGGGAGCAACGACTGAGTTCCGTAATTAACAATTCGAGCGGGAAGCTGGGCCTAAATCAGGATGCGTAAGCATGTCATTATAGCATAATTTTAACGTGAACCGTAACAAAAAAAAATAGGGATTACGCGACTAAAAACGTACTGTTCTTTTACATTAGCGATGGCTCCAACCTTGGGGCCGTGTGAAGTGCCGAACTGAGCATTCCTTAATTAGCTCTCTTGAATTCTAACATTCGTGGTGATGTGAGCATGAAAGGTCTCAATCTCAGGCAGTAGCCGTGGAGACAAGGGAGGCGTAGACAAACAAGAAAAGCACCTTCAAAACAAAGAAACCGAATGATTCGATGGGCGTAATATTGTTACGTGACGCTCCAAATACAGGCAAACGATGAAGACGACGAGAGACACTGGATGGTTCTCGGTTCGAGAAAGAAGAGAAGGTTGATCGGCCAGCTTTTCAGAAGTGTTCGTTGATGCGCTGCTGCATGCAACCATCGCAGATTGTGTGGATATCGCAAATACGCCTTATTTTCATCCTAACATTGTGGTGGAGGTTGCGGAGTTGGTGTCGCCACCTCATCCCGTACCGCTCGCCCGGGCGTACTCCACCCACCACGGGACTTCGGAGTGGACGCTCCGTCCCTCGCGTAACAATGCCTGGTGATGGAGTGACCGTGTCGACGACCCCCCTCGTCATCGTGTCTCATCCCCGAGAGCCTGGCATATTCACCGGGACGGGCGACACTGATGTGGACGACTGGCTCAGCCTCTTCGAGCGTGTTAGCGCTCACAACAGGTGGGATCCCACCATCATGCACGCGAATGCCGTCTTTTATCTTAAAGAGGACAATCCTGAACACAAGTGGTTTGGCACAAACGAGACCGAGTTGACCAGCTCGGAAGTCTTCAAAACGAAGCTGCGAGAAGTGTTCGGAAAGCCTCTTGGTCGTCAGGTTGCTGCCCGCAAGGAGCTGGCATCGCGCGCCCAGACGTCGACTGAATCGTACGTCACATACATCCGGGACGTTTTGGCCCTGTGCTCGAAGGCTGACAGCACAATGCCCGAGGCCGAAAAAGTGGGCCACATACTGAAGGGCATTGCGGACGACGCATTCCATCTTCTTATATGCAAAAACTGTGCCACTGTGGATTCCATCATTAAGGAATGCTGGCGCTTCGAGGTGCCCAAAGGACCCCGTATAGCCTACAACTTCACGCGACTTTCACACACAGCAGCGACCTCTTCGTGTGAAGATCGCAACCTACAAGCCCGTCTTCAGCGCCTACAAGATCCCGTTCCATCGCCGTCGGATATCACCAGAATCGTGCGCCGAGAACTGGAGGCTATGACCCCTACTACTGCGGTGCCATACCTGCCCGATCGGAACGACCTCCACACCGTTGCCGTTATCCAGGCCGTTGTCCGGGACCAAATAGCCAACGTAGGCCTTCACCCTGTGTGCTCAGTTAGCTCTCCGTTCGGACAAGGCATCAGGTCACCCGGTCCCCACAACGAACGTCCTCCTCCACGCTACCCACGCCGTAACCCCGCTGCGTGGCGTGCCCCGGACGAAAAACCAATTTGTTTCCATTGCTCCAGAGTTGGCCACATTACCCGGTACTGTAGCAGCCGCCGGGTATCGTTCTTCTGCAACAGTTACTCCGACTATAGTCCTCGACCACCCTTTGGCTACTCCTATAACCGGCAGAACTGCTTCTCTTCCCGTCCTGAGCTGAACCCGACCAACTTTAATAGTCCCCACACCAGATTCAACCATTCGCCGTCGCTTCAACGCCGCCAGTCCCGCTCACCAAAGCCTCGCCGTCTATCCCCGACGTCCGACTACGCTCGACCTCCTTCGGAAACCTAGGTAATGCAGCTCCCGGAGGTGACACTGCATTCCCGACCACGCCCGAAAATCGTCTCTTGACCTCGGCTACCCGGAAATACTTACTGGACGTTGAAGTTGACGGCGTTTCTTCATCGATACAGGAGCGCATTTATCTGTTATGAGTGCTTATCTTCGCCGCCGTTTACGCAAAGTTATGGCGCCACCAACATTACATGTTGTTAGAGTCGCTGATGGAGGGACACCTGTTGTTATCGGAATGTGCTCTGCTCGTGTGACTGTGGCTGGTCATCAAACGACTGCTTTGTTCACGGTGATTGGACGTTGCTCGCATGACATCATCCTTGGCCATGACTTTTTATCTGAGCACGCCGCCCTCATTGACTGTTCTACCGGTGTCCTTCGCCTCGAGATGCCGATTTTACCAGCTCCCGACGACGAGCCCGACGAGAGACTTTCCTTATGTTCCCCTGTCGTGCAGATCCCAAGTTCTCGACGGTGATTACGTAGTGTCACCAATCATTGATGTGCTGCTTGCGCACAGCGTGACCCTACCTCATACCGTAGTTAGTGCTACCAACAACGAAGTCACGTTGCCCTTCCTGAATTTCAGCGTCTGTCCGCAGGTTCTTCCGCACGGTATGACATTCGCCACGTTGGCGCCGGTTAGTGATTACGACGTTTCCGCAGCAACCTTTGGCGAACCTCCAATCGATGCTGAAACACTCCGGCCGACTCCTCCGCGGGAGGATTCCGAACTTTCTAAGAGGATTGCAGCTAATCTAACGCCAACACAAGCTCAAGAACTGCATTGTGGTTTGGAGTCATACAGCGACATCTTCGATTTCGGTTATCGTCCTTTGGGCCAGACATCCGTCGTCCGTCATCGTATTAACACCGGAGACGCCAGCCCTGTGCACAAATGGCGGTATCGTGTGTCCAACGCTGAGCGGCTTGTTATCCAAAAAGAGGTGGACAAAGTGCTCAATAGAGACATCATTGAGCCATCCTCAAGTCCTTGGGCGTCACCAGTTGTCCTAGTTAAAAAGAAAGATGGAACCTGGGGATTCTGCGTGGACTACCGGCACCTTAACAAAATCACAAAAAAGGACGTGTATCCCCTTCCAAGAATCGACGATGCGGTCGATTGCCTTCATGATACCGCGTACTTTTCTTCCATTGATCTCCGCTCTGGCTACTGGCAGGTCAGTGTAGATGACAAGGACCATGAAAAGACGGCTTTTATCACACCGGACGGACTCTACCACCTCAAAGTAATGCCATTTTGACTTTGCAATGCCCCGGCTACGTTAGAGCGAATGATGGACTGTCTCCTCCACGCCTTTAAATGGTCGACTTGCCTTTGCTATCTTGGTGACGTTATCGTCTTTTCTCCAACGTTTGCGACTCACCTCCAGCGACTGTCGGACGTTCTGGCCGTTTTTCGCCGAGCCGGACCTCAACTTAACTCTTCCAAATGCAAGTTTGGACGACGGCGAATCACCATCCTCAGCCAGCTGATCGATGCTAAAGGAGTGCAACCTGACCCCGACAAGATTGAAGTTGTGCGAAAATTTCCCTTTTACGCTCAGCAACAGATGTCCGCAGTTTTGTCGGTTTGTGGTCTTATTTCCGCCGCTTCGTCCGAAATTACGCCGAAATCACCAAACCCCTTACGAACTTCTCAAGAACGATACTTCATTTGCTTGGGGCCCTGAGCAAGCCGCAGCCTTTTTTCGCCTCACCTTCACTCTGACCAGCTGACCAATCTTGGGCCACTTCGACCCTTCTGCTCCCACGCAGGTGCGCACTTACGCCAGTGGCCATGGCGTAGGTGCTGTGGTCGCCCAAGTCCAGTGTGTTCACGAGCGGGTGATGGCGTTCGCGAGCCGCCTCTTGTCACCGGCAGAACGCAACTATTCCATCACGGAACGGGAGTGCCTTGCGCTGGTGTGAGCTGTCGGTAAATTTTGGCCGTACTTGTATGATCGCGATCTCATCGTAGTGATAGACCACCATACGCTCTGCTGGCTATCGTCTTTAAAAGACCCCACCGGGCGGCTTGGTCGTTGGGCACTACGACTACAAGAGTACAAATTCAACGTCGTTCACAACTGGATATTTGCACTAAGACGCCGACTGTCTATCCCGTTACCCTGTCGGTACGCCGGACACCGCTGACATCGCTGATGATACCCACCTCTTGGCAATATGCGATTTCCTCCAGACGGGCGAAGAGCAACGCCGTGACTCTTCATTGCGCACAATAATCGAACGCCTCCAATGTGACCCATCTGACCCATCGCTACGAGCCTTCCTGTTCCGTGAGGGAGTCCTCTACCGTCGTAACTACCGCTGGTATGGGCCTGACGTCATCCTTGTGGTACCTGAACACTTGCGCCTAGATGCCCTCCAACAGCTTCACGACGTCCCCTTGGTTGGCCATCTTGGTGTTGCGCGCACTTATGCCCGCGCCCGCCACCAATTCTTCTGGCCTGGTCTTTACAAGACGGTCAAACAATACGTCAACGCTTGCGATTTGTGCCAGCGCCGCAAGAAATTGTCAGTGCTTCCTGCAGGTCCCCTTCAGCCCGTGGATATTCCGACCGAACCATTCTTCCGCGTCGGCTTGGACCTCCTTCGCCCTTTCCCTTCATCGCTGTCCGGCAATAGGTGGATTGCGATTGCTACCGACTACGCGACCCGATATGCCATCACCCATACCCTGTCAACAAGCTGTACCACTGATGTTGCCGACTTCCTCCTAGAAAACGTCATTTTGCAGCACGGTGCTCCGCGGGAAATTCTCACAGACCGTGGTCGTTCATTTCTTTCCAAAGTCGTCGCCGACCTGCTTCGCTCATGCTCCACCCGACACAAGTTGACAACAGCATGTCATCCCCAGACAAATGGTCTGACCGGGCGTTTTAATCGCACACTCGCCGAAATGCTGGCCATGTATGTCTCATCTGACCACAAAGACTGGGATGCCGTGCTTCCAAATGTCACATTCGCTTATAATACCACCGCCATAATACGCCATTATACCACCGGCTTATCTGTTATCTTATGATAATACCACCCGTTTTATCTGTTGTACGGCCGAGAACCAGCTTTGTCCATGGACACTTTACTGCCTGCTCCCGCCTCTTCACCGACAGCCTACGCCAACGACGCCATCACGCGGGCTGCGCTGGCACGTAACGTCGCTCGCGCGCGGTTGTGTGATTCCCAGGTGGCCCAAAATTCCCGTTATGACGATAAGCACCGCACTGTGTCTTTTCCCCCTGGCTCTCTGGTGCTCCTGTCGACGCCTCTTCGCCGTGTTGGCCTTTCCGCAAAGTTGATGCCCCGTTACACCGGACCTGATCAGGTGCTGCGACTGGTGACGGATGTCACGTACGAAGTTTCTCCTTTACTTCCCTCCACATCCCAAGCGTCTCCTTCATCGGACGTTGTTCACGTATCACGCCTCAAGGCCTATCGGACGCCCGCCGATAGCGACTCCTAGCCAACACCGGGACGGTGCTTTCGCCGCCGGGGGGTCATGTTACGTGACGCTCCAAATACAGGCAAACGACGAAGACGATGAGAGACACTGGACGGTGCTCGGTTCGAGAAAGAAGAGAAGGTTGATCGGCCAGCTTCCGAACTGTTCGTTTATGCACTGCTGAATGCAAGCACCGCAGATCGTGTGAATATAGCAAATACGCCTTATTTTCATCCTAACAATATTTTAAGGACGCAAAGCGCTTAATGAAAAAAAGAAGTCACCGAGGAGTTTGACTAGTTCACACAAATGCTCTAAACGCTAGCGAATTTTACCGTTCCGAAGATAGTACAATCACTGTTCCTGCAGTCCCACCGCAGTGCAAAAGATTTGTTAGCCGAAGTGGCATCAGCCAACAGAGATACCCAAAGCACGCCCCGACTCCTCTGTTGTCCTGAAAAGGCCAAAACATTCTTCGTGAACAAATATTTGTTGAGCGGGAATTTACCAGTTTACCAGAATTTACTTATTTACCAGTGACTTACATTAAGCGGTTTATGGACATATACGCACAAAATATATATTGGGTCACACAACTGCAGAATATTGAGCCTCCTACAACGGAAACCTTGATTGGCGTTGGTAGGAGTGCTTTTATTGGAAATAAGCCAGCCACCTAACTCACGTGCGCAAAGCAACTGGAAAGGTGGTTTGAGAGAGTTCCAAACTGCGGAAATGTTTGTCTTCACGCTTCAAATGCAGCAGACAGTGTCCCTCCGTTAATTCCAATTGGTATCGTGTCTGTTCCGTTTCAGGGTATCCCACTGCGGAGGCTTTTGTAGCCGACTTCAGTCCACTGTTCGATGTGTTCAAGTTTGTCGAAAACTCGCAGTCGAATATGGTTTGGGAAAAATTCAAGGACATGCAGAAAGTCTACAACTATTACCCACTTGGTCGAATGTACGTGACCAACCCTGAAGACAAAGATGGATTTGTAACGGGGAAACCTAATTTCATAACGGTAAGCAACCCACTACTTCGTATTACAGCCTACGGAGAAATGTCGAAACAGGTCGATTTTGACATTTCGTTGTCTGCCGAGCCCTATACATAGGTGCCCAGAGTACTACAACTATATCAAAACCCGCTCTAACGAAACCCGATCTAACCAACTTCCAGATTTAACCACGCAACACGAAATTCCGCGCAGGTGCCTATGCGTCTCGATGTTTTCGTAAACTCGAACTAACCAAATAGGCCACTTTCGAATGTGTTTCGTCACAGCACCTCAAGATTATTGTGCCACGTCATAAAACGAAATCGGGGCATCTGTAGTTTCGCTTTTGTGGATTCCTACGACATACTCAGCCGTCCCGTGGCCGCAGACCACGACGTCACAGCAAGCACCCCTTCCACAATCTTGAAGGGGAAAGGACGCCATCATCCCTGCCAATTCGTCTGGAACTGCGTCGGCGAGAAATGACTTCAAGGCCACCCTTTACGTGGCTAAAGGATATGAAAGCCAGGAACGTTCCGCTCAGCGGGGAAGCCGTAAACAAAAACCGCAGTTTCGCGCGTCTGCTGCGGTGAGACGGCTTCAGGACAAGCCCCCGTTAGCTCATTAGTTTAACAGCATTGTTAAACCATCGGCAGGCGAGCGCGGCAGCCGGCGCAATTGCGACGTCATGGTAGCTCCCGGGATGTGCGTCCTTTTAGGCATCGCGTTTAAGAAATAACTGCTTGTAAAATGAGTGCCGATTTTACGAAGTTCTCCATTTAACGAAATGATTCGCTGTTGCTGGTTGCTTCGTTATATTGGGTTTCAACAGTAGAACACGGCAGCAACAGCAGTCTTGAGCACGGAGAAAAGGCGGAAGTGCTGAAATACGGGATGCCGGCGCCGTGTACACAATGCCCATTGCGTACAACTGGTGGGGCGTCACAGGCCGGAAGGCATGACTCGCGAACCTGGCTTGCGGAATTTTTTTCAAATATGATTTAAAATCACGGAAATTCAGTACAGAATAAATGAAAGTGATGGCATTCAAACAATGCTGACCTGCTTGGTTTACTACCACAGCCTCGCACGCTTTCACCGTGTCCGTTTGGTAAGGTGTTTCGCATTGTCAAATCAGAGTGATGCGGGCGTCTTACGGCCCGTTCTGTAATCTTCTCCGGAACACGGTTGTAAATTCGCGCAGCAAAAGAACAAAACTTTATTTAGTAGCCAACCGCACTTCCTAGGCATCGACCAGAAGCCGCTGGGATCAGGAAGCGTTTTCGGCACGTTAGACGGGCCAGAGTTGATCCCTCGCGTTGTAGCTGCGCATTACGGCCTCCCACTGCTCTCTGTTGACACTGCAGCCTAGTGTGGCTGCCTGCGGACATCTGCATAGCATGTGTGCTAGGTGGGCTCGTTCGTAGCACCTGTGGCGTTCCAGGGTGCTACCCATGCGCAGAGATTCCACGCACCGAATTTGTTATTGCTTGGTTCGCTTTTTAAAGCAAAGCTTTCTACCTGTACTAGCCAATGGTTCGTGGCGTGCGGGACAAGGAGCTCCCAACGAGTATGGGAGCGCGAGGGCGGTTTTTACTCACTGAGCTCAGCATAGATGGTGCGGGGAATTTACCCAGCGTTCACTACTCGCTCACGCCGGCGGGCGCTTCGGCGGGACCCGGCTTCGTCCTCTGCTTTAGCGACGGTGGTTTTGGGCCTGTTTATGCCCAACTTCACGTCCATTCGCGCTTCCTTCGCGCGGCTGGATTACATTCTTCGAAAGAACCTCTTGGGTAACCCGGACACGACGGAATTAAGTGGTCGTACGGCAAAGATGCGTTAGATTGGTTTTCAGGACTCGAAAACAAAATTCCGAGACCACACAGACATCCGGCCGCTAGACAAACACTAACTTTTGCGCACTGCTTGCCACGAATTGGACTCCGTTTTCTAAATTGGTGAATACCGATTCGGTCGTGTTTTAACAGGCATTACAAAGGCCGAAAGAAGCAACTGCTTCTGATAAATAGCCATTATAGGATTTCCCTCAGCTTTCTCGCAATTCTCAACCTTACTAATCGAAGTAGTTAAAATCGGTGTAAATGGGAATGACTAAGCAGAGATGCGTAATTGTTTCGGTTTCCGCGCTTGTGTCGCGCGGTGGTGTATCCCCGAGCTAGCACATCAGGATGACTCGGTTCCATTGTCTCACCCTTCGAATGACGCTCCAAGCCGTTTTCTTTCTGCCGACGCACATCTGGGCTACAGAGGCGGGTCCGCTGTTCTAGCAGGGCCGCGGCCGACGCACCTGCGTTCGGGACGCCGCCCCTGGGAATCCTACGTAAGGGCATGCATAATGGTCACACGGGCAATTGTTGTTGGTGTCGTTTGTAGCCTCTCTTTCCAACCACCTTCACAGCACCACTGCACCGGATGGCGCTGCATTTATACCCCATTTCTCCGCTCTATACGGGTTTGCTTGGCCTGCCATCGTTGTCGCTCTTTCTCTCGGTGCGTTGCGATCAGTCCTTGCGAGTTCACACGCGGGGAAGTGCACACCTTCTGTTGGCTCGACCGTCTGATCAAATGAGTTACGCATAATTCATACTTGCCTAGGCTAACGAAAGCACGCACCCGGCCGGCGTCTACCGAATGCGCACCAACCCAGACTGTCCGCAGTTGCTAACGCGTTTCATGGCGTTCCGCGCTTTCGACAGCGCTCACAACCAAGAGAAAACTCCCAGAACTGTTCATCGTGTTTTATCAGAAAAAGCAAACTTAAAAAATTAGCCGGGAGAAGCACTTTGCGCGCACTGTTAATATAATGCACCAAAAGAAAATGAAAAAAAAAGCAAGAAGATACACGGCGCCCGGCAAATTCCCATTGACTTAAGACGCATAGTACGAGTGTAACAAAAGAATAAGAGCGTGCGTCAAATTTCCCGCGTAGTCTTGGTTGGCGTTCAGCTCATGTGGAGGTACTGTAGAAGTATGAAGTTGTGATTCTTGAAAAAGTAACCGCACTGTCCGATGCCGAGGTTGTCGGGTATAGCCAACTTAGGCAGGAAGAACGGCGACAAGCCCAGCCAAGACACACGCTTTTGCGAAAGCATGGGCTGAAAAATCCTGCAATATTTTTGCATCGCACTTTTGGTGAGGAGGCTGTAACGGCGGTGCCAGCAGCTTTGTTGTTTTTTCGCCCATTCGCGCTTGTGTTCGGTCCAGTGCTTCAATTTTTGCTCTTTTTCCTCCAGACGAATGGCATACATCCGTCCCATAACGATTTAAAACCTGGAAGCCCTTGAGGTATATTATCGCATCCAAACATGTCGCTCTCCGTTTTCCTTCCCCCGTATGAATCTTACTGACCGCGGGAGAGGTCTGTGTAACACATAAACCACACCCGAACCACTCGATTAAGGACAACAGCCGACTAACCGCATAGAGCCATGTAATTTCGCCATCTAAATCTCGCACCAGAACAAGAGGCTGTTCATCGGTAGCGGCATCAAGCCTTAGCTGCGCTTGCACGCCCCCCTTTTTCTACCCGCAAACCGATCACGCTAAAACGGGCAACTGGTTGATGGCGCTTACTTATAGATGAAAAAAACGGCGGAAATGTCGTTCGGAAGACCTTCCAAGCTGAAAAATAAATATGGCCTCACGCCAGCGTTCCAAATGGGCAAGTTTTTCTTCAACCGGGATGGATTCCCCTCTACTTGGCAAAGTGGAATTTCAGCGGAAACGGCGACGGCGAGTTTCGGTCGTTTTAGGGGGCAGCCCTTTGGCAGCCGTTACCTGGACTTCGCGGGAGCAGAGTCTATGTCCGTGAACCGATTGAGCGAAAGCAGCAGCCAAGAAACAAAGCGGATGGAGCGTCTAGCGATGCGTGAAGTGGAGTACGACACATGCCTATGTCCGTGAACCGATTGAGCGAAAGCAGCAGCCAAGACAGACAGACACAGACAGAGAACTTTATTAAAGGTCCTGAGGGACTATCCTGGATGGCCTCTAAGGGTCTTCATCGGGTAGTCGCTGGCCACACCCGCGCAGGAGGTGAGAGACCTTGGTCTTCCGCCCTCTCGCAGGCCCTCTGGACAGCCATGAGTTGCTTGTGCAGATCGTTGCTCGAGAGAGCGCTCGTCCATTCGTGCTCGGGGCTGTAGTCCGTGGCCGCACGTAACGCAGGACATTGCCAGAGCATGTGTTCAAGATTGCAGTAAGCCTCTGAGCAGTTAAGGCAATTAGGTTCAATGGAAGGCAGGATAAGGCTGAACCTGCTTCTAGTCGGTAACGTATTCGTCTGTAGCATTCGGAAAGCTATGGATTGTGGTCGTGTGAGCTTGGGGTGAGGTAATGGGAGTGTCCTCCTGGATAGCTGATAGTGGGAAATGATTTCATGAAAAGTGAGTAAAGGGTCTCTGTACTCGCCCAGCCTGTCACTCGGGATAGCGTTAGGACCGGCGCGGCACGTGAAACCTCACGCACGGCCGTTAGCTAACTCGTTGACGTTGGGGATTTCTGGGTGTACTGTGTGTCCCATATGCGCGGGGAACCATGTAATGTTGTGGAAGGCTTCTTCGCTGCGTGCGGTGAGAATTTTGGCTGCGTCCGTCGCAATCCTCCCCAACAGGAAGGTCCTGGCCGCGGAGCGAGAGTCCGTATATACGTTGGGCCGTGACAAGTCTTGCATTGCTTGAGCTATCGCCACTTGCTCGGCTATGACTGCAGTCGGTGCTTTGATGGTCGCCGCGGATAGAACGGTCCCTGCGAAGTCCACCACTACCGTCGTGAAAAGTCCGGGGGTCGCATTCTGGGCAACGTCTACAAACGCCGTTTTTGTGGGGTTCTTCGCCGCGTGTTGTAGGAGGGCTCGCGCTCTGGCTGCGCGTCTTCCCTCATTATGCTGCGGATGGACGTTCCGTGGGATAGGCTCAACATGTATGGTTTCCCGTATATGTGGGGGGAGCTGTACGGTATGTTTTTCCAGGTCTTCCGCTCTGTAGCCCAGGGTGCGCAGGATCTGGCGACCCGCTCTCGTTGTGAGAAGACGTTGTGTCTGGGCAGTGCTCTGTGCTTCGATAACTTCATCCAGGGTATTGTGCACCCCGAGAAGTTCCAACCTTTCGGTGCTTGCCGTGATGGGGATACCCAGGACTCTCTTAATGCTCTTGCGCATAAGTGTATTGACCTTTGTTTCCTCCGCTTTGGACCAGTCAAGTGCCGCTGCCACATAGTTTGTGTGGCTCATCAGGAAAGCATGATATAATCTAAGCAGGTTGCTTTCCGTTAGGCCTCCACGTCGGTTGGATACACGGATGATGAGTCTAATCATGTTCTCTGTTTTAGTGGTGAGCTTCTCGATGGTTTTCATATTGCTGCCCTGTGCTTGTATAAGGAGCCCAAGGATGCGAATACATTCCACTTTAGGGATGGGTTGGCCATTCTTTGTATGTAAGTTGATGTCCGTGTGCTCTGGCGGGGGCATGCCGCGTCCGCCTTTTCGGGAGGACCGGTAGAGAAGCAGCTCAGATTTAGAGGGTGAGAGCTTTAGTCCCGTTCCTACCAGGAAGCTCTCTGTGACCTCAAGCGCTTGTTGTAACCTCTGTTCGATGTCAGCGTCGGACCCGCCTCTGCTCCACACCGTGATGTCATCGGCGTAGAGCACATGGTGTACCCCTGGAATCTGTGCTAGTTGCTCCGACAGCTTCTTCATTGCAATGTTAAATAACAGCGGCGAGATGACCGCCCCCTGTGGTGTGCCTCGTGCTCCCAGAGTGTACTCGGCAGACTTGACGCGCCCGATTTTCAGTGTGGCCTTCCTGTTCCGGAGGAAAGATCGAACATAGTTGTGAAAATTTTTACCCAGGTTCATCTGTGATATGGCCTGCAGGAGATACTTGTGTGAGACGGTATCGAAAGCCTTAGTAAGGTCGAGGGCAAGGATGGCTCCTACATCCTTGGTGTGACGGTCGATGATTTGGTGCTTGATCATTAGCATCGCATCCTGGGTAGAGAGACCTTGGCGAAAACCCAGCATGTTATATGGGAAAAGGTCATTGCTCTCAATATATTGAGATATGCGGTTGTGTATAACATGCTCGATGACCTTTCCCACACACGAGGTAAGGGAGATAGGTCGGAGGTTCTCGGGTGAGAGTGGTTTTCCGGGCTTGGGAATGAGGATGACTGACGCCAGCTTCCAGTCATCAGTTCCCTCTCCCGTGTCCCATACGCGGTTGGCTTCTTTGGTGAGTAGCTCGACCGAGGCGCTGTCAAGGTTGCGTAGTAGTTTGTTGGAGATGCCGTCGGGCCCTGGGGCCGACCCCCCGTTTAGTTCTTGTAAGACTGCCCATATCTCCTGTACCGTGAAAGGGGACTCGAGTTCTGTGATGTCAGTACCCCGATAGTCTGGGTAATCTGCATCATCAGCTGGGCCCATGGGGAGATATCGATTAGCCAGATCCTGTAACAGAGCTGCATCGTCGATACCTGCCATCTTTTGCTTGTGGATGATGCGGTCGATTGCGAGTCGTTGATTCCCTTTGCTCTCTGAGTCATCCAGAAGATGCTTTAGGAGGTCCCATCGGCCACCTACCCTCATTCTCCCGTCCATTAAGGCGCACACTTCCGTCCACGGTTGCCGTGCAAGCTCCTCCGTATGCCTGTTGATTTCTCTGTTAAGTTCGGCTACCTTTTTGCGGAGACGTCTGTTTAAACGCTGTGTTTTCCACCGAGCGAGGATGGATTCCTTTGCCTCGAGTAGGTGTGCTAGGCGGGCGTCCATACGGGTAACCTCTAGGCACGTCTCAACGCATCTCGACGCGGCTTGAACATCCTCTTTGAGTCGGGCGAACAGACTTGCTGTGTCCTCGTAGGTTGTGTGATCACCACTGCGGAGTGAAAGCGTCCCAGTCTGTGATTTTGAAGGTCCGTTTCGGGCGCGTTTTAATAGAGACCGTGACTGAGGTTATATAGTGGTCGCTACCCAAGTTCTCCTGGAGGTTAGCCCAGGTTTCACCCGTGATGTTCTTGGCGAAGGCAAGGTCCGGGGTGGTGTCTCTTGCGACTGACGTTCCAATCCTCGTGGGGTACTGTGGATCTGTGAGCAGCTGCAGAGAGCAGTCTGTGGTTGCCTGTAGGAGACTGTCCCCTTTCTTGTGTGATTTATGTCGTGGATATCCCCATGCTGCGTGAGGTGCATTAAAGTCTCCAGCGATAATGAGCGGTTTATTCTTCGCCAGGGCGCTCGCTTTGTTTATGAGAGCCTTAAAAGATTGGTGGTAATCAGAAGGTGCGCTATAGACGTTTAGTATGAATAGCTGGTCGCGCATCTGGCTGTTCGGTATAATTTCAACCATGATTGCCTCGATACGGGAGTTTCCCAGGTTAAGCTGGTGTTCTTGGAAGGAACAGTGCCGAGCGACAAGCGTTGCAACGCCGCGTTGACCTTGTGTGTGTGATGCCACAGTACGAAAGCCCGGTAAGACGGTAGCGTCGCAGAGGGTTTTTTGTAATAAAATGACGTGCGGTTTCCTTGTCTGTGCTGCAATGTACTGCTGAAGCGTGGTTCTGCGTTGTTTGAAACTGGCGCAGTTCCACTGCCATATTATTAGTTCTTCAATGGCGACTGGCATGATGGTAGGTCTGGTCTGTTACTTCCGTCATGCCCGTTCGCGCATGTGCTCGACCGCTGGGTTCTTCCGTGGATAGGTTCATCGGGCTGCTTGGGCGAAGAGTGAGTTTTGCGCTTCCTAAGGTTGCAGTTCTCTGAGAGTATGCTGCTAAAGTGCTTTCAACTGCCGATATTCTTTGGAAAATGATGGCCATGTCGTCGGACATTGTCTTGATAGTGACTGTTAGTGTGGTTAGCGTTTCTTCGATTGTGCTTTTCGGAGTATCGTGTGGCGCGGGAGCCTTACGCTTTGCTACCTTAGCTGAAACCTCTACTTGAGGAGATGTAGGGAGTGAGACTTTTTCAGCGCGTAGCGCCTCATTCTCTGCCTTAAGTCGAGCGTTTTCCTCTTGGACCTCAGTAAACGTTTTCATAAGCTGCTGTAGCTTGTGAGTGACGTAATCGAGTTTCTGCGACATTCGTCTATTCTCAGCTACTAACTGGTCCACTCTGGGGTCGTTTACATGCTCTGGCAAAGGCCCTGGCGTTACCTGTTTTGTATCTTGCGCCGTGCCCTCTTTGACCTTGTCCGCCCACAAAGAGGAGGTCTTGAGGTCCTGTTGCCCGAATCTTCCTCGAGACTCGGACCGGTGGCTGGCCTGGAACCGTCTCCTGGACTGGGCGCGGCTCTGGCGGGTATGCGACCGGCCCTTGGAGACGCTGCGTTTTCGGCTGCCGTAAGAGGGCGAGCGCTCTCTCCTGAGGGCGCTCCGGCGTTGCCCAGCTGGCGTGGACGATCGGTCTCACCAGGTGACGTCACTGCTGGGATGGCGCGACTGGCCTCCAAGTTGCTGTTGTCTGCGCCGGCTGCAGCTGCGTTGCCGTCGGCGTTGACGCACGACGTACGGCACCTCGAAGCGTTGCTTGCAGGTCTTGCTGCCCGTTGGGTGTGCGCCTCCGCACATCGCACACTTTGGAGTACACGGGTGGCCTTCTGAGGGGTATTTGATTCCGCAGTTTTTGCAGGCGTCGGTGTGGGGGTTCACGCACACATCTGTACGGTGACCTGGTTGACCGCACGTGTAGCACACGTCGTTCTGTCGCATGAATAACGAGCACCGGACCATGTAGATCCCGAACATGACGTGGCGGGGCACTCGCATTCCGTCGACTAATAGTACCACCGTCTGCGAGGTCTTGATTCTCTTAACTTCCAAGATGGTCGGATTCCGTTCGTTCACAAACAGTTCCTGCAGTTGAGTTGCGCTGAGGCTCGCGTCGATACCGCGAACGACTCCCTTGCTTGTGTTGTCGGAGCCGCAATGTATGCGGCCACCGCGTAGCTCTTGCTCTCGAGATGAATGTGGTGTAACTTGGAGTACGCTTCGGCATTTCTCTCTGATGGCGTTGAAATGACGAGGATGTTTTGCACCACGTTGGGGCATATAATGTCGGCTTTCGCTGCTTCGGGAGCAATGCCGGCAGCCCGCACGAACGCTTGCATGATCGCGTAGTGGTTCACTTTTCTCACATCAAGGCCGTCGCGCGGCCGAACGATGATTCGGACGTGTTCCCTCGGTAATCGGGGAAGCCGTGATGCCGTAGCGAGGCGTTTCATTGCCCCTCTCGGGTCCGCTGTGCGGCGGCTGACCCGTGTGCCGGCACCCGCGTGAGCAACTCTGTCAGGAACTTGCAATTCCGATCTCGGTTTACGCTTTCTCGCAATAGCATCGTTCCATCCCGGCCCGCATGCTTCCTCGGGAGTGATTTCCGTGCCCTCCACCATTTCTACCTCGGGCATGATGCACTGGACAAGGCCTTCCCCGCCGACTAGCCGGCGTGAGGCCTAGCCCGTTAGGCTTGGCGGTTGTTCGGCGTGGTCGCTTCGAAGATCTCCAATAAGTTCCGAAAGGGTCACGCACCAAAGATAAATCTTGTATCGGCGTGTCCCGCTTCGAAATCCGCTTCGAATGGTGCACAAATTCACTGGTCACGGTCGAAAAATACGCCAGAAACATGAATTAAACGGGAGCCGGCGTGAGACACGTCCGCATCCATTGGTCCTACATGCACAATCCAGCAGCCAAGAAAGAAAGAAGCGGAGCGGAGCGTCTAGCGAAGGTTGAAGTGGAGTGCGACACATGCGGCTACGGCGTCATTTCTCTTACTGGCTTTCCCTCACACATGTCTCATGCGTCGCCACCAACGAGGGCCCTCCCCCTGACAATTTCCCTATACGCTGTGCCCTTGTCCGCTAATCCAAATTACGTGACATTTGCGCGGGAAGTTCAAACACTATTTGCAACATGCTGCTTTGCGGTGGCGGCGCACTGCGACGCAGCAGCGTAGCGCACGCCACCATGCGTTCGCTGATCACGCGAACACCTCCTGAGACGAAGCAGGAATGCGCCGTGACCGAGAAGATTGCTGCTCGCGCTGCGCACGAATTTCATATTAGGGAGTTTAATAATCACCACTGCATATTTTTACGTGCATCCCTGCTTCTCTTTATTTTTCGCAATAATGTGAAAACCGCACTACCGCCGTTAGCTGCCGACTGTACAACTTGCAAAAGGAGCATCGGTGGAAGGGAGGGGAAAAATAGTTGTGAAAGAGGGGTCAGCGGTGGTGAGGAGGAGCCCCGGAGCGACGCCGGTTAAACCGGAGACCCCGGAGTGAAAACTGGGGGGTGTTAGACATATACTGCTTTGCAGTAAAAAGGAAAAAGGAAAGGTTGAGGCGATGCCGTTTCTACATAAGGTGTCTCACAACATAAAGAAAATTGCTTTGCGGCACGGGTTTCAAGTGGTCTTTTCCGTGCCGTGTAAACTCTCGAGACTTTGCGCGCGCATTGATAATGTGGAAAACAAACACGCCTGTAAGACAAACCATGTGAAGTAATTTAAGGGCGAGCACAGTGCCATCTATCAAATTCCGCTGAGGTGTGGGAAGGTTTACATCAGCCAAACCGGCCGATACATCAATGAACGGCTGAATGAGCATTGTGGATTAGTTCACAACGAGCAGGACACCTTGCCGATTACTGCCGACAGTGCAAGTGTGAACCATTGATAGTGTAACCATTCTTGGAGAAGGCAGGACTAAGAATGAGAGAAAAAATTAGCGCCCTTCCACTCAGTGACGAAGTATGACCTGCAAAGCTTGACACAGTCCATGGAGTGCACGAAAAAAATTTACACCATCTTCCCGTAGGGGACCCCTGAGTAAGAGGCGAAGGAGGCATGGGGTCGATTCAAGTGCCCATTAGTTTTCAGTTCGTCGTTTCCGTGAGGTTGAGGTACGTAGCTACCGTTATATTTACCCTTTTGTTTACATGGTAGATACCCCATTTTTCACTTACCGTAACTACAAAATGGGAAATTGCGTTTCCGTGAGGTTGAGGTACGTAGCTATTGTTATATTTACAGTTTGGTTTCCATGGTAACTACCGAACTTTTCACATACCGTAGCTACGAAATGGGAGATTGCGTTGAACCCATCGCTGTTTCGCATACTACTCGGGTTCCCCTACGGGAAGATAGTGTAATTTTATTGGAGGGGGGTGGGGGGTGTTAGAGGGGAGAGGCATTAAAGAGAGAGAGAGAGAGACGTTGTACGTAGTATTAGTTCGTCTTCATTTAGGCATTATCATCGTCTACGTTGAACATGACTTCAACGTAGGTCACGTCGAGCTGTGGTTGGCGTTCCGCTTTGATTATGACCGCCTTATGGTCTGTGAAATGTAAAGTCAAGGGCTGTTGTAGTAGATGAACCGTAATGTTGCTGAAGATGAGGTCGATGCACGTTCCCCGTATAGTTGTGGGCTGTTCACGGCCCGCCTAGATTCGCCGACGCACGCCGCTGCCGACGACGATGAAACGTCGAAGGTGCGTGAAGCGCGCTCGTCTCGTGCCGGCCTAGGAAGACACCGGCAACACTGTCGCTCCAGGAGCCCTTAAAGGGAAGCGTGCTCGTCTCGCGCCGGCCCCGGAAGACAGCGGCGACACTGTCGCTCCAGGAGCCATAGAAGGGACCGGGCGTTCAGCAAGTCGAGCATGCGCAGTGGGGTTGTGGACGGCGCAACAACAATGGAGGGACATAGCCCCGACCATGAGATGCTTCGCATTTAAAACAATTTATTCAAATTTGCGATTGATCATACTTCCTATCCAATTAGCTGAATGAACCTCTGAAGGATCCAAGCGTTGTTCGTGCAGATAAACTGCAGATAAACATTGAACTGTCTGTGTGCCTCCGGCGTCGTAAGCATCTTACTCTGTGTAAGGTTGGTTTCAGGCTGTTGTCGCAGCTGGCGTAATACCATTAAATAATGACGTCATTTGACGTCTCAGCCAACCGAACTGCGTGAAACGCCGCTTTTTACATCCATAGCGCACAGTATTCGGTAGTATCAACATAGCCTAAGGCCGGATTATAATGATAACTGTCGTAATAACTTTAAAGAATGACGTAATTACACGTCTCAGCCAACCGAAGTGCGTGACTTCCCATTTTTTACGTCCAGAGATCGCGACACGGCTTTTGCATCGGTAATAACACACAAACCCAATCCGGTCTACCACTAAGGACTTCAGACAGGTCGCATTGGGCTCTCCAACGTCGGCGTTTAAACCTCCCACCTGCACAAAGGACATGCCATCCACCAGTACGGGCAATAAACCAATAGCTGCGCGTGCACATCCCCTCCCTTCCTCCCACCATTCTCCACTACAAACCTGCGCACGCATAAACCAGCAACCGTTCATGTGCGCGTGCTTAGAACTGATCCGCCATCGAGAATATTCCCTGAAAGACCTCTGAAGAAGTGATATTGGCTCCCACCGGCGTTCCAAGCGGGCAAGTTGCTGTTCATCCTGGAGGGATTCACCGCTACTCGACGAGCCAAACTTGATGTGGTAGGCAGCAGTTTTCCGTTGTTTTTGCGCCCATTATAGCTGCGTTTGCTTTACCTTACCCTTAGTTGCTCCTCGTGAATTCTTAAGTAGTTATCCCCTTCGTTTACACAAACTCCAAATATTTATATTCATTGAATGTGGGTAATTCGACATGCTGGATTGACACTGCGTCAGTGCTACTAAATTGAAAACCATTATTTGCGATTTTTCTCTACCCTCCTTTTTCTACCCGCAAACCGTGCAAGCATAAACGGGCAACCGGTTGATGGCGCTTATGAGAGGTGAAAACACCGGCTAAAATGTCGCTCGGAAGGCATTCCAAGCTGAAAAAAAATATGGGCTCAAGCCGGCGCTCCAACTGGGGAAGTTTGTCTTCTACCGGGACGGATTCGCAGCTACTTGGAGAAGTGAATTTCAGCGGAAACGGCGATGGCGGGTTTCGGTCGCTGTAAGGGGGCAGCCCTTGGGCAGCCATTAATTGGGCGTCGCGGGAGCGGCGTCTGTATTACGCATAACCGAGTGAGCGAACGCAGCAGCCAAGAAAGAAAGAAAAAACGGAGAGAAGCGTCTTGCTAATGGTGGAGTACGACACGTGCGGCTACGGCATCATCTCGCTCACTGCCTTTCCCCACACATGCCTCATGCGTCGTCACGAAGGTGTACCCTCCCCTCGGCACTTTCCCTGGATGCTGTTCCACTCTGCGCTGATCGAAACCAAGTGACGTTTGCTCAAAAGGTTCAAACACGATATGCAACAACATGCTCGCTGCTCCCTTGTGCGGCATAGTTTCTTACAATTTACACTAGAGAGGAATCTGGCGCTAGCGTCAATGCGGCTCACATCAAGACCGTCTGTGTTGTCATGGGCCGCCAATATACATTGCACTCGCCTTAGGTTCATCATTGGCTTGGATTCAAACGTTTAATGACCGCAAATTTAAATAAAGTGCCACAAAAACGTCAACAATAGTGTGCAATTATGTATGTGGAAAATGAAAACAGGCTGTTTTAAAAATAAGGAAAAAGAAAGTAAAGCGCATTTTTGCCGGAACGGTTGTGCCTGCTGTTCCGCTGGCCAAGGTTGTAGTTACGAACAAGGTTAATATTTGGGGGGTGGGGAAACTGAAGACCCTGATTTTATTATTTTACCATTATTGCAAATAATAAGTTGACTGAAGAGTTTGGAAAGTTTTTTGAGCGTGCCTCTTAAAACGTTGCCTTCGTGGTGAACCGGTGCACCGACCGCCACATTGTTGAACAAGAAACAAGAAAACCTGGCGTTAAACAGTCGTGCACGATGGCAAGATAGGATGCATACAAGCGCCCGTATCTGTCGTATCCCCGTGGTCGTGTCTTGTCGTCGTCGAAATACGTTTTGTTTCTTCTTTTCCTCGGCTACAAATTGCGATCGCAGTCAGTGCGTGATCGCAGGCAGTGCGATCACGCACTGCCTGCGGTTTCACCGAACACGGCTACCACAGAACATGGAGCATTTCGGCTTCCTAGTAGCTCGTAAACGTGTTCATGCATAGTGAAGAAAGAACATCCCGAAAACCGCTTAAGAATCCAATTGTCATGCCAAGCCCTAGCCAAAAAGGGATGTCTTTCCATGAAGCCCAACGACGACATGGCTTACAAGGTGCAGTTTCCTCTCTAGTATACTTACTAAGAAACTCTATGTTGTGCGTGGCTAATCCGAACCACGTTACATTTGCGCGGGAGGTTCAAACAAGATTTGCAACATGCTGGCCGGCGGCGGCGGCGCACTGCGAGGTAGCAGCAGAGTAGCGCACGCCGCCGTACGTTCGCTGATCGCGCGAACACTTCCTAAAACGCAGAAAAAATGCTCCGTGACCGAGAAGACTGCAGCTCACGCTGCGCACAAATTTCATATTAGGGAGTGTAACAATTGTCAGTGCATTTTTTAACGCTCATCCGCGCTTCTGTTTATGTTTCGCAATCATCTGATAACCGCACTACCGCCGTAGCTTTCGGCTGGACGACTCGCCAAAGGGGGCGATCGGTGGAGGAGAGGGGGAATATAGTTGTGAAAGAGGTGTCAGCGGTGGTGAGGAGCCCCGCAGTAGCGCCGAATAGAGCGATGACAGCGGAAGGAAAACCTGGGGCGTTAGACATATACTGCTTTGCAGTAATACTTGAAGCGTTCTTCATGAGACAACAGCAGGAAGGCAACTGCATTAGCGCACCGTCTAATGCCCTGTGCGATAAACAAATCGGCTTCCTTAAACTTGAGCGGTGTCGATACGAAAGCAGTAGTAGCTCAGTGAACAATAGCATTTTCATTCGATTCACGTGTATGTGTTGCCGCATGCCTTGGCTTCGTTGCTTACAGAGTGTATCGGTTTCTTCTATTAAATTTGAGTTGCTAGTCCAGCGTTGTGTTGTCTCGTCTCTCCTCATGTTTTGCGTCCATTTTTTCTTGGTTTCCCATCTGTCGATGTGTATCAACTGGCCCAGCAAACTGCAGTTCTACAGTGTTGAACACCTGCTGCTTGGTCAAGATCCCCTGGCAACATAGTGCCAGAAATAACCTGGTCGTTGGAACAGGGAGAGCATCATTTATCCCAGTTTATCTGCGGGAGGTTAGTCACCCGCAATTATAAGGTATCTTTTGGAATGTTTAAGTAAATAATCATAAAGTTTGTTTAAAAATTCTACTTCTTAGCTTAGCTGCAGGCATAAGCTTTCGTGATCTTCTATTGGGGTAAAAGAGTAGCAGATGTGTTAAAACCACAGCGACTACTACAATGGAGCTGTCTTGACCGCTACGCTCGGTCCACGTGCGACGCGCCAGCGCAACTGCAGTGCGCTGCCGCTGCCGTTTTGTCCGGCTTGCTAGGCCTACTTGCAGGACCGAAGACGACGAGGGGCCCGGTGGTGAGGCAGCAGGATGCAGAGCACGACGACGCTGCGATGCTTTAAAATCCTCAGGGTTTCTGTTGATGGATGAGGGCATGAAAATTGCATGCGGCCATGCCGGTATCAGGAGTAGCAGGGTACAACAGATGGCTTGAAAAATTCTGCTTCAAGTCGGGGCCAGGGGTGGTTGGTCACCGATTGCAACAGTTACCAGGCGAGGTACCCGCGGTGAATACACAGGCCGTGAACGAGAGTGAAGTGAATTGTGTCCGATCGCAGCGAACGCCACCTAGCGCCTCTCCTCGGTGATGTACTCAGGTGAGGCATGCTCACTTTCCACGTCCACGCGCTCCATTTCACTGCTCCAGGCCTTGGAGGTGAAGGCGCCGGCCTACAAATAGGATGGCGAGTGAGGAAGACGGGGCCAGGTCAAGGCCGCCGCCACCGCTACACCGGGGCTTTTGAAAGGCCCCGTTAGGCTTAGTCCGACGTCAGGTGGCGTTTCCGGTTCGTGAAGCCCAAGCTAAGCTTCTGCCTCCCGCAAAATGGTGCTCATCGACAACGAAGACATCCGGACACCCGGTCTGGTAGATAATTCCGTTGAACACTCGAAGGTTACGCCACAATATCAACGAAAAGACAGAGCATTGGCGAATAATATCCGTTCAGCTCGGCGCCCTGCAGACTGTCACGCCTTCCATTAGTGCCGAAAATAACCTCGAAGGGGAAAGGGGCCGCTTAAATATGGTGGCTATACTGGGGTACAGCTTAGGATCGGCAACGATCATGACGATGGTGATTGCTAGTGGTATCCCCTTTGATGCGGGGTGATGACGGGTCACCTTATACCGATGTTTTATACTCTTTTTTTTACCAATGTTTTATACTGTGTTTTACTATGTTTTATATACCTATGTTTTACGCTCTTCATTTAATACTAGCGCTGCTTTAAGGGCAAGCACAAAATACTTGTTATGTCACAGGTGGTAGCTGCCCTAGCCAATATTCCCCTCTGTTTTTCGTCCACCAGCATTCTAATCTTTCCGTCGCCTAGACAGCCTTGAAGTCAACGCTAGCTATCCCCTGTGCTATCCTTAAATCCTAGGGTTTCTGGAAGCCAAATATTTCCCTCGTGTAGATTTGGATAAATACCCTCGCATTCGAACACTATGTGATACATGGTTTCTGTTTCTTTTCCGCAGGCCACGCATACCCCATCATTTTGTGCTACTTCCCCACAAAGCGCTTAGTCCTCAATCAACCTGTTATAGCTTCAAAAAGCGAAGAACCGCCCTTGGCATTAATGTCCTATCTAAATATCCAATTTCTCAGCCCTGTACGTTACTAACCACGTTTTAACTTCAATTTTTTCTCTCCATTTATTCTGTTCTATCTGCCTTGCATTTTTTTGTTACATTGGCGGTTTCGGATTCTCCGCTGTTTCCGTATTTCATCGCTAGTCTTCCTTAGCCACTGCGTATCCACGCTTTCCAAGTATAGGTACCTTCAATCAATCAATCAAAGAAGTTTATTTTTCGCCATATATACAACGAAAAAAAGGTGGTCGGAGAAAAAAGCTGCACTTTCGCAGCTTGACGAAGCTCCATCCACCCGTACACAGCAGTGGTAGGTGCGAGAAAAAAATAGAAAAGAAGAGAAAAAAGAAAAAAAAAAGAAAAAAAAGTAAAAAGGAAAAAGAAAAAAGAGAAGAAAAGAAAAAGAAAGAAAAACCTTAGCTGTCCAGCTACGTTAATCCATTTCTCTCAATCGCTTCTCAAAAAATATTACTGCGCGCTTCTAGAACTTCAAACGACGCCCAACCGATATCTCTCTGCACTGCTTCGTTAGTTATTTTTTCATTCGCTCCTAAGGCCGAATGGCCTGTCGTTCACTGGTTCACTTCAGGGCCTTCTAGAGCGTCTAGTTTTAAGCAGAGTACGGAATTCGCAAATGTGAGACCCGGAACCATTACTCGTTTCCGCATTCCTCTCCCTACTTCATATTTGTTATACCCCCACAGAGCTCTATGCTTCATTATAGCTGCGTTTTGCGTTACCTTACCCTTAACTTGCTCCTCGTGAATTCTTAAGTAGTTATCCCCTTCGTTTATCCACACTCCAAAATATTTCTATTCCTTGACTTTGGGTAATTCGACATGCTGGATTGACACTGCGGCAGTGCTACTGAATTGAAAACCATTATTTGCGATTTTTCTGAGCTAAAATTTAACCCGAGGTGGGCGGCTTCCTGACCGCTAATATTTATTAGCCGCTGCGTGTCGGTCTGGTTATCAGCAGCTAAAAGAGCAATGTCCTCTGCATATAACATTCCTGAAATACGCTGTTGTACCACTTTTCCTTGCAACGTAAGCGTTAGGTTGAACCCTAATTGACTTTCTTCCAGTTACTTTTCTGATCCTGCCATGTAAAGCATGAACAGTATTGGGCTCAAAGGGCATCCCTGTTTCAGTCCCCGGTGGGTGTTGTCCTGCTATGCGCATTTCTCCCCTTCACATGTCAGGTGCTTATTTTTGTAGGTCGCTATAAGGAACTGTATTAACTCGTCATCTAATCCCTGGAGTTTCAGCATTCTCCACAGCAGTTCTCTGTTTACGTTGTCATATACCCCTTTATGTACAAGAACATAATCCAGAAATGTCTATTTTGTGCTTTCGCAATTTCAATGCACTGTGTTATCAAGTTGCCACTGAAGTTTCCACTATGCTTCATCACCGCAGCCGGATGTTACTCCGCGTGGCAGAAGTGGTTGTTTATTGTGAACATTTTAAACATGGCACGAGCAGTTTCCGTGACTTTTCGGACTTGATATGCTATAGTAAAGCGAAGACAAACTACATAAGAAAAAGCAGACAATATCAGGCATTCATAGCAATCTCCTTTCAAAACGCGCACGCCCTTTGACATCTGGGTGCGTCGCTGCGGCGGATTGATACCGCATATCAGCTATTGCCGTATTTTAATAAAGGGCTACTGAAGTGCTTTTATAATGGGTTAAAAATCTATTTTTTGCAATTAATACATTGGTAGTTTATGCCGGTAAAGTTTTTTAATCATTTTTAGCTTGGGGCAGCGGTAATCGTCGGTAAAGTTGACCCTACGCCCCGCCCACTTCTCCCTCCTGTATCGCCGGAAGAGCGAGAAACCGAGAGGCAGCGACCGGAAGGAGCGTCATATTCGGAAGACGGCCAGCGGCGTGCGCCGCCGCTTCGGTGTGTCCTAGATTTGTGGGCGAAGTTCCGAATATGTAGGGCGTATAATCTGCACTTTATTTATCTTTATTGTCCAAAGTTGCTTCCGCGTTGATTTTTAACGTTACAGCTACTGTGTTTTTAGATATTCCCTAAAGCGACTCCTAAATACCACAGATTTCCTACCCGAGCGTCCGTAGCTACTACATTGCCTTCACGAGTAGTCGGGCCGGTCGTGTCGTCAGGTGCTCTGTGCTTCGTACGCGAAGCGACAAGCCCAAATACCGGGGTGCCCCAAGTTCCTGATCCATTATTATTAGGAGTTAGAAAATTTGTGGGACCGCAGCGCTCTGGGTTTCCCGAACTTCTTGCTCGTTTTTGCGATCAACATTGTTGGCTATGACGACAGCTTGGCTAAGTAGGTTGATTTTAAGAAGAAATCAAGCAAGCTGGAGGGCATGAAGCGTTTTCTGCGCATGGGAGCGTTCCGCACACTCGCCGGTTGGCATTGCCGTACGGCACACGATACGGTTCGAAACACGCATGCCGCGCCAGCAACCGCTCTTCGCTGCTGTCCAGAAACAAGGCAGTCGTGAAAAGCAAGGTAAACGTGCAATAGAGTGGATGATAGTGTGGTGAAAAACTGTGCTAGGGATTGTCATCCAAGAGGATTTTGAAAGAGGTGATCGAATTTGTATCGCGATGCAAAGCGCCGACCGGTCGCGGAGGCTCGTCGACGGCAGCAAATGCGCCTGCCGGAGCACGAGGTGTGGCGAAAGGCCGATGGATGGCGCTACCTGCGTGCACGAATGACACAACACCGATCGCTAGAATGACTATCAACGTGAAAATACGGTTCCACATGCGAGAAAGGGGGTGCCAGTGTGGTGAAAAACTGTGTTAAGAGTAGTCATTCGTAATTGTAGAGATAGCGGTGACCAAATATCGGCCTCGGTGCCAAGCCTGAAGTTCCCAGTATAGTGAACCGGAATACTATAGTTCCCAGCTTCTGAGGCGATCCGTGCCACCGAAGCCGGCTAGAGCTGTTTGCGGAGGCGTTCGTCGCGGACCAGCGTGCTGCGTTTGGGTTCCTGTACATTTTGGGGCGCCACCAACGTTCGGCTCCCCTATTCTAAAACTGCGTATGTGCAGCAAAATGCCACGTTCCGCTGGCCGGCTGCGCAGCGACACGGCACCAGCACCTTCGCGCGACGAGGCGGCGGCCGCTCGCTAGCTGCCGCTTGCTCGCATCGCGGGCCGCTGCACATAGCTTTTTACCGCCTGCCCGAATGTAAAAACTAAGTTGCACATGCGTACAAGGAGATAAGGGTGTGTTGAAAAATTGTGCTAGGAATTGCGACTAGCGCTGGTAGTGAAAGCGGCGAACCAATATCTGCACAACTTCCCTGCACCCGAGAAACAGAAGTCGGTCATGAGCCGTCGGGGGAGGACCCCTTTCTAAAGCTCGCCGCGAGCCAACTTGTTACGTTTATACTTCCCGCAGGCTTCAGGTTTATACTTCCCTTATACTTCTGAGGAAAGATTGTATGAGTCTTCTATTCACCAGAGGACTTTCTGGCCCGTACCTGAACAGGAACAGAATGCGCTCTTCAGGCCGAGGGGTCACCGCAGCGCCGGCACTTCGAATATGACGTCATCTGCCGCCGGCCAATCGCGAAAGGCAGCGAGGGCTCCCACCGCGCCCGCAGGCCGGGGTCATTTGTTTCGACAAAAAATATGGTTTGGGTGTTACACACAAAATAAACATGTCTTTCGAATTCAGCGTCAAGAAAACCATAAAGTAATGCCCCCAACAAAATTTTTTTGCAAAGCTCTTTTTTTTAAAAGCTCACCAGCCCTTTAACTGGTTCCCGAGTTGATAAGGGGTAGGTGGCGTCAGTGCCCATAGGCTTCTTATGGGAAAGCGATTCTTCGTGTTAGACACGGCCGTGGCGGCCGGGGTGGCGCACGGTTCAGCTCTTCGACTCCTGTTAAAAGCGAAGCGAGGATAACGAGTGGTGTTGGCGTTGTGCCCAGGCGAGTTCCCTCCGTTTCAAATGCGCTTTCCGTTCAGTCGTTTGTTTATTAGTTCACACACGTTTCTTAGTGCCTTGTAAGCTTAGTTGTCACTTTTAAGCAAAAAATTACTACTTTTGTCCAGCGGTTTCGGCGCATCCCCTTTTGACCTCAGATACCTCAGAAGCGCATCGCATGATTCGCCGGGCGCGCTTTCGGTGCTGCGCACAAGGTCCCGTTTTCAGTCATTCTTCTGAACTGATCAGCTGAGCGGCGCGCGGTTGCGGGCGCTCAGCTCATCGGCATCCGACCAACCTCGCCCCCTCCCACGCATGCGCTGCTGGGCCGTCTCGGCCTACGTGACTCTTCTTGCGCCCGGCCAATAGGAACACCGTGTTCGCCGCCAATGAAAGCGAGGCGGGCCTCCTCCTGTGAGCGTTGCACGGGACCGAAGGGCGTTGAGCTGTGATCGGCAATACAGCTATATCAAAGGTTAACCAAGGGAAACCAAGGTTGACTAAGCTAAGATTTTGCCGAGGCTAGCTTATGTGAGCCGCAGCCATTTTGTTAAAAATTATTTTCCTGTCAGTACTGAAAGCGGTGATCCAGTGAGCTCTGGCGTGAAACGGAAAGCTTAGCAGAAGCACTGCTTCTCATAAAAACTTCTCCTGACCGAACTTAACTTACCAGTTATGCAATCCCTATTATTAATCTCAACGTCCCTCGGTATTTACCCAAGGAACGACCGCGCAAAAGGATGCACAGGATGACAACAGACGACCTATCTGCAGATTCCGCCGTGTAAAGGAAGTGCCTCTTTGCTCCACGACAAAGCCCACTCCCGTGGACACGAAAGCGCTTCCAATAGCTCCCCGATTGTTCCTGATATTGAGAAATATGAACCGTAACGCGCCTATTCGGGGAAGCACACGATTACTGGGGCTGGCAATGTGGCGGCATTTACAGTTTGTGCCATGGGTCACCAGAACCCTCCATTTGAAGAAGTCTCAATCTTCAATGCAGTGAGTGCTCATGCAAAATTTTCGTTCAAGCCACGCTAGTGAAGAACGTAGAGGTCACTAACACTGCAATGGCGCAAGAGCTGCTTGTGCAAGAGGGTTCACTAGGGGATGCCGTGCACCGGATTTGGCGAATAAGTGAGTTTGCTGCTAACTGCGAACGCCAAGAAAAGACCTGTGGTGAGAAAAGCTCTGTGGTGATAAAGTAAACGAAGTTCTGTGTCCACTGAGTGAACTATTTTTAAAGACGATAGTCTTTCTTGGGCTAATTAAACCCAGAAATTTTGGTCTGTCTGTATGTCTGTATGTCTGTCCGTCTGTCTGTCTGTGACTCGATTCAGCCACCCGGCCAAAGCAAAACAATGCCTGCGCAATAGTCTTATATAGTCACAGCTAAATCTACCCGTCTATGTCCAGTGTAATGTTCATACTTGTCAACATTGCTGAAGAAGAACAAGACATTACGCAAATATGAGACAACAGGTCAATACAGAAGTGATATTTACAGTGTTCCTTTATAATAAATCAAACATGCTTCACTTTTGCGAAACTAAACACTTGATAAACTGCAGAAAAAGAATTCACTCCGCCGTCGCCTGCTGTCGCCCGCGCCACTATAGCTTCTGGCGCCATTTTAAGAAATCAACCGGCAACAGTTACGCAAGGTTCCACTAGATAGGCTCCACGTTCTGCTTGCAACGCACGTGGAGTAGGGAAACGCGGTTCTATAAACGCTGAAGTAGGGCGCCTCAATTAACGCGCGTCTTCGCCGTACGGCAGCGTTCGCATCGAGACACCCGGTTTGGAGCAGTGGAACACGGGAAATTTAAAATGATTTAAGCAAACCTTTGGCGTATTTACCTTGGGAGGAGCGCGACGCAAGAGGAACAACATGAGAGGTGAGCGGGAAAGCGAAGGGAGGCATTTACTTCGCAAAAGCCGATAAAGACTATCGTCTTTTGACGGCATTTGCAACGAAAGGAGCAGATACGCGGCCAATTATTTAGTTTTCAGGACGACACGCTGCTGTATGAAAATGCATGCACACGTATACCTCTTCACTCTTCGTACGTGTTTGTGTAAATGTGTTAAAAAAATGTTCGCTCCAGTCCACGCCATGAAGGTTGTTGGAATGCAGAGCCGCAAACGACACCGGTGTCACTTGACTTAACGCACGTGGCTCTACAAATAGTGCAACCAGAGACTGCCACCTGAGATTCGCCGGGGTGGCGTCCCCAACGCCGTCGCGTATACAGCCTCCGCCGGGAGAGTGCGGCGGACGCCGCCGCTCTGCGTTCTCCTCATTCTTACACCGTGGCTCTCCTTAATATAATACTCTACTAATTACCGTACTGTAGGGCTTCTGACGCCCTTTGTCATGCCGGCGGACAGGAGATCGGGAGATAGGATGCGAGGGCTCAGATGCTGCACGCATTGCCGCCCCGGCTTCTCTCAAGAGTGCGTCCAAAGCGCAGCCCGTGGCGACAGCACATAGCCATGAGATGCCCGTTTACGAGGTCACCGCGAACGGTGCGGGCATGCAGGCTTGGGGGGGGGGGGGCGATTCCGCTACGTAGTGATGGCAGCGGCACGTCTCGTGCCGATAAGACGGCATCCAAGGAAAGAGCAGTAGGAAATGAGAACCTCGACACATGCCTTTCCAGGGCGCCCCGGGCACATTGGCTCAGGTGCCCGTGCGAATAGCCAACGAGCCGAGTCCCAGGGCAGTTGGGCACGCGACTTTCGGTGTTGTTCTGGCGCATCAGAACAGTAGACAAGGGCATTCCGCCAGCGACGACAGCTGGAGTAGCAGCGGGTTGTCGTCGGCTCGGAAAAAGCACAAGAGGGGCAGTGTGACAAGCGCTGAAAGAGGCTGTTTTAAGACACCGCCAAGTAGCGGGAATGGCCCCTTGCGCCGCCCGCACCCGCACTACAGGAGCGATTGGCATAATTGTAGAAAGGAAAAAATAAAGATGAAAGGTTTTGTGAAACAATGCTTGGGACACATCAAGCATTTGCTTGGCGCCCTCTCCGTTTAGTTGGACGGGGCAGTAAGCACTGAGCCATGCCCCCGCGGGCGAACGTGAAGGTTCCCGCTCACCCGGGCAATTGTGTGCAGTGTGCACACGAACATTTCCTAGCACGCGTATGGACTTAAAATGCAACGACCATTGTGGTGCCCTAGTTCATGCATGAATGTGTGCGTGTATGCGCAGCTGCGATCACTTGTTCGTGTAGCAAGTTTTGTTGTTCATTACTAGCGTGCACGACTAATGTTAGCATTGCTGTCGGCGCTACTTTTACTTCGTTCGGTCAGTGTTCAAGGTCAAACTGGGATGTATTTTCTTGTGTTCTTTTTTGGTTTCTTTTACATCACTGAACTTGCAACGCACATTTTCGTTTGTTAGTGCTTACATGTCTGTTTTGCATGCAGTGTTTGTTTCCGTGCGAGTGTTAAGTCAGCAGGAACGAAATTGCTTGTTTCGCGGGCGGGCGCGTAATTGAGTGTACTGCTGCTCTCTTCGGAAGTCCGATTTTGGGAAGTTATTGTCACTTCAGGACATGCCTTGGTTTTTCACATGTCGCGTTTCGTCTTTCGCCCCCGTAGTTCAATTTTTACCAGTGTTGGAAGCGCGCAAGTGGGTTTGCGGCGAGTTCCGCCGGGTGCTCTGCCTGCGCTTTTTTTTAAATCAGTTCCCGTTCTCTCTTGGTTGTAGCCACAGCAAAGTGAATGGGGAACGGAGGCTCGCAGGTCAGAGGGTATAGTTAGCGTCAGCTGCCCTTGTGTATTGGTGGCATGGTGGTGGTGGTGAAAAACATTTATTAAGACTATGTACAAGTGAGAGATAGGGGCGGCCTTAAGGGCCGACCCTGTACAAACTCTAGGAGGAGTCCCTAGTCCGGGACCCCTGTGGCTTCCGCGGCGGCGCGCGCCCTGGCCACGAGGGCTCTTTGGCCCTCCAAGGTCGAGCAGCCGAGCAGGGCAGCCTCCCAGCTCTCACGGGTAGGGGGGGAAGGGGACGTGATTGGGGGGACCGCCGGGTTGGATGGGCATGCCCACACCATGTGGAAAGTATCCGCAAACGGATGATCACAGTGTGGGCATTCCCCGGAGAAGGCCGGATTGAAGTGCCTAAGTATCGCCGGGCACAATACCGTGTTTGTGTATAGCCGTAAGAGCCAGCGTTCGCCAGCCTTAGTCAGGCCCGGCGCCTGAGGCGGAAATCGGAGCCTGTTTGATTTGTACACCGCTGTGATGTCGCGAAATGAGCTGACCGGGTTAGGTTCTGGATCGTCAAGAGCTGGAGGGCGAGGAGGGTCCCGGGAATTAAGCGCGCGGGCTGAGGCATCGGCAGCCACGTTACCACCTAGTCCTGCGTGAGCTGGAGTCCAGATGACGGAACGTGTATTTGGGCGGTCCATATAACAGCCCTTGAGGATTCGAGCAGCGCGAATGGTGATGCGACCTTTGGTAAGATTTTGGCACACACTCCGCGAATCGGTAATAATGATCCGAGATGCGGGATCCGCTGCGGCGAGTGCTATGGCGACTTCCTCCGCATGAGAAATGTCCGGTGCTCGAAAAGTGAGCCCTTGAACAGGCACGTTTTGATGGATTACGGCTGCCGTGTACCACCCCCCGTGGTGAGGGCCAGACGCGTCCGTGTAGAATACTCCAGGCCGGGACCCATAGCGTCCTTGCAAGGCTGTAACCCGCGCAGTTCGCCTGCCTTCGTGAGTACCCCTAGCCATGTTTTGGGGTAGAGGCTGGATATCCAGCGCACCACGCCAGTCCTCTGGGATTGTGGTTCGCTCTTCTGCCTGATATGTGTAGGAGATGTGGAGGCGTTGTAAGAGGGATCTCCCAGAGTGCGACTTGGTAAGCCGCAGGTACTGGTTATGGAGATGGGCCTCTTTGAGTTCTCCGTACGTGTTTGTCATGCCCAAATCTGCAAGATGCTGGTTAGACGTCGAGATCGGTAGGTCGAGGGCGCGCTTGTATATCTTGCGGGGAATGCCTTCGAGCGTGTGCACATCACATTTGCGCAAACGTAGGTATGGTGTCGAATAGAGGATCCGACTGGTCACGAAAGCGTTGGCGAGGCGCAAAGCATCGTGGCTTCTGAGACCCCCCCGCTTGTTTGAGACCCGACGGACCATGCGGCCCACTTGATCCCCGACCATACGTAACTTTCGCAGGGTTGTGTCGACTTTCCTGCTCTTGTGTATGAAGAGTCCCAAGACGCGGATTTCTTCGCGTTCCGGGATTGGCCCGGTGCTCAAGGAAAGTGCGATTTGAGTCGTGTCTTTTGGTTTGGGGCGAAGATGCACGTACTCCGATTTTGCAGGGGAACATTCGAGGCCGCAGCGGCGGGCGTATTCATCTACGACCGTTGCTGCATGCTGAAGGCTGGCCTCAATGCTGCCAAGGGAACCCTGGGTTGCCCACAGCGTGATATCGTCGGCGTACAGAGCATGCCGTACACCGGGGATATCGTTCAGCAGTGGGGGGAGATGAGCCATGGCGAGATTGAACAAAAGAGGAGAGAGGACCGCTCCCTGTGGTGTTCCTCGAGTACCCAGAGGATATGGGCCATGCTCCTTGCCTTGAATGCGGAGGTACGACTGCTGTTCAGTCAGGAACTGACGGATGTACCTGAAAGCATTATACCCACAGTTCGTTTGGGACAGATGGGTAAGAATGATTTCGTGGGTAACGTTATCAAAAGCCCCCTTAAGATCTAAGGCGAGGACTACCTTATCGTTACTTGGATGCTCGATCGGCTCAATGACGTCACGATGGAGTTGTAGGAGAATGTCCTGAGCAGAGCGATGTGGACGAAAGCCGTGCATAGTGTCGGCAAAAGTGTGCTGGACCTCGACGTAATCGGAGAGCCTATCCCTAACCATTGTTTCCATAAGCTTCCCCACACACGAGGTTAACGAAATGGGGCGTAGATTTTCGATGTTGATAGACTTGCCCGGTTTGGGAATAAAAGTTACCAGAGCCGTTTTCCAATCAATTGGTAGCGGTTCGCGCCCCTCCCAAATTTGATTGAAGTAGTCGAGGAGGTGAAGGTATGCTGGGTCTGGGAGGTTGGCTAGAAGCTTAACCGTCACTTGATCCCGACCCGGCGCCGTTCCTCGCTTCATTTTCGACAGGGCCGCCTTCAGATCGGGGAGTTGAAAGCAACGATCCAAGTCTGCGTTACCGGCATCGTTTCTCCGCCAGTCTTTGGGGGGACGTGTAGGGCTTCTGACGCTTTTTGTCATGCAGGCGGACAGGAGATCGGGAGATAAGATGCGCGGGATGAAATGCTGCGCGCATTGCTGCTTCCGCTTGTCTCGATGGCCGCTGCCGTAATTGTTATTTCTTGGTGGGAGCGCGGCTCCAGTTTTGGACGCATCGGCAACAACGCGCCGTAGCGTGCCCCGCGGGCCAAACGTGTTACTCTTGCAGTGAATAGGCCAGGCCGGCGACTCTTGTAGGCGCCACCCCCGCTTCTCTTTCTGGACAGTGGCCTAATGGAATGTTGAAAGCCCGGCTCTTGATAAGACGCTTCAGAAGGGCGCGCGCAATTAGGGCAATAAGACGCCGCTTCGGAGTTGCGTGCCTCGGGAATATCTGCAAGCCTTGGAGGCTACTTTTGTGAGCACTGCGGCGCCTGATGGCCGCTCTTGCCGTGAGAAACTTGCTTGTCCGATGTTACCGCGTTTTCGTGTGTGCGCCACGTCTGGGAGAGAAGACGAGGGGCGGGAATTTACTGGGGCACGTTTAGCTCCACCATTGGTGAATTTGAGAGGTCGGCCTGACAAATCAAATCGGCTGCGCGGCATACAATGGGAGCGAGGAATGATATTCCCCCGTAAGATAGGAAGCGGCCGACAGAGCTGAGACTTAGCTTCGGCTGGATACCAGCGAGCCTCCGTGCTTAGTGCACGTAAAGCTTGCCGTCTAGGGCGTAACCAAGAGTCGATCGCTAAGGTATGGCACCTAGGGCGTAACTTCGAGGGTCGATCGCTAAGACGGCCATTCCTAATCACACCTTTCTGTAACCAACTGCTGTAAATAACCGTAAATACAGTTTTCGTTATTTATCACCTCTTCGTCTTGTCATCATCTTCCTATCTCTCCTGCTTCACCGCCAACACCACCGAACTCTTCAGGCGAAGGGTTCCTTCGCCACCGAAAACGAACCTACGAACAAAGGTTTAACTCATACCTTATCCCACGGAGCAAACATTATTGAGGAGGCAAAAAAGGGCTTGCTCCGGCGGCGCAATAAAATCTCGTCGCCGGGCGCGGCACCGACGCGCCCACTGTCGCGAGAAAACGCACGCTGCGCGCTTTACGAAAAGGCTCGCCGGTTCAAGGTCAGTCAGTGCATAGCCGGCTGCCGTTATGAGCACACGACGCCGACGAATCCCTCACGCCACTGGACTTTCGTTGGAGTCAGTTTCGGGCGTGAGAAATTTTCGTGTTTCAAACTTCGTTGCCGTTTGACGAAGAGGATTTGAGTTCTTATTGCACCTAGTTGAGAAGCTAGGTATGACTAGTTCCAGTCAATGATGGTTCTTATCTTCTATGCCATTGGTTCGTATTTACTGTCCTAACTTTCCCGCCTGGCCTGTGCAACATGAAAAGCGCGCTCAAATGTGAGGAGCCCGATAGAGGCGAGAGCGGCGAGAGTGAACCACTTGTGGCGAGAAGCGGCGTCGGCAGACGTCGTCTGCTCCGGGATTCCTTCAACCGCGGTACGGCTTGTAACTAGGGCAGTATTTATTAAATGCTGCTAAAATGTCCACCACTTCTATTTATTTATTTTACCGGAAGAAATCTGGCAACTTTTACAATATATTCAATGATAATACGATTTTTGTACGTCGCGTCCGTAGCAGCACATGTAAACTGTGGCAACGCGCTCGACGCGCCATCTGTTGTGCTGCTCCACAAGCTGCATTTCCTGTCCCTGTCACTGCCCCTGTCTAGTGACATTAACGCGCCGCCCGCCAGCGCTTTCCCAGCGCAGCGGATTCCCCTCCTCAAATACTTCTTTCTCCGTGCCCTCTCCTAACCCCCTCCACCACTCGGAAATTGGATGCCTCGCGGAGTAAAGCGTATCGACATGCCTTACGTCTCCCCCCACACCCCGAACGACAGGCTAGAGCAGCTGGGTCTCCACAACACCATTTCCGAGCTAATTGCGGCTAACAATACGTCCCAACAAACTCGGCTGGCAGCTTCTCCACAAGGCAGTTTGTACTACACTCCGTGGGAATAAACCAACCACCACACAGATAAAACCCATCCCGATCCCACGCGAAATCAGATTATACTTGCGAACCAAAGCTTTCCCGCGGCGTATGCACACAACGTTTCCCGCGGGACGTCGCCTGGCTAGGGCGAAGGCACATGCCCGAATGCATCCCCCGACCCCACACACACTATACACAGATACCTCCCCCTGCCATGACAGCAAGGTGCATGTAATTTCGGTTGTAGACACCCCGACGCCCATCGGAGCCACCATTCCAACCGACCACACTACGACGGCGGAGGAGGCAGCTATTGCCCTGGCGATTTCACATCGCCCGAACGAAGCCTACGTTCTGATTCCCAGTCAGCTTTAAGATACTTTCTTCGTGGTGCAATATGCCCGGTTGCACTTAGGATTCTCGCAACTAAACCCCCCCCCCCACCCCTCCCCCGATACCGTGACCCTGTTGTGGACCCCGGACCACACGGGAGTGGGCGCGAATGAGACGGTGAACGCACGTGCTCGCGAGCTTTCTCACCGAGCCGCCGTTTCTTTTCCGGCTACACACGGTACCCCTCAGGAGAGGCCAGAAGCCCTCCTGACATTCAGGGACATTGCCCTCCACTACCGCCTCCTCCGCCGGACGTACCCACCGCTCACCCCGACCTCTCACCAGCGGCCGCTCTCGTTTGCGACAGCTCTAAACGCGCACCTTTCGTTATCGCATCACCCACACCCACCCTCACCTCTTCACCTCCCCTTCCTGTCCTGAGTGTGGGGCGCTCGACACGCGCTATCCTGCGCTACGTGAGTATCCCATGATGACGATTGATGATTGCTATTGGTTTCCCCTCTGTAGCGGGGTCTGTCGCGAAGGAGGCGGCGGGATCTGGCGCCTACGCGAGCGGCACGAGCCTTCGGGCAGCCGCAGTGGTCGGAGGAGAAGTGTGGGAATCGTGGAGATTCGCGATCCCGAGCCGGCGCGCGCTTCGGGAGGGACTTGTGCGCTGAAACCGGTCCGGCGCTACGCCGGTTCGTCGGCGTCTCCCGAGAGATGGCACCACCGATGGTGTGGGCATAGGCGCGCGGGCGCGGGCGGCGCGAACGTGTGCTAGCGGGAGACAGGAGAGTCTCGGCGGAGACCCGGTCGGGGCGAGATCGGCGGAACAGCGCGGTGGGGCGGATACATGTATCTCAGGTGGGAACTTTGTCGCGCGCCGTGAGTGCCTGCCTCCCGTTCGCGGTCACGACCCGGACGGCGCGATACGTGAACGCCGTCGAGCCTTGTGCTCGCATGCTTTGGGATTCCCCAAATAAACGGCTGTGCTTTGGCAGTACTGTCTACTGTGTTTTCGTATCGGCGAACCTCGCTGGGCAGCCGCAGGCATGGGAGCCCGCGTGGTTGACACGCCGGGAGCTAGCATGGTGGCCTACCCCAGAGTGCTGGCAAGGCCCCCGAGGAACCCCTTATATCCCACAAGTACTACATCAACTGCAGGAAACCGTCGCCTGCTATTGCACGTGTTACCTGGCGGCATTTCAAAAGCATCAAACGGCAACAGTTACGAAAGGTTCCACTAGATAAATTTTTCGTTCCGCTTGTAACGCTCGGGTAGGGCAAAGTGGTCCCATAAACGTTGTAGGTAGTAGGGTGCCTCGATTCACGCGCGTCTCCACCCAACGGCAGCGCTGGCATCAAGGCACCCGACTTGGAGCAGTGGAACGCGGTAAATTTAAATTTACTTAGCAAAGCTCTAGCGTGTTAACTTAGAAGGAACGAGACAGGAGAGGAACAGTATGAGAGGTGAGCGGGAAAGGGAAGGGAGGCATGTACTTGTCGGGGGCGTCAGTCGACTATCGTTTTCCGTCGGCATTTGCAGCGAAAGGACCATTTTCGCGGCCATTTTTTTTTCGTGGAATAAAATGCTGCAGTACTGAAATACAAACTCTTTCCATTGTATTTTGGGTTGACCGTTGCGTTCAGTGGTCTCCCGGATAACAGACCACTGCCGCGCATGCAGCTGCTTTCCTTTGCTAAAAGAAACACCCGTTCTTTCCAGACACCCCAGGCAGACAGGCCGGAAATTATTGTAGCGTTCAACATCACAAAATTGGGAGCTAATTGCGTCAGCCAAACGTCGATAGCGCTGTGTGACAAAGAATATGCGTACTTAGCACGTGCCGTCAATCTTGATGTTCCGATGTTTTGCATCCCAGTTATCAGCCCGGGTGTGGCCCTTTGTTCGTTCTTGATGAGTTTAACGTTAAGGTTTTGAGTGCTGACTATGTGGGGGAGGGGGTACGATGGATGTGTTTGATTTGAATGCTTTTTGTTCTCTCTCCCTCTTCTGTTGTAAAGGTTTATTTTACGCATGCATCCCGCGAATAAACTAGTTGTGAGACAGCGCTCGCCCTGCCCGTTCACTTCGCCCAGGTCTTTTTTTCCGCGCTGTTGTCCAGAACGGTGCCATATCAACTTGCCCAGCTCATCACTCGGCTACAGTTGATATTTGTTATTCTGCGTATAAGTATTGTTTTCAATGCGTATATATTTGTCGCAAATATTAACGCAAGGATATTTTCTCTGAAAAGAACACTGCCTAGTAGCAGGTAACGTATTGATGATGCCTTTTGGATTCGGAGGGCTTGTAGGAAAAATGAAATATTTCAGCCATGGAGATAATGCTAATATGGAAAGCCTATTGCCCCTGAAATTGAGCCTTCATCCGACTGCGTCAATCATCTTCTATCCACACATTCCCCAATATGAAACCCTAAAAACAGCGAAGGTATAATGCCTGTAAAACAGGACATACAGTCAAATCTCGGTGCAACGAACACCAGATTAATTAACTTTTCAGATTAACGAGCATGTAACAAATCCCACGCCTACTGGTTATATTTTTAATGTAAAATTATTTCACTACTACGTACTTCAGAATAGCGAGCTTTTCAAAACAACGATCGTTTTATTTAGTTCCGTGCCATGTTAACAACGCCTCAGTACTTCGTACTCATATTTTCAAGGCAGGAGATTCTTAGATTTCCTTTAAACAATCGCGGCAACCGGAGCCATATGCTAGTAGACGACACCGCAAAGCGCAGCGCAGAAGAGGACGTCTTGCAACTTGCTCCGCGGAATGCGCGAGCGGATGCGAGAGAGGGAAAAAAGAAGGTGAGGGGAACAGAAAAAAATGGAGCATGGGTGGCCTTCTCCCTCCAGAAAGACGCGGTCACGCTATTCGCGCCACACCCGAAGTTTTTCGAAGTTCCGCCGCTGCTCAGGTGGCTTGCTGGATCTTCAAGGACATCAGCGGAGCTGACGAGAGGGGACATTCTCCAAAGCGTGAGCGTTCCGAATGAAGGCAGCGAGGACGGTACGAACGATGATGCATCTGAGGGGGCAGTCGCAGAACTCGAAGACTACGACGAGCACGTGACGACTGCGGATGTGCTGGACAGCATACGAAAACTCCGCACATTTCCGAGGAAAAACCGCACGGCCACTGACTCAGTCCACAGGAATGTTGAAGAGTTGGAGTCCTTCGTGCTAGCAAGTTTGTGCTGCACACACCCGAAGAAAAATGCCAACTACTTTAAATAAACGTGCATTGTTTCATGATCACTTGTGCATTTTTTTTGTGAAAATTGACTTCAAGGATGCAGTGCTGTACACGTAGGCCGTTTTAGAAATTGGAGTACTATTTGTTGTTTTTAAATTTTGCCATTTTCGCTACAACGACCTTTCAGAATTACGAGCAATTTTCCGCGGTCCCCTGAAGTTTGTTATATCGAGATTTCACTGTATTACGAGAGACTACCCGATTGCAACCACCTCAACCGCGGGCAAAAAATCTTCGACTTCTGTTTTTTGGTGGATGGGCATTTGGACCCGTGACAAACCACATTAGAGCACGTATTTCTAAAAAGACAACGCCTTATGGGCCTCGCCTTCACTGTTCACGTATTTGTGTCTTTTCAGGTGGAGCCGCCGAGATTGATAGCGAGGCCAAATGACAAGTCGAATAAGAAATACATTGCAATGATGAAAGCCGGGTTTGCCTCAATCAACAAATTTGTCAAAGGCTGTTGTGCTGACAACGGAGAAGGCGTCGCGAAACACGAACTGCTTATTTTAGACGTAAGTATCTACCCCCGGCAGAATTAGTTCTAATAGCAACCGGGTGAAATGCTATAAGTAATCAGGCACAGCGATTTTGATTAGTTCATGGATCCAGGAAAGGATTATACGGGTGTTAGACTGTTTTCTGAGCAGTTATGAAGTACAAAAAAAAAATGTTGTTTCCTCTTCCATAGGAACCGGTAAAACACGAAAGTGAAATGTGCATTCCCAGGACCAGCTGCATGTTTATTGTGCGTCGATATGAACTTGCACGTCGCTATTCGTATATCGTCGTTATTGCACCGTTAGACGCATCAACGTTAGACACATTATTGCACGCGCCGGAGCACTGCGTAATTCCGACTGAAACTACAGGCGCTCGCAAGCCGCCCTCGCGACCGAAAAGAAACGGGTTGTCAGCGAATCGTTTGGTGAACACACGGTCCGCGGCAGCGAAAAGAGCAGAGGACCGGGTCCGGCGGCGCGCTGGCAGATCGCGGAGGCCACGCAGCACCATCTGCAAGGCTGTAGGCGCGTTTGTAGTCCCATTCACGCGTCCGTTGGTAGCGCAGTCGGCACCGCGTTTCGTACCTCCCGTCGCGGCCAGATAGTCGTGGGCGCGTCGTGGGATCGAAACCGGGCGCCGCCGCGTCAATTGCACTTTTTCTGGCAATGTCACTTCCGTGACGGATATTACGTCACCGAAATATTTGTGTAGCCTGGAATAAAACAATGGCCGCCATCACGCCCTGCAAAAGTGGATGTCCGGCGACAGTAAAGCTGGCTCAAAAATGTGGCTAAACACGGATGACGCCATGATGCCAAGCTCTACTTGCCAGATCAGTAGTTGAAGATATGGCTAACAATTTTTCTTAAAAATGAGGCACAAATTTAGGGCCCTAAGCTAAAATTAGGCATTTTTTATTGCAATAATTGAGTTTTTTATAGAAGTTTGTATGCTTTTTATTAGTTTTCTCGAAGCATTCATGCTTGACAAACAAAAATGAATGAAATATTAAGCAAAAAGAGGAAGTCGAGCTGGGGCGCCAAATTCAGTTTCGGTATATTGTGAGGAGCGTCACTCATATGGGGGTAATTTACAAAAATTCACTCTAACACGCTTTAGTGTCTGCTGTGTCACTTCGTTGCTTGCGAAGACAGCCGACGATACGGAATAAAGCCGACGCCGCCTATCTTCAACGACACCTTCTCTACATGTCCGTAGTGGCTGCGGCCGATTTGAACTCGCCGTCAGCCGGTCATATCATGCTACGCGAGACATTGCTGTGCAGATCGGCTCTTTTTGACCGTATATGATTCGTAAATTAAAAACAACCAAATGTACGAAACATTTTACCATGCCTAGCGTTATAACTAGGCTCTTGTTTACGAGTGCTGTTATACTTTCAGTGAACGGTGTTTTACTTGAGTGAGAGATAAAACAACCGCCAACTAATAATAATGAAGGTAACTTTATTTGCACAATAATGTGGTTTTCTAGAGAAAGAAGCCGAAAGCTAATCCCGAATGTAGGTGCAGAAATCTCCTGTATGCGTGTGTGCGATTGGTGCATGCTCCTTTGATCGCTGAAACACGCAATCTGAAATTTTCGAGCATATATTTGATGCTTTGCATGACACATTTCTTAAACTCGGTGGATCAGCGAACTTATTTTATTACGTCTACTTGCACCTCTACTGCCATATGGCCCATGTATATACCTGCACAGAGGATGGATGGTAGGTGGCGGCCGTAGACGAGAAAGAACGGTGAAGATCCAGTGGTGCTTCGAACGGCGGTATTATAGCCGTATGTGACAAAGGGAAGTATGATGTTCCAGTTCCTGTGGTCGGTGTTGATATAGAGGGAAATCATATCCGAAAGTGTACGATGGAACCGTTCTGTTAGCCCATTTGTCTGTGGATGGTAGCTCCACTTGGTTTTGTGGGCAGTACCAGCAGCTTGGAGAACTTCCTCAAGGGCTGCTGACAGAAAGGTTCGGCCACGATCACTTCAAAGAGTACGAGGTGGTCCATGCCGCAAGAAGATGGCTTGCAGAAAGAAATCTGCGACCTCAGAAGCGCAGCCGGTACGTAGAGGGGCAGTTTCTGCATACCGCGTCAAGTGATCGACAGCGGTAACAATCTATCAGTGACCAGTCGAAGTGAAAGGCAATGGTCCATACAAATCGATGCCCACAACTTTGAATGGTGCAGAAGGACAAGGCAGCGGCTGTAGCATACCGGCAGGGGCTGAGGTCGAGCGTTTACGACGCTGGCATGAAGGGCAGGACGCAACATATTTAGCGACGCTTGAGGAAAAGCCTGGCCAAACGAATCTGCTCTTGATGCGGTCGTAGGTCTTGTAGAAAGCAAGATGGCCAGCTGTGGCGTCATCCTGGAAAACTTCCAAGATGTGGGCTCGAAGACAGCGAGGGACGACTGGAACCCATTTGTCTCCTGTAAGGTGATAATTGTGGCGGTAAAGGGCTCCACCATGGAGAAGGCGAAATTTCCTTATTTGGCGGCGCGTTCGGCTGTTAGGTGGGGATGTTGAATCGTCGAGAAGGTCCAGTAGTCGTCGGTAGTACGGGTCGGCTCGTAGGAGAGGAACAAGGTTTGGAAGGATATCTAGACCAGCGGTTTGCAAAGGGGCCATGGGCAACGCGAGCGAAGACATAAAAGGCGATGAGTTACTTTAGGACGATGGCTGTGGGCATTGGGTGGTCGGCTCTGGGCAACGGGAAAGAGCGTCGGCATCGTTGCGCTTTCTCCCCGATTTGTAAGTCACAGTGAAGTCATATTCCTTTAGACGGAGTACCCAACGGCCAAGGCGCCCCGAGAGGTTTTTGAGGGAGGATAACCAACACAGGGCGTGATGGTCTGTTGCCACTGAGAAATGGCGGCCAGACAAATAGGGACGAAATTTTTGCACGGCCCAAACAACGGCGAGGCACTCTTTCTCAGTTATGCTTTAGTTATTCTCAGCGGGAGCAAAGTGCGGTTGCATAGGCAACTACTCGCTCGGACGTGGAATCCGTACGCTGAAGAAGGACCGCACCAAGACCGTGTCCACTGGCATCGGTGTGAAGAATAGTGGGTACGAATGATCGCGCGTGTCAGAGTACGCAGATATGTGTTCCCATCCAGACGAGCCGGCTCTGGCTGACGGCGAAGAGACTGCAACTGATCGAGGTGTTGGCAGGTCTCCCGCACATCGCTGACTGTAAGGAGATTCTGGAGCGAGGGTGTTAAATGCAAATGAAGCAATGCCCTTCAATAATGTGCCGCACCTTATCGCCCTCTGGTGGGCTTTCGTCCACCCGCCGGCAGAGGGCGAGGACGTCCTCGATGTAAGCCGCATATGTTTCCTCGGGACATTGGACGCGAGAACCCAGATTTTTCTTTGCGCCATCGACGCGAGCTGACGGGGTGCCGAATGCTTTGTGCCGACGCTCAGTAAATCGGTCCAGTTCTCGATGATTGCCTCGTTGTTGAAGTACCATGCCTTTGTGACCAGGTCTAGGCTGAATGGAACATCGCGCAGTTTAAAAGCATCATCCCACCAGTTAAATTGGCTGACGCAATTATACTGGTCCAGCCAATCTTCGACGTCTTCACCCCGAAGACCAGTGAAGGAGGGAGGGGCGCGCTGGTGGCCTGTGATCACCCATGCCGAGGGCGGGGGAGCGCTGCGTTCCGACGCGCTTTCTCGTTGCATCGTTGCCTCGCGTAGCGGGAGACGTCGACCGCAACGGAGCTCCAGGGGTGTAGCTGGGAGCGGCAGAGGACGGGGCCGACAAGCAACTCCACCACTTGAGGAAAGCAGTGCAGCAAACCTAAGGCAGGGAGGCGTTTATTCCGGTGGTATTTCCCAAGCAGGCAGCAGAACCAACCTACTCTATACTCCCAAGATGATTAGGATTGCGCGAGGCCAGGGATACGATGATGACACCACTGTGCGTGGGTGAGACAATGCTGATGATAGTGTGTTCGGACACAATAAAGAGAATGACCACTCAAGCAATCAGTTCAAAGACAGTGCTCACAATATATATATATATATATATATATATATATATATATATATATATATATATATATATATATATATATATATATATAAAGACAGAAAATAAGGGTTGGCAGTCAAACAAACCTCGGAAAGGGGAGGTTTTGGTGGGTTATAGAATTTAGAAATAGATGAAGAATTTTTTGAGTCAGAAAGTGGTGAAAAAATGCCCGCCGGGTGGGTTCCGAACCCAAGACCACCGAGCCCCTCAGAGAGAGAGAGAGAGAGAGAGAGAGAGACAGGTAGTTGGATTTCTCGTAATCAGAGTTGGCAACAGACTTCACTCTCTTGGGTACATGGAGGAAGGACTTCTCAGGAGAGGTCCGTACATCCCAATGCGTTGCAACAAGTGTGAAGGAAGTAATGTCATTTTTAATGAGCCCATAGACAGTGTTGCCTAGTTTTTTACGGCTGCGGTGGCTAAATCTAAGTAAATGCTACGAACAATTTTTTACGGTGCTTTGAGCATGGCTTCCTTCAAAGGGATTCATACTTATATACGCTAGATGGGTCTTGGGGTGACACTGGCGCTGCAATCGTTCAACCACCATGGGTTGTTTGTGTAACGTAGACTCGTGATTTCCGAACTTGGCTTAGGCTTCGCGGTCGTTATGTGCGCTTGGCTTCGGATTATTCTGCGCCACCATTTTCGGTTTCAGCGTCGAAAGCGCCGAGGGCTCGTTCCGTGGCAGAATTGCTGCTAGCGTCCTATTGCAGTGGCTGCAATTTTAAAATGCTGCTTGGCTTGAAGTAAGTGGATGCGGAAAGCAGTACCACCACCGTGTAGCCCCTACAGTAAAACTAGTCTTGCTCTACGGCATTTATGAAAACAACACGAGATTCCGCGCAAGGTAGACGGTACGAGCAGGCTGTGCCATATCCTTGACCGGTTCATGAAGAAACTTGAAAGAACAATATGGGCGCGGTAGCGGCTAAGCCAAATAAATAATGTTTCTAATGTTTCTTCACAAAACAATGACGCTGGAGCGTCGTCCGGTGGCTGGGTCACCACCAAGTTGATCGTGATCGTGAACAGCACAAGCGGTGAAACAAGCGAGGGTAGGTCGCATGTACAGAACAGTTCCGCCAATGCAACAGCCATCTGCTAGGCTGCCCTTTTTCGTTGGTAATCAGCTGCCAGTAATTATTATCGGGAACAAGGCGCACGAACAATCGCTCTCACCGCCAGTAATCATGCAAACTTGTGGAATGCAGTACAGGCGCCCTGCTTCAGGAGCACGCCGTCGCCGACTCGCCAGCAAAACAAACGCTTCGCCGCCTAATCGGCCTAATCATCAGCGCGGCTAAGCTCAGCCGTGTATACACTTTACAAATACCTTCCCGCCTGGTAAAATAATTATTCGAAACCGCAATATGAAATTAACAGGCGAACAATTTGTTTTCACGAACGCATCTTTTATACACAAATCATTAGTTATAGCTTTCGTATTTCAAAAAAATTGCTTTGAGTCAAGTCAGGATAACGGCTTGGTCAATCCAAGTTCGAGAATCGCGCATCATCTAGGCCTGGCCGCCTCCTGGGGGGTTGAAGCCGCCGTTCGGCGGCTCGCATGGACACTAGGGCCAGTGTCCATGTCTCTACCGTATATTAGTATGAAACTCTGCGGCTGCCTCACTCCGCTGGCAACACAGCGCAGTCGCTACGGCGTCGTCGTCGTCTGCAATGTCAGCACTACAGCTGATTTCACAGTGTTTCTTCTACTTCCGTTTCCTCGATGGTTAAAAATTGGCTCCGTGGGTGAGCATAGTTGCCGTTGTCTTGCGGCGATATCTCTTCGATACCAGGTAGTGATTTTTTATTCTGTAGAGTGGGGGGGTTGGCAGCTTCGACAAGTTCGACATGGTGCGACCGGCAAACCGGCACACAACAGTGAAGCATCTTGCAAACAAGTGCAGCCACTTACCCACGTGAAGAGAAACTCATGAGACGTAGCGCACGAAGACCGCCGTGCTGTACGGTTCTAAACACTGCTCCCGTCGTCTACCCCCCTCGCTTCCGCGAGCCGCCCGTACCGCAGTGTTGTTATAAACAGCAGCGGAAACAGCAGAGAATGGGAAAGACTGCTGGTCTCAGTGGGCTCATCGACATGCCGGGTGCGGCTTCAAAAACGTGACGTCAGGGCCTCTCGTAACCTTTTCTTTCCTCTATTTTTGTTTATGTTCACGGCATATCGAGAGACTGCGCAAAAAGGGGTGTAGCTAAACAATCGGCCTGTGCTCTCTGGGGTGACGAGATAACGACAAAAAAGCAGGCAAAGCAGCACCGAGGAAGAGGCCATCTATTCATTTTGGGGGTCGGAAATGTGATAAACAATCAGAGGACGTCTCCTAATAAATTACGTTGCACGGCTATCCATGATTAATGTGACATAAATTGACGAAAATTACCAAAATAGGAACACGCGAAAGGTCTAAGCATTACACTGGTGTTAGTGACTGGTGCGTCCATCAACAGACGGGGACCATACAGGTTCAAGGTTTCAAGGTTCAAGGTTTATTCAATAAATGTTTGGTTTACAAAATGCGTTATTGATGTTAGTACAGAAGGAGGTCCCGAAGTAAAAACTGTCAGGGGGACCTCCTGGCTCAAAATTCACACAATACAAAGTTAATATAATGGCAGAACGGAATGCACACGAAGTAATAAAAACCATTAGCATGTCAGGGTCAGGCGAAGAAAATCAATTCTTTAAATAACATCTGATATTTTTGCGACAGTTTGAGGCATAAAGATTAGGAAGTATACAATACTACACGAATAAACAAGGAATGAAAATGAAAATGTATATTCAGGTTGCGAACATCAAGAAATCAGGATGACTTGATAGTACAATAACCCATAAATATCAAAGCAATCATCGGTATAAAAAATGCCAAAAATCCGAAGGTAAATTCGGAAAGAAGTATACAACCAAAAGATAAAAGGTACACAGAAAAAACAATTTTAAGAATCACCTAAGTACATTTCGAGTAGGTATGTTTTCAGACACTTGGAAAAAGTATGTTGAGAAGGCGATGACCTAATTGATACCGGCAAAGAATTCCAGAGTGCTATGGCTGAAAAAAGGGCTGTTTGCTTACCGTAGTTGGTGTTAGCTTTCGGCAGTAATAAGTTATGTTGTTCAGAGAACCGGGTAATATTTGTATTAGTAAGGGAAGATGTGGCGAAAGCACCAGCAACGACACTGTTTTGGCGGGCACGGTAAATTAGGAGACCTAATGTCAGCTGCAAAGAACATGTCAGAGGTAGGACCTTCAGGCTATCATAAATGCCTGTAGCCGAGGCCCTGAAGTGGCTGAAAGTTAATGCACGAACTGCTTGATTTTGTAGACTTTGTAGGCAAGACAAATGGGTGAAGTATGTATTGCCCCATGACGACAAACAGTAAGTGAGATGACTATGAATAAATGCGTGATACAGTGACCGAAGAATATGTGGCTGGAAGTAATGCCGTGTTCTAATTAATACACGTATCCCGAATGCTAATTTCTTTGTAACTGATTTAATGTGTGCATGAAATTTTAATTGCGAATCAAGCACAACACCAAGAAATGACGCAGTGCAGGATGCAGGAATAGCCAGATCGCCAAGTTTTATTTGCGGGGTGGTGAAAAGCCGTTTGTTATGGGTGTGGAAAATCATAAAATTAGTTTTGGTAGGATTCATGCGCAGACAGTTGTTTTCGCACCATGAGATGATGTTTTGCAAATCCGAGTTCAGTTTTAATATTAGATTGTTTAGGTCTTTATCGTGCGCAAATATCGTGGTATCGTCTGCGTAAAGAATACAGTGCGAAGTTTTGAGGCAAGTCGGGAGGTCATTAATGCATATTAGGAAAAGAAGCGGCCCTAGAATAGATCCCTGGGGAACGCCTTGATTAATATTAATGGGGCAGGAAAACGCGTCAGAAATTTTGACAACCTGTGTTCTATCAGACAAATAACTGCGAATAAGTGTTAAAGCTGGCCCCCGTATTCCAATTGATTCAAGTTTCGCAAAAAGTATTAAGTGGTTTATTGTATCAAACGCCTTCGTGAAATCTATGAAAACTGCCCCGCACCAAGACCCGTTATCAATTAACTTTTTAATTGCATCGGTGAATTCTATTAGGGCAAGTTCTGTTGAGTAATTTTGGCGGAAGCCGAATTGTTGTGGTGTTAGAATTTGAAATTTATTGAGGTAGTTCATTAGGCGGATTACAATAAGTTTTTCAATTAGCTTGCTAAAAAACGGCAGAATAGTTATTGGACGGTAATTACCCATTAGGGTAGAATTTCCCTTTTTTAAGCTGTTCGGGAAAAACACCACTTTTGAATATATCGTTAACAATCATTGCCAGAACGCCGGATAACTGATGAGCAACCAATTTGATTTTCGAAGCTGTTATATTATCTAATCCGGGGCCTGTATTTTTTAAACTTGTTATAACCTTAAAAACTTCCTCCGGTGTTGTCGGGGTTAGAAAGAAAGACTGAACGCAGGAGGAACCATAGTTACAATTAAGTTGTGGTTGTTGGTCACAGCTGGAAAAGAACCGGTTAAACGCATTGGCAATGTCGAATGGGTTAGTTAAAACATTATTGCCGTCAGTAATTTTCGATAAAGGGGTTGTCGTTTCGGACACATGCAAAAACTGTTTAATTAGTTGCCAATTTTTGTGGGTATTCGTGCCGTTTTTGAGTATCTCATTTTGGTAATAATTTCGCTTAGCCTGTTTAATTAAAGTCGTGAGTGTATGCGAATAACGTTTAAAACGGGCGCTAAGAGCAAGGTTATAAGGTTGAGCTTTAAGCTTTTGATGAAGGTTATCTTTTTTCCGTATGCTGCGTAGTAGGCCGTTTGTTATCCACGGGTTTCTGGGCGCAGAATACCATCGAAAATTGGAAGTTACGGTCGTGCACATGTCAATGCATTCTGTTATTTTTGCGCAGAACAAATTAAAAGCGTTTTAAGCATCAGTATTTTGCAATACATTATTCCAGTGGGTACTTGATATAACTTCTATGAATTTATTGTTATCGAACGTACGCCTTATAACTGCATTCGGCTTTGCTTGAATGAACAAAATGAACTCATCAAGACAACGCAACACACACATTTCGAGACGGTTTTAAAGACACGGGTGATGGGTTATGAGATGGTTCACATTAACTGGTAAGAGCATCAACTAAGAGGGGAGGGGGGCGATGACGAAACAAGAAGAAATTGCAAAAAATTACTCCGATCCACGCTGTGAAGGGGGTTGGAACGCAAAGCTGTAAACGCCATCCACAATAATTGCCCATGCGACGTCACTCGAATTCATACACGTGGCTCAACAGAGAGTGAAACCACAGAATCTGCCAGGAATTCGCGGTGGCGGCGTCCCGAACGCATGAGCGTCGGCCACGGCCGGGCTAGAGCAGCGGACGCCGCCGTTGTAGCCCGGACGTGCATCAGTGGAAAGAAAACGGAGAGGAGCGTCTTTCGAAGGGTCAGACAGCAGAACCTAGCCATCCTGATGTGCTAGCTCTTGGCTACACCACCGCGAGACGCAAGCGCAGACATTGAAACAATTCGGCATGTGAGCTTAGTGATGCCCATTAGGAGCAGATTTACGAAAACACGCGCGCGCCGACTCTTTTTTTCTTTATATCCTCCTTTCGTGTTCATTTTCCCCATTCCCTTTTCTAAAAAATATCCAAAGCATCCAGTGCTGCCTGGTCCGGACGTAAGCACCATCCTGGATACCTTGGACGCTATAGTATACATTTGTAAAATTCACCCATGCTAGGAAGAATCTCCGGTAAACAAACAGAACTCCCTTGGCCCAACCCCCTCATGAGTGGCCGACCAAAATATCAGCTCCCGGTCCCCATCACACTGATAGGGTGCTAAGAATGTTATTCGGGACAGCCCCTGGGACTTGAACTTGGCAACGTTCAATGCACCAATACTCTCTAGACAGGGCAGCTTAGCTGCACTATTAGAATAACTCTCAGACATCAAGTGGGATATTATTGGTCTAAGTGAGATTAGAACAACAGCGAAAGGCTTAATAGAACTGACTAGCGGGCGTATTTTGTGCTTTTGGGGACCTCACGAAAAGAGAGAGAACGGGGTGGGATTTTTTATCCGCAGGGAGATAGCGAGGTACATGGAAGAATTGTTTAGTACTCACTAACGGGTCGGAGTCGTTGTGATCAAGCTTAACAAGCAGTGAAGGTTAAATATAATACAAACCTCTCCACCAACAGCTAGCTACGAGGATAGTGCGTCGTGCCGGTGATGACACACGGAGCGGACACTTGGCGCCTTACTAAACAATTAAGGAGAAAACTTAGATCCGCCCAACGTGCCATTGGCCGAATATTAGGAGTAACGCTTACGGACAGAAAACAAGCTACCTGGATTGAGGAGCAAACTCGGATATATATCATTGCTCAGGTTAAATTGAAATGGTCTTCGTGTGGCCATGTGGTACGATGAACCGACAACAGCTGGACCACATGGACAACAGTGGCTGCAAATCTTTATTTAGGTGTCCGCAGAATAAAATACAAAGTAAACGCCGCCCACCATGGAGCAAGGATAACTGTTGGAACTTCTTTCTCTTCTGCGCTGTAGCAGATGGCACTCATCGTCATCAGTCTCACCAGCACCAACCGAGCGGTGGCACGCGTTCGCGCACCACCTGCAGCCATTCGATTAAAGCCCCCATTATCATCAGACGTGCGCTCTCCGCTCTCTCTCGACGGCTTGGCAGCCGGAGGACCTCGAGGTCCATTACATAGTGCCGAAACCCGGGATCTCGCGACAAGGCCTACCCTCATCGACGCCCGGAGCCCCGCAAGCCCTTTGAACCGACGCGGCCCCGGCGAACTTGCCCCATAATCCCCGGCCGCCAGCTGACCGCCATGGAACGGCTACTCCGACGTCGCCAGAGCCTCCACTGTCAGCTGGACGGCGTAATTATCGAAGCGGAAGCAGGGTTGCGAGGGTAACCTGGACTTTCGGCGTCCCAGGTGAGCGTTCTGCTTGAACGAATCGAAGCGCTCCATCAGTAGATAAGGAAGCTCGACGACCGGATTTTTGACGAGACGCCAGACGACCTGCTGTACAATGAGACGTCGGACGCTGGAAAATACGGCGATAAGGTTGTGAACATGGCAGCGACCCTGCGTTTTGAGCTCCAGAACGCCCTTGCATCCAGACTACCCCACACGATCGATGAGCTGCCTGACTTCGGCCACCAGCAAGTCTCAGCTCCCTCAACTTGACTTAATGAAGTTTACGGGAACCGGAAGAACTGGCAGCGTTTCTGGATGCAGTTTTCATCGGCTGTGCACAACAGCGAACTGAGCACTGCGGGAAAATTCAACTATTTGAACACCCTCGTGACTGGAGCAGCCGCGTCAGCCACCTCTGGGCTTCAGGCCAGCGTGGAGTGCTACAAGGACGCAGTTGACATCCTGAAGAAGCGCTTCGGAGAATAAAGAATCATCGTCCAAGATCACCTCAGAAGCCTTCTGGATTTGAGACCAGTTTCGTCGTCATCGAACATACATCAACTTCGCCAGCTATACGACGAGGTCCAAGTACACGTAAGAAGTTTGAAGGCGCTTGGCACTAGTCCCGCCAATTACTGCCTAATGCTACGAGAGATCGTCTTCAGAGTACTGCCATGCGACATAGTTCTGAAGTTTCTCGAGCGCTTTAGCCCCCCGACGCCTTCAACAATGACATTCACCTCAACTGAAGCCATAAGGGACCGACAGAACCAGACGGCACAGTCCGAACAAGAGCTTCAGCAGCTTCTCGAGTTCATCGATCATCAAGTACAGTGTCTAGAAGCCATAGAGAACCTTACGGGAGTAAGCACCTGAGACGTCGCGGTGAACCTACAAGAGCAACCTAGACAGCAGCAACACTGTGTTGTACACACCGTGTCGGTTCTACACACTTCAGCGAGGAACACTCAGCGGTGCCTGTTCTGCCAGTCCACAAAGCATCGTTCAGAGGTCTGCGATTTTGATGAATGGAACACCACACGGAAAAAGCAGCTGCTCGCCAAGGAAGGTCGATGCTTCCAGTGTCTGAAGAAAGGCCACTTGTCCAAAGACTGCCGAGGTCGTCTGCGGTGCGGTAAGTGTGCATGGAAGCACGCAATGACCATGTGCACGTCGGACGCCCCAAGCAGCAACCCCGTGACCTCTACACCCGTCAGCCTGTTTTCCAGACAAGCGGGCTCTACGGTACTGCTCCAAACATTGACCGCAACAGTAGCAGGCTCCGCATCCTCGGTACGCCACCGAATTCTTTTCGACGGCGGAAGTCAACCCAGTTTCATCACTGCAGAGGCGTCCAAGAAACTAGGATGCGAGTTTTTAGATGAGAAACGTTGACTGGGTGTCTTCGGAGGAGAGAAACTGATGCGAACCTTTGGGAAAGTACGCCTGGTCATCGTTGTTTAAAATACAGAAAGATCCGTGCAGATCGAATCACTTGAAATTGAGGCGATATGCAACGAGCATATTCATACCGAAGGCCCTAATCATCAAGATGAAGAGAGAAATGCACTTGTACGCACGGGCCATCAGCGCACAACGACTCGGCGAAATTAAAATATCGATTGTTATTGGTGCGGATTACTACTGGAGTCTAGTAACCGGCAATGTAAAATCACTGACCACGACGCTAAAAGCAGTGGAAACATTGCTAGGCTGGACGATTCAAGGACCGATGCCATAAGGAGGCAACAGTACTCCCTGTGGAAGCGTTATCATGCTTACAGCGACGGTTAAAGACGAGTTGAAAGTTCTAAACCGTGACTCAGTCTTCAAAAGCATCGGCATAAAATGCCAGGACGAACGAAGCTGTGACACCGAAATGCTGTTGACACGTTTTGAAAAAACACTCCCGAAGATGGACGAACGACATGAGATAGCGCTCCCGCGGAAAGCAGTGGTTTACCCGGCGGATCACATTGGCGTTACGAAGATGGCGCTCCAGAGCCTGACAAATCATCGAAGGAAAGATGCCAAGCACACAAAGAATGATGAAGGAACGATCCTAACATGTCTAGATGAAAGAACCACCGAAGTACAACGGGCAGAGCCTTATCTGGTTGTCGTGGAAGAGGATCACTTTGACATCCATCCGAACCGTATAACTGAGAAGCAGCTTTTCTCGCATACTCCAACCGAGAAGTTGCAACTCTTCGTTGACGGCGACGATTTATTGCGAGTTTGGGGAAAGGCGTTCAGCAACGACACACATCGAGCACAGTTCCCCACACTTCTGCCGAACAACGCGGACTCTGCAACAATCGTGACCCAGCACGCCAATGAAGAGATTGGACATGGAGGAGTACCAGACTTCTTGGCCCCAAGTTAGCCGCACTTTTCGAATGACACGCACCCGACAACCAGTTAATAAGAAGACTCGACGAGGCTCTCCTTCCGAACGTTTGGGTTCAAAGACCCTAGTGCAAGAAACGCCTCGGCGTTACAAAGACCGTTCCACTATGGCCCACTTACGTCATCTGTCGGCGGGGGAGAGTGTTGGAAATTCTTTCTCTTCTGCGCTGTAGCAGATGGCACTCATCATCATCAGTCTCATTAGCACCGACCGAGCGGTGGCACGCGCTCGCGCTCCACCCGCAGCCAGTTCGATTAAAGCCCCCATTATCAGACGTGCGCTCTCCGCTCTCTCTCGACGGCTTGGCAGCCGGAGGACCTCGAGGTATACTACAGTAAGATAGGAAGTGAAACAAGGCTTCCTAGCGCGGCCAGATAATAGTTTTAGCTGACCGTTTCTGACGGTCCGCTCCGATCCGACAGCAAGCCAGAGCGCCATTGCGCATGCGTGGCATGCTAGCGCGCCACGGGTGCGCTCCTACAATCCATTCCGCTAAAATAGCAGTTGGTATATCGTTAGGACCATTCGCATTTCCTTTCTAGGAGGAAAACGACGGCTTCGTACGTAATCTGTCTGGCTTTTCCGAGAGATGGGACGGATGAGAACACAATCGGGGCGAAAAAAAAATGGTTGTAGCTTCGCTTAGCTAACCATGGATACGCAAAGAAAACGCTTGAACGCTTGGCCTAGTCTGGATGAGTCTTGGTTTCGCTTGGTTAACCTTTAATGTAGCTGTATTGCCGACCGCGGCTCAAAGCCGTTCGGTCCTGTGCAATACTTACAGCAGGCGGCCCGGCGGCGTTCATTCACGGCAAACGCGCCGTTCCTCTTCGCCGAACGCGCGACGGGTCACGTACGCCGAAACGACCCAGCGGCGCATGCGTGGGAGGCTGCGAGGGTTGTCGGCTGCCGATTAGGCTATCGGCCACTGCCGCGGCGGCAGACGCCGCTCATATTAGCAGAGCGACTGAAATCGAGGCGTTGTGCGCAGCGCCGAAAGCGGGCCCGGCGAATCACGCACTGCGCTTCCAGGGGTGTGTCGCCGAGGGTGTGTCTGAGGACAGAAGCTTAACTTGCGCATCCTACGCGAAATCGCTGGACGGAAGTAGTAAAGCTTCAGTTTACAAATTGAGTGCAGACGTCGACGATTCATGCTAATGCTTTGTGGGTTGTTTGGGCCTGCGATAAGCGCCACCAAAAACGGTGCGCGGAGGAGCTGAACACGGTTTCTGTGTAGAACCTATTTTGGCTGTCTTGAGCTTGTTTCGTAACTGCCTTGTTAACAGAGCTATTTGTTCACGTTTTCCTTTTTCTTCGTTATTTGGTGATCTGTCTCCTCAGGTGATTTATTTCTCTAGTTACCCATCAATTTTATTGGTTTCCGCAATACCAAACGTCTTTAGATGCAATGCAAGACAATCTTTTTTAAAACGCAGCCACGAGTTACTGACGTTAGTTCCCGCTAGGGAACTCTAGACCATAAATGATTAGTAGTAAATAATTATTGTCATGTGAAATGTATTCGCGAACAAATATCGTGTTTTCCATGGTTAGGGTCGAAGCAAGAAAAATACGTCCGTGATCAGACAGTCCGCTTTGTGTTGTTGCTTCGTAGTTACACAAATATGCACCGAGAAAATTACATCAAGCATAAACTGAATTACTAACTTCTTAACTTGCAGGCGATGGCACAAGCAGAACCCGACGACGTGGACAAAGGTAATATTTTCCCCAAAGTAAAGAATAAGGTAAGAGAACCATTTTTCTACAAGTCTCCACAACATTACACGCAAAATATTTTTTCACAATGTTTCATCTTGGGACGATTCATTCCAGACATTGTAACAAAAAATGTCCGCGCACATCGCTTTCTTCCGGCCCTGCCAGAGAACGAAGGAATTCTGGGCCATTTAAAAAAAAACTTTACGTCGTCCAGGTTATAAGCCATTAAAAAGGCACTGAAGGGATTTGTAAACATTGCGGGATTACGAGCCCGCATTCTAGCCTGAAGTATGTAGGCCATTTTCAACCGCTCTCGCTGCGTTTAAGCGACTATATAATCCAGAACAAGAAGTTTGGAAAATACTATCCTCCTCTCAACATCCTCGCGCATTTTCGGTGAGTTGAAATTACGATGATGGATGAAGTCAATCGATGATGATGTTGATTTTGAACATGTTCAAGATGACTCGCTGATCGAAGGCACATAGCTGACGACGGTCTACTACACAAACTGTACACTTTATTACAATATTTACAGCTTGGTTACAACAGACATCGCAGCACGATTAATCCAGGGGAGCTTGGATCAATGGGCAACGGTGTTGATCCAATGGGAGCTTGGATCAACACCGAACATCTTGGTTTTATTACAAAAACGACGCCTCCAAGGAAGGCGGAACCAAAGAGACAGAGAAGGACACATAATGAAAATATCTGGTCATTCATAGGTCACACAGCTGCCACAGGCGGAGCTCATAATTTAAGCAATTGGCCCACCCCTTCTTCCAAACTCCTTTCCCATTACCACGAACTAGACGTCAATATTCAGAAAGGATTCCAACCGGAAGCCGTGAGACGAAAAACAAACAAACTAACCAAGTCTGACGCGTTCTTACTCCGATTCGGGAGTAGCCCCAAAGGGCCCGACAAGGCCGACACTCCCCGAACCCCACATGCCAACAAACGCCTGCGGCGTGTCGCCACTTCTTTACCACAGGTCGCTGCCGCCGCACCATGCCTGTTTCCTTTTGAGAATTTATGTCCAGTTGTCGCTCATACATGTTCACTCATACATGTCGCTCATACATGTTCAACCCGGCTGGGGGTTCACTTCGGTGCATTGCGAGAGTTCAAACTGTACGGCATTCACACCACCAAACCCGCACAGGGTGGGACCCCACTTGTACATTCCATGGCCCACCATGACCAGGCAGCACAACAATGGGAGTCACTCGACCTTTGCATCAAACCCAAGTGCTCTAACGGGCTGTGAGCGCTACCCAACTGCCTATCGGAACCCATAACCAAACACGCGAGAGCTCAGCTACAGCGCGCATAACAAAGGCTAGATATTCCAAACACACATGTTGAAAAACTAGCATCAACTGCCTCATCTCAGTACACTACATACATCCCCTTTCACTCAAATACGGAAATAATTCTACAAATGAGACTCCGAAAACAACCACGGAAATGTAAGAAGGAGGCTTGACACAACGAGAAAGGAGACGCAAATACAAGCCACCCTGACACTAACCATTCACCTTAAGTGACTATAGCATACCAGAACAAAAAATGATTCTTTACATGTTAACGTGTGCAAAGCGTTGCTGGCTGTACGAGGGTTTTACCGCACGTTTCAGCTACCGTGCCCGCTTCCTCCACGGCGGAATACAGCGACCATTGCACGGCAACTCATCGAACGACATGCACCTCCAGCTGACGCTACACAATGTATGGCGTGGCTGGCAGTTTCCTTTGCTCCATGGAGAAAATGAACAGCCTACCTTGCGGAAACGTGTACGCCGTGCCCGCACCTGCGACTCGACACCTTGCCCCACCTTACGCTTCCTCTGCCTTGTCACTGCTGACCTACGAGCAAGTTGCGGCGCTGCGCGTAGACTTTCCACTTTTTCCCCGCCCCGGGTGACAATTAGCAGGCCAAGCTCGGTGCATGCGACATGCACCGCCTCCGTTTGGTCGGAACGGACCTCACTCGAAGGCTTCGCTACCCCGCGGCAATCTGCTTTTGTGTGTGCCGTGGCTCACTTCCGTTACACTAGGAACCCCTGCGCCGTCTCCCTCATACTCGCTCTGCGCCCGTCCTTCTGCAGTCCCTCACCTACCGCTTCTTCGCGGCCAGCTGTTTGTTCTATCGAAGGATCAACATTTGGGCGAGCTTGTACTGGTTATGTATCATCTTGACGAAACAGCGTAAAAAACGGGGACACTAGGGGAGAAAGACGACAGGACGACGCTGTACTCACAACTATTTTTTAATAAACTGCAACACGCATATAAATACTATGTCCCCACAACTCACGTGCGCTCACAACATGACGCACATCGAGATTATCACTACAAAGTAACACCAAACTCTAAGTCACGGACTTATCTAGAAATAAGAATTCTTTTTCATGTAAAGCTATCGACGGCTCACTTATGCAGATATCGCCTCTTTTTCTAATGTGAAATGCTTCGATAACTTCCCTAGTGATCTGATTAGTGTGAACCGAAAGGATGGTGGTGTCATGAAAAAGCGGAAAACACCCATGCTCGGAACAGTGTCTGGTGACATGTGAATCCTTCTTGTTTTTTAGTGGGTTTTTGTGCTCTAATAATCTTATAATAATGCAACGGCCGGTTTGCCCAACATATACGTGGCCACAATTAAACGGAATTTGATAGACCACCCCCGTTTTACACTCGACTAGAGGGGACCTGTGCTTAACAGAGCATTTCTTTTTAACTGCAATATCAGATTCTGCCAATTTTCTTTCTATTCGACCACAAATTCTTCCCATCTTAATGGGTGCTGAAAAAACAACATTTATACCAACTCTACCAGCTACATTTTTGAGCCCATGTGACAATTTATGCTTATACGGAATTACTACCACTTTTTTCTTTTTACAAGGTTCACCCTCCCTTGGTTCTACGGAGGTAACTTCTTTTATCCGCCTAAGAAGCTTTCTTGTTGTTGCACAAAGAACATGCTCAGGAAAACCTGCCTTTCTTAACCGCTCCATTTGTACTACAAAACTTTTTGAAACCTGATGAAACTTTTTGAAACTAATGCGCACGTGTGCTGGGAATACAGCCCGAGATCGGAAAAACCCATACTCAATTTTAATTCCTCTCATTCCAAGATAGTAAAAAATGGCATTGCCTTCTCGTGCTTGTTATCGGCCCTCTCCAGGTCTTGCTTTCATCAGGTTTCAAAAAGCTTTGTAGTACAAATGGAGCGGTTAAGAAAGGCAGGTTTTCCTGAGCATGTTCTTTGTGCAACAACAAGAAAGCTTCTTAGGCGGATAAAAGAAGTTACCTCCGTAGAACCAAGGGAGGGTTGACGTTGTAAAAAGAAAAAAAAGTGGTAGTAATTTCATATAAGCATAAATTGTCACATGGGCTCAAAATGTAGCTGGTAGATTTGGTATAAATGTTGTTTTTTCAGCACCCATTAAGATGGGAAGAATTTGTGGTCGAATATAAAGAAAATTGGCAGAATCTGATATTGCAGTTAAAAAGAAATGCTCTGTTAAGCACAGGTCCCCTCTAGTCGAGTGTAAAACGGGGGTGGTCTATCAAATTCCGTTTAATTGTGGCCACGTATATGTTGGGCAAACCGGTCGTTGCATTAATATAAGATTATTAGAGCACAAAAACCCACTAAAAAACAAGAAGGATTCACATGTCACCAGACACTGTTCCGAGCATGGGTGTTTTCCGCTTTTTCATGACACCACCATCCTTTCGGTTCACACTAATCACATCACTAGGGAAGTTATCGAAGCATTTCACATTAGAAAAAGAGGCGATATCTGCATAAGTGAGCCGTCGATAGCTTTACATGAAAAAGAATTCTTATTTCTAGATAAGTCCGTGACTTAGAGTTTGGTGTTACTTTGTAGTGATAATCTCGATGTGCGTCATGTTGTGAGCGCACGTGGGTTGTGGGGACATAGTATTTATATGCGTGTTGCAGTTTATTAAAAAATAGTTGTGAGTACAGCGTCGTCCTGTCGTCTTTCTCCCCTAGTGTCCCCGTTTTTTACGCTGTTTCGTCAAGATGTTTGTTCTATGCCTACGCACGGAGTAGCGCTATGCACAAAACACGGCTGTGCGGCATCACCAACTGAGAACTGCTCAGCCTCCGCGTCCACTGAAGGGACGACAGATGCTAAGGCCGCTATCTTTTGATAAGTTACGACCTCTACCGTCACAACGGCACACTAGGTAGCTGCAGAACAACTGGGCTGGCTTTCGCCTCAACTGATAACAGCTAATTGCTCACCACCACAACAGTGGGAGCGCTAGGTGGATTCTCACCAGCTGGAGCAGCCTCAACTGCATCACTTACCTTCTCCGTCTCCTTAAGCTCGCAAGCTTCTGCACGTGTCGCTCCAGCCTCACACTCCGCATTTCTGAGGCGCTCTAAACGCCCACGATGGGGCGAACACGGTCAATATCTGTGTAGGCTCTCGGTTATCCTCTGTCAGCTGACCATTCCGACGAAACTTGGCTTTTTCCATAGCGATTTCGGCCCTTCCGACCGCCAGTTGGGCACTCAGCTCATGACCTGGCCAACCGGAAAGACCGCCAACGCCCCGACTACCCGCTAGCCTCGCCTTTTCTAGCGCATAGGGGCATTCCGAAGAGCCAGCCTAGCTCGAAGCTCTTCGATCTCCCACACCATAGCCATACTGCTCTGATCGGAGCCCCGACCTTCCGCCAGCGTAGTGGCCATGGTGAACCCGGAGAAAACAAATCAGGGCCCACCTGTGGCAACGCCGCCGTCCGTACTGACGCTACGTCGTCGACGCACCTCCCTCTGGTCGAAAGCCCAATCCTTCTGCCGGCGGTCCTAGTCGTCGCCTCGCCGATGACTCTGGTTCACTCCAGCGCTCGAACGCCCGCCGTCCCTCGATCCGGGTGCTGACTCAGCGAGTGCAGCCCTATCCCGCTTGGGCGTCGTCCTTGGCGCTGCAGCCTGGAGCTCCTGCTTCCCCGGAGTCTCTCACGGAAACGTCACCCCGGTTCTCGCCGCTGCAGCTCGGAGCTTCTGCTCCCTGGGGCCTCTCACTTGGTTGTCACCCCAGCCGTGGAGTAGCCTCTCCGTCATCTGCCGGAAGCCTTTCGATCCATCCTGGTCATGGCACCAGTTGAAATTACGAGGATGGATAAAATCGGTCGATGATGATGTTGATTTTGAAGATGTTCAAGATGGCTCGCTGATCGAAGGCACATAGCTGACGATGGTCTACTCCACAAACTGTACACTTAATTACAATATTTACAGCTAGGCTACAACAGACATCGCAGCACCATTGCTCGAGGGGAGCTCGAGACGAGTCCGCATCAAGCGAGGCTCTCTCCTCTCTCTGTACACCAAACACCTTGGTTTTATTACAAAATCCACGCCTCCAAGGAAGGCGGAACCAAAACGACAGAAAAGGACACATAATGAAAATATCTAGGAATTTATAGGGCATACAACTGACACAGACGGAGCTCATAATTTAAGCAATTGGCCCACCCCTTCTTCCAAACTCATTTCCCATTCCCACGAACTAGACGTCAATAGTCAGAAAGGATTCCAACCGGAAGCCGTGAGACGAAAAACTAACTAACCAAGTCTGACGCGTTCTTACTCTGATTCGGGAGTGGACCTAAAGGGCCCGACAAGGCCGACACTCCCCGAACCACACATGCCAACAAACGCCTGCGGCGTGTCGCCACTTCTTTACCACAGGTCGCCGCCGCCGCACCATGCCTGGTTCCGCGGCCAACGGTTCTGAGAATTTATGTCCAGTTGTCGCTTCGTTTCCGGTCATCCCCTAACTACCCATTGCAAATCAAAACAGAACGTGTTACAGTTTCAAAGAAAGCCGTCGCAGGCGCTGCCGCCGCTCTGATATTCCGCGTCTTCGTGAGGAGTCGACCCAGCGATTTATGACCCGGCGGCTGCGCAGCCGCTACCGGTCCCGCGCCGCCGCCCCAACACTCAACGCGCCCGGTGCGAAACCGCATGGCCCCCCGCCCCTCGCATGCTTCCGAGAATTAGGGACAACCGATTCCCAGTTGCCACCGAAGCGCTAAGCGGTGTCCGCCACCGCGAGAGGAAGACAAAAAAAAATGCACTCGAAGAAAGTGCTTCCATCTGGCGCGTCGCGCCCCTCAGCGCCTGTAGGCCGTCTAGTTGACACTCAGTCCGAGCCTCTACAAAAATGAAAGAAGAAAAAACAGTGCTAGCCAGTCTTAGCGATTAGGCGATGCAACCCCCGAACTTAACAGGTGGCATTTTGTATGACGTAAGAAAAAAATGGCTTGGCTTGACTGCGCTACTGCACGGCTCGCCGACCTTCCGACAGTGTCAGTCGGCCCAGCGTTTAGTCCGCCGTTCGCCGACAAGTTGCTCAGTTGAAACTAAGCCACGACACGTTTTCCAGTGGAAGAATGTGCCTTTCTTTGGTTGGTTAGTTTTTGCACTGAATCAAGCTCCAAGTCCAGGTCGCTCCACAAAAGCGCTGCACAAGCGCACATGCGACGCCTCACTGACTGGTAGGCTAGTAGGAGAATCTAAGACCACTTGAAGACCGGAGAAGACTCAGCGAAGTCAATATACGTGCTAAGGAAGTAAAGTCAACTGATACTTTTACCGTGCAGCGTAAAACTAGAGTGCGGGAAGCACTTTTTTGCGCTGGGTGAACAAGCACAGCGGTCAGCAGCACGGCCACACATCTGCGAACGCTTTTCCGTCTAAGAAATGCAATTGCTAGACGTGAGATATTGTGGAATTTTGGGGGACGCTTACTGCACGAGCGCTATACAACAAATAGTCACCTAAGCTGCTTGAAATGCTAAAACTACATACAAGTGTAAATTGGTTCTACATCATACACTTTATTTTTCCGTTGGCGGCAGCGCTGGCTCTGGCCGAGTGGATTGGAGCGCTAGGTACGTCACTTTGCATGTCGCAAGTTCGAATCCCCTAAGGTACACACTTTTTGTAAGTGTTTTCTGCCGATATTTTTTATACTCAATTCACCATTTTTGCGATGTAACGTTTATTGGTCCAAGAGCGAGTTCACAGAACGCGTGCAGACTGGCACCGACGCGCTAGCGAGTTCTCGCTGGCGTGCTGTTGAAATAAGCACCGACTGCTTGCGGGCAGTGGGCACAGACCAGCATCAGCAGGCCTTTGGCGTGGTGCGAACACGCTTTTTACGATAGAGGCATGAGTGAGGCAAGCTCGAAATATGGGGAAACACGCATGGCATTTGAGCGTCTGCGGTGACGAAGAGGGTGTTGATCCACTGCGTAGGAATCGGTTAGTGATTGCTGCGATTCCAAGCCTTCCTGGTAGGTTTATCTGACGTATTTTACAGCTTACAAGGTAGAAGCGGGGTATGGTGATTACTGAGGTACCTAGAATGTCATCCTAACGATAACGTCGGATGCAAGCGTGTTTCACACATCCGAAACCGAAAGTTCTTTGAATGCTAATCTTGAACATCGTCCAATCACGTAGCGTAGCACCTTACCTGACGTCAGTGCGGTTAGTTGGTGCAGCTGCCGCAAGCCGCGCACGGTAGATTTTCTTATTTCTGGCTTTATAACATCAATGCGGCCTTGTCGCTCGGATAAACGATGAAAAGTGTCTTAATTTGAGTCAGTCTACGCAGTGCAAGCAAAAACGGAAGCTTGACAAATTCACTTCCATGTCCCTTAAGCTGCCTGTAGGGACGCCCTGAAAATCACCCCAGCGTCTTTTTTGGGAAGCCGCCGCGGGTCGCCCCGCACTAATTTCCATTGTTGCTGTTTCTATAATGCGAGTTCACGGTTGTGATCTCTTGTTTGTACACGTTAAATGCGGTACGAGTGCGAATTTAAGTAATATCCGATAGTTCCTCATTTAAGCAAACCCGTTCAAGTTTTTTGCCGGAACATGTGCCCTGGAGCACAAAGGATCTGTTAAAAACAGATACGGCAAGAGAAAACTCCATAAATATATTTTTCATGTTTTACTCAACACCACACGTAAGCCAAGTGGATTCCCTCCTACAGTAAAATTTGTTTCTTCGTCCCGGAAAAAAATATTACCCGATGTGCTGCCAAATTCCCAACTATACGGGAGCATCTGTACTTTTAAAGACGATAGCCTGTCTTTGGACACTTAGGCGCAAAAATGTGCGTCTACCTGTCTGTGTGTCCCTCAATTTAGCCGTCCGGCCGATGAATGCATTATAAAGCCAATACCTATCCGAACCAGTAAATCGAGAAATACACTTTGGGCTTGGTAATATTGCTATCAAAACTACAAGCACATTTAAGAAAATCCATCAGTGCGCAAGTGAAATTCGCAGTGTTCCTTTAATATTAAATTACTTGTTGCCTAATATTTTGGATATCAACTAAAGAATGCACATAAAAAACTTTTAACCTAAAAATAGAAAAAGCTCGCCCGAGCCTTGATTTGGTTTGAGTGTTCGAAGGTTGACAACTTCAAAACGTCCAAGTAGATGGTAGGAGCTCAGGAACGCGAGAAAATAATTCGCTGTAGCAAACCACCTCCATTGTTATTTCGGGAGCATCGAAAGGGAGGAGAAAATGAGATGCACTCACGTGGCGGAGGCAGAAGAGCATCGTCTTTCGGCGACATTTGTGGCAAAGTGATTAGATACGCAGCCGTTTCCCACCAACTTGGTTGGCGTCCGGATGACATGACATGACATGACAAAGACTTTATTAAATCACCTGCAGTAGGCACCCCGTTGCCGGGATACCTAGACGCGGCCTAACGTCGGTCCTGTCTGGACCCTCTACTCGTCAGCGTCCTCGCTACTCGCCCCCAGGCTAGTCGCCGTTACCCCGAGGGGTGGCTGACGCCTCGCAGCATTCACTCGGTCGCTGTCTTTGGAGGGCCTCCAGGATCTGCTGGACGGCCAGGAGTTGGTCTTCATTGTTATAGCTCCGCGCCGCGTTTTGAAGCCACGGCGGGATCACAGTCTCTGTTTCCGCTTCTGCTGGTCTTGCTGCACAATCCCACAGGATGTGGATCATAGTGGCCCGAGCCCTGCGGCACACCTTACACGTGTCGTCCGGATACTGTTCTGGGTATATGTGCTTCATTATGACCGGAGTCAGTAACGAGCCTGTTTGCAGCTGTCTAAATAACGCCGCCGGCTCCCTGGTAAGATCAGGGTGCGGCGGTGCCATTACTCGTCTGTTCATGCGATAATACTTTGTAATTTCGTGGAACGTGCCCATCCTATCTTTAGTTTCCGCCCACAGCTCTGCAGACAGGCTCGTTTCTGCTGCGCGGCCAGATAATTCTCGCGCAACAGAGTTCGCCGTCTCGTTGTGGTTGTCCGCAAGTTTAGACACATCTGTCCCCACGTGGGCGGGGAACCACTTCACTGTTACTTTTCTGCCCGTAAAATCCAACGCGGTGAGCACCCGCACTGCTCCACGACACAGCCTGCCCCTGGCAAAGTTCCTCACGGCTCCCTTTGAGTCGCAGAGGACTGTCTTGGTGTTTGGGTCCGCGATGGCCAAGGCTATGGCCACCTCTTCGGCGCTCTGCGCCTCACATGTTTTAACGCTCGTTGCAGAGACTGTCTCTCCGGTTACGGCGTCGATCACCACTGCAGTGAAGGCTTCCCGGTTACGGTACTCCGCTGCGTCGACGTATCGGGTGCCAGGTGCGTTGGCGTGTTGCTCGATCATGGCTTTGGCTCTCGCCTTTCTTCTCTCCCCGTTGTGGATAGGGTCCATGTTCCTGGGGAGGGGTTGTACCCGCGTCCCGCTCCTGATGTTAGCCGGTATGTCCTCTTGTCTGTTGAGTGGTCTACCGCTCGTTCCGGGCTCGAGTCCTAGCTTGGCTAAGATGGCTCGACCGGTCTTCGATCCCTTGAGCCTCTCCATCTGGGCGGCTCGCTGGGCTTCGCTGATTTCCTCGAGCGTGTTGTGCACGCCGAGGTCCATGAGCTTCTCGGTGCTTGCGCTGTCGGGAAGACCGAGTGCTGCTCTGTATGCTTTGCGTATAGCTGCATTTAAACGATTGCTTTCCGCCGCTTTCCAGTTGTGGTAGGAAGCGACATACGTTATATGGCTAACGGAAAACGATTGGATCAGCCGTATCAGACTGTCCTCCCGCATGCCGGCTTTCTTGTTGGCCACCCGCTTTATGAGGCGAGTGGCCGCTGTGACTTTAGTTAGGAGTCGGTGGACCGTCTCCCCGTTGGTGCGATTCTTTTCGATTTGAAAGCCCAGCACTCGGATCTTCCTGACCTCAGGAGTCTCTTGTCCGTTGCCGGTCCGTACCACGATTCGGTTGTTGACCGTGTTGTCCTCGCTCGTCTTTAATTTCCATCTGAGTGGAACCACCAGGAGCTCCGATTTGCTTGGCGAGCAGATAAGCCCCGTTCCTTTCAGCTGGTCTTCGATGGTATCGACTGCTTGCTGTAGTGTTGACTCGATATGTCCGTCGCTGCCGCCTGGAACCCATAGCGTTATATCATCGGCGTATATGGTGTGCCGTACGCCCGCTAGCGACTCAAGGCGGCGAGCAACCCCAATCATGACGAGGTTGAAGAGCAACGGCGAGATAACCGAGCCCTGTGGGGTCCCGACGCTGCCGAGCTTCTTCTCCTCGAGGGTTTCGTCACCTGCTTGGTGACGAAACGGGGGGCACGTTTGTCGTGCGCCCCGTTAGGAAGTCTCTAACGTAGTCGTACGTCCGGGCTCCCATGTTCAGGGCGCAGACTTGTGCTAGAATTGCCGAGTGCTTCAATTTATCGAAGGTACTTTGCAAGTCCAGCCCCAGTATTTTCCACGCCTTGTCCGATCTTCCCGCTGGCCGGGGTGTTCGGTCCTCTCCACGTGCTTGGCTGTGGCTCTGCTTTCCTCTTCCCGTTGTCTTGGGCTATTTGGCTCCAGCTGACTCTGTCTTTTGACTTGGATCGTCCACTGCTCACGTCCCGGCTAATGCTGCCGCTTGCTAAACTTTCCGATTTACGGCTTAGCGAGCGGGGCGCTCGTTCCTGGCTTTTAGCTCTTCCGTTGTTCCCCAGTGCTGGGAAGCTACTTGGCGCGAGATTTTCCTGTTCTTGCCTACGTCTTTCCGTCTCAGCCTCCTTTCTTGCCCATCTCCTTTTGGTGACCACGTACGGCCTCTTGTACTTGTTCTTGCATGACTTGCTTCCGGTCGGGTGCATGCCGTTGCATAGCTTACACCTCGGTTTGCAAACCTCCGCGTGTCCTTCTTTCGGATTCTTCATTCCGCAGTCGAAACACACTCGTACATTTGGAGTTGGGCATACGTCTCTTCTGTGGCCTACTTCTCCGCAGATTGTGCAGAAATCAAAGTGTTTGCGATACAGACTGCATTTCATTACACCCGATCCGTAGAACACCACGTTCGGTACCTTGTCGCCTTCGAAGGTGACGATGACCGTGGTTGTAGTTCCAATTCGTCTAGCGCCCGTTACTGTTGGATTCTTTTCCGTTATGATCCTTTCCATTATGTCTTCTTGCGTGTGTTGTATTGGTACTCCTCGGATTACTCCTTTCGTCATGCTATCGGGGGCCGTTGCGTATGCCCCTACCTCGTGTTTATGTCCTCCGATCAAGATCTCTTTAATTGTAGAGTACTTGCATTCTCTAGAAGAGTCCGGGGTACTCACATTTACGATGCTTTGCTCGTTGTTGGGCAGAAAGGTGTCTTTCGCCAGTTCTTCTTTGGTGATGCCGGCCGCTGCTGCGATCGCCTCTTCGATGATCGCGATGGGCGTCTTCGCAATGCACAGTCCGCCTCGCGGGCGCACGACCACTTTGTTGTCCTCCTTCGGCAACACGTTGGGCATCCTTGCTGCCATCGTTGCCGCTGCTGCTGCTTTCCTTGCGAATGTCTTCGTGTCCGACCGCGTCTGGGGCGAGGTTCCCTGCGCTCGTTCCTCCTTGGGCTTTTTATTGCGGCTGACTACCTTCCAGCCCACCTTTTCCAAGTAATCCTCTGTCGTCACTTCCTCTCCGGATGAGGGTGTTTCCCGCAAGCCCCCTATGCACTGTGTTGACCGTGCTTTGCGCTTCAATACTTACAACCTTTGCTCATTTGGCAGCGGCGCGAGCTGGCTGTCGCCCTATCCCTTCTCCCAGAGTATTGGCATTCCGCCCTTCCCATTCGTTCTTTTTTGGCCGCCCTGTACGGACTTCAAACGCGCACAAGCGGCGATGGCAACCACGGCAGAGGTATGTCGGCTTGTCAACTGAAATTGCCACGCCTGCTTCCCCTGCCCACAGAGAAATCTGGCAATTGTTTTCAATGCATCAAAATATTACGCGAGTTCAGCAGGTTCGTTTTCGTGCTGTTGCAATTTTAGATACAACGCATCTCATGCTCGCCCCTTTGTCCTTCCTGCGTCTGTCCGGCGTTGTCCGCACAGCTGCGCCTCTCCTCCTCTCCTCTCTCCGATAGCGAACACTCTCTCCCAAACAGCTGCGGGTTGGCGGAGCGCGATCTCACTCCGTTGCTAGGCGCCGGTGGGCGGCGCTGCGCTCGGCGCTACACGCGCTGCGCATGTGCAGTACTCTCTCTCTCTCTCCGCGCTCTCCTCTCCTTCGGGCGCTGTGAATATAAAGCGGCATGCCGTGCTCCGGCGGTCTCAGTCGACGGTCGTCCGCCCACCTCCCTTTCGCGTGAGAATCCCTGCTATAAGCGTAATCAATACGATGGAAAACGCCAATGGAACCCCCATGAGATGCGTTGCATCACACCAGGGTTCCCGCGAGGGTGGATGGGCGTAATTTTTTCTGGTGCTCATGGTTGTTGCTCGAGCATCCCGCATTCAATCCGCATTAATGTGGCGGATAGTGTTTTATAGAAATGATAGTTGTAGTGGTGGAAACGTTTATAAATGCCGTATTTTGATGTGGCTAGCACATTCCGTACATAAAATCTGAGATTCAATGCTCCGAAGTGCTATAGTAGGTAGAAATCCGGACATGGTGCCTACTGGGCTAACAATTATGCGCACTTATTATTCAAAGCGTAAAAAGACAAGACCTAGGAAGTGGAAAACATAAGCGCTATATGAACTGGTTTTGCGCTTGAAATTGCGCTTAAAACTACAGCTGAGCTTTCCCTTTTCTGGCCACGCAGACTACTTGTATTGAGAAACTGAAGGCAATACTGCCTGAGATATCAACCATCCATCGCAGTACCTAAGCAAACCCACTGTGGTACAGCAATGCTTGTTAAAAGCATGCACACTGATTTTTCTACAGCTTTGTTGCATGGATATTTTGGCACATTATGACAGGATATGTGAGGGGCCGATTCCAGTGTTTCTCAAACCGTCGAATTACATCCAGGACACAGTAGCTCACAAGAATATTATTCTAGGCTGGTGACGTTAGTTCAAAACTCTTCCTATCAAAGGAGATACCACGTGCGGCATAAAAACTACAGAAAGGAATACGCGCTTCACTTGCCCCGCGGATAGCACAGATAACAGAGCCCGGCGCAGCCGGTCTGCAAAAAAAATATATAAACAAATCCAATGCGTTCATCGCTGCATTTCCCCTCTAAGAGTGCACTGAGCCGATGCTAGAATAAGACGGTCCGACCCAACAACAACAAAAATAATCCTTCATCTTGCTTATTAAGGTTTTAAGTGAACCACGTGGACGACTGCGGGCCGCGTGCGTCGTCGTGATGTGCCGGAATCACCATCGCGGATCCCCTCATACTTAAGTTAGCCAACACGTCGTAGAACCCGATGGCGTCCGAAATAGCGTCGCAGAAGCTTCTCAGTGAGTCCTCGTCTCGGATGGGAGTCCAAACCCACACACGATCACATGGGTGGTACTCGGCGTCTCGGCGTCGGAGGTTGTGAGTCCGGAATGCACCAGCTGCTGGTCCGTTGTGTGCGAAGTCGAGCGAGCTGGCGGGCATCCTCCGTACGCTGAAGGTATCCTTGGACGTCGGCGTTGAGGTCGTCGTCTTCTACGTACGGAAGCATGGCGTCAAGCATCATAGTCAGACGTCTTCCGTAGACAACATCGAACGGTGTCATCTGCATAGTTTCCTGGATAGCCGTGTTGTGCGCAAACGTGACAAACGTACGCAAGCTTGACGAAGGGAACGGGCCCAGACGGTCTATTCTTATCTGTTGGAAGGGAATCGATAGGACGGTGATTGGCTGCAGAAGTGTGGTGGGCCTCGTCGGCGGCGTTTTTCGTCTCTGGCAGTCACGGCAGCTCCAGACGTAGTGGGGAACGTCGGATGAAGGCGGGGCCAGTAGTACTTCGCCTTGAATTTTCCAATAGTGCGAGCTGCGCCGAGATGTCCGGAAGACGGATCATCGTGGCACGCTTCCAAAATTGTCACGACGGTCTGCGGGGATGACAAGAAGATAATTCGTTCTCGTTCCGGGGATGATATTCTTCTTCACGAGGACGGAGTTTTTTCAGGCCTAATGCTGGTAAGTTCCGTTTGAACGCCCTAGGCAGGGCGACGTTGCGTCCTTCGAGGTAGTCGTTGATGACGCGTAACTCCAGGTCGGAACGCTGCTGGGCAGCTAGATCGCTCTCCGTAACGACTCCGAAGAACGCATTGTCTTCATCGGAATGTAGTGCTGGTAGGTCGACGTTGGCGCGGGACAGGTAGTCGGTGTCGGAGTATTTCCTGCTGGATTTATGGACGATTGTAACGCCGAACTCTTGCAGGCGCAAGCTCCACCGCCCAAGATGGCCAGAGGGGTGTCTGTCACAAACTTGAGTGGTCCACCATACACGTATGGACGAAATGTTGAAATGGCCCATATAATTACGAGACACTCGTTCTCAAAGGCTGACTAATTTCTTTCCTTCTTCGACAGACCACGGCTGGCAAAAGCGATTACTGTTTCGCAACCGCTGTGCTTTTGGACGAGGACGGCGCCTAAGTTTATATCGCTGGCAGCCATGTGCATTTCGGTGGCGCCGTTTTTGTCCAAATGAGCATGCACGGGCGCGTTTTGCAGGCCCTGTTGCAGCTCGCAGATTGCTTTTTCTTTGGCCTTTTTTCCCAGCTGAAAGTGGTGCTATCTTTCGTCAAACGCGTGAGTGGCTTTGCGATGCGTGCGAAGTTGGCGACGAAGCGCCGGTAGTATGCGCACAGTCCGACAAATCTTGGCACGCCCTTCTTGTCTTTGGGTCTTGGGATGTTTGCCATGGCTTCAGTTTTCGCCGGGTCAGGTAGGATTCCGCGGCTATGACGACATGGTCCAGAAACTAAGTTCCTCGTACGGGAAGCGGCGCTATTTAGGCTTCAAGATTAGCCCCGACGAGCGAATAACCTCATGTACAGACTCTAGCCTTGTAAGGTGTTCGTCGAAACTTCGGGCCAATACCATAACGTCGTCGAGGTATACGAGACAGGTGTGCCACTTCAGGCTAGCTAGCACGGTGTCCATGCCTCTTGGAAACGTTGCTGGTTCCGTGAAATGCCCGAATGGTATCACCTTGAACTCGTAAAGGCCGTCCGGGTTATGAATGAAGTCTTCTCTCGGTCACTTTCGTCCACTTCTATTTGCTAGTAGCCTGTGTTTAGATCCATCGAAGGGAAGTACTTCTCGTGGCAGAGGTCGTCGAAGGAGTCGTCGTTTGGTGGCAGGGGCTACACGTCCTTTCTGGGGATTTTGTTCAGTCGCCGGTAGTCAACGGAAAACCTGAATGTGCCGTCATTTTTCTTCACGAGTACGACCGGCGCAGCCCAGGGGCTTTTTGATGGGGATATATTGTCGCTGAGCATGTCGTCTACTTGCGTTCGGACGGCGTCCCGCTCGTGTGAAGACACGCTGTACGGAGACTGTCGTGTAGGTCGGGCTCCATTTTAGTTTGTAATTCGGTGCTTTCCTAGAGGTCTCTGACGTAATTTTGAGTTTGTAGAAAAATACGGTGCAGCAAAACCGATAATTTGTTCCGTTATTCTTGCGGTAGCGCCGGATTCACGTGGAACGGATGCGGAAGGTTGAAGGAATCTTCGGATGCACGTTCAAAGTCCACGACCGCAATCACGTCCCTTGCTTTTTGCATTTATTCGAGAAAGGCAATTGCAGCGGCCTTGTTTAACTGCTGGTACTCCTCGGTGACATTAGTGACAAAAACGTGGGATTGGCGTTGCATAAAGCGCGCGATGTCTCTTGCTACAGAGACACCGCAATCGAGAAGCAACCTTTGGTCACTCTATGATAGCGTCGACGTTAGGAGCAGCGTCTTCAGAGAAGACGGTGGTGATCAAGCTTGCGCGGGGTGGCAGGGTGAGATGATCATCGGCGATCCTTACAGCAGCCCGGTGCTCGAGGTACGGTTCCGGAGTCATAGTGATCGGAAAAAACAGTGATCGATTTGGTCCATCGATCAATTATTGCACCGTTATTAGTCAAAAAGTCCATTGCAAGAATTACGTCGCGTTAGCAGTTATGCAAGATGACGAACGCGGCAGGCTACGTGGTTCCGTCTATGGGGACGCCTGATGTGCACGTTCCACTTGGCGTTACGAGATGGCCTCCTGCTGTGCGTATGGGCGGACCGTCACATCTGGACGTAGCTTACTTCAGCTTACATGCGAATGATCCGCTCATGACTGAGTAGTCGGCTGCCGCGTCAATGAGAGCGACTAAATCAAAGCCGTGGACGGGCAACTTGACGTCGGACGCCGCCTTCCTTGAGTTGGGGGTGCGCCTGGGCGTCGCATCTTGGCTTGTCGGTGTTAACGGTCGGGAGGTATGCTCCGTCGTTTTCGTCGTCTTCTTACCAGAAGGACCGGACATGTCGGGTACGCGTCGCACCGTGTCGCCATGGTAGTGTTCGATAGTCCCGTCAGGGTTAGATCGGCTCGTCGGGCTGAGGGCATGTCATGAATCACGGTTTTCGCTGCGTCCTTGCGTCATTGAGGGTTTTCGTTTTCCCGCCGTTGTGCAACTTCACCCCCACAAGTTGCTGCTTTGATTCTCGCGCGTGGGCTGGGTGACCTTCCACGTGAGAATTCAGCATTGCTACGGTGGTTAGGCGACTGGTGTGGATAGTGCGACGGCGAACGGTTGAAACGGGATGGTCCACGGCTGGTGTTGAACCTGTATTCTTCAATCTCAGACGTGCGCTGGCCGAGTTGTGGGCGTGGTGCGTCGACGGGAAACCCTCGCGAACCGAGCCTCTTGTAGGGGTAGCGACGGTAGATGTGGTCGGCCTCTCCGCACTGGTAGCACAGCGGTCGATTATCGGCGGTTCGCCATACGTCAGTCTTCTTCGGAGTGTGTTTTTGGGCTGCAGGGGGTTGGGCGGGCGACAGTTGGCGGCGGTACGGCGGGGCTTCTTGGCGACGGGTTGGACCAGGGCGGCGTCGACGAACAGCCGCGGAGTAGGTCATGGCTTGTGGTTCGGGTGGTGCTTCCGACGGCGTAGAAGTTCCCAAAGCGAGTTGAATTTCTTCCAGGATCATAGCCCCGACATCGATCGTCTTTACAAATAGCGCATTGATGGGACGGTCGTACTGCCTCGTACGAATTTCCAACGCCTTCTCCATGGCGGCCGCCTCAGACACGAATTGGCTACCCTTTTAGGGGGGTTGGGGACAAGGCAAGCAAAACGTTCTTGCTTTACTCCTCGCATCAGAAACCTTAGTTTTTTGCTTCCGTCATTTCCGGTCCGCACGACGAAACGGTGGTTTAATTTCCTCAACGAGAATCACGACTTCTTCGTTGGGGTGTTGCGTTCGAGTTACAAGCAAAAGCGCAGCTCGTTCTTAGGGAACTCCCTTTTTAATTGAGTACAGTTGGTGAAGAAGCTCTCGTGGTTCAAGAACCAAGTTTCGAGCTGCATCTACCAAGTAAAAGAAAACATGCAGGAAAGTTTCTTCATCGTCCCACCTCTGGGTCTTCCGCGAGGGCGCCCCGGAATGATGGCGGTTCCCGAGGCTGCTGGAGCACGATTGGCGACGTTGATTCTTGCAGCATGGTGGTGGTTGCCGCGGTCGTTCTCTTAAGCGGAAAAGCTTGCTGCTGGCACCTGGCTCTAGTTGGACTGGCTTGGTGGCTTCCAGAGGTCGCATGGAGCATAAAGGGTGTGTACCTAGCACCTTTACCAGATGCCACGAAGCCAAATACGACGCAGCTGTTTTGAAGAAAAAAAACGTTTATTGGAGTGAACTCGTGCTCCCTTCTCAACTGTAGAATACACAGGTGGCGAAGCAGCAGTCAACAAAGTGACGTGTGTAGGCGAGTTTCGGCGAACCGAATACCGCGGCTTCTGCTCTGCGGGCATTTATCCGTCGGCGCGACTGTTTCTCGAACTGTCGAATTACATCCAGAACAATGCAGCTCAAAGAATAATATTCTAGACTAGTGACATTAGTTCAAAACGCTCTCCCCATCAAAGGAGATAACATGTGCGTCATAAAACAGAATGGACACGCGCTTTACTTGATTCACGGATAACACACACGGATTCGCGGATAACACACACGAAGCCGGTCAGCAAAAACAAAACATAAACAAACCCAATTCATGGTTCGCGGCACTATCATGGAACCCTGCCTCAAACCACTTGCCCTCTATTGTCTCGTGGCAGCCACAACTTCCCCCAGGTGACGGACCGGTAGTTGTCAACAATGTCGTCCTCACCATCGACCGGGGTGAAGATCAGCCGCTGCCTATTCTGCGATGACTTAGCCTAGTCTTCAAACATCACATGAGAGTGTGCTCCGGTGACTGTACTGAACAGGTTGTACATGCTGAACACTATACACGCTGGACACACGCAAGCGGTGTGTGCAGCGTGTATCGGTCTCGTCGAAGAACAGCACGCAGTGTGGTTGTGTGCACACGGTGATTTCACGTGTCTTTCCAACGTTAGCACTTCCTGAAATTCGGTCATAATGATATTAACTTTGTTTACATCAAACGATAATGGGGACCGTGAGTAAAAATAAGACAGGCAGCTGGAAAGAGGCGCAGTCACGAGGCAAGTAAACAACACCGGAGAACTGAACTGAGAGTAACCGTTTCAACTCTAACACAACCTCAGGATACACGCGAAGAGAGACAAAAAGAATCAGCAAAAAAAAAATCACCAATGAAAAGAGAAACGAGACTGTTTTGAAAGTTATGCACATAAACAAATTTTAGTAGTACTCGTTTGCAAATCAATCCCAGAAACGCCTCTTGTTGCAAGTAAAGTGCTTGTTTGCTTTTGACCGAGGTGGGCGACTCAGAAAGTTTCGCTCTTCTCTTAGCTCACGCGTGAAGGTGAAACACAAGCTAAATTTTTATTTCTTCGCGCTTACTTAATACAAAACCCGATGTCACTGGATTGTCCTTGTTTGAAAACAAGGAAAGTTCTCACTTCTACTGATTTATTGGGAATTTTTTTATCTCTACTGTGGGGGTCGTTGCCCTGCTTGTTGCTTTTAAGTGGTCACGCCGTATAGTATCCTTCTTTAAGACAGTTGAAGTAAGTTGTAAGGGGTTGGGAAAAAAAGCGCAGCAAGCCGTGAAGGAGTCCTTATTCCGGACACAGCTGCAAAGGCGCGAGCTAAGACAACTCCATGGGCCATTCCGGTCTGTTAAAGGAGGCAACAAGCGAAGCTGGTGTCCTGAATACCCGCAGTCTTCTTCCTATTGTGGCCACATGCAAAAGGGAGCTGCTGCAATTGAAAATGGGGAACCCCAGCCCCGAACCGGCAGCTGAGGAATCTGGGCGCGGAAGCTCTTGCAGCACTATTTATTTATTTATTGTTCCCTGAGGGCATACAGCATTATAACAAGTTATTATAACATTATAACATACAGCACTGACGAGAAGGGCGCTACTAACGTCGACAGGGCTTACGTGGGTGGCGCAGTGGCAAATCGTTAAGCAGCCTTTTATTTGCCCCAGAGATTACGAAAGTGATGAAATGGAATACGGAGTGATGAGACGTATACGCTATCGCACATTCGCATAGTATCCAACCGGATTGCATCAAACCTAGGACCTCAGTTATTTAAATAAGCAAGAACCAGCCATAAAAACCTTCGCTGTAAAAAGTGGTAGCAGTAGATGGTCATCGGCTGCGATCATGGGACGCCTTGGCTTTTAATATGCGAGAATTTGGTCGTTTGGTTGATGGGGAGGTGCCTCTGGGATGCCCCTCAGGGGAGTCCCCTAGCATACCATAACAAATGACAGAAAAAGGGGCGGTTGTGACGCAAGTTTAACACGTCCATGGAGAGTTTTGCTTCATTTTTAACAGTGGAACTGCTTGTTCGTGAGCTTGGTTCCTTGGCGTTAACAACAACAACAACAACAACAACAACAACAAAAAAACACACGGGGAAAAATTGCGGCGCCTGTAAAGGGTGTTATAAGAGTCAAGCCGGCTTTTGCGCCCGCTGCGCCCGCACACGTTTTCGCATACGCCCCTTGCGTCCGCACAAGGGGCTTTTGCGACCAATTACTATGCCATTTTAATTTTTCAATTTGGGCTACTACAACGCAAAAAAAAAAAAATTGCGGCGCTTGCATTAGCGGTGCAAACTTGGAGAAACAGAGGAGCTGGAAGTCGACCTAGCTTCTTTCCCCCTGGGATCCGCTGTCAGCGTAGAGAACCGGCCAGAACGGCCCGGTAACATCCGGCCAAACTTGGCCTCACCCCTCAACACTAATCCTAGCCTGTCGAGAAAAGCGCAACGCAAAACCTAGCAAAGCGTAGCAAAGCCAGTAGCGAAACCGGAAGAAGCTGGGTCGATCCTGAGCTCCGCGTTTTCCCCTGCCATGCACAACCAGTGCAAGCTGCGCCACTTTTTGCACAGGTACGGCGACTAAATCTGCTGATGAGCCATGGATGATTTTTACGGCGTTTTGACAGAGCTTTGGGTGGGGGAATTAGCGGCGAAGAAGACGAGTGCAGCTGATTTAAAATGAGCCGCGTCCCCTCGTTTTTTACCCGTAGGGGGGTACCCTGCATTGCTAGGTCAGAACTCTTTAGAGGGATGCAATGGCGGGGAAGGCACAGAAGAATAGTAGGAAAAAGGGCGCTAGGCTTGAAAATCCTGCGATGGCGGGATGTGCTTCACAAAGAAGGATCATCCGCGCTTCTTTTAAGCATTTTTTCCTGCGAGCTCGCAGGCTTTTTTACGGCTTTACTTGTTCTCTCGTAGTCCCAGAAATACTGGAGATAGCAGTGGCTGTTCACTTTGTAGCACATACGCATGTACGTGCGGATGAGTTTTGCAGGTAACAAGGCGTACACACCAATACCTACGTGCACACCATGTACACACGAATATCTACGTGCAAAGGCGCTAAATATTGAGTGTAGTTTAAAAATTCAAGCGGATATTCAGCACACGCGGTTTAAAGTTTTTTTTCATTAATTGCAGCCGGACATCTGTGAAAAAATGAACAGCATCGACCCTAGTCTTCAATGCAGATTCCGCAACCGGAGGGTCCCGGAAGCGCTCTATACGCTGGAAACGAGGTTGGTGATCTTTCAGCATTTCATTGTGAGGCTTTGTTTCAAGCCTTTCCTCTATGGATGGCTTTCCCGTTGCTCCTTCATGCGCTCAACAATGGCCAGTGTTTTTTTTTTCAGGGCAAACCTTCGGTGGGTGATACAAACCCTCAGCTGTCATAGCGGCTCATTCCAACCTTCGGTACCGTAACGTTAAAGGTGCACTAATAGTATAAGGTCGCGATTGAAAGCGCGCTATCGCTAGATTACATGTTTAAGGCAACATATATTAAGTATTACACGTCACTTAACGTGGATGACGTAGCCACTAAACGCTGCTGGTAAGACTACGCCATCGCTTTTGATGCAGCCAATCAGCGTTTCAGACTTTTGGGGAAGCCGCCGGGGCACGTTTTGGCGGCTACGGCGGCAGTTTATGCGAAGGACACTCGGGCATGGCGTATCTTTGTACGGACGAATGTCAACTATCACCAATCTTTGAGGCGATCTCAGCGGAATTGGTAGATATACAGCGAGTCGTTTACAAGATATGAATAACGCCGAAAAACAGGCAGCGTCTCTGCAGGCGGAAACGCCGACAGGGAGCCCACTGTGTGGTTTGTGCACCGTGCACGTACTGGCATGCAAAGCGGTGACGGAATAACTGCGGCGATGCTAAGCCCTTTCTTCGCAACCCGACCTTGGAGGGACCTGTTCGCAGCGACAGCGCCGCATGCAAGCTATGCTAGCGGGCCGCCAGTCGTTGGTGGAAAGCTTCAGTTGTTGTCCTGAGCGAGCTTCGTGTGTTCTGTTTCGGACCCCATGTCTGCCCTTAAAAGGCTCGTTTCTTCTATTCTGAAACTGAGGTGCGGACGCAAGCACGGCGGACACCAGAAGCCCGCAGTGCAAGCGGGCCAACCGATGGCCCCCTGTCGGCGGGCGTGCGCGTCACCCGTTAAAAAAAAGCGTGATGTGAAGAGTTCGTGAAAGCTCCAGGCCTTTTTAAAGCGAAGCTGTAGTGTTCTCACTGATGAAATTTGTGCCGCGAAAAAGCCGACTTTTTCTGAAAATGATGATGAGCGATCTTGGAGGAGGTGAAAGAGAAAAAACGCTACAGTGGCCGGAATGGAACCTCCCTCCCTCGTGTTATGAAACCGGTTTCTATCCGATTGCTCTATTTCAACATGGTCGAATTGGTTTGGAAAATTTGAGACTACCAAAGAATCCTCCACGAGAAAGCTCCGCGTTCAACTGTCGTCGCCGTTAGACCGAGAGGTGCATGCCTTTGCTGGCCCTTTTTGGTGAACGATAAATCGTGTAATAGCGCTCTTAAACCATTTTCTCGGGAGTGCATTCCTTGTATAGTACGCCAGCGTAATTTTAGACGCCTTCGACATCGGCCGACTTACCGTGTCCTGCTGGAAATGCGGACGTCAAATGCGTCCCAGTAAAAGTGTAAGTATACTAAAAATTGCACGTTGAACGCAGGTCCCTCCACGCACCTGCTATGCACCTCCGTGCCGCAGGTGCATGGCGGCGCAATTGCTCGTTATTACGCTGCATCAGCTCTCACACTGCAATTGCGGTCTCAATCTTTTTACTCTTAGCTCTGTAACGAAGTTCGACAACTTATCAAATCGAGGACATGTGTAATCAACGCCGAGCCGGAGTGGCATTCCTCAACTTGAAAGCAGACTCAGAAATATTTTTTGCAACGTTTACTAACACTGAACCGAACTACAGCATGAGGGGGGGGGGGGGCACGCATTTGCTTCCATGCCAGATACCAAATCTTGTAATATGCATTCCTGTATCCTAGTTATGCGGGGCTGTTTTTCTATTTTATTTACGGCAAAACGTTAGTGTTCCTTGTGAAGCAATAACCTAATTGTGTTAAATCTCCGTTATGTTATTTGTTTATTCTGTGGTTTTCTGCGAAAAAATGTTTTCTATTTTCATCATTCCCTGTAAAGCGTAATTATTGGTATGTAGCAAGACTAGGCAATTTGCGGCCAACATTTATATAATACAACATTAAATCATGAGTACTCTACAAGGTTATGAAAGACGAAGGCACGCATTGTTATCCCAACGTTGTCCTGTAGTTCTCGCTAGAATTGTATAACTCCATTGCGAAAGGTGTACGGGGGCGTGTACCGAACAATTTTATTCCTTCGTAGGCAAGCACAGTTTGTAGGTTTATGCAGAGGAACTGACAACTGGACTAGTTGGTATTGCATTTTGAACATCTTGCGCACTTACACACGCACACTAAGAATACAGACGACAAACTACCGCGCAAACTCACAACTGAAATAGTAAAAATGGAAATAGTAGTAGTGTTTAATTGTGTGTCTGTTCTAATAAAAAAAAATAAGTTGCGAGTCATCGCTGTGGCTTGTCGTCTCTTTGTCGTCGCTACCATCAAGATGTTCATTGTGCGTTTCTGCCACCTCGTTCTTGTGGGCCTTGTCAGGCGAGTTATAATGCCGTCTGGTGCCATAGTCCCACGGTAATCTGTCTTGCCAAAATTACAAATATTAAGAATTCAATTGAAATTCAAGGCCCCGTCAGGGTGTCGAACCTGAGCTTTTTCAGGTTCAGTCTGTGTTCAGCTTTAAACCTCTTAAATTTGTATACGGGTTCGGTTGGTAATGGTAATGATTGCGGTTTGACGCTGTGGTAATGCCCACCGTAAAAAACAAGGCTTTGTGAGTTAGTAGGCCAAGTGAAGACCACTTAACCAGGTGTCAGCACGAGCAGTGACGTTGTAGCTTATTTAGCGGTCGAATTTAGTTCCGTATTTCGGCAAGTGTACCTGACAAGACCGCCAAGGGCTTGAGGTGCGCAATGGTTCATATGTATTCGTCAGCTATCGGGAGGTCAGAAACAGAACATGGTCGTCATTGTAGGGGCCACTGCTCATGGGGGTTCAGGGGATGACATATCAGTACGTGTCCTGCTACCAGCGGCCGGGCTTAAACAAAAACTGGCATAGTACATTCTTGTTGTCTGCTCGCCCCAGTCATCGCATAGGGTCCTTCAAAACCACGGACAGCAAAGTTCATGTCAATCGGTTACCACTGATACCGGACTGCCGCATGCATACCGTAAGAATTTGGCCACATCGCATTAGAGAGCGACCCACTTGCATCAGTGATGGAACACTTGACCCTATTGGAAAGCCTGCAGCTTACGCAGGCAGTGAGGAGGGCTTCACCACGCCCGTAGGGGGCAGACAAAATTGCGATATCATGTAGGTAGCCTAACTTCAGACCTCCGTTGCAGACGGTGGGTCGCATTGTGCTACAGTAAGTGGTGGCTAAAGGGTTTTCGTCAGGGTGGACAGGGGATGGGTTTTTCCGAGTGTCAGAGAAGCCCATGGCCGCTTCCGTACGTATCAAGTGAGCATCTGTGTAGATGTCCCATTCGTCAGCACCTTTACCTTGCGTACGTGCGCCCTTACATTGTTCCCATACAGGCCTGATTTGTCTTGCGATCGGTTTTCGGCGCACGATGCTGCTTGTGTGCCGATCCAATGGTGGTATTAGCGTGGAGTGTTTTGCAGACACCATCATCTGGGCACTTGACGTTGCGGTGTCAGGTCAACGCCTTCCTGGCGCCTGAGTTGCCTTTCTTTCACTATGTTTGCTAGTGGCGGTAGTTGAACGACTTGTTGGAAGACACCAATGCTGATATGTTGACGGAGCCTAATGATTGTCTGAACTTTTGAATGGCACAGGATGTTCACCGCCGTATCTGGTAGACTGTATGCTGGTATTCCATAGATGTGTCTGGCGACCACCACCACTCGCGAAAGCGTAAGGCAGTCCAATCGGGTGGATCAACATAATCGCCTGAGATGCGGAAAATAAGGTGAAGTGTGTGGCCGGGTTGTGAGTAGGGTACAGACTGAACCGTTGAGGCTGTTGCAGCTGCTACCTTGAACGCACAGTATAAAAGTCGTAGCGTTTTTTGAGGTCGAAGTTTCAGTGATCATGAGGAGTTCCGAGTTCGTTAGTCGTCGTAAGTTTGAATTCTACCAAGCTCTGCGAGGCAGCCTCCAAAACTAAATACTTCTGTCCGTACCTTCGTTTGCATAAGCTATTTGTCATTTTAATCAGTTGCTTCCGTCCAGACGACAATGTCATCGGCGTAAGCGATAAATCATGCTGAGGTATTCCGATATAGGGCGCCAGCAGCTGTTTATAACCAGGTGGAAGAGAAATGTGGCGAGTTTTCATGCCGGAGGAAAAGGCTCCACTGTGGGCACCTAATGCAGAGTCGGGTAGTTCAGTGCTCCTGGATGTTAGATATGTTGTTTTGGACTCGCTGGCTGGGGAACGCAGCTACAAGTGCCTAACGAATGACATTTTCGCTGACGTTGTGAAATGCCTTGCGCATATGGGCGGCCAGAAGGCAGTCCGGTAAAAAATTCCCCGCATTTCCCCGAGGGGAAGAATGTGAAAGTGCGAATGCACGAGTTGAATTTGCGCGGTTCGGTAATGTTCGCGAAAGAGAAATCACACACACACACACAACTAGACACCTATTTGTGTTGTCGTTGTACTTGATTGCTAGAGCGGATCTAAGCTTTGAAATTTCGTGTCAGTACTCCTTTCAGCGGGTGCATTAGCCCTTCTCACGCCCGATTCCTGGCCAATCCCCCACGTGTGTATGTGCCATATCAGCGGCCAGGCAGCGCGCGCCCATCTCCCCCCGTTGCCAAGGATGACGAGGATATTCCTGGCCAATCCCCCACGTGGGTATGCTATGCGGACATCGCCGGTGGACGCAGGTTCAGGGTCGCTTAAGAAGTGCATTCGCACTTAATATTCTGTTGACAACTCTATAGAGTAGCCATACGTATTGGTGGGTGCCGACGTCGCCTCTTTGGGATGAATGAAACCGGGCCGTTTGCTCGAGATGGTATTGCCACCCGTTGATTGTTTCGGTGAGCTTGCGAATCATTGGTGTCACGGCGATGGTTTAAGATTTTTGGGTTGAAGTGAGTCTCTTCCAGACTTGGGAATTGATGGTTAGTTTCAGATGCTCATTCGACGTTCCTTGATCCGAAAATAGAATAAAGAGCTTCTTTACCGACTTTAGGCAGATTCCGTAGATCTTATCATCTCCAGGGCCGAGATAAGTTCGCACATTTCCTTGTGGGCTGGGGATTGTCAAGTGATATAGTGGAGGCAAGTGGTCAAGTGTGCGAGCTGGGCGGGGGAAGAAGCTATGGATGATCCGCAACGGGAGGTTCGTCTGGCAACATTTTTCCTATACATTAGAAATCTGTTTTTCTATATTTCCGAGCGAGGCTGGGAAATGCTCGATAGTTTAAGCAAGCCTTTTTTTTCCAGAGGCGTTCCCTCAGTTTGTTCATTTTTCCTCTGGAGCATGCGTTGGTATTCTTTGATTTCTTTGATAACAAGCGGATATTGCCATCCGCTTTTCTGCAATCGCTCCGTCAGGCGTACTAAAATACGGAGCAATAGCGCCATAGGCTGGTTCAGGTTTTCTATTTCTATTATATTCATATTATTTCTGCGCAAGAGGGCTTAGCGTCTTTAGTACTGGTGACAATGATTCAGAGTGTCACACCTGTATGCAGCTCGAAGCAAGGGTTGTAGTAGTCCCAATCGGAAAATTTGAAAGGGTTCTGCTGTCGTAACTGTGGTAGTGATAGCTAGTTCACGTCGTAGTGGCCGTTGCCCATTTTTAATCCGGGTGTTGAACGGGTGTTCCTTCAGCTTCTTTGTGGTGCAGTCCAGACCGCTCAACAATCAGTCTCATTCCGGAGAATAAGGTTGCTGAACCCACAGGCTGCGTCCATGTGGGTTGAATGGCAGTCGAGGTTTGGTATCCTGATAGGCTACTACGAGCCCTCGACAACAATAGTACTTAAAAATGTATGGTTGCCAGGCGACGGATCCAGTCGTAATAATGCTGAAATGGATGCAGTCGTGACCGATTCAGTAATAATAATCTTTGTACGCTGAGCTGCTTTCGGTGCGCTCGTATGCTAAAACGAGAATGGGAATATTGCCGGGGGGCTTTATTCGGACCAGTCATTTCTCTGTAGGTGTTAGTCCTTTCGCCCTTCTATACTGGTCGGCTTCGCAATCTTTTCGTATTACTATGGCTGCTTGATCCTCTATATTATGGCGTGTTAATGTTTTTGTATGCATAAAATTAGCACTTATGAATATAAGTGGTCGTCGTGTTTAGTATAGGAGGATAGCGAGAGCAGTATGAAAGCGTACGTGGTGCTACAAGAGCGTGCCATTTTGGAGAAAACTGCGGCAGTCACACACCATGGTGAGTCCTAGAGCGTTGCAAGGGAGGATTCATTGGTGTGGCAATTTATTCTTGCTCTTCACTTCATCCGAGATAGCTGTTTCAATGAATGAGCGGAGTATGTTCGCGAGTTGGTGCATATACGCCTTGAGCAAGTAAATGCATACACAATATTCTTGCATTCCTTCGGCGCCCAGGACTCGTTTCCCTTTCCTTTGCGCTACCATGTGCGCGGTTACCCATTGCACATTCGTCGTCGCCTGAAGTGGAGGGTACGTTATTGGTTTCTGGCCGCTGCATCTAGCAGGCGGTAGCGCTGGTGGTTGTGACTGGGAAGGTGTTTGGCGAGTCCTGGTCTGATCGAGATCTTCTAACTAGAGTATTTCCGCTCTGAGTTCCTGTATTCCTTGTTTCAGGAGCTCGTTTTTGTGCGCCGTGGGAATGGCGTCCCTGTTCTATGTTTGGGAGGCACTGCCTTCGAGGGGGATGCTAATGCCTCAGCCCGGGTGTCACCAAGCCTTGCTTCAGGCGTTCCTTGTCTGAGGGTTTCGCTTTGCGACGAGGATAAAAACGTTTATTAGAAACCTTTTTTTTGTGCGCCTCTTTTTCTGTGCCTTTGGGTCAATATTTTTAACCATCCCCACTCCGCAACGAACGAGAAAATTGATCGAACTACGAAAGTAGCGTGCACTCCTTCGCGTTCATTTCCTTCACGTGCAGCGCATCTGTGGCGTTTGCTCTGCATGCATTTATCTCAGACCCTTCCCTTCCAGGTCTCTGCAGTTAAAGCGAAAACATTCTCAACATTCAGGGACACCCTTTCACTGTCGAAAGAAATGGTGCGTTGCGGCTTGCACCACGCGCAACAGGGAGCGGTGCTTCAAACTTCGTGCAAAACTGGCAGCTGTCCCATTTTATAAACAAAATCAAATGACCCTCAAGACGTACTTCCTGTCATTATCGTTGATGCTCACAAACACCCAATAAAGCAGGCTTTCTCTTTTCAGTGTAGACTGTCTAGGCTGCTTAATACGCGTGTATTGACTTTGTAACTAATTCACTAATATTCCAGCGAATCAGCGGGTGGATGGGCCAGAAGCTGTAGGCTTATCCCGCCTGTTTGGTTAAATTACCCAGTTTTACTACTTTAGTCCAACGATTTGTTGATGGATTCGCCGGGACTAACTCGGGGAGCTTTTTTTAACAAAGTGGCCACCGTGGTGTCATAGAACAGCACTCCTGGCGCCGTGCGGTGGATGAGCTTTTGCAGCTTCAACTTCTGCTACGTTCTGAGCTGCTGCTTCAAAGCTTTTCCAAAACGGGTTTTGCGGGTTTCAGGGGAGCAAAAAAGCCTGAATACAATTTTAATCCCATTACTTTCTTTGGAAGGTGTACATGGGGTGCCAGCGCCAATTTTTTACCGTTAGCGAATAGTAACAAGTTACGCAGTACGCATCGGGCTTTGCGACGAAATCGGTAACAAAAGTTTGTTCGCGAAACATCCTAAGAATACGTAAATCATATTTTTAAATGTAAAGAATATGAATAAGTAAAACAATTTTTTAAATGTGTGGATACACTGTAATTGAACCAGGGATTACAATATGCATTAATTTGCTATTTACGCTAAGATATTTGTTAGAGATCCGAAATGCGTTGTGCTGCCGCGAGTGAAACATTAAAGCGGCCGTACGAAAAAGGAACTCAACGGCTTGGGTTAGATACAGCGCTTCCGCGTGTAATTTCACACAATACACCAAGACCACTAGCAAGGTTCAACCGAATGATGTTGTACGAGCTATATTGCTACCGCCGTCCCGCCCTTCCCAGCGCTACGTAACCTTCCAAGGATACACGAAAACTTTGGCAGCCCGCACCTACGACCCTAAAAGCTTGTAAGTTTATGCGCAAGAATTATTGTCCCCTTATAGCAATTAGTTTTCCCAAGAGTAAAATCATCACGCAGTATAAGGAAGGGGTAAAGAACAAAGATTTCATGCTCTTTTCTTAAAAAAGCGATTGAAGTCCTGCTGCCTTTCTTCCCTAATTCCAGCAGCACAGAATTGCTTCAAAAACCATGACTGAACTCGTGGCAGCTTTGTTTTGATAATCACCGCAGGGACACTCGAAATCAAAAACCCACGCATGCTAGGCCTCCGGCGACGTAATCACCTCGCCGATGGGAACACATTTGCACAAAGGAGCGCGCATGCTCTTCACAAAAAACATATCAAATTCCGTAATTCAGACGTTAATATCTGCCAGTTTTTTGCGAGGTATAGTTGGTTACGGTACCTTTCAAAATTTTGTAAGGATTTTTAATGGTGTCCGATGGTGCAATATGTAGCATTCCGTTTACCGTTACAGTAACCCTTGTGTAGGTGATTTGAGTATAGGCTCTAGTACAACGGCTTTGCTGTCGCTTTACAATACCGAGATGGGCTGCAGCACACGGTCACTGCGGTTGCTCTAGACATTGCAACTTAGCCTGATGGTCAATGCCCAGCCTAAGGTCCGTATTTCTCCTGAAATTGTCCGGTTAATAATGGGCGGCATGATATATGCCAGGAAGAAAGCTGAAATAGAAGGGCTTTTACCTACCTACACATCAATGTGATAGTTTAATGCACTTGGTTTGCCCATAATTTAGGCCCACAGATAAATTGAACCTGTCAACTTGCATGGCACCGCTTTCAATAATAATCAGGTACTCACAATAACATTGAAGTGTAATACCAAGCAGGCCAGTTTTGAGAAGGGCCAGGAAGGGTACTGGCTCGAAAGTATTAACCTAAAACTTCTTCTGAAGCATCAATGATTGAGGATCACGGAGAAGCACACGTAGTCACTTCTGTGCCTTCTTTTTTTGCAGGGGTGCAGACGCTATTAACTGGGCAGTTCTGAAATTTTTTATACTGCTGTCACCACTCATGCCGCCAGATGAGCCTGATCTACAGGACTTCTTCAAACTTGTGGCGTGGTACCACAGGCGTGCTGAAATGCCCCACAGAGACCTTCTTTGCATGGACATTGCTGAAATGTTCTTCCCTTTTGCCATACAGGCGGTTTTAAAGGCCACCCCCTACCTCAACGAAACAAAAACACAGGTAAGAAGCTGTTTTCAGGCGGCACTGCAGTTTCTACGAGTGTCCTCGAAAATTAGAAACGCAATATTTTCTTTCTATAAAAATTCCGGCCAATTTCGACAATCGCGAAGAGAACCTCCGGCAGGCTCTACTTCATAACAACGTTTTTAAGCACTTTGGTTTCCCAAATAAAAGCAAGTAAATCTGGTTCACCTCGGCACAAGGTTTTTCTTCTGTATACGAGTAGTCGGCAATGCTAAGCATGGCCTACAATCACACATTCTTTTGTGTGAGGGTGTAATGAGCAACCCCTCGAAAAGACCAACTTCCTGAAGAAGACTAGTGGAAGAAGAGGAGGAAAAGGGAGACATGGATGGGCAACCCCCTGAAGGAGGGGACTGGATGAAGGGGAAACAGAAGAGGGGCGCGTGGAGCGAGGAGAGCGAGCGATTGCAATGCCTGCGCGGAAGTTCTAGGCACCGAACCTGGAAAGGCGCCCAGCCGGCCTCCTGAGCGCGACAGTGATCCGGAGCGCAACAACGCACCCTTGGCGGCTTCAGAAACGACCACGAGCAAGACTGCCTGGCTTGAACGCTCGGGCTGTGTACCCGAGACAAAGTCCCCACGGCACCCGGGGCTACGCCCCTTGGGCTCCGGCAGCGTGTCCTGCAAGCCTCTCAAGTGGTCATTGACTACCGGGCCCTACTGGTTGGAGCTACAAGCAGGAACGGACATTAATTGGAAACTGAGCGGAAACCAACTGTATATTGTGCTTGCGTTCCGACCGTTTTAACGTTACTGCAGTGAGGAGTGGTGTGATTTGTGGCTTCGTGCGGGTTATTGTCCTTGCAAAATAAACGTCTTGTTTGTTTTTCTGCATCCGGTTTGCCTGGCTAATTGACGTGACAAACTTTGGCGAGCCTGCCAGGATCCATCAATTTTCATTGACACTGTCAATTCAGCCAGGTGGATTATGGAACCACAAAATCTTTTAGTCCTTATTTAGGCACTAGGGTTGACAAAGGAGGAGGCGTTGGAATGTTACATGTCCGGGGTTAATGGCCGCCGTCAGGCAGAGTTAATCTGCCTTGTGCCTCTCCTCCCGAAAAATGGTTTGTTTAAATAAATATGAAAAATGAAATGAAATGTACGATATACCAGCCCAGGAGGAGCAGAAGAGAGCGGAATGAGAGCAGGAAAGAGCAGAGAGGGAACTGAAAATACTTCAACTTAGACTGCAGCTCGCTGAATACGCTTCGCAGGGGGCAGTAGTGCACACCGGAGAAACATCAAGGTCGCTATCACCTCGAGCCCCTCAAAAATTGATGGCACCTTTCGATGAGAAGCGAGACGACTTGGAAGCCTACCTGCAACGTTTTAAGAGCATAGCCACGCGGCAGGGCTGGGAAAAGTCCGAATGGGCTACGGCCTTGAGTTTGTGCCTGGCAGGGAAGGCATTAGGCGTCCACAGTCGAATAACAGCTTCTGACTCTCATGACTATGATAAGGTGAAGATCGCACTACTACAAAGATTTCGCCTGACTGCTGAAGGGTTACGAGAAAAGTTTAGACGCTCTAAGCCAGAGGATCGGGCAACTGCTCAACATTTCGCTGCCCGGCTCAGAAACTATTTTGACAGGTGCATGGAGCTTTCCCGAACTGAGAAAAACATTCAACTATCAGAAATCGTGGTGTCACCGGGCAATTCATAAATTGTTGTAATGCCAAGTTAGTCGCGTTTCTAAAACAAAAACTACGGCACGCTCTTGACGACCTGGCCTAGTCGACTGACGGATTTCTCGAGGCGCAGGGCATTAAAAACCTAGGTACTTCCAGAGACGAGATGGGCACGCAGCCCAGTCCAAATCCAAACTCGTTAGGATCAAGAAATATTCACGCCGGCCAGCACGCACATAGGGAATGTTACCTATGCAATCGTGGGACATTTAGCAGCAGACTGCCGCAGTAATACAAGTGCTGGAAACATTAAGCTAACTTGTCAAGTCTGTCGCAAGAGGGGACACAAAACGGAGGACTGTAGATTTAGGCAGCAAGACAGAGCGGCTAGCAACGTTTGTCCCAAGGAAAGAACAACGGCGCCACAACGGGAGGACAAACAAATAAACGAAGCGGAAGCACGTGCCCCAGTAGCAACCTCGACCATTAACCCATTCGACAGAATGCCGGTCGTAGAGGGAGACCTTCGAGGTCAAAGATTGCGGTGCTTCGAGACAGTGGAGCCAATGCGGTATTGGTGAGAAGCTTGGTGGCTGATGAAGACTTGACGGGGGAGTTTTTCACGATCATGTTAGTTGACAGAACTGTGAAGTGCTTGGCAAATTTCTACGCCCTATTATTCTGGAAAGACTAGCGCCAATTGCCTGGACAACCCCTTAAATGACCTAATATTAGGAAATGTTCAGGGTCTCCGAAACGTTGACAGTCCGGATCCTCAACGGTCAGACAGGGCACAAGTTCTAGAATCAAGCAGTTCCGACATCGACATCGGTTCAGACCAACAACAGAAGACAGAGTTCTGCGCACAATGGGAATATTAAGGCAAAAATAGCCGCCGTTAAACTTTCGACAAGGGTAGAAGCTAAGAAACCCGCACTTAAACTTGGAGCTATCGGACCATTACAAGTTACATCTAGGGAGTTAGCGAAGCAACAGGAGAAAGATCCGTCAGTGCAAGCAAGTTATCGGCACGTAGGAGCCAATGGCGACGAAACCGTACCGTGTACAAGTTCCAAATACGGGACGGACTTCTTTACCAAAGGTGTCAGTTTAGCTTGGTCGAGAGGTCATACAGTTGGTGGTACCCCAAGGGTTACGGCAGACTGCCTTGGGATTAGCGCATGACAGCATAATGGCGGGTCATCAAGGGACAAGTAGCAGTTTGGCCAGAATAGCTGAAGAGTTTTTTTGGCCGGGTATGCCAAGTTACACCAAGCGGTACGTCCAGTCCTGTGATGTTTGCCAACAGATTTTCCCGAAAGGCAGAGTAGGCAAATCCCCTCTTGGATTAATGCCTACCATTGCGACACCGTTCCACAGAGTAGCCATAGATATTCTCGGACCAATAACACCGGCTTCGTCTGACGGCAATATGTACTGACCTTGGTGGACATGGGAACGCGTTATTCGGAGGCGGTGGCACTCAAGACTGTGGACACAGTTCACGTTGCCGAGGAACTGATGGAGATATTTTCAAGGTGCGGTATACCAAAGGAAATTTTGAGGATCACGCTTTACATCTCAGCTAATAAGGGAAATAAACAGGGTAATGTCCATCCAAAAATTGCTGACACCTTACCACCCATGGCTAACGGTTTGGTAGAGACGTTTAACCACACTTTGAAGAACATGATTAACATGTGCCAAGAAAACCCAATCACTCGGACCGGTATCTCCCCGCCCTTCTTTTTTCCTACCAGGAAGTACCAGAAACCTCTTTGGGATTCTGTCCCTTTGAGAGGCTGTATGGAAGAACGGTTAGAGGGACCTTGGCCATTCTGAAGGAACTCTGGGTTAATTAAGGATTGGCAGAGTAGCCAAACGACGTAGGTGAAAACGACGTATACTTATGTGTTGGAGCTACTGGAGAAATTGGAAGCAACGTGCCGTATCGCTCACCAAAGTCTAGACCAAGCAAGGCAGAAGTACAAAAAAGCCTACGATCGCAAAGCCGTGGCTCTACAGTTGAACCCCCGTGAGAAAGCCTTGGTGTTACTTCCCAGCGATAGCAATAAATTACTCATGCAATGGAAAGGGCCATTTGTAGTTATATAAAAGAGAAATGAATTGGACTACAAGTTGTGTTGAAGAAGTACGAGGAGAGACGCCCCTCAACAAGGAACCGTCCAAGTACATTTCATGGTGCTAGGTGGAGATGGGGATTACGACGCACTCTCATATTCGGCAAGAAAAACTGTGGGAGTATAAAAGGTTGAAATATGCCCCTTCTTGAGGAAAAGTGAAGCACTAGAACTTCGAACGCTGCTCCAGAAATACTCACCTGTTTTCGGATATGCCCGGAAGGACTACCATGCAAAAATGCAAGCTACAGCTAACCTCGGACAAGCCTGTGCACGTAAAGCAATATCCATTACCACTAGCAGTCCAAGAGGATATTGAAAGAGGTAGAATCAATGTTGACCCAAGGGATAATTGAACAGTCTGATTCTGCATATAATGCCCCTCTAGTGGCAGTAATGAAACCGGATGTGTCGACGAGTGTGTGTGGATTTCCGAGGCCTCAACAACACTTTGGTCGCCGATGCTGAGCCAATACCTCGACTGGGCGATGTTTTCGCTAAAGTCGCATAAAAGAAGTAGTTTTACAAGCTACACCTCACCAAGGGATATTGGCAAATCCCTATAGAGGAGGAGTCGAAAGAAGACAGCTTTCTCCTGCTCATTGGGACTTTTTCATTTCAAGTTTATGCCATTTGGGCTTAAACGAGCCGCCGCTGTTTTTACAAAATCAGGAAAGTGTTACAAGGCCTCCGTAACGTGGAACACTACGTCGATGACATTTTGGTAGCCAAGGACACATTGGAAGAACACGTCGAAACACTTGAAATGGTGTTGCAACGACTGCAAGAGGCAAATCTCATGATTGAGCCCACAAAATGTGAATTCGGTTACCAAGCCGTGACGTTCCTGGGACACAAATTAAGAGTAGGGACCATGTGTACCAAGGAAGAAATCCTGGACAAGATAGAACCAGCGAATCCACCAAATACGAGGAAGGAGATGCAGTCATTTCTGGGATTGACCGGATTTTACTGGGAGTTCATTCCCAATTACGCTAGCACGGCTGATCCCCTGTGGAACTTACGAGAAAGAGATTGAGCCATACCAATAAATAGACAACAGAGTGTGCAGAAGCATTGGAAAAACTAAAGAGCTGCATGACACGGGCACCGGGGCTATTAGCACCGAACCTAAGGGAGCCTTTTATTTTGAGAACAGATGCCTCTGACGAAGATGCCTCTGAACATCAGAAGTTACATCTGGTCTATTTTGCAAGAGAATAAATCAAGCAGAGAAAACTCTACCATAAAGAAGGGATGTTTGGCCTTGGTATGGGGTATCAAAAGATTCCACATATACCTTTACGGTAAAGCCTTGAAAGTTCAGGCAGATCATCAGCCCCTGGAATATCTGAAGAAGGTGAAACTAAATAACAGCCGAATAATGCGGTGGTCGTTAGCTCTGCATGAGTATGACTTCCATGTGAAGTACATAAAAGGAAGAGAGAATGCAGGCGCAGAATTTATGAGTAGATTAGCTGCCTTAGCTAAGGTGTACTCTCTATTTTGCGGTTTGGGTAGGGAAGGGGTAAATGTAGCGTGGGCTTGGTGTGTTTATTATCAACGGGCATAGAACTCTTGGTGTGTTTATTATCAACGGACATTGAACTGTGACTTTAAATTGGGTGATGAACTGTCCAGGTGAACTCTGTACGTTAGAGTAGAATGTTCTTGGACTTTCTGGGGCGGCACGACAGCATCTGTGAGAGAAGACTGTGCTCCTGTTGTGCTGAGAAGAGACAATGCTTTGTTAGTAACCATTGAGTTTACATTTCCCGTGCAGCGAGTGAGCCATTTTTAGGGGAAAAAACGCTTAAAGGGGGGAGGTAATAATGTCATGAGCAACCCCCCGAAGATACCAACTTCCCGAAGAAGACTAGTAGAAGAAGAGGACGAAAAAATTTCCCCGCATTTCCCCGAGGGGAAGAATGTGAAAGTGCGAATGCAGGAGTTTGAATTTGCGCGGTTCGGTAATGTTCGCGAAAGAGAGATCACACACACACACAACTACAAAGAAAGATGCATTTATTCACAGACACCTATTTGTGTTGTCGTTGTACTTGATTGCTAGAGCGGATCTCAGCTTTGAAATTTCGTGTCAGTACTCCTTTAAGCGGGTGCATTAACCCTTCTCACGCCCGATTCCTGGCCAATCCCCCACGTGGGTATGTGCCATGTCAGCGTCCAGGCAGCGCGCGCCCATCTCCCCCCGTTGCCAAGGAAGACGAGGAGCGCGCGCACCCGCAGCTGTTGCTATGTGGACGGACGGCGGTCAACGGAATTCAGGGTCGCTTATAAAGTGCATTCGCACTTAAAAGGAGACATGGGTGGGCAACGCCCTGAAGGAGGGGAGTGGATGAAGGAGGAGAGATAGAGAGGCGCGTGGAGTGAAGAGAGCGCGGGTTGACAACGCCCGCGTGGAAGCGCTAGGCACCAAACCTGGAAAGACGCCCAGCCGGCCTCCTGAGCGCGACAATAATCCGGAGCGCAAGAACGCACCCTTGGCGGCTTCAGAAACGACCACCAGCAAGACTGCCTGGCTTGAACGCTCGGGCTGCGCACCCGAGACAAGGTCCCCACGGCACCCGGGGCTACACAACCTGGGCTCCGGCAGCGTGTCCTGCAAGCCTCTCAAGTGGTCATCGACTACCGTGCCCTACCGATTGGAGCTACAACCAGGAACGGACATTAATTGGAAAGTGAGCTGAAGCGAACTGTATATTGTGCTTGCTTCCAGAACGTTTTGACGTTACTGCAGTGAGGAATGGTGGGATGTGTGGCGTCTCGCTTTTAAACGTCTCGTTTTTCTGCATCTGCTTTGCCCGGCTAATTGACGTGACAAAGGGTAGATCTAGCATCATAAAATCCCTGACGCCACGACAAAATAACACAACAAAGCGCTTACTAGCAACTCAAATTTTTCTCTGCAGATTTTCCTCCCCAGCAAATGTAGGCGCGAAAAATCCAAGCAGCAGCCAGTTGTGCCGGAAAAAAATATGTCAAAGTTGAATTGAATTAACCTGAAGAAGTTTCGCAAACGTGCTGCAATTTCTACTGCCGCAGTGTTTAACATGTCAATCCGGGAAGCGACTCACACCATCCGAACCGCATACCTTCTAAACGTCTAAGCATTATGGTCAACCATATTTGACGCACTCGGCTTCTAAGTAACTACATTGTCAATGCGTTCATTGATGGTAACTGCGTATTGAGAGGCAGAGCACACATCCCGAATTTCCCTACCCTAGGTTCACGTGGCCGCCGCGGTCGCGTAGCGCCGGCGCCGAGGAGTGGCGAGAATTGGGCCGCCTGCACGTGCGAGCTGAACGCCAACGACGCGGGAGCAGCCAACGCGCGTTGAATACACGCGTGTCGTCTGCTTAGGCGCGCCGTATACCAGACAGAAGGTTCTCAAAGCTGCTGCACGTTGCCCGCGAAGGCCACAATAAAAGCAAAACAGAACACATCTTTGTTCGAGCTGTAAAAATAAGTACGCCCTCTTGCACCATTTGTTTCTTAGCGCAATAACTAAAAAGCTGACCACCACCTCCGTCCCCGACCGGGCCATCATGCTAAAGCTACACGTGATCTATGAGGCGCGCCGTAGTGAAAGGCTCCGGATTAATATCGGCCACCTCAGCCTCTTTATAGCCCCAGGTGGCCGATATTTAGATCCCCACGTGCCCTGGTGGCCAAAGGGCTTTTTATAGCGAATGCTTCATAAAGGAGTCACATTTTTCACCTCCTTCAGAAAAGCATCCACCGCGGCCGTGCTGGAAGCTGCGTCCTCGGCCTGCCAGCATAGACTTTTCACGGTACACTGCGAGTGAATACCCATGACGCCATGGCCCATCATCAATGAGGGTACGACGAGGAAGAAGATGTGGGGGCAGAGCTAGCGGGAGCTCTGCAATGGCCGCTATGTAAAGAGTGTAAATAGATCGCTTCACCCCATCTCATCGTTCGTCCCATCTCGTCCCGCCACGAAGCAGTATCCCACCACGTAACAAAAAAAAACGCTTGGAGCTTGACCACAAGCAGCCATGGAAGGACATCTGGTAGGTCCTTGAAACCCTTCGGGCGGAGTCTGGGACCTCTGGGCACCCACCAATTCGAAGGGTACAAGCGCTTCCTGTCTCGGCGGGGGATGAAGGGCTTGGACACGCACTACCACTGCAGGACACGTGTTAGGTTCCTCGGGAGCCGCTGGTCACCCACCAGAATAAAAAAAATTACGCCCACCTCCCCTCGTGGGAACCCTGGTGTGATGCGACGCTGAAGGGGGTTCCATTGTGCGTTTCCGTTGGGTCGATTACTCGAATTCCGTGAGCAATCGTCGGGTAATGCGAGAGAGAGAGAGAGAGAGAGAGAGCAAGCGTAGTGCGGACGACCGTCGACTGAGAGCCCGGCCGGAGCGCGGCAATCCGCTTATATGCGCAGCTCGCCCGAAGGAGAGGAGACCGCGGAGAGAGAGGGCGCTGCAAATGCGCACAACGCACTTGCGCCGCGCGCAGCGCCGCCCATCAGCGGAGTGAGAGAGCGCGCCGCACTGCGCGCGCCACAGATGTTGGGGGAGAGGGCGCGCTATCATGGCGAGAGGAGAGGGGCTGAGCGGAGAAGAGACGCAGCTGTGCGGACGCGGATAACGACGACGCAGGAAGGACAGGGCCGCCGGTAAGAGATGCTCCTCTCAGCGTCGCATCTAAAATCGGGATAGGCACCCCCCGTACGGAGGATCCAGTGTACTGGAAACCGTTCCCCCACGTCGCTTTGTACCATGGGGCAAGAGAATGTGGGAGGAACTTCGGTACCGCTGGGCACCAACCAGTAAAAATTTGGTACAAGCACCCCCTGCCAAGGGGATCTAGTGCTAGCGAAGTTACCCGAATATGGCGGGAAATGCCCCTTTGGAAGGGGTCGTAACTTTTACCGACGGCGATGGTCGAGTGGTAAAACACTCGTATCGTAAGCGGGAGGTACCAGGTTCGAATCCTGGGCCGCCGCATACCCACCATGGTATTTAAAGGGTACAAGCGTCCCCGTACCGTAGCTTGTCTCTACGGTGGAACAAACGCTTGGAGCTTGACCACAAGCAACCGTGGAAGGCTATGTGGGAGGTCCTCGAATCTCTTCGGGCGGGGTCACGGACCGCTGGGAACCCACCAGTCGAAACGGCACAAGCGCCCCCTGTACTGCCTCGGCAGGGGATAAAGGGCTTAGACGCGCTCTACCACTGCGGCATACGTGGGAGGCTGCTGCTTCCTGACTTCAGCCGCTGGCCACCCACCAGTTTGAATGTGGGAACAGGCGCCTACCTTGCGGGGTTCCTGGAAACCGTAATACCACTCCGGACCGTATCACTGGGTTACAAGAAAGTGGTAGGTACTTCGGTACCACTGGGCACCAACCAGTATAACAATTGGTACAAGCACCCCCTGAACAGGGTATCCAGTGCTTGGGAAGTTATCCGAATTTGCCGGGAAATGCCCCAGTGGAAGTGGCCGTAACTTTTAACCGACGGCGATCGTCGAGTGGTAAAAACACTCGTATCGTAAGAGGGAGGTACCACATTCGAATCATGGGCCGCCTGATACCCACCGGTTTCTTTAAAGGGTACAAGCGTCCCCGTACAGTAGCTTGTCTCGACGGTGGAAAAAACGTTTGGAGCTTGACCACAAGCAGCCATGGGAGGCCATGTGGTAGGTCCCTCGAACCCCTTCGGGCGGGGTCTAGGACCTCTGGGCACCCAGCAGTTCAAAGGTTACAAGAGCCCGCTGTCTCGGCGGGGGATGAAGGGCTTATAGACGCACTACCACTGCGGCAGAAGTGGGAGGTTCCTCTGGAGCCACTGGTCACCCACGAGAATAAAAATGGAGACAGGGGCCCCCCGTATGTGGGATACAGTGTACTGGAAACCTTTCCACCACGTCGCTTTGTACCATGGGGTACGAGAATGTGGGAGGTACAGCCGGTAAAACGCTTGTCTATAACAGCTAATTCAACTTCAACAAGCTACATCCGAAAACTGCCGAAACATACTCGTTGCAAACATGTCGGAAGCAAAAGCGAAGGGCTAAGATTTCAGAATTCCGGAGTAGTTTTATTCACATCCCGCTCCGGCGGGGCAGGATAGGGCTGAGAGTACGAACGCTGTGTTATAGACAAGCCTTTTACCGGCTGTACTTCGGTACCGCTGGGCACCAACCAGTGAAAATTGGTACAGGCACCCCTGCACAGGGGATCTCGTGCTTGGGAAGTTACCCAACTTTGTTGGGAAATGCCCCAGTGGAAGGGGTCGTAATTTTTGAACCGCAGTGATGGCTCAGAGGTACAGCACTCGCCTCGTAAGCGGGAGGCACTGGGTTCGAATCCTGGTGCCGCCGTGCACCCACCCGTTTCTTTAATGGGTACAGGCGTCCCTTGTCGAGTGCGGACCCTTGAAAGGGGATTTCACGTCTGGAAAGCTTCCTTACCCTATCGAGGGGCCCTTGACCCTTGTCCGTCTGGCGGCGCCCCCGGCCATCATGCCGAGTTGCGCGTTTGCCGAGGGTGAAAGAGTTTGGCGGCATGTCCTGCCAAAGGCGGTTGCGAGTTGAGCGTCCATCGTGGCTGTAAAAGGCACCGTGTGATTCGTGTTCCTTGGTGGCGCCGGGCACCTACCGGTAAAATAGGTACAAGCGACTCCCCGGCCTGGCGCTCGGCCCTTGTGTCGGACTACAACACTTGGGAAGTTCACCCCGCGTGCACGGGAAATCGCCCCTATGGAAAGGGGCGGCTGCAAAAATGCAGGAACCTTTTTTGTCGTTTACACTCTTTACAATGCAAGGTAAAACACACGGCGGGTAATAATTTTGCGACACTTTATGAGCGAATAGCCGGACTATAATTACACAGAGTATTGGTTTGGGTGAGTTTGTACATTGCGAAGTTCGATGCGCAGCACAAGACGGACAGAAACACAGGAGACGACACACAGTGCGCTAACTTCCAACATTAATGACAACTGCTCTTAGCAGCCAACATGCCTCATTTGAACCAACCAGGATGCAGTAATTATCACAATTGTCTAGAACCAATAAAAGTACCACAATACAAGTGCACCTAATAAAACCGATGAAAAAACTTTAAAAATAGGAAGTTGCCAAATGCACGCAAGGGCAAACGAAAAACGCATGCGCGAAAAACGACCTCAGGACAATAGTTCACGGGTTTGACTCTTTGGCCCGGAGAGCTTGTGTCGGTTTCAAAACGCAATGATCTTCCAAATCAGCGATGCTTTTTTCCTCCAAAATTTCGCGTGTAAGGGTGTGTTAGTGATTCGCCAGAAGAACACACTTCTCAAAGAGGGGAGGAGAACAGCCGCGCATTTTGCAGTTCAAATCTAGAAAGCCCCCGTTCTGATTACGAACATTGTAGCTATGCTCTGTTAAGCGTTTGTTCACGCATCTGCCCGATTGTCCCACGTAAATCTTGCCGCAACGTAGCGGAATCTGGTACACGACACGCTAAGTGCACTCAACAAATTTATTCCTGTGCTTTGTCTTGCATGAGGGCTTCACCGAGCTTTTACAACCGGGTGAGCTGTCCTAGCTACTCCGGAGCAGAAAACTACTACTTTTATGTTGGAGCGAGAAGCCGTTTTCTTGAGATTATGGTACAAGCGATGCAGGTACGGGATCACCGCCACCTTGCTTTCCTCCGTTGGTGGTTCCGCACCATCGCGTCCTTTCATGCGTGACTTCCTGTTTCGAATGGGCAGAGTGATAGGAAAGCAACGGCTTATTTGCTCTAGGTTTGTAGCTCCAGCAAATGTGATTGTCGTGAAAAGTAAAAAGCATGTCAACGAAGCGGATTATATTCTCAGCTGTTAGCTCAAACGTAATTTCGAGGGGTGCAAGTTTCACCTTCACCATAGCAAGAATTTCGTTAGCCTCTGCTAGGATCTCCAGGCGGAAGACTCACGGAGGAACAGGTAATCACCGACTAACGTAGTGCTAGTGCTTAAGCGGCGCAGAATTATGAATGTCTGCAATTTACAGTGCACAAATAAACTTACTTCCTTGCCTGCATACCTTTCTGATTTTTGTGCTGTACTTTATGATTTCGCACAGCTTTATTCACTCAAGCCATGCGAGACTGAGACTATCTCCTTGCACATCATTTCCCGAAGGCCTTTGACTGTGTCAGCCAGTGCGCCATCCTCGGTGAACTTACTAAGGCGTTTCCTAGCCACCGGCGCCGGCATAGGTTGAAGCTTCGTATACGCCTGCCCCATAAAGCTTCGGGGAACCTTGCCAAGGAGGACCTCTTGTACGTTGTACATCGACAGAGGAGTCCTCAATTTAACAAAGCTTATTCCTGAGCTGGTTCGTACATATTTAAAGAAAGAAGAAAACGTTGGGCAAACTGGACGTGGACGTATCTTCTCCTCTTCATATCTTCTCTTCGTATCGTATCTTCTCTGCTTCGTCCACGCCACACTTCTTTGAGCCACATTTTCTTTGAGTCCCTCAAGGCTCGATCCTCAGTCGCACACTCTATAACATATCCATGACCCGAGAAATACTGTGTATGCGGACGATATCCTAATATCGACCGAGTAAAGGAACTAACCGAATCAAGAAACCATGATTACGGCACTCCAGAGGCAGGCCTAGATCCTACCCTACCAGATCTCGGCCTCTCCTTAGCCTGTAAAAAAGGTTGTGTCACTTTTCAGCCGCAATCCAACTCATTTTAATCTTCCTTGCATCACAGTCCATACTACTGATAACCGCCATGTCACAAATCACAGGTATTACAACGGCAGGGGCTGGGGGGATTGGGGAGTCTTCGGCGGCGCAGAGCTTGAAAGTAGCGGGTACATCGTCCACTGCAGCATCACACAGCGGAAATAAGATCGGGCAGAGTCAAGAACAGCGTGCTGACGTGACGAGAAATCCCAGCCCGAGATATCATGGGAGCATGAGAAACCTGCGTGGAGCTTGATTCCGTACATTTCGTTTTCTACGCAGGCACGGGCGTCACTCTCACTATTCTTAATTCGCGAAGTTGGCGTATGTAGTAGTTCAATCAACTACTACTCCAATCACGTTGGTAAGAGACAGGCCAGGGCTTCAATATTTCAATGATGTCGCAGTTCTTGCCTCCGGAACTTCGGCGATCAGTTTTCCTCCTGGGCGACGGTGCATCGGCGAGATGAAGTGGCTACGAGGGGAAGATGACCGACGAATATCAAGAGAGTTCTTCACGAGGATGCGATGGATAGGGTGCCTTGGTAGGTGCATTGTTGTAGGCTGGCGGGATGTATACCCGTAAACTGACGTCGGTAAGCGTCTCCACCCGGCTAACTCGGCGGCGGCAATAGCGTGAAGCGGGGCCAGAAAATCCACAGGAAAAATTGGCGAAGGCTTCAACCATAGCGAACCTGGAGGGTTTCTTTCCATGCAAGCTCTGAAAGACACACCACGCATTGCATTCCGTCGTCGCTTTTCACTGTGGTAGTGGTCGTCGTCGTCCTATCCATCTATGCCGTCGTCTTCCTCATGCATGGCTGGCGGTCCTGGATCGTTTTCTCAACAAGCTTTCACACTTCTCCCCATGTAGGACGCGTTTGAACCTGTGGCAACCGGCATCGCGAATCGGGTGTCTATAGCGCGAGCTGTATTGGGCTCCCTGCTTGAGTGGCGGGCGCCCGTGAACTGTTTTACTAATATTTTTTGCGAGCGCCACGGGCAAGCCTGGGCGACGCCGAGCGCTTCTTGTAAGTAACTGCCTCCCGTGCGCGGTAAACGGTGGCAGTTAAGTACCCGGGGTTTCCTGATGACGCCGCACACCGCACACATTACGACTAGGAACAACAGCTTCGCTGTTAAAAATGTCCGGGTTTTCAGTTATGCGCCATTGGTTGGTGAGGAGGGGCGCAGAGGAAACTGGTGGAAGAGGACGGTCGGATGGCTGCGGTTGGCGTACAGGCACGTAGGCAGTCGGCGGAGGCAGTGCCGCCACTTCAGCGTATAGTTGAGCCGCCACAGGCAACGGCTGGGGAGGAGCTGGTATAACCGGTAAGACTTCAGCGACTTCTCCCAAATGATTCGACGAGGCGGCGACGGCAAGCGAGGATCTGGCGAGGAATGCACAAGGCAGGAGAGAGATCTACGGTGCCCCTCCTCACAAACCAGCTGCTTGATGCGGTGTCGTAGTGACGGGTTTTTATTGGACTTCCAATTTACATTTCGGTTCTTCACGCACCGAAGATAGGCGAGGAGTGAGAATGCGCTGCCTTAGGAACTCGTCATCTTTTGGGGACTTTTCGCCAGCAGCATCTGAAACGTGTCATGTATTCCCTTAAGAATCATGCTCATACATTGAGGGGTCCATGCGCCTGCAGAGATCTATCACATCCTCGATACAGCTGACAAAAGTTTTCACCGGCCTGTTCAGCCCCGCTCTCTCAAGTGCTGCTCTGCGCAAAGATTGCGCTCCGCTGGGTCGACAAATAAAACGTTTTCGAGTCCAGGTTGATCGATCAGCTTCATGTGTCCGATACCACTGTTCCACAACTGCTGTTAAGGAGAAACTCAAGTTATCTAGCTCCATGCCATCGTACAACTTATTGTTCGCGTTTACTGTCTCATTAGAACAAAGCCACTCTTGGACGTCCTCGTCCACTGTGCCACTAAACATCACCCTGTCACGCTGGCGGATCGCCCCGGAGCAGAGGACATCGGATGACGGTGAAGTGGTGTGTCGGGCGTCATTAGTCATTAAGGCTATATCTGTGATAAGATCTTCTTGTAAGCTCATGAAACACGTAATCGCTAACTACATAGTTGATTTCCTAGATAAGCGCAACATTCTCTCCCCCAACCAGCACGGATTCCGCAAGGGTTTATCTTGCACCACTCAACTAATTTCCACTATCCATTCCTTTTCTTATACCATAGATACATCAGGCCAAATTGACGTAATTTTCCTTGACTTTAGCAAAGCTTTTGACAACATCTCTCACTCGGAACTGATATTTAAACTAAACAAACTCGGTTTTCCTTGCACACTTGATAAATGGATTATACCGTACGTTGAAATGCGCGAACAATTTGTTGACCGAAATTATTTTCACTGTGATGCCCTCCGCGTTATTTCCGGAGTTCCCCAAGGGCGCGTACTCAGGCCTCAACTGTTCTTGATTTATATAAACGTTATTACAACTTGTATAAACCAGGACGCTAATATATACCAATTTACAGACGAATGCTTGCTATACAAAAGTATTAAAAACGTTAATGATCAGGTTTATCGATACGAAAGTCTCAGTGGCGTGCTCACATGGTGCGAACAATGGAGCATGACACTTAACCCCGATAAATTGTTCATGCGTATCACTAACACAAAAAATCCTCTTAAATACCAGCACACAATTAACAACACCCCAGTTGGCTTAACAAGTAGCTCTTTCAATTTTTCAATTCAACTTTATTTAGCAAGGAGGGAATACGTTTTGATTTGCAATACATCTGGGCCCATAGCAACCTTTAAGTACCTCGGTGTGACAATTACCGGCAACCTCTCCTGGTCGACTCATGCTGATAATATTTGCGCTTCGGCTAGACGGAATCTGGGACTCATAAAACATAAACTTAAGCAACTCGACCCAACACCAAATTGTTGGCTTACTACACAATTCGATCGCGCCTTGAGCACGCTTCAGTGGTTTGGGATCCGCACACTAAAAAGATATTGGCAAAATCGAGTAAATTCAAAAGCAAGCTGCTCTCTTCATCTATAACCGCTATCAAAGACATGATTCACCTACCACACTCATTCAAAACAACAAAATTCTAACGCTGGAATCTCGGAGAAGCAATCGACTGAAATTTCTCGCCAATCTTTGGAACCGCAAACTGCGCCTTGACCCATCATTAAACCTTGCCCCTCTTTCCTCCCGGCCTACGAGGCAATACCACCCTTTTAAATTTACCCCCATGTTCACCCGCACAAACGCCTATAAATATTCATTGTTCCCGCCAACAATATCTGAATGGAACAATCTCCCCGCCACTGTCTTTAATTCGCCGAATCTGCATGCATCACTTGAGCAGCTTTTTCGTGTGTAGTAATATTGTAATTTTTGTTGATGTTTTTTAGAGATTGTATAATTACTTTTGGCTGATATATTATGTAATCACTTTCCCACTCCTGCTTTGGCCTAATCCTGGCCTGCAGTATTGTCTAAATAAAAAAAAACCCGCCATCTCCACGAAGTGAATGATGATGAGAGGGGTGAAGCTAAAATGCTTATTGGTAATACCGTGAAACATTGTTATAGGTCTTCTTGATGGCGCGCAACATCTGAATGAGTGAAGGATATGAGGTGCGTTCGTAACCATGCTCGCTTCTCGGTTTGTAGCGCAGTGGGAATTGCGCCACGCACCTCCCGTCGCGGCCAGAGAGTCGTGGGATCGAAACCACCACTCCTCGCCCGCAAAGCTTGAGACTTCCCACTGCTCCGTTGAGAAGCCCTTCGACGACATCGATGTTTGTGGTGGTTATGTAGGGCTTGTTTGGGACGATGAGAATCTCCATGGGTCAGTAGCGAATTCAGTATGTGACGTTTTAGCCACCTTGGCCGTCGCCTTCTGCAGTGCGTCTTGTGTCACGTACCCCCGTACGTGTCTTCAGCTCGCAGGCGACGAACGACAACCTCTTCTTCCTCTCCTCCTTGTCGGGTAGCAATGAACGCGTTGAACGTTTCGACCTCTTCGGCCAATCATTGGTTGGCCAATCCCTGGGGGGATCGTGCCACAATCATTATCGTGGTGCCGTGTACAACAGCAACGAGGGACGGGACAGGGACCGAGCAAGAGGAGCTTCGCCCCTAATAAAAAATTAAATGGTTGACGCAGCGGTAGAAGGCAGGGTGCGACTCCAGATTTCCAAGCTTGTGGGTAGACGGATTGAAGCGATGGGGGGGGGGGGGGGCAGGATGGTGATGAAAATCACCCACTTCACCAAAATGTGATGCGCGTTTATTGGCTAAATAGCGGAGTGTGGCAAAATAACAACGAGGTGCCAAATATTCCAGCCGACAAAGTGAATGTCTCGAACACTTCACGAGCTTAACGCTGATGACGGTGCCGCTGTGGTGGCTCGCCCTGTTTCCTCGTCATCTGCACAATGCGAGGGGACAAGCCCCTTGAGTGGGTGCACACCAGTTCTGCCAAAGATCGCCAACCCCGATCACGAAGCCAATGCTGACCGCTGTTGCCGCGTAGGTTGCCTGTTCTTCCGTGAACTAGCGATCGCAGGGTGGCTTGGAGCCACTCGGTCGTTTTTCGCGCAACCGCAGAAAGCTTTATTGAGTAATTTCGCGCCTAGCTTGTTTAAATTATACTCAGAGCCCCGAAAAAAACGCCTGTCTGCGCTAATAGGGTTCAACCTTACTGAAAGAGTGAATGATACGCAAGATGGGAGTGCAGGTGGAAATCGGCTGTTGTTTACAGTGGCCCTTACTTGCTTTGCAGATGTTGGAAGCTCTGAAGAAGCTGGACGCTCAACTCTCAAAGGCTGGAGACGCATCCGGCGCCGAGAAAGTCACTTTGTTCTCATCACAGTTACTCAAAGGCGCGTTTGCAGGAACAAAAAATTTGGGTGATCTTGAAGCCCTTGTGAGTAAATCAACTATACCATACTGAAAATTTGTATCCCCTCCAAGAAGTTTTCAAAACACACACAACGCTTATCCACAATGAGTAATCGCGCATTGCGCTTTGCCGTAACCCTTTAACCCTTGGCTGAAATCAAGTGTTGGACGGGAGCCGTCTGGCCGGGGAAACGCAAGATACAAATTAAAATCGGACACCGACCACGAGTGTTTATAAAATGGAAAAAGTCGTTTTGTCTTTTTTCGGAAACGTCTTTTTTCGTTTTATGGACACTCATGGTCGGCGTGTGTTTTTAATTTGTATCAAGCCTTGACTGATGTGTCAAACTTAAATACATGGGTGGCCGAGTTTAAAAGTGGCGGCCAGAGCTCCCCATCTTTTAATCGGAGCAGGACCTGCAGGCTTTTCATCCTCCACATTGAAGTTTAAAATCGTCGGTTGACATGTTGCCTTCTTTAATTGAACGTAATTGAACCAACTGCGTTTTATTTAGTACACGTTTTCACGGTAACACATACATGGTTGATCTACCTTGTTTGCATGACAATTCCGGTGGCTCATTTTCGTTCGCACGTACAAATAAAACTGTTGTTTTTCAGTGGACGGAAGGATATGGCCGCATCGTTTTCTTCCACCCTGATGAACCCCCAAAGAACCAACAAAACGTAAGTTATTCTCTAACGTGCGTGGACATTGCTGGTAAAGTTCAGCTAAATATAAGGTGTGGCTGATGAGCGAACCCCATCGCACTTTCTCGCCTTTAGCACGTCCGCACTAGGAAAGAACAAGTTTTAACACCTGGCATTACTGCAGGCAATGCAGCCTATGAGCACACACGGGCGCGGGCATATTACCTCTTGGAACATATTTTGTGAAGTCGGAGGGCTTCGAATTGAACTACCCTCTTGAGGGGAAGTTGTTTTTTTTAATGCGAAATATTTTGCGTCAACTTTCAGTTCCCCACCCCGGTCCCAGACCCACAGGCACCGTCCGGGGCCGCGGTAACTCCTATGGCCTATTTGAAGGCATCCATACCATCAGTCCAAGCTGAACAAACAGCCAGGTAATGTTTGCTTTTCGGCGTATTGCAGCTACTTAAAAACAAGAATTGTTGAATCATAAGACTTAATTCCGTTTGAGCTCAGGTGTCTCGCGTAGGCAGTGATAATAAATATGATCGAGTGTTGCAGTTTATACGCCATAAAAAAGGAATAATAAATTTTATACATCTGATTGTCAGATCTTCTCTCATCCAGTCTAGAGTGTGTACTTCTGCTGTATTGCTACCCACGGTTGTGTAAACAATGAAATGCAAATTTCGCATTAAAAAGAGCGCATAGCGGTGCTCGAAACATGCCTTCCCAAACGACCAAACATCCATCCAGATGACTAAGAACCCTTTTAATTATCGCTTAAGCGTCAGATGACGTGCGCAGACTTAAAACTAGCTTTCAACAAGTGGCGCTTCTGAGTGCTAATAACAGTTCGCAGGCTGTCGGCAGCACCAACGTAGTGCAAAGGGAGCTGACGTCCAGCGGAAAACGTTTTGCAATACAAAATTGTGGCCATGTGCTACGATTTGCGAGTGAATGCTATGGTAAGACTATCTGCGCAGAAGGGCATCGTGAGCTGTGAACGAAACAAGCGGCCTGTCCCGCACTTTCGTTATCTGAAGCATGACCTGGCGTCATAGCTTAGAAATGTACTGGTTGCGACAACAGTCTGAACCGCGCCTAACACTTCCGGACTGCTACCTTCTCCTGTTCGACCGTTCTAGCCTTGCGCTGTCCATATTTATCGATGGATTTGTTGATTGCATTGCGGACAGCGTGGTTGGCACCCCACCGTGCACCAGCACAAAGTATTCACAACTACTTCGGGCGTTGACAACTCTGCTGGCATCTGGTCACCTTGATGCTTAACAGCGGCAAGGGATTGTCAAGCGCCTTGGCGCTCGAAAGTGTTTGATATTTCGCTTAACTTGCGTATGACGTCGCTTGTTCCAGCACCTTCCAGTGCGACGGGCCCTCTGAGCGCTTTTTAACAGCTGTGCTGAGAGCTGAGCGTTATCCGTCCGTCGTGCCGAAAAAATTACAGCATCTTCCCACGCGGTAATCCTGAGGTGATGCAAAGCCGTGGAGTAGTAGCGCGTTAATTGGTTGTTAGAGTAAAGACACGTGTAGTAGCGTATTAAATGTCTTCTTTATTTATCGAGTAGTGGGGAACGTTTTGCGGCTTCTCGTTCTCGAAGCGAGGAATGCGCTGTTCGACGCTGGCGTTTCGAAGTGTTGTCACGTTGCCGAACGCCATCTGGATCAGCTACTCCCCGCTGGCGTTTCAAAGCGGCTTCTCGTTCTCGAAGCGAGGAATCCGCTGCTCGACGCTGGCGTTTACGTTCAGCGTCGCGAGCTCTCCTCTGCGCAGTCTTGTCTTCGGAGGTGCTCGCGGTTCTGACAGTGTGCTGGCTGGCGCTAGTTGAAGGTGTGCCAGCCAGCTCATTGACGGAATCGTTGGCGTCCATTTCCAGGCATCGGACGGCGCAGTACCGAAGAAGCAACTGAGCGGTGCGCGGACCGGGTTTATTTGCAGAGCAGAGGGAGTGGACAGGAGGAGCAGCGCGCATGCGCGTGATTGGACAGCTGGTGTGGAGACGGGAAAGAAGAAGCAGCGCGCGTAGCCCACAGGTGGTGTGGAGAGGAGGAGTGGAGAGAGAGCGGCGTTATCACAGCTGTTGTAGATGGGAGGAGAGGTGCGGATGCCGGGCTCCAAACGACGGAGGTTCGACTAAGAGATGCTTTGCATCTAAAACCTGGCGTAGCGATGGCGTCACCTTGTTTGCAAAGCAACCCCTGGCGTAGCTGTGCGTATACCTTCGCGCTCGCTTCGCTATATAAGGCCGAGCCTCAATGAGCCTCAACGGCGCCCGTCAAGGCGTGAAGTCACTGCGCAAAACATGGTATAGACGCTCGTTTACAGCGGTGGTCTGTTTGGCCCATTGATTGATTGATTGATTGATTGATTGATTGATTGATTGATTGATTGATTGATTGATTGATTGATTGATTGTAGGGTTTTACGCGCCAACGCCACGCAGACGATGAGGCGCGCCGTAGGGGAGGGCTTTAGAATAATTTTGACCACCTGGGGAACGTGCACCAAAATCTCGTACACACGGGCTTTTTTGCTTTTCGCATCACCAGAAAAGCGGGCGCCGCGGCAGGGAAGCGAACACAACACCTCGTGCTCAGTAGCGCAACGCCTTAGCCACTGAGCCACCACGGCGGGCCTGCCATGACCAGCTAAGCACCCATCAGCTCCGCTGTGTGTATAGCCTTCACCACTAGTGCAGGCGGTAGGTGGTGGCCCCTGGTCCTTAGAACAAAAAGTCGCCGAAAAATTTGCAAAAGTAGCCAGGAATGTCGCCACTTTGAACTCAACGTTTGAAAAGTACCGAGACAAATCGCCATCTCTGTGCTAGCAACATCTCTTCGGTGTAGCGTTTCCATCTGCAAGGTTTCTGAACGTCCCCAGCGGTTTTTTAGACACCAGCCCGATTGCCGGTCCAAACTTAAAACCGGCCTTCATGGGCCGGTCCTTTGGCAATCGGGCCACGATTATATTTTTTGCCTCAATTTTGCAACTACAACTATGAATATGTGTCGACAAGCTGCGCAGAGAAGCGCGAACAGAGAAGATGCTCGGGCGAGCGCGCTCTTTAAAGGGCAGGGGGACCAAGGGAAGGATCAATATAAGGAAGTGCCGCCGCCGTGGCCAGGTCGCATAGTATTGCGATTTTCGCATAGTATTGCGCCTGTACGAATATAAAATGCCAGATGTCATATACATTGCATGCCTTTTTTGGTGGATTCAAATGCAAAGAGCCTTAAATGGGCGAAGTATGTGCAGTTACTTTTCAGTGCAGCACATTAAGAGCAATACCAAGACACTTTCAGAACAAACGTTATGTCGATGTCTCTCTAAGAAAACACTACAATAAATTGTATTGCATGTCTAGAAAAGATAGTCTTTTTTTCAGCACAAATTCAACCGTCTTTATCTTGACTAAGTAAGTTTTGACCTTGCGTGTTCTGGTTCGCTGTCGTGTTCGCCTTTCATCTGCCCATTATTGTAGGTCAAGCTGCCAAGAGCGTTTGAAGGCATCCTATCTCAAAGCTTGACAGTCGGCCCAAAGCTTGACAGTCGGCCCATCGCGCGTTGCTTGTTCATCAACCTTCGCTCAAGTGCGTTATATGCTGGAAATACGAGCGGCTTCAAATAATTCCACTTCCCGAAAGAGGTGCAACGGATTTTCTGCTAAACTGGCAAAGGTATCTCGGGGTGATGATGGCCATCCGCCTCCACAAGTAAGGAAGCTATATCTTCAGCTGCTTTGAAATGTTATTGACAAGGCATAATCCACGGTACCCGGATGTGTGGGCCATGCTCCTGGTTACCATATTCGCTTGACTTTCATCCCATGTTTAACCTAGTCAATATCTCGGTACGCTTCCGCGTTTGCCGTTTTGTTTAACAAGGCAAAGATTTATTGATGGAATAGGAGGTTTACCGCGCCGACCCTACACAGGCGATGGGGCGCGCGGCGTAGTGGAGGGCTCATGATTAATTTCTACCACTTTGGCATGTTTAACCTGCGCCGAAATCTTGAACACACGGGCGTGCTCGCTTTCCGCCGCCATGGCAAAAAAACCGCGCATATCCACCCCGTGAATGTGGTTGGAAAGCAAAGCTGTAAACGGCACCCATAACGATTACCCATGCGACGTCACTTAAATTAACTCACATCGTTAACGCATGAAGCATGAACGGTGGTTAGTTGAGTTGTATTGGTGTAGCACAATAGTGGAAACGTTTTTTATAAAATTAAAGTAAGCTCCAACCCGGTGTTAGACGATCTGTCTTCTCCGTCTCTGCGCCGCGGATGAAGGCGACGAGATTTGCGGCAGAGGAGGAGGAGCAGGAAGAAATACGTCTGTTCTGATTTCTGAACGGCCCAGAGTGCAGCCCTGGGGAGTGATTCCTTCTTCTGTGGGGCTCATATGCAGTCCGCGCGGCCTGTGTTCTGTCCACCCGCTGAAGCGGGGTAGGTAGAGAGGGCCTGGACAGCAGCATCTCCCATTGCTCTTGTTGGGTAGTTGACGGAAAGAGTGGAGGGTGCTCAGGGCTAAAGTCGCACACCCTGATTACGGGGCGGAGTGTTCCTACTTCTGAACACATTTTACATTCAGCGTCGTCACGACTCGGATACATTAAGTGAAGACGCGTAGGCTGTGGGAAGGAGCCCGGATTGTTGTATGAGGAAGAGGGTAGTTTGTTGTTCTCTGGAAAGGTCAGGGTAGGGCGAAGGTACGGTCTGTCTCAGAAGGTGATAATGCTGGGTTATCTCCCTGAACGTGACAAGCGGGTGACGGTCCTCGTGCAGCTCCATAGCACGGGAGGTAAAAGCGCAGGCTTGTTGGGTGGGCGTATTTGTTGCCCTACATTGAAGCGTGAGGGTTGTCCAGATGAGCTGAATGGAACTGTTTGGGGAGTGGTTTTTTTGCACGCGCAGTGCAGGTCAGGACACCCAACCCTACTGGTAATTCCAAGAGGCTTGCTGGGAATCGATGACTACCATCCGAACCCCTGGTTGAGCGAGAGCCAAGGTGACGGCTGCTTCTTCTGCTGCCGTCATTTCTTGGGTCCTAAGCGAGGTACACGCAAGGAGGTTGGTTCTGGAGGTAGCCACAATGATGGCGTATTGCTGCCCTCGATGTTTAGAGGCGTCTGTGTAGATAACTGCATGATCCCCACCGAGGGTGGTGTTTAGCGCTTGAGCCCGTGCTTTTCGGTGACCCTCGTCATGTGAGGGGTTCATATTTCTAAGCAAAGGGAGCATCTTTAGTTTTAGTCGCCAAGAGTCTGGGAGTACGTCAAGCGGAGTGACATTCTGGGCTGCCCAGCCAATCTGGTGAAGCATGCGGTTACCCATCGCAGTTCTGAGTCGGACCTTCTGGTTAGAAAAATGGCCTTCTATCAGCTCTTCCACCGTGTTGTGGAGCCCCGTGTTAAGCAGCCTCTGTGTGGACGCACCCATGAGAAGACCAATGGCCTGCTCGACCGCCTTTCTAATCATTATATAAAGCATCTGTATCTTCCTTGTCGAGAAGAAGACAGGGGGTTGACGTAACTCTCGAGAGGACAAAAGCTTCAATTAATCGAAAGCTACCGGATTCCTTCAGGTCTCGCTTCTTGGTGGCAACTCGCCTGATCATATGTATGATTTGATTAACGCTGTTTTCGAGGCGCTGCAAGGAGAGGTCACTCTTGTTGTTAGCCTCAAGATGTAGGCCCAGCATCTTGATGTTTGGGCTTGGAGAGATGGCCTGGGCATCAAGGGGTATTTGAATGTATTCCTTGGTTTAGCATGAGGAGTGGAGGCCACAGGCTTTAGCACATTGGCGTACTAGAAGTCAGATGCGATGCATTGGTGTGAGCTTCCTTTAATTTTTGTAACTCTTAGCACATCTGCAAGGTGCGCATAGGGCCGCTAGACGGGCGTGAGTGGTCGCGTGACGCTTTCACGTGGCATTCAGCGAGAACGCAGGGGTCAAACCCGTAGATGTGCTTGGTGAGTACGCCACCTGTCTTCCCTGTCTTCGCGTGGGCTGCGGTCATGTCAGGAGCGAGCTCCTCACGTTCGGCAGGCGCACCCGCGTCAAACCGGTCCTTCCCCGGCACATCGGCGACCGTCCCCGGCTCGTCGGAGTACAGGATGCTTCTCCCCACCCTGCCCACGGGAAAGGTGACGGAGAATTCGCTGTTTCTGCACTGTGATCCGTCAGCCCGTCCATACGGAATCCAAGATATCGCAGCGGGCCTCTCAGCGGTTATCGAGCTGAAAAGCATCGCCAGCCTTGGAGGCTTTCAGTTCAATCACGTATGGATGCTCACTTTCAAGACCGGAGAAGACATGGCTCCCGTGGCATCCAAGTCCGAAATCACAGTCAAAGGGAGGAAGTGCGTCGTGATCGACCCGAACGTGCAGGAGAAAGAGATCAAGGTGCACTGGGTTCCACACCATGTCCCGGACGCCCTCATCGCCCAACAACTTGGCCGCTTCGGGAAAGTGAAGCGGGTCGTCCGTGAGAAATGGAGGATCCCGGGCATAGAGGAGGCCGAAAAGAACACCAGAGTCGTGCAGCTGGCACCCCGCGACGCCGAGGCGCTCAACGAGGTGCCACACCAAGCGAAGATTGACGGCGTGCCGATTCTGATCGCCGTACCGGGTCCGCCCCCCCCCCCCTTTGCTTACGCTGCAGGCAACTAGGCCACATACGCAGGCAATGCAGAGCCACGTGGTGCCGGAAATGTCGTTCTTTCGGCCACATCGAGGCGGACTGTGTACAAACCTACGCGTCTAAAACCAAGCAGCGGTCTGCCCTGCAAACGATGGGCGACTTTATGGACGCGGAGGATATCGAGGCGGCGAAATCGGCAGCGGCTGCGCCCGGGGCCATTGCTGCAGCTGAGAGCAAGGCAGGCGGTGACCCCAAGAAACCGGTTACGGAGAGCGCGACCGAGACTTCCCCACCGCCCACCACCAAGCCAGCCAAGCCCACTGTGGACGAGCAGCAGAGCGGAGAGGAGAAACCGGCCGAACCGGAGGGAGAGGAGGTGCCCGCCCCGAGCGACCAGCCAAGAGGGACCGACGGAGCCGACGCTGACGAGTATCCCCCGACCAAGGACGCAGCAGCACCGGGTCAACCCGCTACCACGGGAGTCGAGACGCGGCGGAGGGCGCGCGGGAAACAAGGCGGCGCCGCCCCCAACCAGCCAAGCCAGGGAGAGACCAGGTCAACGAACCCCGAGGGCAGCTCAACGAGCGGAAGGAGGTGAACACCCAGTCGGTAAGCGCCTTTCACACCATGACACCACAACAGAGCGCAGTCACGCTTGTCACATTAAATGTGGTAAGTCTAACCACGCAGAAACGGAAGCATTGGCTGGCCGACCTCGTTAATGAAAACAAGATAGACGTTGTTTTTTACAAGAAACCAAAATTGCTTCCCGAGAGGACGCTCAAAATTTTGTACGTCCACCAATTTTGGTGTTTTTACACCCTCACAGCTACCCGTGCGGGCGGAACCACTATTCTAATTCGGAAACATAATTTCTTAACCGTAATTGACTGCGAGCTGCTGAGGGACGGGTGTTTTTGCACCGTCGATGTCCTGGTGGGAGGGGAGCTTACGCGCTTTGTTTGCGTTTATGCACCGAACGATCAGGCGGCGCGCGCCGATTTCTTCTCTTCCTGATTCCGGGTCGACTCGTCCTGGCAGGCGACTTCAATTGCGTTGTTAATGCCAGTGACAGAGCAGATGCTAGGGGCGTGCGGACGCTTCGGCGCGTGTTTTGAAAGCAGTCCTTCGAGAGGGTGACCTGAACGACGTCGCCCTCCAGCGTGGGTGGTCAACTTCCCGCTACACCAGATGGCGTGGCACGTCACAGGCTCGCTTAGATCGGGTGTACTTGACGGGCGATGCGCGGCCGTTAGTGACTTACTACACCGTCACCCCTGTTGCTTTCTCGGACCACGGTTTGGTAACATGTACCATTAGAATTGAGCGCGAAATCAAGGGAGGGGTTGGCAGCCGTTCGCTGATGAGCACTACGGTCCTCGATAATGCGGCCTTCGCTGATCGCATAAGAGGCGAAATTGAAGCAATCAATGCTGCACCCATCGATGGGGTCTCCTGGGAGCGCTTCAAAAAACGGGTAAAAAATGCAACAATCACAATCGGACGACAGGAAGCGAGAGACAGAAAGGCGAAATTAACTCGACTCACGGAGTGCCTACGCTCTCTTGTGGAAGCGGACGAGGAGAGGCCGGGGGAATTCTCGGAGGACATTCGCAGCGTGAAAGAGGAGATCCGAACTGAGCTGGAAAAGCGGTACTGGGGGGCTCTTGTGCGGAGTAGGGAGCAGCGAGTGGTGGCCGAGGCACAGCCGTCGAAACTTTTTGGTGCTTTCGAGCGGGCAAGGACGGCCACTAAAGCGATTTCGGAGGTCAACCACCCTAGTGGGCTCGCTCGTGGGAGCGGGGAAGTGGCAGCTGCCTTCGGCGACTACTACGAGAAGCTGTTCTCGCGCGCTGTTCCCGATGTTCTTCCGCCGGATGTCCTCGATGAGCTGCCCAAGGTCCCGGAGGACGTTAAGGCCGTCATAAACAACCCCATCACGGTCGAAGAGGTCAAAAGCGCTATAAAGGAATTGCAAAAGAATAAGTCACCGGGGCTGGATGGGGTCGTTTCGGAGTTCTGCCAGGTTTTCCGAGAGGAGATCAGCCCTGTTTTGGCGTCGGTATTCGAAAACATCAAAAACACAAAGTTGCTCCAACCTTCAATGCGGAGCAGTAATTTGGTCCTAATACCGAAAAAAAGCGTCTCATGATTCGACACCCAGTGTTGAAGATATCAGGCCTATGAGTCTGCTATCAACAGACTACAAAATCCTATCCCGAATCCTGTCCAGACGGCTCGAGAAGGCCCTCAGCAGTGTGGTGGGACCACATCAGACATGCGGATTCAGAGGCCGCTCTATAAACACCAACTTACACCGCATGAGGACTGTCTGTGAGGTGGCGGAGTCAGGGTTTTTTCCCCTTGCTGTCTTGCAACTCGACCTCAGAAAGGCCTTCGACCAAGTAGATCACGCCTTTCTGTTGATGCTCCTCCATCGGCGCGGGATAGCGGACGAAATGGTGGAGTGGATCAAGATACTGAAATAACCACCAGCATCATTATGAATGGGGAGGTGGGGAGCCCCATCGCCGTGAGAAGGTCGGTCCGGCAGGGCTGCCCCATGTCCCCGATTCTGTTTGCATTATATATAGAGCCACTTTGCAGAATTGCAATGGCATCGAAGTCAGTCAAAGGCTTGGTTCTCGGCGACGAAGAATTAAGAGTCCTGGCTTACGCGGATGATGTCGCGTTCGAATGTTCGTCAAAAGAGCAGGTGAGGGAGATCGTCGCGCTCGCGCAATCATTCTGCCGGTTTTCCGGTGCTCAGCTGAATCTTTCTAAGTGCGAGGGATAATGGCTAGGTGAATGGCCCACAAAACCATCACAGCTCTACGGAGTCCGATGAGGGAGGTTATCACCCGCTACCTCGGAGTCAACCTGGACTGCGGGCGAGCCATTGCCCCCCGCTGGCAGTCAAAGCTGGCAGCCGCGGGTAGGAAGTTGGAGCCCTGGCGAGCGCGACACATCGCCTTTTTCTCAAGGGCACATGTTTGCAATGCCGTGTTATACCCGGCCGTCCTGTACGTGGCCAGAGTATCGACCATCGACGCAGGCTCAGTGGCCAAGCTACACCGGCTGTTCGCAGTATTCCTCTGGCGATCCACCTACGAGCCTATGCGTCGCACTAACATTTTCTGGAGTCCGGAAGCGGCTGACCTCGGGCTTGTTAACGTGGAGCACAAGCTGACAGTGCAACGTTTTTTGTTCTTCCGGGATCGTCGTGACGGTTTCCTTCGGGCTGCTCTGCAAAACGTAGGCTCCTCACATTTGGCCCCTTGGCTGCCAACAACAGCGGAGTTTACACATAGTAACCGGGCAACGGTCTTTTACAAAGAAGTGGCGGCAGCGGTGGCCCTCTTGCAGGGACTGTTCTCTTGGGAGTACCTGTGCGCAGTGGCCCCGAAGAAGTTGTACTGGGACCTGGTGGAACAGATCCTTCCACCCCCCATGTATCGCTCACCGCCTCTTGGGCGCATGAAAAGTGACGTCCTCCGGCGAGTGCGGAAGCTCCCCATTCCTTCTGGTTCGAAGGATTTCTTTCGCTTTCACACAGGGGTTCTACCCACTAAGGAAAGACAGGAGGAGAGGGGCTTCTTTCTTCCTGGAGGGACCAACTGCTTGTTGTGTGGAAGGAGGGAGACGGCAGAGCACGTCTTTGTGGAGTGCAACACGGCGTCGTATTTCTGGGACGAGCTACAGTGCTCTTTCGACACGTACTGGCAGCTCACCTGGATGAACTTGAGGTTCTTGGAGGCGGCCACGGAGCACCCGCTCCTCCGTGACTGCGTCCACATCATAGGTAGGTCTCCACTCGCTATGGAGGGCGAGAGTCGACGTGGTTGAATGTGCCGAAAACCCGCGGCCGGCGTGGAGGCACCTTGTACAGAAGGCGCAGTGGGCAGTGGCCGCCCTTGACGGGCCCGATTCAGACACTGAGCTACGCGACTCACTGGCGCGGGGCTCACGAGCCCTCATGGATCTGAGGGCCGGAAGCGGGACAGCACCTTGGGCCACTTCTGCCCACTAACGACTTCTAAGCCTTGCCCCTACTTCAGTACCGTATACTCAAAACAAATGACACCATCGCCTATTTGTAAGTGTTTCTAATAGGAACCACGCCAGCACTACGTGGCTTTGCTTGCACTGTCTACTAATGGTTTCCACTTCCCTGGAGAAACACGCTGAATCTTGTCATGGCTTGTTCAGTTCCCGAACGCGATTATTTGTCTGTGTGAGCAAAGGATGTTACACTGTTCTCTGAAACCTCAGTAACCACTTCATCTGGCCCTGTATGTATATTTGTAAATAAAGTTACTGTTACAAAAAACAAAAAAAAAGTGGGCTCGTAGCTAAATCGTTAAGACAACGTCCTCTCGCTTTGTTAGTCCATTAGTTCCAGGTTCGATTCCCGGTGGTGCCAGTGAATTCTTTTATTTCTTCGCTGTAGTTTTCTGGTGACACCAACGGTCATGAAAGAACCATAGGGGGTAGGGGTAAAAAGCTTTGCTCTAAAACGGCCGCCGCCGCCGGCAATGGAACCCGTGCCCTTCGGCTCACCAGCACAACGCATTTGTGTTGATCCACCGCGGCGGGCATAAAGATGAAGTTAGGCTTGTCCAAAAAACAAAGGTCACGTTATGAACCCTGTGCGTTGATGGGCAAACGATGCTATTCAAACGAATGTTCCAGTTATGCTTACTGGTTATTATAAAGCAAAATATTTCACCGCGGATATTGCTGCGCAGGCTTTGGTGCGAAACATTTGTAGGCTTTTCTTTGCTGTAGATGTCCTGGAAGCAGGTATAGCAATGGTGTTATGCTTATTGAGGTAGGAAGACGAATCAGTAGTAACTTGTAAACTCCCTCGTTGCAGCGTCATTCAGGACTGCTTGAAAAATTCAAAACAAATCAGGAAATACTAAAAAATGAATCCTTTTTTTAAATCGAAGCCTCTTTAAAGTGGAAGCGTTTTTAGTGAGTCCGATGGCGTGCTGTCAAGAAACTAATGCATTTCCCCATAGAGAGGTTTGTCAACGGAAAAGTTCGGCTAAGATCCCTGTACACACGGCACGTGCGTGAAACACGGCTTCCACTGTGTCAAACGGTTACTTGAAAATTGCGAAAAAGGAATGGTTTTAAATCGCACACTACACGTATCATGAAGGAAGAGTTCAGTAATATTCCTTTATCCAAGTATCGGTATTCCTTTCTTTCATTCGTAGATGCGTTTATTCATTGGGCGAGAAACTGCCTCAAGGGTTCATTCCTCGTTTCAATTTGAGCCTTTTTGACGGTCGAGTGGACGAAATGTCAGCGAAGATGGACGCAGTTTTGACGCAGTTCTGATGTCAAAAAAGCTTTCGAGCTTCTCTCAACTTTCAGCGAAGCTTGATGTCCGGCTAGTTGGTGCAACTTGCTTGTAAAGGTGAGTTGCGCTTGTAATGCTGACGGGGACGAACACAGGAAGAAACGCACCGTCTTCTTTTCGTCTCGTGGAAGTGTACGTTTTTTTTATTGTGTCCGTCTGCGGAAGCATAATAAGTGCAACTTCCCTATAAAAACCCTGAAGTTTCCAAAGAGATGGTAGTTTTTTACGCTATGTCATCCTGTGTATAAATGATATGCCTATCAGTATTTTGCCGCCGCATGTTGTGACACTGCATCGTCGTCAGCCCCGGCATGTGATATTTGCGTAGTAGGTGTTGCGGTGGTGTTTGCTTGCCATTGTATCAGCCGCTGCGGGCGCCTGCCTCTTTTCTGTCGTGCAGCATTTCGATGTTCCCCAGCTTCTGCCGAAGTCGACGTCGACAACAGATAGGGGCCCATTGGTGCGATTGCAGTCTTTTACCATCGCCGTGGTACTGTCTCTGCTAGAATGAATGACCGGCTCGGCCCTTCACAAGTAATATAAATTAAGAAGAGATCATATGTGTTAAGGTAGGCTTCTTCTTTTACCGTTTTAACAGCGGAGCGGTTGTAGGTCGTGCCTCACACGGGCGGCCACGCAGAAACCGGTTCCCAGACCTGCCCATAGGGGGCCTAAAGGTCTCGTAGTGTACCTATAAGGCCTGACCAGAAAAGGCAGCATGCTCTTCGGAGCACAGTCAGTCTGCGAAAACTCTGAGAGTGCAAGGACAGACAGCTTATAATTGTCCGAAAGTTTTCTCCAAGCTGTTGCAATAAGTGTGCACCTGGATGTGGAGAGGTCCAGTTCCACGAAAGCAGCATACCACAAGAAGACCAAAGAATAAGAGGCTGCAGCAGAGCAGCCCAAATACCGAAGCCAATACAAGCGATGCACCAGCACCACCATAGGTAGCGAACCTTTTTGTCCTGCATCTACCGATACGCCTTAACACATGCCGAGCAGTGCGAAGTGGATCGACCCCCGACAACTCAAATCGCAAACAAGCCTGCATCTCGCGAGTGCACTCCGATCAGAGCGCGCATGCGGATGTTACCGCCAAGGCATGCTTCCCAATACGCAGCCCCAGGCCCATGCGCGCAAGCCGAGCGTGGCAGGCTTCATGAAAATCGGAAAGTGTCGGGAAGTGTCACGGGAAGTGGCGGACAATCCCTGTGGCGCCATGGCCCACCACCAAGGATGGTGACGACGATGAAGAGCTGTGTGCGCCGCGCTGCCAGGCCGGGCTCCGTTTTGCAATTATGTAAATAGTTGTTTAACCATTATGTAAATACATCGCTTCATCGCTACATGGTCCATGTCATCTGCACCCACGTAACATTTGGTGGAGCGTGCGGGTTCGTCATCCCCATCCTGGTCCCAGCATCGCATCGCATCGCATCGGTATGGACGTTGTCGCCAGGGATATCGAAGCCGCGCCGGGCAGCCCCAGCCCAGCAGAGACCACCACACGACGATGTCCCCCGCCTCGTGTCCCCAGCCCGAAAGACCCAAGTTACGACAAGCCGAGATGAGCCGTGCCCATACAAGCCGAAGATGGATTCCCCCGCCCTTCCGTCCGACGTGGCCTTAGGACCTTTGGCGCTTCGTCGCGGCTGAAGCCATTGTGTTGCTGGGCCAGGCACCCATCAACGCCATCATCGTCATTCGTGGCGGCAAGCGATTCGTCTACATTTCTCATCGCACACTTATCCGCATTCATCCGCCAACTGGCGTCGGCGTCGACCGGGACGGTCGTCTTCGACCGGCGGGGGGATGTCACGGGAAGTGGCGGACAATCCCCGTGGCGCCATGGCCCACCACTAAGGATGGTGACGACGAAGAAGAGCTGTGTGCGCCGCGCTGCCAGGCCGGGCTCCGTTTTGGCATTATGTAAATAGTTCTTTAACCATTATGTAAATACATCGCTTCATGGCTACATGGTCCATGTCATCTGCCGCCACGTAACAATACGTCCGGAATGCATCAGGGCGCACCGTTAATAGGTCATCTTTGCAGAGTGCACTCGCGAGCGTGAATCCTTCAAGCAATGCATGGCCTAGCTCGAAGAGCAAATGGGACAACTGAATGACGACTACACTGGACAATAGAAGCGCGGTGAAACCAGCGCGATCCTTGGAAAAGAGTAGACCAGTAGCAACGCCGAGCGGCTGTGGAGAGAGAGTGCAAACGCAGCAAAAAGAACCGAAGCGCCATCACTGTCAAAACAAGACACCGAGTAGTGCGCCAACAACCGAAAGATGTTAACCACAACAGCAGAAGCAATCAACACTACACGGCAGCGGCCACTCTTACTATCAACGTACCTGCGTGGTTGCAACCCCAGGTGCCAGCTATGCAACAGCATATGCAAGAAACGAGCAGCAGCAGATGCAGGCCCACCAGCTGCAGCCGCCACAGCTCTTGCGGCTGCAATGCAAGTGCAGCAGATGATGCAAGCCTATAAGAACAACTGAGTTGTTCGGTTTGGTGTAGAGTCATGATGGGTAGAAAGCAAAGAAAACTTGGACAGGAAAGAACACAGGATGGAACAAACCTACATATATAATTAAAATCAAAGCCACCTTCACCACATGGCCGTCATCACAACCTAACACCAGGCAGTTTTGCGGTTAAATAACAAACACCACAGTAAATAATCACACCTCACGTATCCAAGCCACACCAAAAAACGACGCAGCACACACCGGCTTTAATCCAGATCAAACTAAACATCTGATAACGTTAGACAGTTGCTTGGCACACGTATTTTCTTTTTTCTTGATACAGATCGTCGCTAGGGGGCTGCGCCAAACCGTCGTGTTTTTATAGGCTTGCATCATCTTCTGCAGCTGCATGGCAGTATCAGCTGGTGGGCCTGCATCTGCTGCTGCCCGGCAGAGCCACCACGCGTCCCAGAGACTTTGTTTGCCTGAACCGACGGTTAAACCTAACACTGCGGCCTCCACGACGTGCTCATCCCCGGGCGCAGCCGTCGGCGCAGCGGCTGCGGATGGAAAGGCTCCCATTCACTCGGATCCCATCTCTATGCACACTGAAGACGGACCTACTACCTTGAACGTCAGGCGATTTCCAACGAACCTCAACTCAGGTCATGGATCAAATGCAGAAGTTTGAGGCAGTCACCCCTAATGAATCCAAACGCAAGAAGCAATCTTCCTAAATGAACTATTTAGTTCCTCAAAATCGTATCGTACTTTAATGGAACTGTCGAATCTTCACTCAAAATTGCCCCTTACTGAAATCACAGGTATCCCCCACCCGACCTCTAGCCCTACTGCTGCAGGATACTGGAGGGCCTTGTAAAATTTCTCACTACACCACCTACATGGACACCAAAATCCTGAATACTTTCAAAGATAAGGCAGTCTCCCTCCACCCGTCGTCAGGCAGCAGTGATGGTGCACAAGTCGTCCTATTCAGTTCAACACCGATGGGAGGAAGCAAGTAATGCAAATTGAGACGTAATTATCACCCGCGTTCAACGCCCTAGTGGGAAACCACTGCTTATGGTCTCGGTATATTACAGACCTCAATGTAACTCCCGTACTAGAAGTGGATATCGCATATTTTTTCGCTACACTTCCCTGGGACCATAATTATTGGAAGCGACCTCAACGCGAAAAGTACTATCTGGGGTTATTCCCACTCCGATGTACGCGGGAATCTCCTAGAAGAAGCGCCGAGAATAGCCCCTTCCGACTCGGCAATGAACCTTTCGCTTCCACCCGGATAGGTATCCACAGCTCGACGCAAGACACCGCACTGGATCTAACCCTTACCACACCCGGCGTCCCTAAAAATAGCGAACACTAGATTGTAGATGGGGCAGTGATCACTTCCTTATTCTGCTCCACTTGAACAGCAAGAAATTCCGCTTGAAGACTACGTACACTAACATCAACTGGGATCTTTTTCGCTCGAAATTCCACGCGAGCCCACAATTTGAACTGTCTGAGTTTGTTACCTTTGTGAATGAAGCACGTACCCTTTCCACGGAGACGGTAAAAAGCACAGCTGAGGTCAAGAATCCGGACGCCCACATACACAAACTGCTTCGTACCGCTGAACGTCTTACCAAAAGGTGAGAGAACGCGGTAAACGTCACCATGACCTTATGAGACTAAAATGGGATTACAAAGCGATGAACGAATATTAAAAAATTCCACTAATCTAAAAAATGACAGAATCTCTGCGAACAACTTGGGCACGAACGCGGTCCACATCTGCGGAGCCTCTTTCGGGGTGTGGGTGGGCGGGCGAAAGCAAAACTGCCGATACTAGAAGAAATGTGCCTCCATTCTGACTATTCTTAAGTGGAAGATTCTCTTGTGAAGACTCTTCCCATACGCCATGACTGAAATCTCGACCCTTTCACCTCTGCCTGAAATCGATATACGCGCACCGCTCGCGGTGCCAGACTCCCCGTTCTCCGAGAGCAAGCTGAATACAGCCATCTCCCGGCGAAAACCCAAGTCTACACCGGGCCACGACCAAATTAAATGGCACGACCTACGATATCTTCCCTCATCGCGTAAAGCGACCCTCTTAACTCATCAATCCATCCTGGGATACTGGAAAAGTTCCCGACCACTTGAGAAAGGCTATCATCCACCCCATCCCAAAACCTGCCGAAGATTCTCGCAAACCCGAAAATATCACCGAATCGCCTTAAATTCCGTCATTTGCAAGCTGATAGAAAGTCTCATAGAAAGGCTTCAGCACCACCTGGAACACACAGGATGATTCCACCCGGCCCTCACGGGGTTTCGTACCAATTTAGGCACCCATTTTAACCTCCTACGGGGGCCTTTATTATGAATGGGGAGCATAAAAATAAATTTTATGCGATACACCTGGCGTTGTGAAGGATGTGGAAGTGCTCGTAAGGGTAAGGTGTAGTGTCCACCCTATGGTAAAATCTCGAATTAGGCTTGATTTGAGGAGGGACCATAACAAGCTTGTACGAAAGAAGCTGATTAATAAGCTTACAGTAACACTTAAAGTAGAAGCATTCAGAATCACGCTGCAGAATCGATATTGAGCTCTTACCGATAAAGCAGAGTTTACGACAAAGGAAGCCAGCCACAACCTTACACACATTATCACGGAGTGTGCAGTAGAATTCGGGGGCACGATGGCTAGACAGGATACTGGTAAACTTTCCCAGGAGACATCTAATTAGGAAACAGCAACCCATGGTAATCTTCACCCCAGCTGACAGAATGGAACTAACGGAGCTTTCAAAGTTAATCAATAAGCGTAAGACAGCTGACATACGGAAGTATAATATGGAGAGGATCGAATACGCTGTAAAGAACTGAGATAGCCTGAAAGCAGTGAAGAGGAGTCTTGGCGTGGTAGTAGTAGTAGTAAAGTCGTTTATTGGGAAGGGACGGCCGGTTGGCCAGACGGGGGAAAAGGGAATAGCAGGGAGGGAGGATTAACACTTCTTGAATCTTCAAGGGCCGTACAAGATCTAATTGTCCATTGGGGTTATACGCCCCGGCTCACACTACTCGAGCCAGGCCGCTCTCAAGGGAAAAAGTGCCTAGCGGGGCGAGGAATTGGGGGTCATAGTATGGGGGGTTATCAACTGAAAAACCATTTGGGAGTGCATTTTAGAGAATATATAGACGGTCTGAGAATGCAGTGCAGTGCCAAATTAAATGGTTTACGTCCGAGATAGAAGTCTCAGGACAGTGCGGACAATGTGGGGGTAGTGACTTCCAAGGGTTAATCCATTTGTATAGTATGTAAGGAGTGAGAGCAGCGTTGGCAAGAGTCTTATTGATGAAAATTTCGGCTTGGCATGGTAGAGAAGGGACGCCGTGTAGATAGCCAAGCGGAGCGCTTGATGCTAGACGGCATCGGCGCGCGTGACGAGCGTGGTTACGTTGCAGGCGAAAGGAGGTGGCCGAGACAGCAGCAGGGCATTGGTCATCCAGCGGAGGGGTTACGAGGAGGCTCTCCCTAGCCGCAGAGTGTGCGGTCTGGTTGCCAGGCAAAATCAGATGTATGCACTTAAAGACAAGCAAAGCAATATCATCACAAATAGGGATAAAATAGTCACAGTAGCCGAGGAGTTCTATAGGGATATGTATAGTAGCCGAGACATCCAGGATAATGCCGAACGAGAACGTAGTTCAGAGGAGATAGACATCCCACCAGTAACGACCGAAGAAGTAGAGAAGCCTTTGAAAGAAGTGGAAGGGGGAATCAAATAACAGTAGACCTCTTGAAGGATGGCGGAGAAATTGTACTTGCAAACCTGGCAAACCTGTAAACGCAATGCCTAACGACCGCGAGTGTACCGGAATCTGAGAACGCGAACATCCTGATCCATAAGAAAGGTGACATGAAGGACTTAAAAAAAACAGGCCGATCAGCTTACTGTCAGTTGTTTACAAGGTACTTACCAGGATAATCCCTAGCAGAATTTCTGTAACCTTAGATTTCAGTCACCTAAAGAACAAGCAGGGTTTCATAAAGGCTATTCAACAATGAACCATATTCACACGGTCACTCAGGTGATAGAGAAGTGCGCTGAGTATACTGAACCTCTATATATACCTTCATAGATTATGACAAAGCATTTGACTCGGTCGAAACCTCAGCAGTCATTCAGGCATTACGGAAACAAGGGTTAGATGAGCATTATGTACGAATACTAGAGGATATATTCAATGGGTCCACAGCTACCATAATCCTTCATAAGGAGAGCAGTAAAATACCTATAAGGAAGGGCGTCCGACAAGGAGACACAACCTCTCCAATGTTATTCAGCGGATGTTTACAACAAGTATTCAGAACGTTGGATTTGGAACAGGTGGGGGTAAGGGTTAATGGAGAATACCTCAGTAACCTCTGATTGCTGATGACGTTGCCTTGCTAAGTAACTCAAGGGACTAATTGCAAAGCATGCTTTCCGCACCGGACAAACAGAGTAGAACTGCGGGCCTGAAAATAATATGCAGAAAACCAAAGTAATGATCAATAACCTCGGGAGAGCACAGCGGTTTGAGATAGGTGGCAAGGCAGTGGAAGTGGTAAGCGAATATATCTACATTGGCAAATTTGTGACCCCGGATCCCAACCATGAGGCAGAGATAATTAGAAGGATAAGAATGGGGTGGAGTGGAACCTACCATTCTACCTACCATGACAGCTGCATCTTACCGGTACTCACCTACAGGGCAGAAACGTGGAGGCTCACTAAGAGGGTTCAACTTAAATTGAGAACGGCTCAGCGGGCAATGAAGCCGAAGAGGATAGGTGTAACATTAAGGGACAAGAAGAGAGCGGAGTGGGTCAGGGAACAAACCCGTGTTAAGGAGATATTGGAAGAAATTAAGAAGAAATGGGCGTGGGCGGAGCTAGTAATGCGAAGGAACGATAACCGTTGGTCCTTAAGGGTAATAGAGTAGATCCTTAGAGAAGGCAAGCGTGGCAGGGGGCGGCAGAAAGTTAGATGGGTAGATGAGATCAAGAAGTTTCGCGGGGATAAATTGGTCGCAGTTAGCACAGGACCGGGGTAATTAGAGATTAAAAAGAGGCCGTTGCCCTTGCAGTGCGCGGGAATAGGCTGGTGATGGTGATGATGATTACATGTGAATTCTTCGTCGAGTCATAAACCGGACATCCCGGAAGAACTTACGGTATTACGTCCTGGACCTCCGATAGTCAGTTCGATAGTGAGTCAAGAGGGCATCCTGCAAGAATTAGCCGCTGCCTTCCCCTGTCAGAAGGCTCAGATGTGGATTCGCGGCTTCCTAACAAACCGATTCATTTTCCTTAACCCAAATGAAGCAACGCCGACTACATACTACCTTGACCGAAGAGCTCCCCAAGGTTCGATTCTTGGACCTTTACTCTCAATGTGGCCATGAATCGTGTTGCCCGCACCCTTGAAATGGACTCAGCGGCCCGTTTCGCCTTCTGTGCTAATGGTATAGTTGTGTGGTCCAAGGCTGCTGATTCACTCAAAAGAATCAGCGCAGGCTGAACTCCAGGCTGCTGTCATCAGCTTGAAGAACAGGGTTGGTCGACGGCAAGCGTTCGACCAACCCTGACCAAATTCTCCTTATCAATATCTTCAATACGACCCTTGAATCAAGAAATGGTACCATCGAATTGCTTGACCTCCACATCCGCAACTGTGATAGCCCCACTACATGTATATGTCATCTTCGGACACGGCGCTTCACCTTGCACCTCATTGCCCGTCTACCCAATAATGCGGCGGCTCACACCAAGACGCCTGTCCTAAGGTTGCGCGCGCCGTTGCGCATGGCCGACTGTCTTACAGATTTTGCGCATATGAATTTCATCCCTGGTGTCTCAGTGAACCAACTATATTAGACACCTGATTCGTGCCATAACAGGTGTGCCATGCCACACAAGGACGGACGCGCTGGAACAAGCAGTGTTCTTTGTCCGATCACCAATCTAGTCGAAGAAGTCAAGCTGCGATTCCAGAAGCACCTCGAATACATGTTGCAGGGACGAGCTATTTTTAAATGGGACACCTTGAACAGCAATTTAGGCCCTGAAATCTTTCCTAAATCCATCCCGCTTTTGGAGAGACCTGCAATCGGCTCTATCCGACGACATTCCCCGACGTCAACGAGTAGCTAGGGAACAGTACACCCGCACCCTGGCCAACGATAAAGCCCACGATGAAGTTCATGTATTCATCGATGCTGTATTCCCGACAAACAGCCGCTGTTGCTTGGATGTGCCCCGAGGTTCCACAACTCGGTAGTTCTCGCAACATTACGAACACCTACGGCCTCTCAGATGAAGTGGAACTCTTTGGAAATCTGGGCGCAGTTCAAACCATTCAGACCTATTGTTCAACCAACCACACAAAGAAGTTCCGCATCATCACTGACTCGCATGTTGCCCCCCGGGAAGTGAATGACCTTCACGCCTCACTCTATGACCAAGAACATCTTCTACATAGTACGGGACCTATCTCATCAAGGAATCACGATACGCACGGTCCGAACACCTGCGCACACGTCTGGAGCGGACGGCAACCGAACGGCGCACAACGCTGCCCCAGAGCTCCTACTAAATCTTCGGTGGGAATCAGCTTGAATAAAACGAACACAAAAGGAAGAGGGAGATACACGACACACTGCTGACTATCAACTGGAATTTTACTGAAGGAAACACAGATATATACATACGAAAAAAACACGAATAATATAAAAAGCTTGTTCACGTCAGTCAGCTAAATGATTAGCGAAGATCACTGCGCAGAAACCCTTTTTCCGTACGTGACAGTGCCACAGACGGCACACTGACGCAGCTATCTCCAGCTTCGCGTGTCGCCAATGCTTCAACTATCGCTTCAATTCAATGCTTCAACTATCGCTTCAATGCTTCAATTCCGTCCGAATCGGACGGAAGAGAAGTATTCTCTTCCGTCCGATTCCCTCCGAAAATATACCAACTAGCACAGACCAGAGCCATCCTACAAAATCCTTCCACGGTTCTCAAAACCGCTTAAGCACTATCTCACTGAGCACAACTGCAAAACATTGGCAACAAAAACTTCTTCAAGCTAGAGCCCTCAGCCGGCACCAGCTAGCCGAGGCCTCACCCCCTGGTTTCCTCGCCCTCCTAAAGGCCTTTCCAGAACATGAGTTCGTCGCCAAAAAAGTTTACGCCAACTCGGCCTATACCCCCGGGGTGATTTAGAAGTGGACGAACCCAAGGCGTGCCTTCTTACTCAGGTGCCCCCACTGTTGCAGCAACGAGACACCCAGCTTGTTCTACCTTATTTGGTCATGTGGAGCCTTCTCAGACGGCCATGAGCAGTTGTTCGCAAGCGCCACGGCTCTGACGTCAGCGTTAGAACATATCGAGTATGTTAGAAACAACCCCGAAATGTTAGAAAAAAGTCACAAAATTGGTCCAAAAAATGGCACCTATAAAATAGTTTAATGACTGACCGACTACCTTTTCAAGTGGGCCAGTCACAAATGGACACCAGTGTGCTTCATCTTGCCACACCAGCTGTAATACACCGCCAAGAACTATGCCAGACGCCCCCTCCCCTCACTAGAAGGCCAGTGAGTGTGTGTGTGTTGCCCGAACGGGAACTCGGGAGACAGCTACAGTGATTGGGAAACTTGAAGATTACTTAGATGCGGAACTAATTAGTGACAACTTTCCAAATCCTCTTTTCCATCCCCTACCCCCCGGGTTCATGTCTTGATACTGGAAGCTGTAATGATCACTGTTGTTGCCCACTTTTCGTGTTTGCAACAATGAGCGTGTGTGGCACCTCTGGACGGCCCGTGATCTCCTTGCAATGCATGGCTAAATGCGAACATGGTACCCCTTTCAACTAGATCGGACGATCGCGAAAGCGAATGGTTATGTAATGGCCAGTATGACGTATGTACGTTTCCACACTTGAAACTGAAAGCGTAAATGTCTTTATTACACTATACAAATTTTATATTGTGCGTTAGACAACAAGCTTGCGTCGTTATTGCTCCCACTTAATTTACCTGCTTTCACTAACAATGAATAAATCGTCATCTTTTTTACCACGTCGGCGGCCTTTTTTAGAACATCTCACACGCCCAGCCGATGCTACAGTATCCATTTTTGCCCAATGGGAAATTTTATCTTTCGCAGTAGTAAAGATATCTTAGCAACTCCAAAACAACATAAGCAGATTGTCAGACCACGCAGCCTTTCGTGTATTTACAACTATTCTCGCAATCGAGATAAATTTGCACGATTGTAACCAAGCAGCAAGGACAAAAATTGGCTGAACTGTCACGTCTGCCCCTGTGCTGCTTTCATGTTGTCCCACGACATCGTTGGTGTTAGCGTGGGTACATCCACATCCTGGCCCCAATTCGTGCGGTCTCGCCTGGCTGCAGTTGTCTATGACACGTGACCCGTGTGATCCCCGGCCACGCTGCTACCAGCACTCAAAAATGTCTTACGCCTGGTGTACCAGGCCTCGAGAATTTGGTCAAAAATGGCCGAGACCCAACGAGATGTGACCAGCCGACGCTGCCATGTCTTCCGCCCTCGGTTCTGACGTGGTTATACACTGTCACCCGTTAGTAATTTTTTTACGCTCACCAGTGATACGGGGCCAGTGTTCAACGAACACATCATCGTCATCCGGGCTGGCAAGGACTCATTTACTGCCGATTTTCGTCGCATGTTTCAGTTTCACCGCACTGTCTCGCTACCGTTACCTCGACCGGTGCCGCCGGCTTCCACCGGGCGGTGATATCACAGGGAATTAGCGAACGATGCCCCGTAGTGTCACGACCCACCGCACACGACGAGGTAGTGGCTGGCATGCAGCCTGCGCATGGAGGACAGAAAAGGTTAGGAGAGGCCCTGACGTCACATTTCTGAAGCCGCACCCGCCATGACATGAGCCCACTGAGCCCAGCACTCTTCCCCATTCTCCTCTGCTGTTTCCGGTTCGCAGTGGGGGCGGCTCGCGAAAGCAAACGCAGACGACGGGAGCAGTGTTAGTTGTACGGGACGGCGGTCTTTGCGCGCTACGTTTCAGCAGCGATGAATTTCACTTCACTCCACAACGAAGAAACACAAAGGGAGCAAAGAACTGACTGCGCCTTTCGCCAACGCTGAGCCAAGGGGATTTTCCCGGCAGGTCGCCGGCGGCGGCAGCGGCTCGCTCCACCGATCTCGATGCGATGTAAGCGCCGCTGCAGCCGGGGTACGAGTTAAGGCCGCCTCCGACGACGGAATTTTCAAACTGGCCTATCTAAAAACGTTTGTCGTAGCGACTGCGCTGGTTTGCAAGCATAGCGAGGCAGCCACATACCAAGCGCCTTAAAAATTTGTCCGTTCTATTCGCCCAGATTTGGCCGAAGCAGCTGTTAACAAGTAGGCAACACTATGGGCTCAAGAAAAATGACGTCACTTCCTCCACACTTTCCCAATGGATTGGGATGCTAGGGGCCTCTCCTGAGTATTCTTTCCTCCATGAGCCTGCGCGAGCTGAGTCATGGCCTCCACGTACATACTGTAAATACATCGATCCCATCTCTTCGTGAATAAATAGCCTCACCACCAACCGCTCATCAGCTTATCTGTTCCGATTCCACGTAGTACTGTTTCATCAGCCGCCAGTTCTTTAGTTATCTCGCTACAATGAATGCGACACACCATCGAATTGGCAACTATATGTGCCAGCAGGTTACAGCGTCTGTTAAATTATGTTACAAGCGTTAAGCACGGGTAAAGCGTAGTACCAACGCCTGCTAGTAGTTCATTAGTAGGTCTTCATTACTGGAGCAATTACTGTGTAAAAGCGCCAGAAAATTTGCTTTCCGTGCCGGAAAATTGCTACACGCGAGTGCTGAAGACAGACCACTGCAGGGAAAAGGCCTCTCCTCTTATTTCCAGTTACCTGGGTCCTGTGCTAACTGCGACAATTTATTCCCGCATTCTTCATGATCTCATCTGCCAATAACATTTGCCGCCCCCTCCCACGCTTGTCTTGTCAAGGGATCCACTCTGTTACCTTTAATGATCAACGGTTATCTTTCCTTCGCATTACATGCCCCGCCCACGTCCATTTCTTCTTTTTAATTCC